>NC_134408.1:15255622-15874372 GCF_038048845.1 Mixophyes fleayi
AAAACCAATATATTCCTTAAAATATTGAAAATGATTAATGTGCAGAAAAAGATAATAAAATGTTTTGTTGCTATTATTCTAAAAATATTATAATCAAACCCAAGGGCCGAATATATGAATTATGTAATTTCATCATTATCTTCTACTCCCTATAGTTGCATCTCAATTAATAATGCTTTTGTATAGGGATCCACACACTATAAATACCAGGCCTTTCTTTCCTGTATTGTTTTCTATGCTGATCTAAAGGTGAGCTATGATCTTTTTACAAAATTAATATATACTGTAAAATGTTGCTGTAACTGATCTGTTGTGTTGGTATATATTTTACATAATTTGTCTAATTGTGTTGACATTACAATGAGCCCATAGGTTACACAGTGATTGCCTTCTGCAGTTCCATCTATTTTTAAGGTAAAGCAAAACATAATATCTACAATTCTTATAAGACCACTACACTTGACTATATATGTATTGGATATATATTTATTATGTGTTATATAGACTGTTCATATACTCAGGTTTCACCAACCTATGTTAGCACCTTGAAGAGGGTTTTTTTTTCTGGGTTTTAGAGTCAGGCTGTCATGTAATATAAATTTATTTGTGAATAGAACATTCCAATTAAGTTGAATAAAACAAACTCCTTCAGCTTTATTCGCACCCAATATGTTCAATGTAGATTAAAGAGACATAAAACTGAATATTGCTAATGTTAGTAGCATCCTACATCCTAATTACTATTGTAAACATAAAATAAAAAAGACTAACAGATATTTAAGAAAACTTCAAACTGAAATGCAGGAACATAAATATAAGGACAATACATATATTTATTTATTGAAACAATACTCAAATTAAAATCAAACATAAAAAGTCACATGTCTGAAAACCGTAGTATATATTCGCTCCTAAAAACAGTGAGAAATACAGTCCTCTTTAAAAAAAACAAATCCTGGTTTTGGGATCCTAGCTAAATATTCCTCCCTCTTATAGGCAGTCAAAACATCCTTCCCAATGTAAGCTCACTTAATGGAAAACAGTTCTTTAAACTTCTTACTACATACCGAATGCTAATCTTCAATAAGATGGTATCTCCTATTACTCCATTCTATTTGAATCCATCAATAAATCTATGCACAATAACTCTAACTCCACATTCCAGCTGGAACACATTTGGACCGCAGATGTCACTTCTGGGTTTGCTGCAGCTCCAGTTTCAGATATGTTTGGACATATGCTTCACAGTGACAGAAATGGACCAATGTGTTTTGTCCAATAAAGAGAACATCAAGGACATGATCCAGCCCACCTTCTCCACCCCTTGTAAAGAGATATTAGGGTACCTGTCATTTCTTTGGGGCAGCACGGTGGCTTAGTGGCTAATACTTCTGCCTCTCAGAACTAAGGTCAAGAGTTTGATTTTCAACCATGGCCGCATCTATGTGGAGTTTGGTTGTTCTCTCTGTGTTTGCGTGGGTTTCTTTGATTTCCTCCCATATTCCAAAACCATACTAGTAAATTAATTGGCTGCTATCAAATTGACCCTAGTCTCTCTCTCTCTCACTGTCTATTGGTGTGTGTATGTATGTATGTTAGGGAATTTAGACTGTAAGCTCTAATGGGGCAGAGAGTGATGTGAGTGAGTTCTCTGTACAGTGCTGCAAAATAAGTAGCACTATATAAATAGCTGATGATGATTTCTTGGAAGCACATAATAAAACATGTGATAAAGTTAATTATATAAGGGAACCATACAATAATAATAGGGAATTGCTACAGTTTCAATAAAATGCAAAAGCAGAGACGCCAGCAAAGGTTTCTAGAGCCAACTAAGCTATTGTACAATATAGAGGATATAGTTTCACAACATTAATATAAAATAATAATAATAATAATAATAAAATTTAATATATTAATAATCAACAGTAAAATCTAAACTGCAGTAGAAATTCCCCTCTCTTAAGTGGAGGACTTTTTATGCATTTTTGGCCTATTCTCACTTCCAGGATGGCTTACTGATTATGAATTTTCTGCATATGTCGTCCCAGGTACAAAGAGGATCTATATCCTATTTATTCTAAAGAATGAGGCAAACTCAAAATCTGTTTTTAATCCATATGTAGTCTGTGTCTGCATATCATAAATCCATTTTGTCTCTGCCCGTGAGATTCTTTTCTCATATTCTCCTCCTCTCCATAAAGCCTTGACTTTAAATACCAGTGTATGACAAAAGCTTGCGGTCCCTTTTATGGACTGCATAAAAGTGTGCTGACACACTATGTGCTTGGACCCCCAAGCATGTATTATGCATATGATTGATTTAATTTTCTCATCATCCTTCCCAAATATTTTAGCACACAGGGAAATGCAAATACATAAATGTTTTTTTTTTCTTTCACAGTTTATCTTCTCTCTGATTTTAAACTTCCTCTTACTTACAGATGAAATAATCACACTATTCAAATATTTGTTTGAAATGTTTGGTTTTAATTTATTTGAGTATTGTTCCAATACATTGATATATTTATAGTTCTTCAATTAATGCTTATCCATTTAATTCTATTTTATTTTAATTGGAAAAAAGGGTTGCACTGTTATTTACCGGTATTTTATTTCTCGCCAAAGATCCATTAAAATCTAGAAAACTCTCCAAGCAAGCCTATTATATCAGGCACACAATGCCTGACCTCAAATTTGTCAGAGTATATTGATCAATTTCTTCAACCTGTGGTTGTTAAACAGTCTAGCTATCTCAAAGACACCAATCAAGTACTTCATTAATTTTCAATGGGAACAGCAGTACATTCTCATGACCTGTAATATTATCTCACTATACTCTGTTATAGACCATGAAGCTGGCTGTAACTATGTACAATCAATACTCTCTAGCAGTTCAGATTTACTTCAAGAGCAAATTAATTTCTTTATTCAAGTGATCCAATTTATATTGCATTATAACTATTTTTGGTTTGAGGGCATCGGCTACAGGCAGGTTTGCGGCACTGCGATGGGAACAAGATTCGCACCAAGTTATGCGAACTTGTTTGTGGCAGATTGCGAGAATATCATTATATGTAATAATAATATTTATCAACGATAAATTCACATCTGGAAAAGATACATGGATGATGTCATTTGCATCTGGATAGGTAACACTAAAGAATTGGGAGACCACTTGATCTATACCAATTCAAATACTTTGAACTTGAAATTAACTACGTCTTATAGTTAAGAAAAATTAAACTTTCTTGATTTGGAAATCCTTAGAGATGGTCTTATCACTACAAAAACCTATATAAAGACAGTAGATAGTAACATTTTTATTCTCAGTTCAAGCAATCATCATCCTAATTGTTTTAGGAATATCCCAAACCAAAGATAGTTTTTAATAAAGCCAATAACTTGAAAAGCAAATTAGTGAGAAGCGCTCATCCGATTAATAAGATCGCCTCAGTAGAAACTTGGATAGGAGAAAGCACTAGTGGTTTCTACTATTGTACACGGTGTCAGGCTTGTAAAACGAAAACCATATATAAACGAAAACCACTAGTCATTATAAATCAAATTACAATAACACAGAATATACCATAAAAAAGTTTGCTTGAGTGCCGTTGTGGCCTACAATATGTTGGAAGGACTGTTAGAAGTTTGAAATTAAGAACAGCAGAACATATTCGAAATATAAATAACGGATTGACAACTCATAGTATTCCAGATTATTTTAAAGAGAAACATGGAAAGGATCCTACAGTTTTGAAATTCATTGGTATTAAAAAAGTGGAGAAATCTTGGAGAGGAGGGAATTATTTAGCTGCTATCTCAAAGGAAGAAGCATATTGGATTTATAATTTAAATACATTAAGTCCCAAAGGGTTAAATATTGATTTAGATCTGGGTTCTTTTCTACATTTATACATTTGTTGTATTTTATTTTATTATATATGATTTTTTATATATATATATATATATATATATATATATATATATATCATCATCATCATCACCATCAATTTATATAGTGCCACTGATTCCGCAGCACTGTACAGAGAACTCATTCACAATAGTCCCTTCCCCATTGGAGCTTACAGTCTAAATTCCCTAACATACACAGAGAGAAAGAGAGACTAGGGTCAATTTTTATAGCAGCCAATTAACCTACTAGTATGTTTTTGGAGTGTGGGGGGAAACCGGAGCACCTGGAGGAAACCTATGCAAATACGAGGAGAAGATACAAACTCCACACAGATAATGGTCGGGAATTGAACTCATGACCCCAGCGCTGTGAGGCAGAAGTGCTAACCACTTAGCCACTGTGCTGCCCATTATATATATATATATATATATGTATATATATATATATGTATATATATATATATATATATATATATATATATATATATAACAGAGTGAGAGTCAAAGAAGCTATACATTAGGGAATGAGCATGTGGAATTGACAATTGCAAAATTTTGGATGTATTCCTGAACAATACCTACAGCAGCACCAACTCTAAATATAGTCCTAACATAGTAACTATTGGAATTGTAATAATAATGTTTCTTACAGAATAGCCTGAAAATCACATGGAGAATCTGACTTATCTTAAAGAATTCCACTTAGTGTCCTTCTCTGCAAAATCTGATTATACATTTTTAACTATTAGTGTGTTTTTCGCTCTCTATGTGATTGGAGTCCTCATCAATTCTACTATAATTACAGTGATATATACTGATGATCAGTTGCACACCCCCATGTATCTATTTCTCTGTAACCTGGCCTTAGTAGATATTTGTTATACAACCACAACTGTCCCTAAGCTGCTGTACATGTTATTATCTGGAGATAATACAGTATCCTTCAAACAATGCTTCACCCAGATGTACTTTTATTTTTTGGCTGCCTCCACAGAGGATATTCTAATATTTATTATGGCATTTGACCGATATGTTGCTATATGTAATCCTTTACACTATCACTCTATCTTAAATAGGAGAAACTGTCTTATAATTACAATTGGCAATTGGGTATCAGGATGCCTAAATTCAATTTTGTTTACAACTACGATGTCAAACATGTCCTTCTGTCATTCGAAAACCATACATCACTTTTTCTGTGATCCTAAAGCTCTGATTAATATCGCCTGTGCTGGCACTGAAGATGTTTATATTGTCTTATATCTGGATACGGTGCTACTTGGACTCTTCCCAGCCATTTTCAGTTTTGCATCGTATATGAAAATTGTTTGGGTCATCTCGCACATAAAATCAAAGGATGGAAGAAAAAAAGCCTTCTCCACCTGCTCATCCCACCTCACCATCATCATTATTTACTACACGACTAGTATATCTGTGTACATGATGCCACCATCAGCAAACTATAAAGTCCTAGAACAGATCTTTACTATTCTGTACTCGGGTGTCACACCTATGATAAACCCTATCATTTTCAGTTTACGTACTAAAGATCTAAAAATCGCTCTAATGAGAACACTGAGGGTAAAACAAAGTATTAAACAGTAAGGTGTTTTAAACTGCCTCCATGCAGATGTTTTGCGTGGCCGTTTGTGAGATAATAGTTGTATCACAGAACTGTCTGTGCGAGGATAAGTAAAAAACAATACTGCTCATTGCAGCCTCATTTATGTCTTAAACAATTTGTGACATATGACTATTGTATATTTTATAATACTAATTACATTGGGATATGTACACCAATAAATTCAATTTCCCATATAAATTGTTCTTGGATTGTGTAAAAGATGTATCATTTAAAATATTAATTAAGAATAACCACTACCACATCAGAGGACATTATAATAGACATGTTATGTAGAAGGTGTTTTTAGTAATGAAGGGGTGTGGGGAAAAAAGAAAAGGTTGTGTGTTGTATACTAAAGACAAAACAACCGAAACACCTGACATTGAGTGGGCTGTTGATGATGGTTTTTCGAGCTTTTACAGGGCATAAACCATAGAGCTATATAGATATGTTGAACTATAAGTTTTAATGCCAACTTACTTATAAATAATTCTTGGGTGTTATGTGCAGAGCTCTTTACCATTAATTATAAGTATTTTATACTCTGTAAAAAATATTATTGGTGCCTGCGTGGAAATATTGTGACTAGATGAGGATAGGGTGGGAAGTACCTTTTGGCCCTTATCCTGGACAAGATTGTGTCTGGACAATCATCATGTCTTTCACTTTTTCAAAAGTCAAGTCATTGACTATGTGGGCTACATTGAATAATAGAAGTGGGTCTGTACCTGGTCAGAAACAATGATATATTTAATGGCACCTAACGCAAGAGAAAAACAATGCTCACAGCAGAGGCATTAGAAGAAAAATGTGTTATTGTCCTGATTAGGGCAGTGAATGCCAAAATATGTAATAATGAATATGTAATCATTCACATCAGTCCCGGCATAGTCTAAATTCTCTAACACACCCTCAACTGCAGAGCTCTCCAAAACCCCTGCAGGTGCTATAATTCCATGCAAAATTCATGAGTGACATGTAAAATCAAGCACATTCATTTAAAAGGGGCCCATGACAACACAAATCATCATTTGCGCTACAGGCCAAGATTTTCTGCTTTCAGAAAGTGTCCTTAATGCTCACATTAGCAACAAGCTGTCCGCCAATCATGGTATTTCAGTGTGTGCTTTCCTTGACATATCTGGAGCCAGGCACAATCTAAATTCTCTATGCACACACAGACTCTAGGATCCATTTTTGTTAGCAGAGAATTTACCTACCAGTTTGTTTTTGCACTGTGGGAGGAAACCAGAGTACTCAGAGAGAAAACACGTAAACTTTGTGAGAATGTACTACCTACACACAGATTTTTGCCCTGCAGAGCCTTCCAAACCCCCTGCTGATACTATTATTCTACGCAAAATTCATGAGTGACATGTAAAATCAAGCACAGTCATTTAAAAGGTGCACATGAAAACACAAAACATCATTTGTGCTGTAGGACAGCAATTTTGTGCCTTTAGAAAATATCCTTCTTACGCCCATTAGCAACAAACTATCAGGCGATCATGATATTTCATTGAGTCCTTTCCTTGACATATCTGGAGCCAGGTGTATGTTCATACAAATTATACTAATTCTATTCAGAGGTTATTCAGGGAAAAAAGGCGAATTAGTGTGTGCAGCTCTCTCCTACCTGTTTTTGCAGCTTTGACATTGCTGCTGTGGCCAGAACTTGATATGTTGGGGTTCACTTGGAAAAGAGATAGGTAACATTCAACTGCTGGAAAAAAGGGCATTGAGTAAACAGTATTCAAACGCAGTCCAGGATTGACTGCCCTCAAATATATGATAACTTTAGAAAACATGCCAGTCTTATTGCAATTTGCATGAATGATTTCTGTTGTGTGCACCATCAGATTTTCATTTAATATATTCCACTGAAACTGATCATATGATTGTTCAATTTGCACATGCTGGATTGCTTTTATATGCTTAATTTTTATATGCATGACTTATAATGTTAATAAATATATTTTAATTTAGATTGAACATTATTTTTTGATTGGCTGGTACAGGAGAATTGAGGAGAATGTACATGCTCCATTTTTTGCCAATTCTCTCCTTTAAAGCCCCTTTATTATAATATCATGTTTATAAATGTAATATGTACATTTATCAAATATTGTTTGGACATTCATCATCATCATCATCATCATCATTTATTTATATAGCGCCACTAATTCCGCAGCGCTGTACAGAGAACTCATTCACATCAGTCCCTGCCCCACTGGAGCTTACAGTCTAATGCCCTAATATAAACACATACTCACGCACAGACAGACAGACAGACACAGAGGGGAACAGACAGAGACTAGGGTCAATTTGGATAGCAGCCAATTAACCTACCAGTATGTTTTTGGAGTGTGGGAGGAAACCGGAGCAACCGGAGGAAACCCACGCAAACACAAGGAGAACATACAAACTCCACACAGATAAGGCCATGGCTGGGAATCGAACTCATGACCCCAGTGCTGTGAGGCAGAAGTGCTAACCACTAGGCCACTGTGCTGCCCGTGCTGACATTTAGATTGAAGTATATATTAATTATCAAATAGGTAAATCTGTAAATTCTCAGCGCCTGATTGATATCATTGAAGGTCAAAAACCTTCTTTATGAAGGAGCTCATGCTGATTTGTGTGTTTACCAGTTGCTTAGTGTGAAATATGCAAATTTGTATTGCACATGCTCACAAAAATGCTGCTCCATGACTGTAGGGTGTACATTCTATAGAAATGTATGTTACTTACAAATTTTCAGTAGACTTAACAACAATCTCCCTGCTTTTTAATTCAATCATGGCACATACTCAAAAAGCAATTCCCCTCTCACGCACTGAGTTCATGTTCAGGAAATATACAGAAATATTTACCAATTGTAATTATCAATACTTCTATTGGTGAGAAAATGATGGGCATCAATTTTGTGCTTAGTTTTCCATATTTTAATAAGACTCAATGCATTTACTAATATAAGTATTACATAATATACAAGGACTAAATCAAGGAAATATGGATGAGCAAAATATTTCAATAAATGTTTATTTCACTATCAGCATTTTACAGTTTAATCATTTGTTTGTGCATGTACTGTTTACTGTATAAAATTTTATTTTGTTAGAAAGGGTATCATAACCAAAAAACATTGATGTAAATATGTGATAAACAATGTTCTATGCTCTCAAAATCTTTTTTAGGCTACTGTTTATATAAATCATTGATTAAAAATTAATCAATTGTTTTTTCAAACAACTAAACTATTGAGCCAATATCACAAATTTTCCATAATTCACAAAAGTTGTTTTCCTCTCAACACATAATATAGCATTTATAGGAAACAGCAATAACATTTAGTTTAAAATAAGAATTATTCTGCCTGCAATACATATTTTATGCACAATGACAAGCTGTAACTACTGTGTAAGAAAATTAAACACATGCACTGCAGTTCAAGTGGCAGCATAAATATTATTTTGCGAGGAATGTATGCTGGTTACCCTTTTTACTTTTTATTCTTTGTCTTTCTCAAACACTAGTTGTAAAATATTCTACATATACATACATGCAGCACATAGAGCATCTGTCTCTTGGGGCAACAAGCTTCTACCATAGAAGATGGGTGGAAAGTTTGAGGGCAAACATCAGCATGGACAATATGTATAAGTCAAATAAACCAATCATTTCCTCAATGCCATATTGTGACCCATGGCTTAGAGGACTTAAATGGTGGCAAATGTTGGAATGCTCAATTTTGCTCCTTCCAATGGGATAACATAAGTGGGTCGCAGCCTACTGAATGTGCCTCAAATTTGAAAGGCTCTATAGATTTATTTTAATAGCTGTTGAATTCTAGATACCTTTAATTTGGATTCTTGACTTACGATCCCCCAATGTACTCAAAGCAACAAAATGTGTAGGGTACAAGAATACAACGGGTGATGTTATTAGTGAATACAGGGATTGACATCAACAAGCTCTTTCAGTCATGCATGGTAAGAACAGCGTGTATACATATACTTCTGGGCTGTTTGTGTATTTTTAGCATTTTAGAAGTAAGACTTCAGTATGCATTGTTCTTATCCATTTGTTTAATGAAAGAGGAATACAGAGACTGTACTGCTACAGTGACTTTCAAGCTGGTACATGCACAGCCTGTTGACAATTAAACTGTTTTTTATAACAACCTCTTTTAGGTTATGAACATTGTTGCCACCAGTGGTCGAAGTGTTGGCATAGAAAATTGGAGTTAATGGCTGTGAACCTCTTATGATTCCCACAAGCTTCAGGGATTCTTACAGTGTAAAATACATTTTAGATGCTTTTTAACACTATATAGCATTATATAAACAGGGGTTACATTATGCAAGGCTTTGTCCCTATCTCATTACCTATGCCTCATGTCTACTTGTTTATCTTACCTTTTCCTAATGTATTCTGTGTTCCCACATCTTTCCCATCTCCTTTTGATACCTAAATTTTTCTTTACATATCTCATGTACCTTATGACTTGTTTGCATCCCTTCTCCTTTTGCTTATCTATTTTCCTTACTAGAATATTACCTGGACATTATAGCTTTTATATTACTTTTAAACTCATTATAACAACAGGAACATTTGGCCCGTCCCTAACCTATCCTTTATCTTAAGCTCCACACCCTAGTGCATCAATTACTACGTAAGTGATTGCACTTATAATGTCCTGTCTTCCTGCCATAAAACACGTTTTTTTGGTTTAGTTTTTCTAGCTGTGAATTTGTTTTATGTTTAGTTTAAATCAAATGACCCTTCTAATGGGATTTGATTGAATTTACTATCAAGACTCTGCACCATTTCTATTATTCATTTTCTTACTTGAGGCTCCTTTAACTAAATTGGAATCCCTCACAATATTTACCCTGTCCCTTTTTTCAATTTCCTGTGTTCTGCATGCAAAGCTGTATAACAAACAAAGTGAAAAATGTAGAAATTATGATGTAATACATCAGCAAAAACACATCATACTACAACTGTGTGAAAAGTAAAGCGGTAACAGAAAGTTGGGTATAATAAAAGCTTCAGTCAAATATAAACAACTCTGTATTCATTTCTGAGTTATATAATGACATTCAGCAAAATAAATTATAATTAGTGACTCAAATATACATATAACTCCAACTCTATGCATTACCTTTCATATAATCTTATTTTCCCTAATACAAAGTATTAAATATTGTGGAAATTGGGGGTAAATAACACAGTAGTGGAGTTTCATTACAACAAAAACAATGTTGGTTTGAGGATCTACTGGACTTTTAGTTTTGCTCTACTGCTGGAACCACTGAGCTCACCTGCTGTTACTAGTGTCACCTCTGATGGCTGCTGGTCCACTGAGCCCAAATATAATATTCCCAAAGCACTTGTACATGTGGTCAACAATCTTTCTTTACATCTTTGCTCTATGCATTTGGTGTATCTATTCCTCTATTCCCATCATAACACTGTCCTTGTCACAGTTAGACTTTCTCTGACTTCAAAAATGAATAAAGTGGACAGATCACTGCCTCCTATAGGATCAGCATTTGCATAGCATGATAATCTCTATACTGCTTTGGCCATTATGATGATCTGATTGTCTATAGTTTGTTCTATTGACAACGTTTCAGAACTGAGGACATCCTGAAAGAGTAGAAGTTGAAGATTGATTAGGTTGAGTAGTATACAATTGTCAAACACACTGTAGACTTGTATTCAGGTTTCTATTATTCTTTTATAGTGTCTGCTTAGCAGATACTATAAAAGGGTAACAATTATCAGGCTCCAGGAAATGTCATATTTCCAATCCTTGAGGAATGCAGCTCATAACGGGAAATGTGTATAAAAGTTTGCTGAGGGCGGGTGATTTGGGATGAGCAATGTTTAGTTACTTCATGTGGCCACATTTCAGTTTTGTAAATTTGTCAATGTTTCAAAATCTGGGAAAAAGAGAAGCACATATGTTTGTTAATGTCTAAATAATGATGTGCAGGTAGTTAGTGCATCTATTATGCTCTGCTATTTGAATAATTACAATACTGCCCGATTCTCTAATTGATGTTTTATGATGGTGCCAACAACAACAACAAAGTGAGTAGAACAGATGAACAGACAAGGGCAAAGAGAAATGTACAACATTTTCGGCCCTCCCACAACCCCTCTCCCTCCTTGGCTTGTTTCTGTTCAGTGTCCTATTTTCAACAATCTAGACCTACTTTATCTTGTGGAATGAAAGAATGATTCTTCTGACGAGAGAAGCTGGATAGATCAGGACTTTCTTAGCTAAATGGGGGCTGGGAGTAAGACTTCTCTTGAATTGTGGACACTTTATTAATTTAAATGATAATAAGTGTGTGTAAATGGAATATTTATGGGGGCAATACCTTGTTATCATGTAGCTGTAGAGCCCTCTTCTCTGTAACAGGTTACTAACTCACGTGTAAGTAAAATCTTTAAGGAAAGAAAGACATGTGCATATGAAAAAAAGTGTTTTACTTCACTTTAGTGATAAGTAATCAGCATACAGAAGTGGCATTAGGCATTTTCCACAGCAGATAATAGCACATCTCAATGTGAGATTCGTCCACAGTTAGGTTCTTTGGCGGGAAATTTGGTTTTTATACAGTAGGTAACATACACATGTAGAATGGCCAATTCACAATTATATCACAGTTTAAAATTAATACAAAATTAAACTAACAGCATAAATATCATTTAATCAATTTCTGTCCTATACCGCAAAAAACATATACCACCCATGTACCAACTTATCATTGTGAAGGTGAGAATGGCTGAGCCTATTATCTATCGCATGAATGGACTAGTAATCTCCTTGTACTTCTTGGATATAAGCAATATATGTCACATATATCAGAAGTCACTGAAATTAACCCCTTTACTGCTATATTCTTCCTGAAAATGGACTTCATTTTTGTGGTTGCTTTGAAGATGCTGGTAACCAGGTATCATCGTATACTTTCAATACGGTCACTTTTGTACCAATCAAGTTTATTTGAACCAATAACAATTTATTAAAAAAGTTAACACACAAAATTGCTATGTAATGAAAACAGTCCTGATAGTCTCTGACCCTCATGATTAATTTAAGACATACATAAGGCAAAAGACAGCAATAGCTATGAATAAAAATTGAAAATGATGATTAATGAAGGGGTCATTCTCAAGTGGAACTAGGCTGATCTTTGAAGTGATATTTTTACACTTTGTAAACTTTCAAAGAGACCCACATTTCTCATTTTCAGGGGGTTGTTTTTTTAGCCAATCATTAAGAGGTCAGAATCCAGGTAATTAGGTAGAAGCCATCATTGATTGCACTTCAAAACTGAAAACATAACACATAGTTTACATCTCAAAACATAATATGTTGTCGTTTTTATGATTTCTAAATAGATGCAACCTTGAATATTTACAAAAATTTTAGAATTGAAGAATCAAATCTATACCAATATTAAACAGAATCACATACAAATATTTTAATAAATTTTTTTCCCCATTCTCAAGAATTACAATGTTACAACAAAACCAATATATTCCTTAAAATATTGAAAATGATTAATGTGCAGAAAGAGATAATAAAATGTTTTGTTGCTATTATTCTAAAAATATTATAATCAAACCCAAGGGCCGAGTATATGAATTATGTTATTTCATCATTATCTTCTACTCCCTATAGTTGCATCTCAATTAATAATGCTTTTGTATAGGGATCCACACACTATAAATACCAGGCCTTTCTTTCCTGTATTGTTTTCTATGCTGATCTAAAGGTGAGCTATGATCTTTTTACTAAATTAATATATACTGTAAAATGTTGCTGTAACTGATCTGTTGTGTTGGTATATATTTTACATCATTTGTCTAATTGTGTTGACATTACAATGAGCCCATAGGTTACACAGTGATTGCCTTCTGCAGTTCCATCTATTTTTAAGGTAAAGCAAAACATAATATCTACAATTCTTATAAGACCACTACACTTGACTATATATGTATTGGATATATATTTATTATGTGTTATATAGACTGTTCATATACTCAGGTTTCACCAACCTATGTTAGCACCTCAAAGAGGGTTTTTTTTTCTCTGGGTTTTAGAGTCAGGCTGTCATGTAATATAAATTTATTTGTGAATAGAACATTCCAATTAAGTTGAATAAAACAAACTCCTTCAGCTTTATTCGCACCCAATATGTTCAATGTAGATTAAAGAGACATAAAACGGAATATTGCTAATGTTAGTAGCATCCTACATCCTAATAACTATTGTAAACATAAAATAAAAAAGACTAACAGATATTTAAGAAAACTTCAAACTGAAATGCAGGAACATAAATATAAGGACAATACATATATTTTTTTATTGAAACAATACTCAAATTAAAATCAAACATAAAAAGTCACATGTCTGAAAACCGTAGTATATATTCGCTCCTAAAAACAGTGAGAAATACAGTCCTCTTTAAAAAAACAAATCCTGGTTTTGGGATCCTAGCTAAATATTCCTCCCTCTTATAGACAGTCAAAACCTCCTTTCCAACGTAAGCTCACTTAATGGAAAACAGTTCTTTAAACTTCTTACTACATACCGAATGCTAATCTTCAATAAGATGGTATCTCCTATTACTCCATTCTATTTGAATCCATCAATAAATCTATGCACAATAACTCTAACTCCACATTCCAGCTGGAACACACTTGGACCGCAGATGTCACTTCTGGATTTGCTGCAGCTCCAGTTTCAGATATGTTTGGACATATGCTTCACAGTGACAGAAATGGACCAATGTGTTTCGTCCAATAAAGAGAACATCAAGGACATGATCCAGCCCACCTTCTCCACCCCTTGTAAAGAGATACTAGGGTACCTGTCATTTCTTTGGGGCAGCACAGTGGCTTAGTGGCTAATACTTCTGCCTCTCAGAACTAAGGTCAAGAGTTCGATTTTCAACCATGGCCGCATCTGTGTGGAGTTTGGTTGTTCTCTCTGTGTTTGCGTGGGTTTCTTTGATTTCCTCCCATATTCCAAAACCATACTAGTAAATTAATTGGCTGCTATCAAATTGACCCTAGTCTCTCTCTCTCTCTCTGTCTATTGGTGTGTGTATGTATGTATGTTAGGGAATTTAGACTGTAAGCTCTAATGGAGCAGAGAGTGATGTGAGTGAGTTCTCTGTACAGTGCTGCAAAATAAGTAGCACTATATAAATAGCTGATGATGATTTCTTGGAAGCACATAATAAAACATGTGATAAAGTAAATTATATAAGGGAACCATACAATAATAATAGGGAATTGCTACAGTTTCAATAAAATGGAAAAGCAGAGACGCCAGCAAAGATTTCTAGAGCCAACTAAGCTATTGTACAATATAGAGGATATAGTTTCACAACATTAATATAAAATAATAATAATAATAATAATAATAATAATAATAAAATTTAATATATTAATAATCAACAGTAAAATCTAAACTGCAGTAGAAATTCCCCTCTCTTAAGTGGAGGACTTTTTATGCATTTTTTGCCAATTCCCACTTCCAGGATGGCTTACTGACTATGAATTTTCTGCATATGTCGTCCCAGGTACAAAGAGGATCTATATCCTATTTATTCTAAAGAATGAGGCAAACTCAAAATCTGTTTTTAATCCATATGTAGTCTGTGTCTGCATATCATAAATCCATTTTGTCTCTGCCCGTGAGATTCTTTTCTCATATTCTCCTCCTCTCCATAAAGCCTTGACTTTAAATACCAGTGTATGACAAAAGCTTGCAGTCCCTTTTATGGACTGCATGAAAGTGTGCTGACACACTATGTGCTTGGACCCCCAAGCATGCATTAGTTTATCTTCTCTCTGATTTTAAACTTCCTCTTACTTACAGATGAAATAATCACGCTATTCATATATTTGTTTCAAATGTTTGGTTTTAATTTATTTGAGTATTGTTCCAATACATTGATATATTTATAGTTCTTCAATTAATGCTTATCCATTTAATTGTATTTTATTTTAATTGGAAAAAAGGGTTGCACTGTTAGTCTTTTATAATTTTATGTTTATAGGCAATAGGACTAGAACTAGAACTTTTCAGGGAATGGTGGAAGCAGATCTGGAGAAGTTAAACATAAAAAAAGTAAAAAAAAACAGAAGCTCAGTAGGAAAGAAAAAACAGCACTAGAACAACTCAGCAAAATGGAGTATATAGTAATAAATCAGCTGATATAGGGGGCGGGATTGTTCTTCTTACCAAAAATTTTTTTTACAAGAAGCTAATAGATTACTAAGTGATACAGCTACTTATAAAGTCTTTTCAAAAGACCCTGTTGATATCTACAAAAAGGAATTGGAAGTACTACTGAAAAATGCCCTTTCTAAAGGCATTCTAAATAAGAAGAAATTTGAATGTATATATACATTCAATACCCAAGATTACCGGTATTTTATTTCTCGCCAAAGATCCATTAAAATCTAGAAAACTCTCCAAGCAAGCCTATTATATCAGGCACACAATGCCTGACCTCAAATTTATCAGAGTATATTGATCAATTCCTTCAACCTGTGGTTGTTAAATAGTCTAGCTATCTCAAAGACACCAATCAAGTATTTCATTTAATTACTAAAATATTTAATGGGAACAGCAGTACATTCTCATGACCTGTAATATTATCTCACTATACTCTGTTATAGACCATGAAGCTGGCTGTAACTATGTACAATCATTACTCTCTAGCAGTTCAGATTTACTTCAAGAGCAAATTAATTTCCTTATTCAAGCGATCCAATTTATATTGCACCATAACTATTTTTGGTTTGGGGGCATCGGCTACAGACAGGTTTGCGGCACTGCGATGGGAACAAGATTCGCACCAAGTTATGCGAACCTGTTTGTGGCGGATTGGGAGAATATCATTATATGTAATAATAATATTTATCGACGATAAATTCACATCTGGAAAAGATACATCGGTGATGTCATTTGCATCTGGATAGGTAACACTAAAGAATTGGAAGACTTCTTGATCTATACCAATTCAAATACTTTGAACTTGAACTTTACTACGTCTTTTAGTCAAGAAAAAATAAACTTTCTTGATTTGGAAATCCTTAGAGATGGTCTTATCACTTCCAAAACCTATATAAAGACAGTAGATAGTAACATTTTTATTCTCAGTTCAATATATATATATCTCATCATCATCATCATCACCATCAATTTATATAGCGCCACTGATTCCGCAGCACTGTACAGAGAACTCATTCACAATAGTCCCTTCCCCATTGGAGCTTACAGTCTAAATTCCCTAACATACACATAGAGAAAGAGAGACTAGGGTCAATTTTTATAGCAGCCAATTAACCTACTATTATGTTTTTGGAGTGTAGGGGGAAACCGGAGCACCTGGAGGAAACCTATGCAAATACAAGGAGAAGATACAAACTCCACACAGATAATAGTCGGGAATTGAACTCATGACCCCAGCGCTGTGAGGCAGAAGTGCTAACCACTTAGCCACTGTGCTGCCCATTATATATATATATATATATATATATATAACAGAGTGAGAGTCAAAGAAGCTATACATTAGGGAATGAGCACAGTGGCCTAGTGGTTAGCACTTCTGCCTCACAGCACTAGGGTCATGAGTTCAAATCCCAACCATGGCCTTATCTGTGTGGAGTTTGTATGTTCTCCCCGTGTTTGCGTGGGTTTCCTCCGGGTGCTCCGGTTTCCTCCCACACTCCAAAAACATACTAGTAGGTTAATTGGCTGCTAGCAAAAATTGACCCTAGTCTCTCCCTCTCTGTCTGTCTCCCTGTCTGTCTGTGCCTGCATGTGAGTGTGTGTCTATATTAGGGAATTTAGACTGTAAGCTCCAATGGGGCAGGGACAGATGTGAATGAGTTCTCTGTACAGCGCTGCGGAATTAGTGGCGCTATATAAATAAATGATGATGATGATGATGATGATGATGTGGAATTGACAATTACAAAATTTTGGATGTATTCCTGAACAATACCTACAGCAGCACCAACTCTAAATATAGTCCTAACATAGTAACGATTGGAATTGTAATAATAATGTTTCTTACAGAAAAGCCTGAAAATCACATGGAGAATCTGACTTATCTTAAAGAATTCCACTTAGTGTCCTTCTCTGCAAAATCTGATTATACATTTTTAACTATTAGTGTGTTTTTCGCTCTCTATGTGATTGGAGTCCTCATCAATTCTACTATAATTACAGTGATATATACTGATGATCACTTACACACCCCCATGTATCTATTTCTCTGTAACCTGGCCTTAGTAGATATCTGTTATACAACCACTACTGTCCCTAAGCTGCTGTACATGTTATTATCTGGAGATAATACAGTATCCTTCAAACAATGCTTCACCCAGATGTACTTTTATTTTTTGGCTGCCTCCACAGAGGATATTCTAATATTCATTATGGCATTTGACCGATATGTTGCTATATGTAATCCTTTACACTATCACTCTATCTTAAATAGGAGAAACTGTCTTATAATTACAATTGGCAATTGGGTATCAGGATGCTTAAATTCAATTTTGTTTACAACTACGATGTCAAACATGTCCTTCTGTCATTTGAAAACCATACATCACTTTTTCTGTGATCCTAATGCTCTGATTAATATCGCCTGTGCTAGCACTAAAGCGGTTTATATTGTAATATATCTGGACATTTTGGTACTTGGACTCTTCCCAGCCATGTTCAGTTTTATATCTTATATAAAAATTATCAGGGTCCTCTTGCATATAAAATCAAAGGATGGAAGAAAAAAAGCCTTCTCGACCTGCTCATCCCACCTCATCGTCATCATTATTTACTACACGACTTGTATATCTGTGTACATGATGCCACCATCAGCAAACTCTAAAGTCCTAGAACAGGTCTTTTCTGTACTGTACTCAGTAGTCATACCTATGATAAACCCTATAATTTACAGTTTACGTACTAAAGATTTAAAAAAGTCTCTGATGAGAACACTGAGGGTAAAACAAAGTATTAAACAGTAAGGTGTGTGAAACGGCCTCCATACAGATGTTTGTGCCACAGAACTGTCATTGCCAGAATAAATAAAAAAGTTACCATCACTTTTGGAGCCCTTTTTACCTCCATAAACACTCCTCAATGCAGCCTCATTTATGTCATATGACTATTGTATATTTTAAACTACTAATTACATTCCTATAATTTAACCAATAAATACATTTTCCCATATAAAGAGTTTGTGGATTGTGAAAAAAAACATGTATCATTATACATTTTAATTAAGAATATTCATTATGACATCACAGGACATTATAATAGACATGTTATGTGAAAGGAGTTTGTAGTAATGAAGGGGTGTAAAGAAAAAAATAAAAGGCTTCCTTGTATACTAAAGACAAACCAACCAAAACACCTGAAATTGAATGGACTGTTGAAGATGATTGTTAAAGTAACTAAAGAGGTCTCAAGAGGTGGAAAATATACATCTGTACAGTATCTTTCTGTAACATAGGGACACCCATAATCATAGCACCAAGAGCCAGGTCCAGTTGAGGATGGTTACTTTTATCAGAAAGTTCACTTGTAAGGTTAGATACTAAATGTAAATGTAAATGCATACATCATGAAGGTACCTTCATGATGTATGCATATGAAATGGATTAATCGAAGAAGAGGAATCTTCCGTTTCATCGAGAATACCTGATTTCCAGTGGATAAGATCTAAAAGCAGAACATTTATTTGGACATTATTTTGAAGTGAACTAAGAGCTATTACCATTAGCGCCTTCTTCTCTTTATTTTGTTTGGTTATATTGTTTTATTAATGTTTGTTCCCAATTGTAAGAGCTACGGAATTTGCTGACGTTATATACATAAATATTGATGATGATGATGACAAAAAACCTTGACCACCAATATCAAAAGTGTTAATTGACACAGCACCCCCTTATTTAGTGAAATCATTGAGAAGGGGGTGCAGGAAGCTGCAGCTATAATGAAGTGGACATTTGTGGCAGGTGTTCCAGTTACAGACACAAAGAATAGAGGAATTTGGAAACAATGTGCTTTTAATGGCATCTAACGCATCAGAAAGCAATGCACAAAGCAAAGAAATTGGAAGGTATAACTGTCCTGATTAGGGCAGTGAGTGTCGAAAGGGCTGACACATTAAAAAAGGAGAGTGAAATTTATAATTCTGAGTCATCTTGGACCTTCACTAACTAACAGATGACACAGAAAAATGCAGTTAGAAATATCTGATGATGAAGGCTAGACAAACTTAGATGGAAATAAACAAAGAGACAGGTCTGTCATCACCAAAACATTTATTAATTGCAGTTTGAAATATGTAATAATGAATATGTGATCATTCACATCACTCCTGGCACAATCTAAATTCTCTACCACACACACATACACTGAGGACCCATGTCTGGAACATGGCGTATAGGGACACACCTTTCCAAATGCCCTGTAGACAGAACAATTATAGGGTTATGTGTAGGAGCGGTTTGTCACCAGAATAACCACATGAGAATTATACTTTGACTTTGCATAAAACACTGACACGGACTGCTAGATGGGGAAAGTGTCATGTATTTTGACTGTCTGAGGACATCCACATGCCCGCTTACACCGACATCTAGCCATGGAGACTACAGCCCTGTTCAACCACTTTACATAATTTCAACAAGATTGATCCCTCTTTAAAGCTGTTATATGGTTCACACACACACACACACACACACACACACACACACACACACTCTTTAGGACTTGTTTTTGTCAGCAGCCAACTTTGGGAGAACATACTACCTACACACAGATAGGTCCCTGTTTTGAACTCAACCCATGACCCCAGAGCTGAAATGCTGGAATACTAAGCAATGTAAATATTAAATATTACAATGCACAGATATTTTCAGATGCCCCAAACAATCTGATAGGGGATTCATCAGAGATAATGACTTTACCCCAGTCCTTAACAGTCCAATCCCTGTACCTTTTGCAGAATAACAGTCTGTCCCTGAGGTTTTTCCTTGACAGAAGTGGCTTCTTTGCTGGCCTTCTTGACACTAGGCCATCCTCCAAAAGTCTTCGCCTCACTGTGCATGCAGATGCACTCACACATGCCTGCTACCATTCCTGAGCAAGTTCTGCACTGGTGGTGGCCCGATCCTGCAGCTGAATCAACTTTAGGAGACGGTCCTGGGGCTTTCTGGATGTTCTTGGGCGCCCTGAACCTCTCTCCTTGAAATTCTTGTTGATTCGATATATGGTTGATTTATGTGGACGCTTACTAGCAGCAATATGTTTGCCTGTGAAGACCTTTTTGTGCAAAGCAATGATGACTGCACGTGTTTCCTTGCAGATAACCATGGTTAACAAAGGAAGAGCAATGATTTTTAGCACCATCCTCCGTTAAAGCTTCCAGTCCGTTATGCTAACTCAATCAGCATGGCAGAGTGATCTCCAGCCTTGTCCTCGTCAACACTCTCACCTGTGTTAACGAGAGAATCACTGAACTGATGTCAGCTGGTCCTATTGTGGCAGGACTTAAATGCAGTGAAAATGTTGTTTTTGGAATAAAGTTCATTGTCATGGCAAAGAGGGACTTTGAAATTAATTGCAATTCATCTGATCACTCTTCATGACATTCTGGAGAATATGCAAATTACCATCATACAAGCTGAGTCAGCATACTTTGTGAAAAATAATATTTGTGTCATACTCAAAACTTTTGGCCATGACTGTATTATCTGTGTTGAATTCCTGAGCTGGAAGAAAAAAAAACGAAAAAAAACGATACTCACATGATCGCGCGGCGCCGTGTCCCTCCTCTCCTCTTCTCCATTCACACTGACTGCCGGGCGTGACGTCATCAAGTCACGCCCGTCAGTCAGTGAGGAGCGCCGCAGCCAGCATGAAGAAAGAAGACAGAAGAGGAGATAGAAGAAAAGAAAGGAAAGAAGTTGACAGAAGAGAAGAAAAGAAAGGAAAGAAGTTGACAAAAGGTAAGTAAAGAAACGGAGAGGCAAGGGGAGGAAAACAGAGAGGGACAGTACTATAAAGAAAGGGGAGAGAGAAACAGAGGAGGAAAAAAAGCAGAGAGTAACAGAGGAGAAAAAAAGGTGGGAAAGAGGAACAGTGGAGGGAAAAAAAGGAGAGAGGAACAGAGGAGAAAAAAAGATGGAAAGAGGAACAGTGGAGGAAAAAGAAAGTGGGAAAGAGGAACAGAGGAGAAAAAAAAAGTGGGAGAGAGGAACAGAGGAGAAAAAAAAGTGGGAAAGAGGAACAGTGGAGGAAAAAAAGGAGAGAGTAACAGAGGAGAAAAAAAGGTGGGAAAGAGGAACAGTGGAGGAAAAAAAAGTGGGAGAGAGGAACAGTGGAGAAAAAAAGTGAAAAAGAGGAACAGAGGAGGAAAAAAAAGTGGGAAAGAGGAACAGAGGAGCAAAAAAAGTGGGAGAGAGGAACAGAGGAGAAAAAAAGTGGGAAAGAGGAACAGAGGAGGAAAAAAGTGGGAGAGAGGAACAGAGGAGAAAAAAAAAGTGGGAGAGAGGAACAGAGGAGAAAAAAAAAGTGGGAGAGAGGAACAGAGGAGAAAAAAAAGTGGGAAAGAGGAACAGAGGAGAAAAAAAAAGTGGGAAAGAGGAACAGTGGAGGAAAAAAAGGAGAGAGGAACAGAGGAGAAAAAAAGGGGGAAAGAGGAACAGTGGAGGAAAAAAAAGGTGGGAAAGAGGAACAGAGGAGAAAAAAAAGTGGGAAAGAGGAACAATGGAGGAAAAAAAGTAGAGAGTAACAGAGGAGAAAAAAAGGTGGGAAAGAGGAACAGTGGAGGGAAAAAAGTGGGAGAGAGGAACAGAGGAGAAAAAAAGTGAAAAAGAGGAACAGAGGAGGAAAAAAAGTGGGAAAGAGGAACAGAGGAGGAAAAAAAGTGGGAGAGAGGAACAGAGGAGAAAAAAAAGTGGGAAAGAGGAACAGAGGAGGAAAAAAAGTGGGAGAGAGGAACAGAGGAGGAAAAAAAAGTGGGAGAGAGGAACAGAGGAGAAAAAAAAGTGGGAGAGAGGAACAGAGGAGAAAAAAAAGTGGGAAAGAGGAACAGAGGAGAAAAAAAAAGTGGGAGAGAGGAACAGAGGAGAAAAAAAAGTGGGAGAGAGGAACAGAGGAGAAAAAAAAGTGGGAAAGAGGAACAGAGGAGAAAAAAAAGGGAGAGAGGCACAGAGGGGAAAAAAAGGTGGGAAAGAGGAACAGTGGAGGAAAAAGAGGAGAGAGGCACAGAGGAGAAAAAAAGGTGGGAAATAGGAACAGTGGAGGAAAAAAAAGTGGGAAAGAGGAACAGAGGAGAAAAAAAAGGAGAGAGGAACAGAGGAGAAAAAAAGGAGAGAGGAACAGAGGAGAAAAAAAGGTGGGAGAGAGGAACAGAGGAGAAAAAACAGTGGGAAAGAGGAACAGTGGAGGAAAAAAAGGAGAGAGTAACAGAGGAGAAAAAAAGGTGGGAAAGAGGAACAGTGGAGGGGAAAAAAGTGGGAGAGAGGAACAGAGGAGAAAAAAAGTGAAAAAGAGGAACAGAGGAGGAAAAAAAGTGGGAAAGAGGAACAGAGGAGGAAAAAAAGTGGGAGAGAGGAACAGAGGAGAAAAAAAAGTGGGAAAGAGGAACAGAGGAGGAAAAAAAGTGGGAGAGAGGAACAGAGGAGGAAAAAAAAGTGGGAGAGAGGAACAGAGGAGAAAAAAAAGTGGGAGAGAGGAACAGAGGAGAAAAAAAAGTGGGAAAGAGGAACAGAGGAGAAAAAAAAAGTGGGAGAGAGGAACAGAGGAGAAAAAAAAGTGGGAGAGAGGAACAGAGGAGAAAAAAAAGTGGGAAAGAGGAACAGAGGAGAAAAAAAAGGGAGAGAGGCACAGAGGGGAAAAAAAGGTGGGAAAGAGGAACAGTGGAGGAAAAAGAGGAGAGAGGCACAGAGGAGAAAAAAAGGTGGGAAATAGGAACAGTGGAGGAAAAAAAAGTGGGAAAGAGGAACAGAGGAGAAAAAAAAGGAGAGAGGAACAGAGGAGAAAAAAAGGAGAGAGGAACAGAGGAGAAAAAAAGGTGGGAGAGAGGAACAGAGGAGAAAAAACAGTGGGAAAGAGGAACAGTGGAGGAAAAAAAGGAGAGAGTAACAGAGGAGAAAAAAAGGTGGGAAAGAGGAACAGTGGAGGGGAAAAAAGTGGGAGAGAGGAACAGAGGAGAAAAAAAGTGAAAAAGAGGAACAGAGGAGGAAAAAAAGTGGGAAAGAGGAACAGAGGAGGAAAAAAAGTGGGAGAGAGGAACAGAGGAGAAAAAAAAGTGGGAAAGAGGAACAGAGGAGGAAAAAAAGTGGGAGAGAGGAACAGAGGAGGAAAAAAAAGTGGGAGAGAGGAACAGAGGAGAAAAAAAAGTGGGAGAGAGGAACAGAGGAGAAAAAAAAGTGGGAAAGAGGAACAGAGGAGAAAAAAAAAGTGGGAGAGAGGAACAGAGGAGAAAAAAAAGTGGGAGAGAGGAACAGAGAAGAAAAAAAAGTGGGAAAGAGGAACAGAGGAGAAAAAAAAGGGAGAGAGGCACAGAGGGGAAAAAAAGGTGCGAAAGAGGAACAGTGGAGGAAAAAAAGGAGAGAGGCACAGAGGAGAAAAAAAGGTGGGAAATAGGAACAGTGGAGGAAAAAAAAAGTGGGAAAGAGGAACAGAGGAGAAAAAAAAGGAGAGAGGAACAGAGGAGAAAAAAAAGGAGAGAGGAACAGAGGAGAAAAAAAGGTGGGAGAGAGGAACAGAGGAGAAAAAAAATGTGGGAAAGAGGAACAGTGGAGGAAAAAAAGGAGAGAGGAACAGAGGAGAAAAAAAAGGTAAGAAAGAGGAACAGTGGAGGAAAAGAAAGTGGGAGAGAGGAACAGAGGAGAAAAAAAGTGGGAAAGAGGAACAGAGGAGTAAAAAAATTGGGAAAGAGTAACAGAGGAGGAAAAAAAAGTGGGAGAGAGGAACAGAGGAGGAAAAAAAAGTGGGAGAGAGATACAGAGGAGAAAAAAAAGTGGGAAAGAGGAACAGAGGAGAAAAAAAAGGAGAGAGGAACAGAGGAGAAAAAAGGTGGGAAAGAGGAACAGTGGAGGAAAAAAAGGTGGGAAAGAGGAACAGTGGAGGAAAAAAAGTGGGAAAGATGAACAGAGGAGGAAAAAAAGTGGGAGAGAGGAACAGAGGAGAAAAAAAAGTGGGAAAGAGGAACAGAGGAGGAAAAAAAAGTGGGAGAGAGGAACAGAGGAGGAAAAATAGGAGAGAGGCACAGAGGAATAAAAAAGTGGGAGTGAGGCACAAAGGGAAAAAGGAGGGAAGGCAGCATGGAGGGCGTAATGTGAGCATAAGGGGCACAGTGTAGTTGTGAAGAAGGGGCACAGTATTGTGTGTGTGATGGCACAGGGGGCTTGTTGCAATGTAGTGAGTGTGATGTAGGTGGTGGCTAATTAATGGGTGCTATTTTGTTTGTAGGGTGATAGTGGGGACTATTAATTTAAGGTGGGGTGGTTTGGGGGCTATTGAATGTTGGGGTGAGTTTAGGGAGAATGAGGTCTATTTATTAAATGTGACTATGAATTATTTAATGGCAGTGATGGTTGCAAGAAATAGGTAAGTCCCGGGACTTGGTGCATTTGTGTCCTCTGTGATGGCTGTAATCTTTCCTCCGTGTAGAATGTGTTAGCGGCATCCCGCTGCACGTCTAATGCGGGAGTTCAGATTCCAAGGATCCTTGAAAAAGTCCATTATTGGATGAAACGCTTTGGATGCTTTTTGAACATTCACAGCCACCGTAGTTCTACCTTGGAATCTGAACTCCCGCATTAGACGTGCAGCGGGACGCCGCTAACACATTCTACACAGAGGAAAGATTACAGCCATCACGGAGGACACAAATGCACCATGTCCCGGGACTTCTCTAGGGTATTGTAGGGTAAGAGTTTTTTCTTTTTCTTTTGGCTTATCGCTATTTGCAAAACTGAAACTGCCCGTGTGCATCCATTACTTACTTTCTCATGAAAGAGCTATAAACATCAAACATAGTCACTTTTTATTTGCGCCCTCTCTATTATTGTATTTAAAGAAACCAGCAGCCACAGGTGGAGAAAGTGAGAAGAACAGGTAGGAGAGAGCAGCACAGTGTGTGAAATGTTGTGATTCTAGTAGGGACAATGGCAATTTTTGGTGAATGTTGTGCCCAATGTAAGGTGTTGGGCAAGACTGAACTGTTTGTGTACACACTGCATTCTTTGTATACTACACTGTGGTGGTAGATGTTCTGAAAGTCAGGAGTGCTTGAACATATGTGACGCTCCGGCGAATTGAGAGTCTAGTGATTTTGATGCTAGCCACGCCCCAACGGCGCATTGCCACGCCCCTGAATGTATGACTACATACTAAAAAAAAATTGGGGCTTACTCGACTATGAGGGGGGGGCCCCATGAATTTGTTGTACCCGGGCCCTGAATTCCTCTTGGCAGCCCTGATTAACACCAAGTTATTATTGGAGAAAAATCCACTAAAGACATAAAGGGTCTCAAGCTGAATTTGTTGTATGCCATTTGCTTAGAGAGAAATATGCAAATTTGTACTGCACATGCTCACAAAAAACATGATCCATGACTGTAGGTTATGCATTCAATGAAATGTGTGTTCCTTACAAATCTTCAGTAGGTTTTGACATCTAATTCAATCATGCCACATACTCAAAATCAGTTCCCCCTCTCACACACTGAGTTCATGTTCAAGCATGTATTCAACAATACAGCAATATTTAGCAATTGTAATTAACAATACTTTAAGTGTTGTGAAAATGATTTTGTGCTGAGCTTTCCATATTTTAACAAGACTCAATGCATTTACTAACATAAATGTTATGCAATATACCAGGACTAAATCAAGGAATTGGGGATGATCAAATCATTTCAGCAAATGTTTATTTCACTCTCAGTATTTTACAGTTTATTAATGTGTTTATGAATGTACTGTTTATTGTTTAATAATGTAATTTTGTTAGAAAAGGTGATGTAAAAATATGATAAACAATGAATGTTCTATGCTTTCAAAATGTCATTTAGACTACTTTTTATATAAATCATTCATTAAAAATAATAAATTGTTTTTTCAAGCAACTAAACTATTGAGCCAATATCAGAAAATTGTCCACAATTCTCAAAAGTTGCTTTCCTCTCACCATATAATTTAGCAATTATAGAAAGCGGCAATAACATTTAGTTTAAAAATAAGAATAAGGTATTGTATGTACCACTAGACAACAAGCTTCTACCATAGAAGGTGGGTGGAAGTTTTTAGGGCAAACATCAGCATGGACAATATGCATAAGCCAAATAAACCAATCATTTCCTCAATGCCATATTGTGACCCATGACTTAGAGGATTCAACTGGCTGAAAATGTTGGAATGCTCAGTCTTGCTCCTTCCAATGGGATAAAATAAGTGGGTCGAAGCCTACTGAATGTGCCTCAAATGTGAATGTCTCTTTGGATATATTTCAATAGCTGTTTAATTCTATATACCTCTAATTCTGATTTTTTGACTCACGATCCCCTGATGTACTCAGCGCAATAAACCGTATAGGATACAAGAACACAACGGGTGATGTTATCAGTGAATACAGGGAATGACATCAACAAGCTCTTTTGGTCATGTATGACAAGAACAGCATGTATACATGTAGTTTTGGGCTTTCTGCACAGGGAGCTCAGGGATTGTTGATATGCCTGTTACTCACTGATATACTGTAAGTGTATTTTTAGCATTTTAGAAGTAATACTTCACTATGCACTGTTCTTTTCCATTTGTTTAATGAAAGAGGAATAAAGAGACTGTACGTGACTTTTAAGCTGATACAAGCACAGCCTGTTGACAATTGAACTGTTTTTTATAACAATCTTTTTTAGGTTATGAACATTGCTGTCACCAGTGGTCAATGTGTTGGCATGGAAAATTGGAGTTAATGGCCATGAACCTCTTATGATCCCCACAAGCTTTATGGATTCTTAAAGTGTAAAATACATTTTAGATGCTTTTTAACACAATATAGCATTATATAAACAGGGGTTAAATTAGGCAAGGCTATGTCCCTATCTCATTACCTATGCCTCATGTCTCCTTGTTTATTTTACCTTTTCTAATATATTCTGTGTTCCCAAATCTTTCCCATCTCATTTTGATACCTAAATTTTCCTTTACATGTCTTGTGTACCTTATGACTTGTATGCATTCCTTCTCCTTTTGCTTATCTGTTTTCCTTGCTCTGTCCACTCTCTCTATGTGACACTATCTTCATCTCATATAACCTCATTTCTCCCTTTCCATCAGATGTTTCTGTGCCTCACCTTGTGTTTATTTTTCTCCCTTACTTACCCCATGCTGTCATGAATCCCCCTACTGGTTGACTTACCAGAACCTGTTGTAGACGAGAGCTTCATCTTTAGCAACCTCCTTTCCCATGTAACCCGATATTTTCGCTGATAGTTGTTTTCTCCCAAGTGCTTAATGTCAAGTAGCGATAACTTAACTCAAGGGGGTGGACCACACAAGGGACTTGGTAGCAGGACACAAAGCAGAGGTTTCTATGGCAACAGGGATGCAGGATGGGCCAGATTAAGCAGACATAGAAAGTTGCAATAGGATGTAATACCAACTTCCACCAGTATAGCAGCTTAGCAATATTTAATAGAAGATGGTTGTAATGCCAGGTGTGGTCTGTGGAGAACAACACACAGTACAATTGAAAGTGCAGAGACATGGTTACACTATAAAACTGGAGTGAATTTCACAGCTAACACAGGAAAGTATAAATGGAGCAGATAGCGAGCACCATGATCCTGCCACTGGGAAGTGGTATTACAGGAAGTAGGCAAAGTCAAATTCCAGGCGGAGTTGGTCCAGGGAGCAATATATAAAGTTGGGGTCACAAGCAATAAGGTCAATCCATGCATCGATCAGGAGTATTCAGGTCACAGGCACAAGTCAAAACCAAGTATCAGACAGGAGCAGAATATTCTCAGGAACAGGAGCTTTTAGAAGCAAGCATGTGTACGCTATACTTATCTGACAAGTATTTAAAACAGTATTAGCCAATCAGGGCAGATGTCAGATTAAGCTGCAGGTGAGTGGAGTTTATGAGATGACAGACAGGCTAACATCAACACTGCAGCAGGAATTAAATGCTGTTGCTAACACATGCCCACCAACTCCTTTACCCCCTACTCCTAGGTTTAAGAGACATGGCACCCTGGAGCCATCCATCTGGTCCAGTGGCAACTTGCAAATGTTCTTTGCAGAATTAAAAGCACACAAAGCAGTGTATGGGCCCCATAATGCTGATAGTCACCATCGGGACTCCATAAGTGAGGTATCTTTGTAACTGGGTCCAATGAAGTAGGATACACAGGCTACACGGGGCTGTCTGTTGTTTCAAGTAGTGATCGGGTCTGCGCCAGATCTCTCTCC
Source organism: Mixophyes fleayi (assembly GCF_038048845.1). Taxonomy (NCBI): domain Eukaryota; kingdom Metazoa; phylum Chordata; class Amphibia; order Anura; family Limnodynastidae; genus Mixophyes; species Mixophyes fleayi. The sequence continues at coordinate 15,284,707 of NC_134408.1, forward strand.
TTTCAGCTGTTCCTGAAGACAACACAAGGACAACTCTTTAGCAACCTGGTATCAGGCTGTGGTAGGAGAAGGCCAAATCCACTCTCTCCTATATGAGAGTACAAGTGAGGAAAATTGATGGCAGGCCCAAGGATAGGATAGGACCTGCCTTGCGGGTTCCACATCAGAGAAGGTAAGCGTGGATAGAATGGGATAATCTTATCTGTATTAATGGGTGAACCAAATGTGTTAGCTGCTCAGGTGGATGCAAAATCAGCTGCTGGCGTGGACCATGAGGGAGGTGGCAGGAGCTCTTAAACCACAAGTAGTGCACAATATATCTACATATCAAAATAGCCCTTTATCATAAGATATATAAAATGTCTCAGTCTCCAAGATCAATATATGTGAAAGAAACACAGAAAATATTCCCTGGTGTGAGAAACCAATAATCTTATACTAATACCCACAGGTTTCTTTAGATGTGACTTGTCTGGATCTTGGAATGTTGGGGGCCCTATAAAAAAAAATGGGTACATTTAGAACATTTCAACCAGCCTCCAAATCAATAGCACCCATGAGTAATAATTAGGCCTTTCTCCATCCCCAACAATAAAATAATAGTATTCCCATTTAATAAATAAACTTATTTCCCTCCCTGCAAACAGCCCCAGCAATAAAATAATAGTATTTACATTTCATAAATATACCTATTTCCTGCAACCATCACTGCCATTAAATAATTCATAGTTACATTTAATAAAGAAACCTCATTCTCCCCAAAATCACCCCTGCATTCAATAGCCCTCAAACCACCCCAAATTAATGGTCCCCACTATTAAAGTGCCCCACCATCAGCCCACAAACAAAGTAGTACCCAATATAGACACCACTTACCTCACACATAATATGAATTATTTAATGCCGGTGATAGTTGTGGGAAATGGTTATATTAAACGTAAATGTTATTTAATTTATTTGCCAGGCTGTTTGGTGGGGAGGAAAATAAGTTTATTTATTAAATGTGTACGTTATTAATTTAATGTCGGGGCTGCTTGGGGAAAATAGTTCTATTATTAAATGTGAAAAGTATTAATTTTATTTAATTTAAAATTTGGGGCTGGTTGCAGGGAGGGAGGCTTATATATTAAAGGGATTGATTTATTAACGGGACTGTTTGGGGACTGATAAACTTTATGTACCTGATTTTTTTTCCAAATAGGACCCCGACATCCCAGAATCTACAGAAGCAGCAACTGAGCTTAAGACACCAGCAGCCACAGGTGGTGAAAAGTGACAAGGGCAGGCAGGAGAGAGCAGGACAGTCTGTGAGATCCTGCTGTCTCAGCTGGTATTGGCTAGACTTCTCCAGAGGTGCGGAGTCTAATAGAGTGGAAAGTATTCACCAGGGATCCCTGCAAGGAGATTTGGGCTTCAGCGACTTCCACCCAGCAGGTTGCGGCCCTCTAGGGAAGTTCCCAGTGAGACAGATTAGAGAAATGGTTTTGGCAGAGTTCAGAGAAATGCAATTCTAATAGCAGATGATGATCATAGCAATTACCACTAAGGAGTGGAACATGTATGCAAAGTTTAATGGAGTAGAGAATATGCAGCATAGGATGAACTACGGCTGTTTTCACTGGGGAGTGGAAGCGATCAGCGGAGGTCAGCGGTGCAGTCAGAATAGATAGCGGGCGTTGATCACAGCAAATACCACTAAGGAATGGAACATCTATGCAGTGTTCAATGGAATACAGGGTATACAGCAGATGATGAGCCACAGCTATTACCACATGGATGTGGAACGGATTAGCGGAGGTCAGCGGTATCCTGGTAAGCAGCAGACGGTGAGCCCCAGCTATTACCACAGGGATGTGGAACGGATCAGCGGAGGTCTGCGTTACATGCCGAGTAGATAGCAGGGGTAGATGTAACGGAGAGTAGGAAGCGGATACAGGCCAGGTGTAGACTCGAAGAACCAACAACAATGAAAATGTGAAGGGAGGAGCCTTATAAAGGAGAACTGACCAATGGCTAGACAGGCCAAATACAGGTGAAGCAAGCACAGGTGCAAACTGCTGCTGACAGCCTGCACAATGAGGAAAATTAATGTGAAGGTAGGTGCACTGAGGCTCGGGTGGAGATACCCGGAGAGCAGTGTGCGACAAACTGATTGACTATAGTTTGTTCTATCCCCAAACATTTCAGAATTGAGGACATCCTGAATGAGTAGTAGTTGAAGATTGAACATTTATTACAATACCCTAATCAAACACACTGTACAGTTGTATATGGGGTTTCTCCTAATCTTTTATAGTGCCTACTTGTTGAGGAGAGCAGCACATAATTGAAAATGTTTGTTGATGGTGGGTGATTTAAGATGAGTGATATTTAGTTAATTCATGTGGCCACTTTTTAGTCTTGTAATTTAGTAAAAAAACAAATTACATTTTATAAAGTTTCAAAATCGGGGAAAAAGATAATTATAATTAATGATGTACAGGTAGTATGGTGCATCTATTATGCTCGGTTATTTAAAGAATTACAATATTGTCTGATTCTCTAATTGATTTTTTTTGTGACAACAATAATAACAAAGTGAGTAGAACAGATGAACACACAAGGAGAAAGACAAATGTACATCTTGAGTTTATTTTAATCCTCCTCCAACCCCTCTCTATCCTTTGTTTTTTTCTGTTCAGTATCCTTATTCTACCATCTTGACCTACTTTATCTTGCAGGACCAAAGTTTGCTTCTCCTGATAAGAGAACCTGGATAGATCAGGACTTTCCTAGCTAAATGTAGGCTAGGAGTAGGACTGCTACTTGGAGTGCGGACACATGCAAATATAAAATATTTAAATGATAATAAATGTGTATAGATGGCATATTTATTGGTCATTGCCTGGTTAGCATGTAGCCGTAGATCCCTTTTCTCTGTAGTAGGTTGCTAATTCATGTTTAAGTAAAATCTTTAAAGGAAGAAAGACACGCACAATGGATATGAAAAAAAGTATTTTACTTAGCTTCAATGATAAGTAATCAACATACAGAAGTGGCATTAGACAGTTTCCGTAGCAGTGGAGAACCCTTCTCAGTATGAGATTCATGCAATGTTTGAGGAACAATACTTACATCTACACTTTTTCCAAGTCTACAATGATGCTCTCTGGTGGGCAATATATCATTTTCTACCGTAGGTAACATACACATTTAGAATGGTCAATTACCAATAATGTCACAGTTTAAAATTAATCAATGTCAGTAAACCAATTTCTGTCCTATGCCGAAAAAACATATACCATCTTATCATTCTAAATGTGAAAATATCTGAACCTCTCATCTATTGCATGAATGGAGTGGTAATAGCCTTGTAGTTCTTGGATATAAGCAATATATGTCACATACATCAGAAGTCACTAAAATTAACCCCTTTCCTGCTATATTCTTCGTGAAAATGGACTTAACTTTTGTGGGTGCTTTGAAGGTGCAGGTAACCAGGTATCATCATATACTTTAAATATGGTCACATTTCTACCAATAAAGTGCATTTAATGTGAATGCACTCATTTATTATTAAACCAATGTCAATTTAATAAAAAAGTTAACACACAAAAGTGATATCTAATGTAAACAGTCCCAATAGTTTATAACCCTCATGATTAATTTAAGAGCAAAAGAAAGCAATAATTAAGAAGAAAACTTAAAAATGAAGATTAATTAAGGGGTCATTCTCAAGTGGATGTAGGCTGGAATTTGAAGTAATATTTTTATACTTTACACTTTGTACAATTCAAACAAGCCCATAATCCCTAAAAAATAACTTCTCATTTTCTGTGGGTTGTTTTAGCAAATCAGTAAGAAGTCAGAATCTGAAGTCAGGCAGGTGTGTATCCCCTCTAATTAGCTAGAAGCCATCATTGATTGCACTTCAAAACTGAAAATATAAGGCATAGTTTACATCTCAAAACATAATATTTTGTCTTTTCATGATTTCTAAATTGATGCAACATTGAATATTGACAAACTAAAACGTAGAAAGAAACAAATCTATACCAATATTAAACAGAATCACATACAAATATTTTCCCTAAATAATTGTTTCCCATTCTCAAACATTACGATGTTGCAATAAAACCAATATATTCCTTAAAAGACTGAAAATAATTAATGTGCAGAAAGAGATAATAAAAGTTTTGTTGCTGCAATTCTAAAAATTTTATAATCAAACCCGAGGGCAGAGTATATGGATGATGTAATTATATCATTATCTTCTACTCCCTATGGTTACATCTTAATTAATAATACTTTTGCATAAGGATACACACACTATAAATATGGGGCCTTCCTTTCCTGTATTGCTTTCTATGCTGATCTAAAGGTGAGTTGTGATGTTTTTACTAAATAAAAATATACTGTACAATGTTGCTGTAACTGATCTATTGTTGTGCTGGTATATCTTTTAAAAAAGTTGGGAACCCTGGTTGTCCTATTTTCAATACCAATCCCCCTTTACCTAGGCTGTGCTCCCCCTCCTCCCTTCTCCCTAATGCTCTAATGAAGGTTTCTGCCACACCACCTCACAACCTTTTCCTCTCTTCCTTCATCGCCTTCTTTACTTTTTTCTTCTCTTTCTCATTTTCTATCGTCTCTATGCTCTCTATTCACAACTTTCACTCACTCCTTTTTCTTTCCCCTTTCTTCCTCCTTTCTCTACCTTGTAGACTTTCTTAATTACACAAAGAAATACCAGTCACTCTATTCTCTCTTTTAAATAGACTTGTCCCTTCCATTGCTGAAGCTACCCTTTAATTGTGTATATTATGTAATTTGCAAATGCCTCTGATTTCTGTTATTTTATACTCTTGACCATTAATAAAAACTTGTTTAAATAAGAAAAAAAAAATTGTATAGCTGTGTTGACATATATACTGTACAATGTTGCTGTAACTATTGTTGTGTTGATATATATTTTGTAACATTTGTGTAATTGTGTTGACAATGTAATGAGCCCATAGAACACAAAATGATTGCCTTCTGAAGTTATGTCTATTTTTAAAGTAAAGTAAAACATAATATCTACAATTCTTATGAGACCACTTCATTTAAATGTAAGTATTGGATATATATTAATTTGTTATATTTATATTTATATATTTATTATGTTTTACATAGACTTTTCATATATTCAGCTTTCAACAACTTATCTTAACACCTGAATGAGGGTTGTTTCTGGTTTTCTGAGTCAAATCTATTTGTAAATAGCATATTGCAGGTAAGTGGAATAAACAAACTCCATCAGCTTTATTCACACCCAATGTGCTCAATGTACACAAACCAAAGAGATATAACACGGAATATTACTAATGTCAGTACGATCCAACATCCTAATTAATATTGTAAACATAAAATTAAAAAGACTAACAGAGCAAACCCTTATCTCCAATTAAGAAAAAATCAAACTGAAATGCATATATATATATATATAAGAACATATATATAATATATATATATAAATATATATATATATGCATATATATAAGAACAATAATAATATCTATTTATTGACAATAACAATACTCAAATTAAAATCAAACATTAAAACTCACATATCTGAAAACCTTATTATACATACACTCCTAAAAGGGGGAGAAATACAATCCACTTAAAAAAATCCTGATTTTGGGATCCTAGCTAAATATTCCTCTTTTTAGCCTAAGCATCCTTTCCAGTGGAAGCTCACTTAATGGAAAACAGTACTTTAAACTTCTATTTGCATAACCGAATGCTAATATTCAATAAGATGGTATCGCCTGTGACTGCATTCGTTTTGAATGCACCGATGGGCCAATTCATAAAAAGCTCTAACTCCACAAACCAGTTGGAACACACTTGGAAAACAAATATCACCTCTGGGTTTGCAGCAGCTCTATCTTTAAAACTGAGCAGATTTTACCAGATTATAAAAAAACTAAACATTTCTCAAAAATGTCACCCCACAAAGTCAGTCCACCTAAACAATAGCTTTTAAACAAAGCAAACACCTAGTTCTAAAATGCCCTGTACACTGCGCTCTCCCCCAAATATATAAAAACTGTGATTCTCTGTAAAATAGGAAGTGGGGGAAAAAAAAATAAAGATTTTACACTTAAAATTATTTTAAATCTCTCATTCTGTTATAATATTTTCTGAAAATTGGCATTCAGCATCCAGAGACAATTCTCAATTTAGATGCCAAATTTCAGCTTTCTAGCTCTGCTGCCCCTCATACAAATTTAACATAGCGGAATGAGATTAATTCAAGTCAATCTTAATATAAGGGCAAGACTGTGCCCTTGTAGGTATTAATTCCAGAATATCACCACCTCGTGTTAATGTGTCACTTTCCCTTGTGAAATCTCTCTGATAGAGAACTGCTCTCCAATGCACCAGGATTCGCTGAAGACATTAAACATGTAGAAGAAGCAGATGATATCCAGAGAGGAGATGACAAGTAGATAACTATACTGAGTACAGAGCACATAAGTGCATGTTTCTAACACACTGTCAGTAGATGGTCTAGATCAGTGGTTCCCAAACTGTGCGCCTACGCTCCCTGTGGTGCCTTGGAGATCTCACAGGGGTGCCTCAGCCAGGGCCAGTGGTAAGCAAGGCAGGGGACTACTTGGTAATTATTTTAGCTTAGGGGTGCCTTGAAAAATTTGGAGACCCTAAGGGTGCCTTGAACTGAAAAAGTTTGGAATCCACTGGTCTAGATGTTACAACATCGATTCAAGACATATGCCCAAGTAAGTGCACACTTTCATGCATTGTATTTTTACTGAAGGATATTATGTATTCTACATTACAGCATTATAAAACAACACTTTATTTTACTTTTTATTTTTACAAATTTCAAATACAAATATAAACAAAAAACAGATCGTAAGACATAAAAGACAATTGTAGGGTAGGGAGACAATATAAGGTACACTAAAACAAAGAACATTCAAATGAGTTGTACATCATAATAACAACACAAACATTTTTCTTTTTTTAACGGGGTGGGAAGTTGGGGAACAGCAAAGGATATTAAATTTGTGCTTGGTTGGTTAAATTTTACAATTGTGGAAAAAAAATTAATACTAGAATTGCCAAATTAAAGTTGAAAAATATTTTAATCAATATTAAATGCAGTTGGCACAGGGCAAAGAAGATTTCAATATATACAATATATATATATATATATATATATATATATATATATATATATGTAGTAAGATGACATCATGTAATTGGGAAATAAGAAAATCAGTTTATTGAGGCAATTATTTTGTTTATACAAATATGAATATTTTGTAGTTTATTAATTCGTACTGAGAGAAGTTTTGTATTTTGGAAAAAGTTATTAAAAGAACTTGTTTCTTTCAGAAAAAAATAAATTATATTTTAAATTGTATTTTATAGAAATCATTAAAACAATTAATTAGCTAAATGAAAAGCAACCAGATAATTATTGAGTCAGTATCATAAAATACCCAACAAACCAAATCACAAAGTTACTTTCCTTTCAACATGTTATGTAGCAATTGTACTAAATAACAGTGAGATTTAACTGTAAAATAAGAATGAATCTGTTTTTGATGTATTAGATGTGTGTCAATGTTCTGCTGTTCTACTTTTTACATATTGTAAAACCAATGCTGAGTTTTATATATATTGTAATTGTCCATCCCACATGCTCATGCCCTAATGTATAGCACCTTCAACTCTGTAACTTTAACATTTGCAGCATACAGCATTTTCTTGAAAAAGACAGCAGATTGACTTACAACTTTAAAATATCAGGTATATTCTGAAACACAACTATTTTTGGTATAAGGGAGAGTATTACACTCAGTGCACTGGCACAGAAATGGGTACCAGATTTGCTCTGAGTTATGTGAATCTTTTCATGAGCAAGTGGGAAGAGGACCATATAGTACAATACCACAATAATAACATAATAACCATTCACTACACACTTTACTAGGGAAAAAGTATAATTTCTTGATTTGGATATTTGAATAATAAACAAGACATTAACCTTCCTCGCATTCAATTAAACTGTTGATGTGAACAGGAGCAGCTTAAAAATATTAGACACTATTGTTCTACTCTTCATAATTACAACATTCAAGGTAAATCACTACAAGCATAGTTCACAGAGAGGGGTTACAACAAGGATGCCACATAGGTAGCATTTAATGAAGTTAGAAATATAGATAGATATACTATTATAATACAAGGAACCAAACATAGAGGAAACCAATAAAAAATGAGATAAAGTATATTTTATTACACAATAAACAGCATGGTTATCGATCTCATGAAAACCATGAAGAAGCTTTGGCATGTCCTCATGAACGATGATATACTCAAAGACATACTAAATAAACATCCCGATGTGGTATTCACCAAAGAACCAAACTTACAATAAAAGCTGGTAAGAAGTCATCTGGAGGTAGACGATACAAGCATTAAACAATCCACACAAAAACAAAAGGTTGTTTTCATTGTGGGACCTGTTATGCATGTAAACTCTTGCACTACTCAGAAACAAAACCCACTACTTTGTTTAAGTCCAATACGACAGAACACAATTATGATATAAGATTCACCCCGGACCAAAAAGACATCCCAGCTCCAGATGCATGTGTAGAAAGAATAACAGCACAGCAGCGGAAGTTATCAACATTACTTCCAATATTTGGAGCGCACTCACCGGCGAATATCCGGAAATCGCGCTGTGGACTGCAGGGACAGAGAGGACCAGGAGCGCCAGTCTTTAGCAAAGGACTTGTGGTATTGGTTTAACTTTTTAAATTTTTATCTCTATTCTGTTTTTTTATTTTTGTGCCTTAACTTATGAGTATATATAGCATGTCTATACTAATCTGGACTATGTATTTATATTTGATTGCTTAGTATATAATATTCTAGTGCACTGCTTAATATTCTAATACAATAAATTACATGCATTTGTCTCATTCCTCATTGCAATTTTACAAATTCTACCATAAGAGTTTAAAATTAAAGGGGTATATTCAATTAGATCAGGCGCGCGCGGCTGCGCATGTAAAGTGACAATATGGTACCGCAACATTGCGGGTTTCCCTTCGCAACCCTATGGATGGCGCACATATATCTGCGGTGTTGTGATAAGGGGACTTGTGCAGCCATGCATAATCGCAAGCGCCGGACTTAATTGAATATGCCCCAAATTGTTAACACATAAACACATCTTATATCTTCCAGACCAACTGAATAGGTGTAGTGCTTGAGTTTCCTCTATATCACTATTTTGTTACCAGAGTTTGGCAATCTCTGTACTCAAGCAGCTTCTATATTAGTTTACATTGAGTAAATTTGAGCGCAGGATTAATCTGATCAGTATACATGATAAATATGGACAAGTCAGACCTATGCCTAAAGTACTACAATAAAATGGACAGCATTTACCTTGCTTAATGTTGAAATTCATATTTCCATATATATATTATTTTCTTTGTGCCTTGTTTTTACTAAACATGAATTTTAATTGTTAATGGTTGAAGGTATTAGACATTAGGGTATGAGAATGTGGGATAGACAATCACAGGATTTTGAACATATTCACCCACAATATCTACAGCAGCACCAACTCTAAATATGACCCGACACAGTGACTACTAAATTCATAATAATAATGTTTCTTACCGAATAGCCTGAAAATGGAGAACCAGACTTTCCTTAAAGAATTCCACTTAGTGTCCTTTTCTGCAAAATCTGATTATACATTTTTAACTATCAGTGTGTTTTTGTCTCTCTATGTGATCGGAGTCCTCATCAATTCTATTATAATTACAGTGATATATACTGATGATCAGTTACACACCCCCATGTATCTATTTCTCTGTAACCTGGCCTTAGTAGATATCTGTTATACAACCACTACTGTCCCTAAGCTGCTGTACATGTTATTATCTGGAGATAACACAGTATCCTTCAAACAATGCTTCACTCAGATGTACTTTCATTTTTTGGCTGCCTCCACAGAGGATATTCTAATATTCATTATGGCATATGACCGATATGTTGCTATATGTGATCCTTTGCACTATCACTATATCTTAAATAGGAGAAACTGTCTCTTAATTACAACTGGCACTTGGATATCAGGATTCTTAAATTCGATTATGTTTACAATTCCGATGTCAAATATGTCCTTCTGTCATTCAAATACCATACACCAGTTTTTTTGTGATCCTAGAGCTCTGATTAATATCGCCTGTGCTGGCACTGAAGAGGTTAATATTGTAATATATCTGGAAATATTGGTACTTGGACTCTTCCCAGCCATGTTCAGTTTTATATCTTATATAAAAATTATCAGGGTCCTCTTGCATATAAAATCAAAGGATGGAAGAAAAAAAGCCTTCTCCACCTGCTCATCCCACCTCGCCGTCATCATTATTTACTACACGACTAGTATATCTGTGTACATGATGTCACCATCAGAAAACTCTAAAGTCCTAGAACAGGTCTTTTCTGTACTGTACTCAGTAGTCACACCTATGATAAACCCTATAATTTACAGTTTACGTACTAAAGATTTAAAAAAGTCTCTGATGAGAACACTGAGGGTAAAACAAAGTATTAAACAGTAAGGTGTGTGAAACGGCATCCATACAGATGTACTGTGTGACCATTAGTGAGATAATACTTTTGTCACAGAATTGTCTTTGCCGGGATAAATAAAAACGTTACCATCACTTTTGGAGCCCTGTTTACCTCCATAAACACTCCTCAATGAAGCCTCATTTATGTCATATGACTATTGTATATTTTAAACTACTAATTACATTCCTATAATTTAACCAATAAATACAGTTTCCCATATAAAGAGTTTGTGGATTGTTAAAAAAACATGTATCATTATATATTTTAATTAAGAATAATCACTATCACATCACAGGACATTATAATAGACATGTTATGTGAAAGGAGTTTTTAGTAATGAAGGGGTGTAAAGAAAAAAAACAAGGCTTCCTTGTATACTAAAGACAAACCAACCAAAACACCTGAAATTGAATGGACTGTTGACGATGATTGTTAAAATAACAAAAGAGGTCTCAAGAGGTGGAACATATATATCTGTACAGTATCTTTCTGTAACATAGGGACACCCATAATCATAGCACCAAGAGCCAGGTCTAGTTGAGGATGGTTAATTTTATTAGAAAGTTCACTTGTAAGGTTAGATTCTAAATGTATTTTTTTTTGTGTGTGGGCATGGGTTTATGAATGAACAGCTTTTGCAAGGCATAAAGCATAAAGCATTATAGATGTGTTGATCTGTATGTGGCAATGCCCGCTTACTTATAAATATCTCTGGGGTGTCATATGCTGAGCTCTTTACCATTAATTATATGCATTTTATATTGTGCAAACAATATAATTTGTGCCTGCACAAATTGTGTCCATACCATAATCATTGTCTTTCACTTCTTCAAAAGTAATTCACTATGTGGGCTTCTCTGAATAATAGAAGTGGGTCTGTACCACATCAGAAACAAAGATATATAAATTGTCTCTAAAAGATGAAAGAATTCAGTTATCTGAGAAAAATCACAGAGTACGTGTGTGTTTGTGTATGTGAAAGTGAAGGTCATTGGTATAAAATAATCAACTTGTACTCAGCAATATATTAAATAGGGTAGTCGATAAGTGCTGGTTGTAACCACATAACTTAATGCACATCAAGGGGTAAATGTATTAATGCTTCTTCAACACCCGCGAGTTCGGCAGACCCCCAAGTGTAGTAACAGTTTTTTCTGCTTGTTATATTTCAAATTTTTATTTTATTTACTATGTTTGGATAAAGATTTGCAAGATGTTTATAAAGAAAATGTGGAGATGGTGTACAGTCCATTGAGCTCCGTCACTTTGTGATCTAAACATCTAATAGTAAAGATTGTAAGCTTGCGAGCAGGGTTCTATTACCTCTCTGTCTGTATGTATTACCCAGTATTGTTTTATTAATTACAATAATGATAGGAGTAAATCTGCGTGGTTAAACCTGAAGATACCTTCATGATGTATGCATATGAAATGGATTAATCGAAGGAGAGGAATCTTCCGTTTCATCGAGAATACCTGAATTCCAGTGGATAAGATCTAAAAGCAGGACATTTATTTGGACAATATTTTGGAGTGAATTAAGAGCTATTACCATTAGCGCCTTCTTCCCTTTATTCTGTTTGGTTATATTGTTTTATTAATGTTTGTTCCCAAATGTAAGAGCTACGAAATTTGCTGGCGCTATATACATAAATATTGATGATGATGATGATGATGACGAAAAACCTTGAATACCAATATCAAAAGTGTTAATTAGACACAGCACCCCCTTATTTAGTGAAATCATTGATAAGGGGGTGCAGAAAGCTGCAGCTTTAATGAAGTTGACATTTGGGGCAGGTGTTCCAGTTACAGCCACAAAAAATAGAGAAATTTGGAAAGAAAACGCTTTTAATGGCATCTAACACATGAGAAAGCAATGCACAAAGCAAAGAACTTGGAAGGTATCACTGTCCTGATTAGGGCAGTGACTGCCGAAAGGGCTGACACATTAAAAAAGGAAAGTGAAATTTATAATTCTGAGTCATCTTGGACCTTCACTAACTAACCGATGGCACAGAAAAATACAGTTAGAAATTTCTGATGATGAAGGCTAGACAAACTTAGACAGCAATAAATAAAGAGAAGGTCTGTCATCACCAAACATTTATTAATTGCAGTTTGAAATATGTAAAAATGAATATGTGATCATTCACATCACTCCTGGCACAATCTAAATTCTCTGCCACATGCACACACCATCATCATCATCATCATCATTTATTTATATAGCACCATTAATTCCGCAGACACACACACACTGACGACCCATGTCTGGAACATGGCGTATAGGAACACCCCTTTCCTAATGCTCTGTAGACAGAACAATTATAGGGGTATGTGTAGGAGCAGTTTGTCACCAGAGTAACCACATGAGATTTATACTTTGACTTTGCATAAAGCACTGACACGGACTGCTAGATGGGGAAAGTGTCATGTATTTTGACTGTCTGAGGACATCCACATGCCCGCTTACACCGACATCTAGCCATAAAGACTACAGCCCTGTTCAACCACTTTACATATTTTCAACAAGTTTTATCCCTCTTTAAAGCTGTTATGCGGTTCACACACACACACACACATACACACACACACACACGCACACACACACTCTCTCTTTAGGACTTATTTTTGTCAGCAGCCTACTTTGGGAGAACATACTACCTACACACAGATAGGTCCCTGTTTTGAACTCAACCCTTGACCCCAGAGCTGAAATGCTGGAATACTAAGCAATGTAAATATTGAATATTGCAATGCACAGATAGAGTTTTTCCAGATGCCCCAAACAATCTGATAGGGGATTCATCTGGGATAATGACTTTACCCCAGTCCTTAACAGTCCTTAACAGTCCAATCCCTGCACCTTTTGCAGAATATCAGTCTGTCCCTGAGGTTTTTCCTGGACAGAAGTGGCTTCTTTGCTGGCCTTCTTGACACTAATCCATCCTCCAAAAGTCTTCGCCTCACTGTGCGTGCAGATGCACTCACACATGCCTGCTACCATTCCTGAGCAAGTTCTGCACTGGTGGTGGCCCGATCCTACAGCTGAATCAACTTTAGGAGATGGTCCTGGGACTTTCTGGATGTTCTTAGGCACCCTGAAGCCTTCTTCACAACTATTTAACCTCTCTCCTTGAAGTTCTTGTTGATTCGATATATGGTTGATTTATGTGGAAGCTTACTAGCAGCAATATGTTTGCCTGTGAAGACCTTTTTGTGCAAAGCAATGATGACTGCACGTGTTTCCTTGCAGATAACCATGGTTAACAAAGGAAGAGCAATGATTTTTACGACCATCCTCCGTTAAAGCTTCCAGTCTGTTATGCTAACTCAATCAGCATGGCAGAGTGATCTCCAGCCTTGTCCTCGTCAACACTCTCACTTGTGTTATTGAGAGAATCACTGACCTGATGTCAGCTGGTCCTATTGTGGCAGGACTTAAATGCAGTGAAAATGTTGTTTTTGGAATAAAGTTCATTGTCATGGCAAAGAGGGACTTTGAAATTAATTGCAATTCATCTGATCACTCTTCATGACATTCTGGAGAATATGCAAATTACCATCATACAAGCTAAGTCAGCAGATTTTGTGAAAAATAATATTTGTGTCATTCTCAAAACTTTTGGCCATGACTGTATTATCTGTGTTGAATTCCTGAGTTCCTGACACTTTGCAATCTGAGTGCAATCCTGGGGCCCTGACACTCTGCTACCCAAGTGCAATCCTGAGTTCCTGACACTTTGCTACCTGTGTGCAATCCTGACTTTCAGGCAATGTATTATCTGTGTTGAACTCCTGAGTTCCTGGCACTTTGCAACTCTGCTACTCATGTGCAATACTGAGTTATTAACACCAAGTTATTATTGGAGAAAAATCCACTAAAGACATAAACGGTCTCAAGCTGAATTTGTTGTATGCCATTTGCTTAGAGAAAAATATACAAATTTGTACTGCACATGCTCACAAAAAACATGATCCATTACTGTAGAGTATGCATTCAACGAAATGTGTGTTCCTTACAAATCTTCAGCAGGTTTTGACATCTAATTCAATCAACAATACAGCAATATTTAGCAATTGTAATTAACAATACTTTAAATGTTGTGAAAATGATTTTGTGCTGACCTTTCCATATTTTAATAAGACTCAATGCATTTACTAACATAAATGTTATGCAATATACCCGGACTAAATCAAGGAATTAGGGATGATCAAATCATTTCAGCAAATGTTTATTTCACTCTCAGTATTTTACAGTTTATTAATTTGTTTATGAATGTACTGTTTATTGTTTAATAATGTAATTTTGTTAGAAAAGGTGATGTAAAAATATGATAAACAATGTTCTATGCTTTCAAAATGTCATTTAGACTACTTTTTATATAAATCATTCATTAAAAATAATAAATTGTTTTTTTCAAGCAACTAAACTATTGAGCCAATATCACAAAATTGTCCACAATTCTCAAAAGTTCCTTTCCTCTCACCATATAATGTAGCAATTATAGGAAGCAGCAATAACATTTAGTTTAAAAATAAGAATAAGGTATTGTATGTACCACTAGACATATACGCTACTTTTCAATTATTCAGCATATATATTGATTTACAAGGAATATATGTAATTTACCCCTTTACTTTTTATTCTTTGTCTTTATCAAACACTAGTTATATAATATTTTGCATGTTCATACATGCAGCACATAGAAGATGGGTGGAAATTTTGAGGGCAAACACCAGCCTGGACAATATGTATAAGTCAAATAAGGTAATAATTTCCTCAATGCCGTATTGTGACCCATGGCTTAGAGTCTTCAAATGGTGGCAAATGTTGGGGTGCTCAGTTTTGCTTCTTCCAATAGGATAACACAATTCAGTTGAAGAATAATGAATGTGCATCAAATTTTAATGTCTCTGTGGATAGATTTTAATTGTTGTTGAATTCTAGATACCTTTAAGTCGGCTTCTTGACTTTCAATCCCCTGATGAAGTCAACTCAACAAAACGCGTAGGGTACAAGAATACCACCGGTGATGTTATCAATGAATACAGGGATTGACATCAACAATAAATTTCAGTCATGTATGGTAAGAACGGTGTATATACCTATACTTCTGGGCTTTCAGCAGAAGGAGTGCAAGGACTGTTGATATGACTGTACAACTAAAAGTGCAGAGACACGGTTGCACTAAAAACTGGAATAAGTATCACAACTGACACTGGAAAGTCCAATTTAGCAGATAGCGGGCCCCATAATCCTGCCACTGGAAACTGGTATCACAGGAAATAGGCAGAGTCAAATTTCAGTGACTATAAGATATAGCCGCACTAAGTAAGTAAATAAGTTTCCATAAAGTCCATCCTTACTATAGCTGACTATGCAGTTTGATCCAGATATATTTAAATATATAATTTTTTTTCTCTGGTGGGTGCACCCTATTTATACATATAGGGCCTGAGTCATTAAGGAGAGCAAAGCATAAAAAAAGGAGTAACATTTGCACCTGGGCAAAACCATGTTGCATTGGAGAGGGAGGTAAATTTAAAATGTGGGGACAGATTTCTAGTTGGGGTAGAGCATGTCCTAGATCCACTTTAAATTTCAGTATAGTTATAAAGCGATTAAGTATTTGTGTGCTTGATGAAAAAACAGCTAGTATTTAACCTATGTGTAAAATAATAAACTCATTTGCACCCCTTGTATTGTAATGTGGTTTGTCTCAGAGAACATTTACTCCTTTTTTACCTTAATGACTCAGGCCCATAATGTACAAGGAAGAAACAAACAAGAAAAGAGTATGTATAGAGGCACTCCAGGATGTATAGAAAATATGATGTATAGATTTTCCATATATCCTGAAGTGCTTATATACATACTCTTTTCTAGTTTGTTTCTTCCAGAGTCAAATTTCAGGCAAAAAGTAGGTCCAGGCTGTATTATATGAAGTCGGGGTCACAAGCAATAAGGTCAATGCAGGCATCAATCAGGATCAGGAGTAGTCAGGTCACAGGCATAAGTGAAAACTGAGTATCAGACAGGAGCAGAATATTCTCAGGAACAGGAGCACGGAGAAGAAAGCATATGTATGCTTTAACCGGAATTGGTTCAGTGAATCTGACAAGTATTGAAAGCAGTGGTAGTCAATCAGGTCAGATGTCAAATTAATCTGCAGGTGAGTGGAGTTTATGTGATCAATCCCAGGCTGACATTAACACTGCAACAGCAGTTACCTGCTGTTCCTAGCACATGCCCACTATGTCCCTTACTACTGACTCCTGTGATTAGGAGACATGGCACCCTGGAGTCATTCATCTGGTCCCATGGACAACTCTCAAATTTTCTTTGCAGACTTAAAAGGACACAAAACAGTTTATGAGCCCCATAATGTTGAAAGTCACCATCAGCACTCTTCGACAGTGAGGTTTCACTGTCACTGGATCCAATGAAGTAGGATACAGAGACTGCAGGGGGCTGTCTGTTGTTTCAAATACTTGTTGGCTCTGTTCCATATTTCTCTCCTTTTGGCTGTTCTTGAAGACAATGCCAGGACAGCTCTATAGCAACCTGGTATCAGGCTGTTTTGTGGAGAAGGCTGAATCCACTCTCTCTTACAAGAGAGCACGAGTGAGGAACACAGTTGCAAGTTCCAAATGAAGGCAGTGTTGGAAGAATGAGCAAATCTTATCTGTATTAATGGACAAGCAAAAGATGTTAGCTGCTCGGGTGGCTACAAAGACATCTGTTGGTGGCGATCACGAGGGAGGGGGTTCTTACAGTGCATGTAATGCACAATATATCTACATAACAAAATAGCCCATTATGATAAGATACATAGAATGTCTCACACTCCAAGATCATTACGCTGGCTCATACCGCACCAATTCAATCACTGGTTGTTACAGAGAATTAAGGTACTTTTAGTAAGGAAACCCAACTCATTGCAGTTGGGGAATTTGTGTGGACCTTTTGCAACATCATTCCATACCATATGAGAGAAGAAAGACCAGGATGATGTGAAAGGACGAATTAGAAGAACTTTGTGTCTGTTATCAAGCTTTAGCAATCATTAAAGATTAATACACCTCACTCAATAACTGTATACCTGCAGCATGGGACCTTTATAGATGTATTAAGGACTGTGGATGTAATAAAAATTTTGGCTATGGTGATCTTTCCTCAGAAACCTTAATACAAGATGCAGGATCAATACATTAGATATTGTGGACATGCATCCAGTTAAATTGGCACGCATAATGGATTGTTATTATCCTATTCCTAATTATTTGTTTCCCTCACGGAAATATATGTTCTAGACTACAATATTACCTGAACATTATAGCATTTATATTACTTTTATATTCATTATAATAACAGGAACATCTGACCCATCCTTTACCTATCTTTTAACTTGAGCTCCCCACCCTAGTGCACCAATTACTACTTAGGTGATTTTATTTATAATGTCCTGGCTTCCTACCATAAAACATATTCTTTTGGTTTAGTTTTTCTAGCTGTGAATTTGTTGTACGTGTATTTTAGGTCAAATGAACCTTCTAACGGACCTCGATTTAATTTATTATGAAGTCTCCTCACCATTTCTATTATTCATTTTCCTACTTGAGGTTCCCCTAACTAAACTGGATTCCCTCACAATATTTACCCTGTCCCTTTTCCATTTCCGGTGTTATGCATGCAAAGCTGTATAACAAATAAAGTGAAAAATTAGAAATTATAATGTAAAACCTCAGCAAATACACATCATACTACAACTGTGTGAAAAGTAAAGTGGTAAAAAAAAGTTGGGAGAAATAAAAGGTTCATTATAATATTACTCAAATATACATTTAACTCCAACTCTATGCACTACCTTCCATATAATCTTATTTTCACTAATACAAAGTATCTAAATATTGTGGAAATTTGGGGTAAATGACACAGTAGCAGAGTTTAGTCACAACAAAAACAAGGCTGTTTTGAGGATCTACTGGGCTATCAGTTTAGCGCTACTGCTGGAACCACTGAGCTCATCTGCTGTTACTAGTGTTACCTCTGATGGATGCTGGTCCACTGAGACCAAATATAATATTCCCAAAGCACATAACATTGTGGTCAACAATCTTCCTTCACATCTCTGCTCTGGGCTTTTGACAGATCTATTCCTCTACTCCCATCATAACACTGTTCTTGTCACAATTAGACCTTCTCTGACTACAATAATGATTAAAGTGGACAGACCACTGTCTCCTACAGGATCAGTAAAAGTATATCATGATAATCTCTATACTGCTTTGGCCATTATGATGATCTAATTGTCTATAGTTTGTTCTATTACCAACCATTTCAGAACTGAGGACAACCTGAAATAGTAGAAGTTGAAGATTGATTAGGTGATTAAGTAGTAATCAATTTTCAAACACAATGTAGACTTGTTTTCAGGTTTCTATTATGCTTTTATACTGTCTGCTTGTTGAGGTTAGCAGTTATCAGGCTCCAGGAAATCCTTGAGGAATGCAGCTCATAATGGTAAAAGTGTATAAAAGTTTGCTGAGGATGGTTGATTTGGCAATGTTTAGTTAGTTTATGTGGCCACTAATCTCCCTTAGGGGACCGCGATCTGCAGCTAGAGAGCAGCTAAGTCCTATTTCCCTTTCAGGGATCCCTGGTGAATACTTCTCTACCGTTAGACTCCACACTTCTCTGGAGGTAAGTCTATCTAGAGCGGGGCTTCGAGGCCTATTCCAAACTCAGGCTCCATGAGAGCAGGTAGTATAGAGCATATGTTATGCTCTGCTATTTGAACAATTAAAAAATGCTTGATTCTCTAATCGGTTTTTTATGATAGCACCAACAATAATAACAAAGTGAGTAGAACAGATGAACATACAAGGGCAAAGACAAATGTACAAATTGCTTTTTTTTGGCCCTCCCACAACCCCTCTCCCTTCTTTGCTTTTTTCTATTCAGTGTCCTTTTTCTACCATCTTGACCTACTTTATCTTGTGGAACTAAAGTTTGATTCTTCTGATGGAAGAAACTGGATGGATCAGGACTTTCCTAGCTAAATGTGGGCTGGGAGTAGGACTGCTCTTAAACTGTGGACACTTGCAAAAATAACATTTTTAAATGATAATAAATGTGTGTAGAGAGCATATTTATGGGGGCAGTAGCTTGTTATCATGTAGCTGTAGAGTCCTTTTCTCTGTAACAGGTTGCTAATTGACGTGTAAGTAAAATCTTTAAAGAAAGAAAGAAAAGCACAATGGATATAAAAAAAGTGTTTTACTTAGCTTCATTGATAAGTAATTAGCATACAGAAGTGGC
Source organism: Mixophyes fleayi (assembly GCF_038048845.1). Classification (NCBI taxonomy): domain Eukaryota; kingdom Metazoa; phylum Chordata; class Amphibia; order Anura; family Limnodynastidae; genus Mixophyes; species Mixophyes fleayi. Next base: position 15,304,694 of record NC_134408.1, read on the forward strand.
ATTACGCAGTTTCCAAAGTAGAAAAGAACCAATCTCAATGTGAAATTCATGCAATGTTTGAGGAACCAGTCACCCCCCAAAGCATCCACAGTGAGGTTCTCTGGTGGGGGATATATGTTTTTACACAGTAGATAACATACACATTTAGAGTGGGTGATTAACAATAATGTCACAGTTTTACAAAAGTTGATCTAAAATTTAACCAACAGCATAAATGTCAATATTCCAATTTCTGTCCTATACCAAAAAAAATATGCACCAATTTATCATTTTAAATATATAAATATGCCTAAGTTTATCACCTATTGCATGAATGGGCTTCCTATAATACTTTTTGGATATAAGCAACGAATGTCACATACATCAGAAATCATTCAAATTAGCACATTCCTGATATATTCTTCCTGAAAATGGACTTAACTTTTCTGGGTGCTTTGGAGGTGCTGGTAACACACAAAAGTTATGTGTAATAAAAACAGTTCCATTAGTCTCAAATGCTCTGAGAAATGTGATTCTGTTGAGCTGACACCATCTTGTTACCTTTCAGCCATTTTGACCTTTCACAGCTTAAAGGCATCTTAAAGACAGCTAGTTTGTAGTATTTATTATTAGCCAGTTGTTTGCAAAGAGCTGTGCGCACGTCTTTGGATATAGCTGACAGGAGGTAAACCACCAAACCTCCCTTGGGAGAATTCCTGTGTAAATGTAGCAACGTTTGTGTAAAGGAAACGTGCACACTAAGTGGTTGAGACATTTTGGGGCATAGTTTGCTGAAGCACGCCATTTTGATTCTGTATAACCAGAATACTAAAAAGAGATGAATTTGTAAACAATAAAGCAGAGAATATTTTGGACACTCAGAACCTGTGTGTGTTTTTTTTCTCTCCAGCTGATGATCTTAAACATAAACTGTTAAACTGACACTTACAGGTGAATTATCTGATTGGATCCAACACCTCATATTTAATTTAAGAGATAAATAAGGCAAAAGAAAGCAATTCTTGAAAAGAAAAATTGAAAATGAAGGGGTTGTTTTTAATTGTAAATAGGCCAGACCTTGAAGTGATATTTTTATACTTTCCACTTTATATATATTCAGCCAGACCCTCAATCCCTAAAAAAATAACTATGGGCCTGATTCATTAAGGATCTTAAATGAAGAGGTATCTTATTTCCGTCTCCTGGACAAAACCATGTTACAATGCAAGGGGTGCAAACTAGATTTCTGTTTTGCATATAAGTTAAATACTGACTGTTTTTTCATGTAGCACACAAATATCAACTTTAAATTTCAGTGTACAAATAAGCTATCAAGTATTTGTGTGCTACATGAAAAAAACAGTCAGTATTTAACTTATGTGCAAAACAGAAAACTAGTTTGCACCCTTTGCATTTAAGGGGTCATAATCGGATGCCAGATATGTGTGTAAGCCCTCTAATTTGGTTGAAGCCAACAATCAAAACTGAAAACATAAGGCATTGTTTCATCACAAAACCTAACATTTTATCATATTTATGATTTCTAAATTGATGCAACCTTGAATATTGACAAAATAAAAGTTAGAATTTAAGAATAAAATCAATACCAATATTAAACATAATCACATGCAATTTTTTTACTAAATAATTTTTTCCCATTCTCAAACATTACAGACATTATAAAACCAATACATTCCTTAAAAGACTGAAAATGATTAACGTGCAGAAATAGATAATAAAAAGCTTTGTTCCTATAATTCTAAAAATATTATAATCAAACCCAAGGGCAGACAATATGGATGATGTAATTCCATAATTTTCTTGTACTCCCTATAGTTAAATCTTAATTAATAATGCTTTTTTTTAAGGATCCACACACTATAAGTATGAATCCTTCCTTTACTGTTTTGTTTTCTATGCTGATCTAAAGGTGAGTTATGCTCTTTTTACCAAATTAATATATGCTGTACAATGTTGCTGTATCTATTGTTGGGTTGATATATCTTTTATAACATTTGTGTTGACATTGCAATGACTCATAGGATACAAAAAAATTCCTTCTACAGTTCCATCTATTTTTAAGGTAAAGCAAAACATAATATCTACAATTCTTACAAGACCACTACACGTGAATATATATGTATTGGATATATATTTATTATGTGTTATTTAGACTTTTCATATACTCAGGTATGGTCAACCTATCTTAACATCTCAAAGAGGTTTTGTTTTTTGTTTTTCAAATTCAGACTGTCATGTAATATAAATCTATTTGTAAATTGCACATTCTAGGTAAGTGGAATAAAACAAATTCCATCAACTTTATTAGTACCCAATATGCTCAATGTACACAAAACAAGGACACATGACACAGAATATTGCAAATATCAGTAGCATCCTAATTACTATTGTAAACATAACATGAAAAAAACTAATAGATCAAACCCCTATTTCCAATTAACACTCCAATGAAAAAAAACAACTTTTATATATATATATATATATATATATATATATATATATATATATATATATACACTTCTAAAAGGGGGAGAAATACAGTTCACTCTAAAAAATCCTAATTTTGGCATCCTAGCTAAATATTCCTCTTTAAAATCAGTCCAAACATCCTTCCCAGTGTAAGCTCACTTAGCAAATTACTTTACCAAATTATAAAAAGAGTAAACATTTCTCAATGTCACCCCACAAAGTCAGTCCACTGAAGCAATTGCTTTCTAACAAAGCAAACACCTAGTTCTGAAACACCCTGTACACTGAGTTACGTTTTCCCCAAAAATATAAAAAGTGTATCTATTTTGCAAAATAGGAAGTGGAAAAAAAAGTCAACATTTTCAACTTTAGATTATTCCAAATCTCTCGTTTTGTTATTATTTTTTCTGAAATTGGCATGCAGCACCCAGAGACAGTTCTCTACTGTGCTGCCCCTCATACAAATTAAACATAGCAGAATGAGATTTATTCAAGTGAATCTTAATGTAAGGCCACGGCTTATATATATATATTACTTCAAGAATATCACAACATCGTTTCAATGTGTCACTTTCTCTTGTGGTTTTTTGTATTGAAAGTACCTCTGAAAGAAGACTGCTCTCCCATGCACTAACATTCCATTGTAGATATTAAATATGTAGAAAAAGCAGATGATATCCAGAGAGGAGATGATAAGTAGATTACTATACTGAGTACAGAGCACAGAAGTGCATGTTTATAACCCACCATCAGTAGATGGTCTAGATGTAACAACATCGACTCAAGACATATGCCCGAAGTAAGTGCACACTTTCATGCATGGCATTATTACTGAAGGATATTATGTGTTCTATATTACAGCAATATATAATACTTTTATTTACTTTTTATTTTTATAATTTTCAAATACAAATATAAACAAAAAACAGACTGTAAGGCATAAAAGACAATTGTAGTGTAGGGAGACAATACAAGTTACATTACACCCAAGAACATTCAAATGAGTTGTACATCATAATAGCAACATAAACAGTTTTCTTTTTTTTTAATGGGTGGGAAGATAAGGAACAGCAAAGGATATTATATTTGTGCTTGGTTGGTCACATTTTTGCAATTCTGTAAAATGAAAAAATGAATACTAGAATTGACAAATTAAAGCTGAAACAATATTTTTATTCAATATTAAATGCAGTTGGCACAGGGAAAAAAAGATTTCAATACATGCAATATATATGGTAGGATTACATCATGTAATATATATAGTAAGATGACATTGTGTAATTGGGAAATAAGAAAATCAATGTATTGAGGCAATTATTTTGTATATACAAATATGAGTATTTTGTCGTTTATTAATTCATGCTGAGAGAAGGTTTGTATTTTGGAAAAAGTTATTATAAGATTTTGCTTCTTTAAGAAAATAGTTTTTGAAAATTTCATAAATACCTAAATAAAAAAAATACACTAAAAACAAAATTGTTATGACTTCAAAATGCATTTTAAACTGTAGCAAGAAAACTATTGAGTCAGTATCATACATAACCCAGCTAACCAAATCACAAAGTTACTTTGCTTTCAACATGTTATATAGCAATTGTTCTAAATAGCAATAAGTAAAATAATAAATCTGTTTTTGATGTATTAGATGTGAGTGAATGTTCATCTGTTCTTATTATTACATATTGTAAAGCCAATGCTGAGTTTTATATGTATTGTAATTGTCCATCCCACATGGTCATGCCCTAATGCAGAGGTTCCCAAACTATCTCAGTTCGAGGCACCCTTAGGATCACCATAATTTTTCCAAGGCACCCCTCCTCTCCTTCAGTGTCTCTCTCTGTGTGTTCCCCTCCCCTTCTTCAGTGTCTCTCTCTCTGTGTCCCCCTCCACTCCTTCAGCGTCTCTCTCTCTGTGCCCCCCTCCCCTACTACAGCGTCTCTCTCTGTGTGCCCCCTCCCATCCTTCAGCATCTCTCTCTGTGTGCCCCCTCCCATCCTTCAGCATCTCTCTCTCTGTGCCCCCCCCTCCTTCAGCGTCTCTCTCTCTCTCTGCCCCCTCCACTTTCCGTTCCTTTACTTACCTTCTTCCTCGTGTTCCTCTGTCTTCTTTCCTCTCTGCTGCTCACTGACACTGTCGGACGTGATGACGTCACGCCCGGCAGTCAGTGAGAACAGTGAGGAGGAGGATCCGACGCTGGATGATCGGTAAGTTCTTTTTTATTTTTTATTTTAATTTTTTTTATTCCCAGGGTGATCGCGGAACCTCTGTGACAGCACCGCGGCACCCCAGGGAGCCGCAGCGCACACTTTGGGATCCGCTGCCCTAATGTATAGCACCTTCGACTCTGTTACTTTAACATTTAAAATCCAGACAAAGCACAAGAAAAAAAAAATATTTATGGAAATGTGAATTTCAACATTAAGCATGGTAATTGCTAACCTTTGAATTTTTGGGATCAACTCCATTACTTCAAATTTGTCACTCTATGTCAATAACTATCTACAAGAAATAGTACCAGCTCAACTCTCATACATTTGAGGTACTATGCACATACTTCAGATATTAAAAGATATTATATGGCAAGAGGATTATTGGCTAAAAGCAAGTGAGGTCACCTCCTAACTCATTGTAATAGACCATGAGCAAGGAATTTGCAACACACAGCATGAAAAAGACAGTTACTTGCCCATGAACAGATGGATTAATGACTTCAAAATATCAGGTATATTCTGAAACACAACTATTTTTGGTATGAGGGCCAGTATTACACTCAGTGCACTGGCACAGAAATGGGTACCAGATTTGGTCTGAGTTATGTGAATCTTTTCATGAGCAAGTGGAAAGAGGACCACATATGGTATAATTCGTGACCCTGAGCTAATCTGGTTCTTTGGTTCTCTTTAATTTGTATATTCGATTAATAAACAAGACATTAACCTCCCTCACATTCAATAAAACTGTTGATGTGAACAGCTACATACTCAGTACCATTAACCACCATCCAAGATGGCTTTCAAACATGCCTAAGAAGCAGCTTAAAAGGATTAGACACTATTGTTCTACACATAGGTAAATCACTACAAGCATAGTTCACAGAGAAGGGTTACAACAAAGATGCCACATAGGTAACATTTAATGAAGTTAGAAATGTAGATAGAAATACACTATTAAAACACAAGGAACCAAACATAGAGAAAATTAATAAAAAAATAGGTAAAGTATATTTTATAACAGAATACAACAGTACGGCTACCGAGCTCAAGAAAACCATTAAGAAGCATTGGCATGTCCTCATGAAGGATGATATACTCAAAGACATACTAAATAAACATCCAGATGTGGAATTCACCAAAGCTCCAAACTTACAATAAAAGCTGGTAAGAAGTCACAGACGATACAACCATTAAACAATCCACACTAAAACAATGGGCTTTTTTCATTGTGGGACCTGTTATGCATGTAAACTCTTGCACTACTCAGAAACAAAATCCACTACTTTGTTTAAGTCCAATACAACAGGAAGCAATTGTGATATAAGATTCTCCCGGACCAATAGGACATCATAGCTCAGGACACATGCATAGAAAGAATAACATCACAGTCGCGGAAGTTATCAACATCACTTCCAGTATTTGGAGCGCACTCACCGGTAAATATCCGTAAACCGTGCTGTGGACTGCAGGGACAGAAAGGATCGGGAGCAGCAGGAACATTGCCTCGGAGGGGAAAGTGATTCCACTCTTACCCTGTCCTGTTGACCACCACAGCTTGCGCTGTATTAATAAAACAAGGTTTTCTTGAATGACTTGTATTGAAATGAGCACAGTACATCTGGCCATAAGACTTATCTGCATGAGTGGTAAGCTTCATCTCTGGATAAACTACATTAATTGGACCAATATTAACATAAGGCCTGGGACAAACCAAGATTGATAACACCTTAACCAGCCTGTCCCTCATTTCTCACAATATGTGGATTATAGCATGTACTTTTTATAGCCCTTTCTATTGTTCCCCAGCTCAACAGAGTACAACTGCAGTGTCTAATTATATGTGGATAAGGGGTCATGTAGTTTATTGTAAATATATATATTGTTTATTATTATTTGTTGATATTACATAGAAGCTGTTAGTCATTGCCCTTAAAGTGAAGCCAGGTGGGTTATGGGTAGGGATCAGGTTGCAAGATACTGGTGAGGGGGAGGTTAATTAGTATCCACTGTTCTCACAAGACTACTCCAGACATTTGGTCTACAATCTAGCAGGGGAGTTCCTGTGGAAGCACAGCTCATCTCCACTCCCCTCTCCAACGCTCTAGTCCAGGACTCACCAATGTTTAACAAGGAGAGATCTAGGGGTTTGCCCAGTGAGGGGAAACCACTGAAACTTTCACCCGAGATATAAGGAGCCACTCCAGGAGGGAAGGGAGGTGATGTTCATTATGGGAATTAATGGCTGGAAGCTGCAGGCTGATTTTTGAGTTGCCGTTCTCTACCAGTGAAATACATCAGCAGATCCATGGGTCGCCAAGTCCGAACAGCCAGGTGAGTCTAACTCCTTAAGCTAGTGGTGAAAGGAGCAGATTATGTGGAACCTGCCTTTCATTTATTTACTGTGTGTAAATTATATTCTAGTGTTGTTTTTATTACAAAAACATGTATTGTTCTGCCTTCTAACTGCATTTGCCTGAGTGACTAATAAGAACCTTAGAAAGTACTGGGTAGGCTTCCCTGGCCTAGTAAAGCACCCATGGATGGCCAGCCTGAGTGAAGTGGGTAGAATTGGGTCTGAAAACCCGGTATCTTCACAAGGCCACATTAGGTTCTAGCATCAGGAGTCACGCAATAACTGACATTAATCCTAATGTGAATTGGATTCAGTCTTTAGCAAAGGACTTGTGTTAGTTTCCCTTTTTTTCATTTTTATATTCATTCTGTTTTTTTTTTTATTTTTGGGCCTTTCCTTCTGAGTATATACAGTATGTATATACTAATCTGGACTATGTTATTATATTTCATTGCTCAATATATAATATTCTAGTATACTGCTCAATATTCTAATGCAATTAGTTACATGCACTTGTTTCATTCCTCATTGCAATTTAACAAATTCTTTTTTTGAGAGTTTAAAATTAAAGGGGCATATTCAAATATGTTCCGCGCTCGAGATTACGCACGGCTACACGTGTAAAGTGACAATAGGGTACCGCAAAATTGCGGATTTCCCTTTGCAACTCCTTGGGGTGCGCACAGAAATCCGTGGTGTTGCGGGAACGGGACTTGTGCAGCCGCACAGAATCGCAAGTGTTGGACATAATTGAATATGCCCCAAATTATTAATACATAAACACATCTTATATCTACCAGACCAACTGAAAAGGTGTAGCGCTTCAAGTCTCCTCTATATCACTATTTTGTTATCTGATTTTCCCAATCTCAGTACTCGAGCAGCTCATATATTAGTTTAAATTGAGTAAATTTGAGCATAGGATCATTCTGATCAGTATACATGATAAATATAGACAGGCCAGACATATGCCTAAAGTAGTAGAATACAATGGACAGCATTTACCTTGCTTAATGTTGAAATTTAAATTTCCATATATATTATTTGTTTTGTGCCTTGTTTTCACCAAACATGAATTTTAATTGTTAAAAGTCGAAGGTGTTAGACATTAAGGCATGAGAATATGGGATAGACAATTACAAGACATGTTCATCCACAATACCTACAACAGCACCAATTCTAAATATGGCCCTGACCCAGTGACTATTAAAATCATAATAATAATGTTTCTTGCATAATAGCCTGAAAATGGAAAACCAGACTTTTCTTAAAGAATTCCACATAGTGTTTCTTTCTGCAAAATCTGATTATACATTTTTAACTATCAGTGTGTTTTTCTTTCTCTATGTGATTGGAGTCCTCATCAATTCTATTATAATTGCAGTGATATATATTGATAATCAGTTACACACCCCCATGTATCTATTTCTCTGTAACCTGGCCTTAGTAGATATCTGTTATACAACCACTACTGTCCCTAAACTGCTGTACATGTTATTATCTGGAGATAATACAATATCCTTCATACAATGCTTCACCCAGATGTACGTTTATGTTTTGGTTGGCTCCACAGAAGATCTTCTAATATTCATTATGGCATATGACCGATATGTTGCTATATGTAATCCTTTACACTATCACACTATTTTAAATAGGAGAAACTGTCTCTTAATTACAACTGGTACTTGGATATCAGGATGCTTAAATTCAATTGTGTTTACAATCCCAATGTCAAACATGTCTTTCTGTCATTCAAATACCATACATCACTTTTTCTGTGATCCTAAATCTCTGATTAACATATCCTGTGCTGGCGCTGAAGAGGTTTATATTGTCTTATATCTGAATATGTTGTTACTTGGACTCTTCCCAACCATGTTCAGTTTGACATCGTATATGAAAATTATCGGGGTCATCTCGCACATAAAATCAAAGGAAGGAAGAAAAAAAGCCTTCTCCACCTGCTCATCCCACCTCACCATCATCATTATTTACTACACAACTTGTATATCTATGTACATGATGCCAACATCAGAAAACTATAAAGTCCTAGAACAGGTCTTTACTGTACAGTACTCTGTTGTCACCCCTATGATAAACCCTATAATTTACAGTTTACGTAATAAAGATCTAAAAAAGGCTCTTATGAGAATACTGAGGTTAAAACAAAGTACTAAACAGTAAGGTGTGTGAAACGGCCTCCATACAGATGTATTGTGTGACCATTTGTCTGATAATGGTTAGGCCACAGAACTGTCTTTGCCGGGATAAGTAAAAACGTTGTAATCACTTTTGGAGCCCTGTCTACCTCCAAAAATACTCCTCATTGCAGCCTCATTTATGTCTTAAACAATTTGCGACATATGACTATTTTACATTATAAACTACTTATTACATTATTATATGTGCACCAATAAATCTAATTTACCAAATAAAGGGTTCGGGGATTGTTTATAAGTTGTATCATTGAACGTATTAATTAAGAATAATCACTACCACATAAGATGACATTGAAATAGACATGTTGGGCCTGATTCATTAGCAGATATTATAACTGATTTTGTGCATATCGTACGCAAAACCATACTGCACATGCCCAGAACCATTAGCTATGTATGAAAAGCAGTGAGATACGTAAGCAAATTTCTTATGAAGACGAGTGCAGAGATCACTTACGACACCCTACGTCCTTGCCAGTAAAATGGGTTGTGCGGTGGGCGGACACCACTGTGAAATACTCAAATAGGTTTACCTCACCATACGTATGTTTCATGTTCTGCAGAATGCAGCAATTTAAGTAATACCATGAGCAAAACTTGCCCCAGCTCGGGGTCATGTCTAAGTCCCAGCCAATGTTGACAGCGCTGCACTGACACAACTGCTGTCCTTGTCATCTGATGTCACCACAAACCATACACCTGGATTCACTTCTCTCATTACAAACCATTATAAAAGACTGGATGATGCACATTTTAAATTGTTGGGAGTTCAGTGTAGTTTAGTTTTGGAGTGTAGTTTGTTTTGTATAGTGTAGTTTTATTTTTCTTGAGTGGTATGTTTTCTCTTTGTGTTAGGCACTGCAAATGTTTTTAATAATTTATGTGCCACTCTAACAATGCTAACAATGTGTCTGCTGAATAGTTTCTAACTTTTTAGTGTTTTTTTTCGTTTGCGGGTTGCCTGTGTATCTTTTTTATATGTATTTTAGGGGGATTTTTTGTAAGATGCTTCTTTTGTGTCTCATCACTTTCCCTTGTAATACCAATATTTTTTTTTTCTATCCATCACCCCCCCTCAAAAAGATCAGCATATTTTATTTTCCTTTTTTATGGTGAGGAGACCAATTTATGTTCCTTTTTTGGGAGACCCCCCTTATTTCTGTTTTGCAAGGTATGTTTGCTGTGTTTGCTGCACTCCATACTCATTTGTCCGTTTGTAGTTCTCTTTCTGCCACTTGTTTGTAAGATGCTTCTTATGTGTCTCTTGACACTTTCCCATGTTACATATAATGTTTTTTCTTCTTTTCTAACCTTCCCTTACAAATATCAAGAATGAGCCTTATGATGGCAGAAGTTGTTGTAAGTAGGTTTTTACTCTTTAGTCTACATGCCAACTACAGATTGCAAGGCATGAGGTAACTATTTTCAACCTTCAACCATCTTTCTCACATATAGCTAATCCTTGAGTTGTAGGAAATACTTTACGAGCGGGAGGTTGCTGCTTCTCAGGAGGGTGACAGGTGCTCACCCCTCCAAAACCAGCAACTGCTCCAATTTCATCAAAATAAATTACTGACAAATATACATATAACTCCAACTCTATGCTCTACCTTCCATATAAACTTATTATCACTATTGAAAAGTTTCTAAATATTGTAAAAATTTGGGGTAAATGACACCGTAGCAGAGTTTCATCATAAAAGGTTGTTTTGAGGATCTACTGGACTATCAGTTTTGCTCTACTGTTGGAACCACTGATATCATCTGCTGTTACTAGATCCACCTTTGTTTGTATGCTGGTCCACTGATACCAAATATAATTTTCCCAAAGCACTTGTACATGTGGTCAACAATTTTCCTTCACATCTCTGCTCTGGGCTTTTGGCAGATCTATTCCTCTATTCTTATCATAACACTGTCCTTGTCACAGTTGGACCTTCTCTGACTACAATAATGATTAAAGTGGACAGATCACTGCCTCCTACAGGATCAGCATATGCATATCATGATAATCTCTATACTGCTTTGGCCATTATGATAATGATGCTTGTCTATATTTTGTTCTATTACCAACCATTTCAGAACTAAGGACATCCTGAAATAGTAGAAGTTGAAGATTGATTAGGTGATTAAGTAGTATTCAATTTTCAAACACACTGTAGACTTGTTTTCAGGTTTCTATTATGCTTTTATAGTGTATGTTTGTAGAGGTTAGCAGTTATCAGGCTCCAGGAAATGTCATATGTCCAATCCATGAGGAATGCAGCTCATAACTGGAAATGTGTATAAAAGTTTGCTGAGGGTGGTTGATTTGGAAGGAGAAATTTTTAGTTAGTTCATGTGGCCACACTTCAGTTTTGCAATTTATTCTCAAAACAAAACACATTTGAGAAAGTTTCAAAACCTGGGAAAAAGAGAAACACGTATCATTGCTAATGTCTAAATAATTATGTGAAGGTGTCACACATTGCACCAGCTAACCTGCATTTTGGTCACTGTTCTTACCTGTTTCCCTTGGTTCTCACTCCCTGCATTCAATTGCTGGTTTAAACTGAGCATGCGCACACCTGGACTTTTCAAACTTCCTTAATTCTCTTGATTGGCTAAATGCCTGTCAGCTATGTATATTTAAAGCACCTGCTTCTTTACTAAGTTGCCAGATCTTCAGGTCTCCTTACCTGTTAGGACGCTGTTCTCTCTGGCTCCCGTCTGCACATCGGTATCCTGTGTTACCTGTTCCACTATCAAGACCTGTGGTATTATTGCAAAAACCTTGTGGCTCTTCATCAGCCCCGTCCTCAAGCTATTTGCTTTCCAGGGATCTCAGTGCATCAGTTCTCTGCAATTCACCATCTCTCAGTCGGTATCCTGTGTTACCTGTTCCACGATCAAGACCTGCGGTATTGTTGCAGGAACCCCGTGCCTCATAATCAGTCCTGTTCTCGGGTATTTGCTTTATAAAGACCTCAAAGCTTTGGTTTAATGTCATTCACTTGAACATGTACATTTATCATCCAGCAGTCCTGCTCCACTCCACGTTTCCATCGTACCATGCTCTAATCCCCCTAAGAGGCCCGCGAACTGCAGCTAGAGAGCAGCTAAGTCCATTTTCCCTTTCAGGAACCCCTGGTGAATACCTTTCTACCATTAAACTCCACACTTCTCTGGAGGTAAGTCTACCTAGAGCAGGGCTTCGAGGCCTATTCCAAACTCAGGTTACGTGACCGCAGGTAGTATATAGCCTCTATTGCACACTGCAATTTAAAGAATTACAATACTACCTTATTCTCTAATTGAATTTTTTATGATATCGCCAACAATAATAACAAAGTGAGTAGAACAGATGAACACACAAGGGCAATGACAATTGTACAAATTGGTTTTTTTTCGGCCCTCTCACAACCCCTCTCCCTTCTTTGCTTTTTCTATTCAGTATCCTTTTTCTACCATCTTGTCCCTACTTTATCTTGTGGGACCATAGTTTGATTCTTCTGATTGTAGAAGCTGAATGGATCAGGACTTTCTTAGCTAAATGTGGGCTGGGAGTAGGACTGCTCTTAAATTGTGAACACTTGCTAAAATAAAATATTAAAATGATAATAAATATGTGTAAATGGCTTATGGGAGCATTACCTGGCTAGCATGTAGCTGTAGAGCCCTTTTCTCTGTAACAGGTTGCTAATTCACGTGTAAGTAAAATCTTTAAAGGAAAAAAGAAAAGCACAATGGATATAAAAAAAGTGTTTTACTTAGCTTCACTGATAAGTAATCAGCATACAGAAGTGGCATTAGGCAGTTTCCACAGTAGAGAACAACCAATCTCAATGTGAGATTCATGCAATGTTTGAGGAACCATTCCCCCACCAAAGCATCTACAGTGAGGTTCTCTGGTGGGGGATATATGTTTTTACACAGTAGATAACATACACATTTAGAGTGGGTGATTAACAATAATGTCACAGTATTACAAACATTGAAAATTAAACCAACAGCATAAATGTCAATACACCAATTTCCATCCTATGCCACAAAAAATATGTACCAACTTATCATTGTAAATATAAAAATGCAATGCAATGAATGTCACATACATCAGAAATCATTAAAATTAGCACATCCCTGCTATATTCTTCCTGAAGATGGACTTAACTTTTCTGGGTGCTTTGGAGGTGCTGGTAGCACACAAAAGTTATGTGTTATGAAAACAGTTCCATTAGTCTCAAATCTTCTGAGAAATGTGATTCTGCTGAGCTAACACCAAATTGTTACCTTTCAGCCATTTTGTTCTTTCACAGCTTAAAGGCAGCTTAAAGACAGCTAGTTTGTAGCAGTTATTTATTATTAGCCAGTTGTTTGCAAGGAGCTGTGCCCATGACCTTGGATATAGCTGACAGGAGATAAACCACCAAACCTCCCTTGGGAGAATTCCTGTGAGAATGAAGCAAGGTTTTGTAAAGGAAATGTGCCCAATAAATGGTTAAGACATTTTGAGGCGCAGTTTGCTGAAGTGCGCGATTCTGATTCTGTATAACCAGGATACTGTAAAGATAGGAATTTGTAAACAATAAAGCAGAGAATATTTTGGACACTCAGAACTTTTGTGTGTTTTTTTCTCTCCAACTGATGAGCTCAAACATAAACTGTTAAACTGACACTTACAGATGAACTGACTGTCTGGATCCAACACCTAATATTTCATTTAAGAGATAAATAAGGCAAAAGAAAGCAATACTTGAAAAGAAAAATTGAAAATGAAGATTAATGAAGGGGTCGTTTTCAATTGGAAATAGGCTAAGGGCTAGATTTACTAAGCTGCGGGTTTAAAAAAAGAGGAGATGTTGCCTATAGCAACCAATCAGATTCTAGCTGTCATTTTGTAGAATGTACTAAATAAATGAAAGCTAGAATCTGATTGGTTGCTATAGGCAACATCTCCACTTTTTCAAACCCGCAGCTTAGTAAATCTAGCCCTAGATCTTGAAGTGATATTTTTATACTTTCCACTTTGTATATATTTTGGCCAGACCCTCAATCCCTATAAAAAATACTATATTCTCATTCTATGGAGGTTGATTTTGCCAATCATTAAGTGGTCATAATCTGATGGCAGATATGTGTGTAAGCCTCTAATTAGGTTGAAGCCAACATTCAAAACTGAAAACATAAGGAATTGTTTCATCACAAAACCTAACATTTTATCATATTTATGATTTCTAAATTGATGCAACCTTGAATATTGACAAAATAAAAGTTAGAATTTAAGAATCAAATTAATACCAGTATGAAACAGAATCACATGCATTTTTTTTTCCTAAATAAATCTTTTCCCATTCTCAAACATTAAAGACATTATAAAACCAATACTTCGAAGACTGAAAATTATTAATGTTCAGGAAGAGATAATAAAATGTTTTGTTGCTATAATTCTAAAAATATTATAATCAAACCCAAGGGCAGAGTATATGGATGATGTAATTCCATAATTTCTTGTACTCCCTATAGTTCCATCTTAATTAAAAATATTTTTTATAGGGATCCAAACACTATAAATATGATTCCTTCCTTTCCTGTTTTGTTTTTTATGCTGATCTAAAGGTGAGTTATGATCTTTTTACTAAATTAATATATACTGTACAATGTTGCTGTTGGGTTGATATATCTTTTATAACATTTGTGTACTTGTGTTGACATTGCAATGACTCATAGGATACAAAATGATTGCCTTCTGCAGTTCCATCTATTTTTAAGGTAAAGCAAAACATAATATCTACAATTCTTACAAGACCACTACACGTGAATATATATGTATTGGATATATATTTATTATGTGTTATATAGACTTTTCATCTACTCAGGTCTCATCAACCCAATGTTAACACCTCAAAGAGATTTTGTTTTCTGGTTTTCAGAGTCAGACTGTCATGTAATATAAATCTATTTCTAAATAGCATATTCCAGGTAAGTGGAATAAACAAGCTCCATTAGTTTAATTTGCACCCAACATGCTCAATGTACACAAACCAAAGAGACATAACACAGAATATTGCTAATGTCAGTAGGATCCTACATCCCAATTACTATTGTAAACATAAAATGAAAAAGACTAACAGAGCAAAAACCAATTAAGAAAACTTCAAACTGAAATGCAGGGGCATTAAATAAGAACAATAAAAATATGTATTTATTGAAATAATACTCAAATTAAAATCAAACATAGAAAGTGGCATGTATGAAAATCTTAGTATATATACACTTATAAAATGGGGAGAAATATAATCCACTTAAAAAATTCCTGATTTTGGGATCCTAGCTAAATATTCCTCTTTTTTAGCCAGTAAAACATCCTTCCCAGCGTAAGCTCACTTAATGGAAAACAGTACTTTATACTACTTTCTGCATACCCGAAGGCTCATATTCAATAAGATGGTATCTCCTGTTCCTCCAATCCTTTAGAATGCACCAATGGACGCATACATAAATACTTCTAACTCCACGTTCCAGCTGGAACACATTTGGACCACAGATGTCACTTCTGGGTTTGCTGCAGCTTCTATCCTTAAAATGGAGCAGATCGTACCAAATTGTAAAACAAAAGTAAACATTTCTCAAAATTGTCACACTACAGTCAGTCCACTGAAACAATAGCTGTCTAACAAAGCAAACACCAAGTTCTAAAACATAGTTACGCTTTCCCAAAAAACAGAAAAAACTGGTATGCAGCACCCAGAGACGGTTCTCTTTTTGCCTGCCAAATTTCAGCTTAACAGCTCTGCTGCCCCTCATTCAAATTTAACATAGCGGATGGAGATTTATTCAAGTCAATCTTAATATAAGGCCACAACTTATAATATATATATTACTTACAGAATATCACCACCTCGTGTCAATGTGTCACTTTCCCTTGTGGTTCTCTGTATTGCAAGGACCTCTGAAAGAAGACTGCTCTCCCATGCACTAGCATTCCATTGTAGACATTAAACATGTAGAAGAAGCAGATGACATCCAGAGAGGAGATGACAAGTAGATAACTATACTGAGTACAGAGTACAGAAGTGCAGGTTTCTAACACACCGTCAGTAGATGGTCTAGAAGTAACAACATCCACTAATGACATATGACCAAAGTAAGTGCACACTTTCATGTACTGAATTTTAACAGAAGGATATTTTGTATTCTACTGTACATTACAACAATATATAGCAACACTTTTTTTTTTACTTTTTATTGTTCACATTCCAAATGTAAACATACAAAAGCAGACTTTAAGGCATACAAGACAATTATAGTGAGGAGACAATACAAGGTACATTGCAACCAAGAACAATGGAATGAGATATGAGTTATCTACATCACATCCATAGACAGACCAGACATCTGACTAAAGTAGCACAATTTAAGGGACAGCATTTACCTTGCTTAATGTTGAAATTTATATTTCCATATATATTATTTTTTTTCTTATGCTTTGTCTTTACCAAACATGAATTTTAATTGTTAAAATAATAGAGCCGATGGTACTATACATTAGGGCATGGGCATGTCAGTTGGACAATAACAAAATTTAGGATATATTCACCCACATATTAATATCTACAGCAGTGCCAACACTAAATATGGCCCTGACACAGTGACTATTAAAATTGAATTAAAATTAATTCTACTTACAGAATAGCCTGAGAATGGAGAACCAGACTTTACTTAAAGAATTCCACTTAGTGTCCTTTTCTGCAAAATCTGATTATACATTTTTAACTATCAGTGTGTTTTTGTCTCTCTATGTGATTGGAGTCCTCATCAATTCTATTATAATTACAGTGATATATATTGATGATCAGTTACACACACCCATGTATCTATTTCTCTGTAACCTGGCCTTAGTAGATATCTGTTATACAACCACTACTGTCCCTAAACTGCTGTACATGTTATTATCTGGAGATAAAACAGTATCCTTCATACAATGCTTCACCCAGATGTACTTTTATGTTTTTGTTGCCTCTACAGAGGATATTCTGATGTTCATTATGGCATATGACCGATATGTTGCTATATGTAATCCTTTACACTATCACTCTATCTTTAATAAGAAAAACTGTATTTTAATTACAACTGGCACTTGGATATCAGGATGCTTAAATTCAATTGTGTTTACAATTCCAATGTCAAACATGTCCTTCTGTCATTCAAACACCATACATCACTTTTTCTGTGATCCTAAAGCTCTGATTAACATTTCCTGTGCTGGAACTGAAGATGTTTATATTGTTATATATCTGGATATATTGTTACTTGGACTCTTCCCAACCATGTTCAGTTTGACATCGTATATAAAAATTATTAGTGTCATCTCGCACATAAAATCAAAGGATGGAAGAAAAAAAGCCTTCTCCACCTGCTCATCCCACCTCACCATCATCATTATTTACTACACAACTTGTATATCTGTGTACATGATGCCAACATCAGAAAGCTCTAAAGTCCTAGAACAGATCTTTACTGTACTGTATTCAGTTGTCACACCTATGATAAACCCTATAATTTACAGTTTACGTATCAAAGATCTAAAAAGGGCTCTTATGAGAATACTGAGGGTAAAACAAAGTATTAAACAGTAAGATGTGTGAAACGGCCTCCATACAGATGTATTGTGTGACCATTTGTCTGATAATGGTTGTACCATAGAACTGTCTTTGCCAGGATAAGCAAAATCATTGCAATCACTTTTGGAGCCCTTTTTACCTCCAAAAATACTCCTCATTGCAGCCTCATTTATGTCTTAAACTTTTTGCGACATATGACTATTTTACATTTTAAACTACTTATTAAATTATTGTATGTTCACCAATAAATCCAATTAACAAAATAAAGTGTTCGGGGATTGTTTAAAAGTTGTATCATTTAACATATTAATTAAGAATAATTACTATCACATAAGATGACATTATAATAGACATGTTGGGCCGGACATTATGGCAGATTTTGTGCATATCGTCCGCATAACCACACTGCACATGCCCAGAACCAGGAGCTACGCATGAAGAACAGTGAGATACGTAAGCAAATTTATTACGAAAACGAGCGCAAAGACCACTTATGACATCCTACATCCTTGGCAGTATAATGGGGTGTGCGGGGGGCGGGCACCACTGTGAAATGCTCAAAGTAGGCATTTACCTCAGGTTACGTATGATTCATACTCTACAGAATGCAGCAATTTAAAAAATTCCATACGTAACACTTGCCCCAGCTCAGGGTCATGTCTAAGTCCGAGCCAATGTTGACAGCGCTGCACTGACACAACTGCTGTCCTTGTCATCTGATGTCACAGCAAACCATACACCTGGATTCACTTCTCTCATTAGAAACCATAATAAGAGACTGATTGATGCACATTTTAAATTGTTGAGAGTCTAGTGGAGTTTAGTTTTGGAGTCTAGTTTGTTTGTTTTGTTTAGTGTTATTTTATTTGTTTTGAGTGATATATTTTCTCTTTGTGTTAGGCACTGCAAAATTTTTGGGGTTTATTTTGTCTAAACTGGATTTAATAATTTATGTGCCACTCTAACAATGATAACAATATGCATGGTGAATAGATTCTAACATTTATTTGTGTTTATTTCATTTGCGGGTTGCCTGTGTACCTTTTTTATATGTTTTTTGGGGGGGATTTTTTGTAAGATGCTTCTTATGTGTCTCTTGTCACTTTTCCATGTTACGTATAATTTTTTTTTCTTTTCTAACCCCCTCTCCCTCAAAAAGATCAGCATATTTTATTTTCCTTCTTGTGTTGAGGAGACCAATTTATGTTCTTTTTTTGGGAGACCCACCTCATTTCTGTTTTGCGAGGTATGTTTGCTGTGTTTGCTGCACTCCATACTCATTTGTCCGTTTGTAGTTCTCTTTCTGCCACTTGTTTGTAAGATGCTTCTTATGTGTCTCTTGACACTTTCCCATGTTCAAATAATGTTTTTTCTTCTTTTCTAACCTCTCCTTACAAAATATCAAGAATGAGCCTTATGATGGCAGAAGTTGTTGTAAGTATGTTTTTACTCTTTAGTCTACATGCCAACTACAGATTGCAAGGCATGAGGTAACTATTTTCAACCTTTATCCATCTTTCTCACAAACAGCTAATCCTTGAGTTGTAGGAAATACTTTACGAGCGAGAGGTCGCTGCTCCTCAGAAGGGTGACAGGTGCTCACCCCTCCAAAACCAGCAACTGGTCCAATGTCGCCAGCCCAGGGAGCGCATCTTCAGGCTACATGTCAGCCTCTTTGGGATGTCAGATGCTAAAGTTGTCGGTCACTATCAGTTCACTCCTCATGTCATCATGAACACCCTGCGCATTGTGCAGAGTAACCTAGAGCCAATGCGCCACATAACGACAGCGGTACCGCTATTCACCAAACTGTTGGAGGTACTGCACTTTTGTGCCACTGGATTGTTCCAGATGACAATGGGAGTCAAAGCAGGAATGTCCCAAGCCACCTTCAGTCTTGTACTGAAGGTTGAGCTGAGGGCTTTCCTGCCGCGGCTCAAGCAATTTGTCTTTCTGCCACTTGATGAGGAGCTCTTTGTGTGCATAAAGCAGAAGTTTGCCACCATAGCTGGCTTTTTTATTACATCATGGGGGCAGTAGAGGGGACACATGTAGCCCTGGTCCCGTCAGGTGGGAATGCTTCCATTTATTTGAATAGGAAGCATTTCCACTCAATAAATGTCCAGGCTATATATGACTTGTCACTCCTGATTCATGACCTGGTTGCCCTATGGGGCGGAGTACCCATGACTCCTTCGCATTCAGGCAATCAGGGAAGTGACGCAGATTAGAAGAGAGGCAAGGGAGTGCAAGGCCACATGAAGATGCGTTGCTGCTCCCTAATTTACATTCCATTTTGTCATTATGTATTAATAACGTTTTGGTCTCATTCCTGACCATCCCTCACACTGTAGTCAGAAACTGAAGTTTGTCTTTGGATGCTAGATCTCACCATTCTGTCATATTGTGTATGTTACACTGCAAGGGGTGGTTTTTAGTTGTGGCTTGATTACCAACTAACAAGACTCATGTCAGTTTAGCATATTTACTAAAATACAAACTGACATGGTCTGTGACATTATCAAACCAAAATACCAATATGTAGACACATTTGAAAGGTTGTTACCTCTCCAAGCCCACATCTTAAAAAAATTGCTGACTTTCACCTTTGCTTATTTAAAAACAAAATGTGCACTTCAAGCAATCCCCCCCCATCGCCCCCCAAAAATGAAAAGTATAAAACAGATACATTGACTGCTAATGTGGCTATAATTTTGCACAGATGTAAAAATATGTTTTTGCATTATTTTGGTCTCCTTTTTCTTTCTTTTTTTTTTGGACCCAAAAATTTCAAGTAGATACTAGACATGCCCTCTCCCAACTATAAAGCTGAAATCACATTGTAAATGAACCAAAATAATTGATTCACATTGTAAAATAATAACTACACACATACATACACACACACACACACACTTTAGGATTCATTTTTGTCAGCAGCCAATTAACAACAATGTTTTGTGTACTGTGGGAGGAAACAAGAGTACTCAAAGGAAAAACATGTAATCTTTGGGAGAACATACTACCTATATACAGATTGGTTCCTGTTTGGAACTGAACCCAAGACCCCAGAGCTAAAATGCAGGACTTCTAACCAATGTAAATATTAGATATTGTTATGTAAGCTACAGATTGAGAAGTAGAGAAAATATACAAATATACATAATCAGAACTGGCTAACCTAGCAAAACGGTTGTGGACAAACCCACTGGAGACTTTAATCAGAAATGATCATTTTGCTAGTTTGCAAAGTCTTAATTAAATGCATTAAATGTGTTGAATTAATAGGCATAACTCAACAGGGTATACTATTTTGAAAACTCGACAACCTATGGCATCAAATAAGGGGTGCAACTGAGTTTATTGAAACCAGGACAGGGAAGATCTAAACATTATAACCCCAAATCTGTGGATTTCTTAACGCCTCTGAGATCCTAGGTCCCAGGATGTCGATAATAGTGTCCTAACCTCAATCCTCTGGCTCTTTAATATTTTTCTGCAGCCAGTGGGTGAGTAGTTGTGGCTTAATGATATTATCACGTATTGTCACATTGATGACATTATCCATCATGTCCTCCCATTCATCACCGGTAGGAAATAGTTCTGGGGGACAGGTAAGTATTATTTTAACTTTTTTAAAACCCCTTTGTGCCAAGGATGAGTTGGACTTGTCCTTATGAATTTAGAGGTGTATGTGCAGGACTAGTCCCACTAATCCATAGCACTCAAAATCAATTCCCCCTCTCAAACACTGAGTTCATGATCAACTCTTCAACAATACAGTAATAATTAGCTATTGCAATTAACAATACATTTATTGTGAGAAAGTGATGGGCATCAATTTTGTGCTGAGTTTCCATATTTTAATAAGACTCAATGCATTTACTAATATAAATGTAATAGTAATATACCAGGACTAAATCAAGGAATTAGGGATGATCAAAACATTTCAGCAAATGTTTATTTCACTATCAGTATTTTACAGTTTATTAATTTGTTTGTGAATGTGCTCTTTACTGTTTAAACATGTAATTTTGCTAGGAAAGGCGTCATAACTAAAATACAGTGATGTAAATATGTGATAAATAATGTTCTATGCTTTCAAAATATATTTTAGGTTACTTTTTCTATAAATCTTTCATTAAAAATTAATAAATATTTTTTTCGAAACAACTAAACTATTAAGCCAATGTCACAAATTGTCCACAATTCACAAAAGTTGCTTTCCTCTCAACACATAATATATCAATTATAAGAAACTGCAATCACATTTAGTTTAAAATTAGGAATTAGTCTGTCCTCAATACAATACATATTTTATATACAATGCCAAGTTGTCTCTAATATGTAAGCAAACTAGACACATGCGCTACTGTTCAAGGGTTCAGCATATATATATTGTGTTACAAGGAATATATGTTGTTTTCCCCCTTTACTTTTTATTCTTTGTCTTTATCGAACACTAGTTATACAATATTATACATATTCATACATGCAGCACATAGAAAATGAGTGGAAATTTTGAGGGCAAGCACCAGCATGGACAATATGTATAAGTCAAATAAGCTAATAATTTCCACAATGCCATATTGTGAACCATGGCTTAGAGTATTTAAATGGTGACAAATTTTGGGGTGCTCAATTTTGCTTCTTCCAATGAAATAAAATACGTTGGTCAAAGCCTACTGAATGTGAATCACATTTGAATGTCTCTATGAGTATATTTTAATTGCTGTTGAATTCTAGATACCTTTAAGTCGATTTCTTGACTTACGAGCCCCTAAAGAAATCAATGCAACAAAACGTGTAGGGTACAAGAATACCGCAGGTGATGTTATCAGTAAATACAGGGATTGACATCAACAAGCTCCTTCAGTCATGCATGGCAATAACAGCGTATGTACGCATACTTCTGGGCTGTCTGTTTAGGAAGCGCAGGGACTGTTGATATGACTGTTACTCACTGATACATTGTAAGTGCATGTTTAGCATTTTGTAAATAATACTTCACTATGCATTGTTCTTTTCCATTTTTTTAATGAAACAGGAATAAATAGACTGTAATTATACATTGATTTTCAAGCTGCTACATGCACAGCCTGCTAACGATTGAACTGTTATTCAAAAAAGCCTGTTTGAAATTGGTTGTCGAACTGCTGACATGGGAAATTGGAGTTAATGACCGTGAACCTCTTATGATCCCCACAAACTTTAGGGATTCTTACAATGTAAAATACATTTTACATGCTTTTAACACTATATAGTATGATAAAAAATATAAAATTATGCAAAGCTATCCTCCTTATGCCCCATCCCATTACCTCTCCCTCATGTCACCTTTTTTATCTTACATTTCCTTAATTCATTCTGTGTTCCCACATCTCTCCCATCACCTTTTGATGCCTAAATTTTCCATTATATATCTTGTGTACCTTATGACTTACTTGCATCTCTTCTCCATTTACTTATCTGTTTTCCTTACTCTGTCCACTCTATCTATGTGACACTATCTTCATTTCATACATCCTCCTTTCTCCCTTTCCATCAGATGTTTCTGTGCTTCAACTTGTATTTTTTTTTTGCTCCCATACGTACTCCAATGCTGTCGTGAATCCCCCTACTGGTTGACTTATAAAAACCTGTTGTAGACGAAAGCTTCATCTTTAGCAACCCATTTTCCTGATTACTTCACCAATACTTGGTTGTCCCAAGTGTTTAATGTCGAATAGTGATAACTTAACTGAAGGGGTTGGACTACACATGGGACTTGGTAGCAGGATACAGAGCAGAAATGTCTATGGCAACAGGGATGCAGAATGGGCCAGGTTGAGCAGACATAGTAAGTTACAATAGGATGCAACTTCCACCAGTATAAGATCTTGGCAGTGTGGAGTAGAAGATGGTTGTAATGCCAGGTCTGGCCTGTGTGGAGAGCAACACACAGTACAACTGAAACTGCAGAGACACGTTTGCACTAGAAAACTGGAATGAGCATCACAGCTGACACAGGAAAATCCAATGGAGCAGATAGCGGGCACCATAATCCTGCCACTGGGAAGTGGTATCACAGGAAGTAGGCAGAGTCAAATTTCAGGCAAAGAGTCGGTCCAGGCTGCAATAAATGAAGTCAGGGGGTCCCAAGCAATAAGGGCAATCCAGGCATCAATCAGGATGTAACAGACAGGAGCAGAATATTCTTAGGAACAGTAGCATGGAGAAGAGTAGCAAGCATTTATACGCAAGACTTACCTGACAAGTATTGAAAGCAGTAATAGCTGATCAGGGCAAGTGTCAGATTAAGCTCTAGGCAGAGTCAAATTCCAGACAAACAGTCAGGTCTGGGCAGCAATATACGAAGTCGGGGTCACAAGCAATAAGGTCAATTCAGGCAGCAACCAGGAGTAGTCAGGTCACATGCACAGTTTAAAACCAACCATCAGCCAGGAGCAGAATATTCTCAGAAACAGGAGCACAGAGAAGCAAGCATGTGTACGATGCAACCAGAAATGGTTCAGTGAACCTGACAAGTACTTAAAGCAGGAATAGCTAATCAGGGCAAGTGTCAGATAAAAGTGCAGGTGAGTGGAGTTCATGTGATCACACCCAGGCTGACATTAACACTGCAGCTGCTGTTCCTAACACATGCTCACTAACCCCCTTACCACTAACTCCTGTGTTTAAGAGACATGGCACCCTGGAGTCATCCATCTGGTCCAGTGGGCAACTCGCAAAGGTTCTTTACAGAATTAAAAGTATAAAAACAGTTTATGGGCCCCATAATGTTGAAAGTCACAATCATCCCTCCCTGACAGTGAGGTATCTCTGTCGCTGGGTCCAATGAAGTGGAATACAGAGACTACACAGGGCTGTCTGTTGTTTCAAATACTTGTTGGCATTGTGCCAGATCTTTCAGCTTTTCCTGAAGACAATGCCAGTAAAATTCTTTAGCAACCTGGTTTCAGGCTGTTGTATGGAGAAGACCAAATCCACTCTCTCCTACATGAAAGTACAAGTGAGGACAACAGTTGCAAGTTCCAAATGATGGCAGGCACTAGGGTAGGATAGAAGCTGCCTGGCAGTACCACATCAGAGAAGGTAAGTGTGGGAAGAATGAGTTTATCTTATCTGTATTAATGGGCGAGCAAAAGGTGTTAGCTGCTTAGGTGGCTACAAAGTCAGCTGTTGGCAGGGACCACGAGGGAGGCATCAAGAGCACTTAGACCACAAGTAATGCACAGTATATCTACATAACGAAATAGCCCTTTATGATAAGAGACATAACATGTCTCACACTCCAAGATCATTGCGCTGCTCACACTAGGACGACGCTGGTACCGTACAACTCCAAAAGCATTAATATGCGAAAGAAACACAGAAAATATATTCAGGTATCAGAAAGCAATAATCTTATACTAATACCCACAGTGTCAAATATAATGAACTTTACATATAGGGCACCACTTAAGGTGTCACATCTAATGCATTCAAATTATTACATAAATATAAAATAATATACATTTTACCTAATTTAATCTAATTTAATCTTATTTAATCAAATTTAATATATTAAAAACAATATACTAACATAATTTCATGAATCAGAAGACTTTACTAAGCGTAACAAAAAACATCCTGATCACAAGACTGATTGCTGTAAAATCCTCAATAAAGTCCTACTGCGAGCATTCATAGATAAATTGTGCAAAGAGTCAATATCAGTCTCTGTAACCCAAGCTCAAAGTAGCAAGCAGAGCTTAACAGTGTTGCAATGGTTAGTAAAATGTAGTATTAACATCTGCCACTGCTGACAGTTCTATAGTTTAATGCATAAACTGACACAAAGTAGCTACAGATTGTAAATTATCGCCATTCATAAATTACTGTGTTATGTGACTGTTCTCAAAATCAAACACAGAAAATCAGTGCTTGACCCAGGTTGGGAGAACCCCTTAATTTGACCCACAGTGTCACAGTGTCCTAGTGGAGTCTCTAAATTATCTGTGTTATTGGGAATCCTCCTCTTTAAGATCGCTAGCTGAGAATTTCTGCAGAAAATAAATAATGATCCCGCTAGTTCCCTTCTCCCTACAGAGGCTGTTCCTTTAGTAGACAATTTCCACAACCACTATTGATTTCCCAGTCTGTTACTCAATGCTCTACTGCTGCCTTTCAGCTTTTCTCATTTAAAATCTCCAAAACAGTCTGCCAGTTGTGGTAAATGTACTTCTAAGTAGGGATATCAGCATGTCATACTGGCACATACCACACCAATTCAATCACTGGTTGTTTCAGAGAACAAAGGTACTTTTAGGAAGAAAATCCACATTATTGCAGTTGTGGAATTTGTGTGGACTTCTCTGCAACATCATTCCATAACATATAAGAGAAGAAAGACCAGGATGATGTGAAAGGAGGAAATAGAAGTACTTTGTGTCTGTTATCAAGCTTTAAAAATCATTAAAGTTTAATACACCTCACTCAGTAACTGTTTACCTGCAGCATGAGATCTTTATGAATGTATTAAGGACTGTGGATGTAAGAACCATTGTGGCTAAAGTGATCTTTCCTCAGAAACCTTAATACAAGATGCAGGATCACTATATTAGATATTGTGGACATGTATCCAGTTAAATTGGCACACTTAATGGATTGTTATTATTATATTCTTAATTATTTGTTTCCCTCAGGGAAATATATGTTCTAGACTAGAATATTACCTGGACATTATAGCATTTATATTACTTTTAAATTCATTATAATACAAGTAACATCTGGTCCATCCCTTACCTACCATTTATCTTGAGCTCCACTCACTAGTGCGCCAATTACTGCGCAAGTGATTCTATTTATAATGTCCTGGCTTCCTGTCATAAAACATGTTCTTTGGGTTCCGTTTTTCTAGCTATGAATTTGTTTTACATGTAGCCTAGGTTAAATGTACCTTCTAATGGGGCTTGATTGAATTTATTATCAAGTATCTGCATCATTTCTATTATTGATTTTCCTACTTTAGGTTCCCCTAACTAAATTGGAATCTCTCACAGTGTTTACTCTGTCCCTTTTCCATTTTCTGTGTTCTGCATGCAAAGCTGTATGGCAAATAAAGTGAAAAAAGGTAGAAATTATGATGTAAAACCTCAGCAAATACACATCATACTACAACTGTGAGTGAAAAGTAAAGTGGTAAAAGAAAGTTGGGAACAATAAAAGATTTAGGCAAATATAATGTTCAGACAAATATAAACAGCTCTGTATTCATTCCTGATTTTATAGGATGAAATTCAGCAAAATAAATTATAAATTAATGCCTCAATTTTACATATAAGGCCAGCTCTATCTACTGCCTTAAATAACACAGTAGCGGAGTTTCATCACAAAAAAGCAAAGTTGTTTTGAGGATCTACTGGACTATCAGTTTTGCTCTACTGCAAGAACCACTGAGCTCATCTGCTGTTACTAGTTCCACTTTTGTTTGACTGCTAGTCCAATGAGTCAAAATGTAATATTCCCAAAACACTTGTACATGTGGTCAAAATTCATCCTTCACATCTCTGCTCTGGGCTTTTGGCAGATCTATTCCTCTACTCCCATCATAACATTATCCTTGTCACAGTTGGACCTTCTCTGACTATAATAATGAATAAAGTGGGCAGATCACTGCCTCCTACTGGATCAGTATATGTATATAACAAGTTAACCCGTGCATGATACTCATGCATTCTAGTCAAATCAAGATACTTAAGGTCTTAAAAAGTTTCTTGTCATGCATTTGGACCTAGCCCAGGTTTTCTCAGGGGAAGAGCGTTAGTTCCCGACGCAAGCGGCCTTTTTAATGTGTGTTCATGAGGTAAAATTACCTCACGAAAATGAGTTTGACCCCTCAACTCGTAAATTTAGCCTTTACTACCCCTCCCACGGGGGGAAGGGGGGATGATGGAAGTTAACTGACTTGACTATTCTAATTTTTTTGTCAAATAATATCAGTATACCAAATTTCAGGTCAATTGGATGAGCCCTTTCTGAGAAAATAGTTTTTTCCACACACACACACACACTAACGCACGCTTCTACACATGTGTGTTCATGAGGTAAAATTACCTCACGAAAATGAGTTTGAGCCCTACCAAATTTCAGCCCTTTTTGAATTTTTTTTCCCACACACACTAAGAATTTAGTAGGTCAGTGTATAACTCTGCCCAGCAGGTGGCGCTGCAACTTGTTTTTTTTTTCCACACACAGACGCCACTACACATTTATATATTAGATGATAATCTCTGTACTGCTTTTGCCATTATGATGATCTGATTGTCTGTAGTTTGTTCTATTGCCAACCATTTCAGAACTAACGACATCCTGAATGAATTTAAGTTGAAGATTAAGGTTAGGTTATTACGTTTTATTCAAGTTTCAAACACACTGTAGAATTGCAATACTGCCTGATTCTCTAATTGATTTTTTTTTTTGATAATACCAACAATAATAGCAAAGTGAGTCGACCTTATAAACACACACAGGCAAAGACAAATGTACAACTTAGATTTCTTTCGGCCTGCCCCACAACCCCTCTCCCTCCTTTGTTTTTTCCGTTTAGTGACCTGTTTTCTATCATCTTGACCTGCTTTAAGTCCATTTTCCCTTTCAGGGATCCCTGGTGAATACTTCTCTACCGTTAGACTCCACACTTCTCTGGAGGTAAGTCTATCTAGAGCGGGGCTTCGAGGCCTATTCCAAACTCAGGCTCCATGAGAGCAGGTAGTATAGAGCATATGTTATGCTCTGCTATTTGAACAATTAAAAAATGCCTGATTCTCTAATCGGTTTTTTTATGATAGAACCAACAATAATAACAAAGTGAGTAGAACATACAAGGGCAAAGACAAATGTACAAATTGCTTTTTTTTGGCCCTCCCACAACCCCTCTCCCTTCTTTGCTTTTTTCTATTCAGTGTCCTTTTTCTACCATCTTGACCTACTTTATCTTGTGGGACCAAAGTTTGATTCTTCTGATGGACGAAACTGGATGGATCATGACTTTCCTAGCTAAATGTGGGCTGGGAGTAGGACTGCTCTTAAATTGTGGACTCTTGTAAAAAGAAAATATTTAAATGATAATAAATATGTGTAAATGGCTTATGCATGGGGACATTACCTGGCTAGCATGTAGCTGTAGAGCCCTTTTCTCTGTAACAGGTTGCTAATTTACATGTAAGTAAAATCTTTAAAGGAAGAAAGACACGCACAATAGATATGAAAAAAAGTGTTTTACTTAGCTTCACTGATAAGTAATCAGCATACAGAAGTGGCATTAGGCAGTTTCCACAGCAAAGGACAACCCATCCCAGGGTGTGATTCATGCAGTGTTTCAGGTACCGTTCCCCCACCAGAGAGTCCACAGTGAGGTTCTCTGGTGGGTTATATATGTTTTTACACATTAGGTAACATTCACATTTAGAATGGGTGATTAACAATAATGTCACAGTTTAAAAATAATCGAAAATTAAACCAACAGTCTAAATGTCAGTAAT
Organism: Mixophyes fleayi; assembly: GCF_038048845.1. Taxonomy (NCBI): domain Eukaryota; kingdom Metazoa; phylum Chordata; class Amphibia; order Anura; family Limnodynastidae; genus Mixophyes; species Mixophyes fleayi. The sequence goes on from NC_134408.1 coordinate 15,334,073, forward strand.
CCAATTTCTGCCTTATACCACGAAAAATATGTACCAACTTATAATTGAAAATGTAAAAATGCCTGAGCCTATCATCTATAGCATGAAAGGGCTTGTGATAGTACTTCGCTGATATAAACAATGTATGTTACATGCATCAGAAGTAATTGGCATCAACCTGTTCCTGCTATATTCTTCCTGAAAATGGACTTAACTTTTCTAGGTGCTTTGGCGGTGCTGGTAACCAGGTATCATCATACACTTTCAATATGGTCCAATTTGTACCAATAAAGTGCATTTAATGGGAATGCAGTAAATTATTATTGAGCCAATGATAATGTAATAAAAAAATTAAGACACAAAAGTGATATGTAATGAAAACAGACCCAATAGTCTCTAACCCTCATGATTAATTTAAGACATAAAGAAGGCAAAAGAGAGCAACAGTTAAAAAGAAAAATTGAAACTGAAGATTAATAAAGGGGTCATTCTTAAATGGAAGTAGGCTGGACCTTGAAATTATATTTTTATACTTTCCACTTTGCATATAATCAGCCAGACCCGCTATCCCTAAAAAAAAACCGTATTCTCATTTTATGGGGGTTGCATTAGTCAATCAATAAGCAGTCAAAATCTGATGCCAGGTATGTGTGTAACTCCTCTAATTAGGTTAAAGCCAACATACAAAACTGAATATATATAAGGCATTGTTTCATCTCAAAACATAATAGTTTGTCTTTGATATGATCTCTAAATTGATGAAATCTTGACTATTGACAAAATAAAAGTTAGAATTAAAGAATCAAATTTATACCAATAATAAACAGAATCACATACAAATACTTTCCCTAAATATTTTTTTCCCACTCTCAAACATTACAATGTTACAGCAAAACCAATACATTTCTTAAAAGACTGAAAATTATTAATGTTTAGGAAGAGATAATACAAAGTTTTGCTGCTATAATTCTAAAAATATTATAATCAAACCCAAGGGCAGAGTATATGGATGATGTAATTCCATAATTTTCTTCTACTCCCTAAAGTTATATCTTAATTAATAATACATTTCATAGGGATCTAAACACTATAAATATGAATCCTTCCTTTCCTGTTTTGTTTTTTATGCTGATCTAAAGGTGAGTTATGATCTTTTTACTAAATTTATATATACAGTACAATGTTGCTGTAACTGATCTATTGTTGTGTTGGTATATCTTTTATAACATGTGTGTAATTGTGTTGACATTGCAATGACCCATAGAATATGAAATGATTGCCTTCTGCAGTTCCACCTATTTTTATGGTAAAGCAAAACATAATGGGCCCGATTTATTAAGGAAAGTAAAGCAAAAAAACTGAGTTACTTTGAACCTTGGCAAAACCATGTTGCATTGGAGGGGTAGGTAAATTTAAAACGTGGGGACAGATTTATTATTGGGGTAGAGCATGTCCTAGATCAACTTTAAATTTCACTGTACAAATAAGCTATCAAGTATTTGTGTGCTACACGAAAAAACAGACAGTATATATCTTATGTACAAAATAATAAACTAATCTGCACACCTTGCATTTTAACATGGTTTTGTCCAGGGTTTTTGCCTTACTTTCCTTTATGAATCAAGCCCAATATCTACAATTTTTACAAGACCACTACACTTACATATATATATATATATATATATATATATATATATATATATATATATATGTATTGGATATATATTTATTATGTTTTATATAGTCTTTGCATATACTCAGGTTTCATCAACTTATCTTAACACCTCAAAAAAGGTTATTTCCAGCATATTCCTGGTAAGTGAAATAAAACTAACTCCATCAGTTTTATTCACACCCAATATGCTCAATGTATACAAACCAAAGATTCATAGCACAGAATATTACTAATATCGGTAGGATCCTAATTACTATTGTAAATGTATAATGAAAAAGACTAATAGAGCAAACCCCTATCTCCACTTTAGAAAAATTCAAACTGAAATGCAGGAGCATAAATAAAAGACAAATACAAATATCTAATTATTGAAAAAATATTCACATAAATTAAAATCAAATATAAAGGTTCACATGTATGAAAACCTTAGAGGACAGTATATATACTCTCCGAAAAGGGGGATAAATGCAATCCACTTTAAAAAAAAATCTTGATTTTGAAATCATAGCTAAATATTCCTCTTTTCAAACAGTCAAACCATCCTTCCCAGTGTAAGCTCACTTAATGAAAACCAGTACTTTATACTTCTTTTTGCATACCAGAAGGTTCATATTCAATAAGTTGGTATCTCCTGTTACTCCATTCCTTTTGAATGCACTGAAGGACCCAGGCAAAATAGCTGTAATTCCGCGTTCCATTTGGAACACATTTGGACCACAGATGTCACTTCTGGGTTTGCTGCAGCACAATCTTTAAAATCGAGCAAATTTTACCAGATTGTAAAAAATCTAAACATTTCTCAAAAATGTCACCCCACAAAGTCAGTCCACTGAAACGATAGCGTTTTGAAAATTTAAAATATAAACATAAAAAAACAAATTTTAATGCATAAACGACAATCATAGTGAGCAGACAATACAAGGTACATTAAAACCAAGAACAATGGAATGAGATATTAGTTATCTACATGACATAGACAGGCCAGACATCTGACTAAAGTAGCACAATTTAAGAGACAGCCGTTACCTTGCTTAATGTTGAAATTTATATTTCTATATATATTACTTTTTTCTTGTACTTTGTTATTAACAAACATGAATTTTAATTGTTAAAAGTCAGAGGTGTTAGACATTAGGGCATGAAAATGTGTGCTAGACAATTACAAGATTTAGGTCATATTCACCCACAATACCTACAGCGCCGTCAACTCTAAATATGGCCCTGACACAGTGACTATTAAAATCATAATAATAATGTTTCTACAGAATAGCCTGAAAATGGAGAACCAGACTCTTCTTACAGACTTCCACTTGGTGTCCTTTTCTGCAAAATCTGATTATACATATTTAACTATCAGTGTGTTTTTCTTTCTCTATGTGATTGGAGTCCTCATCAATTCTACTATAATTACAGTGATATATATTGATGACCAGTTACACACCCCCATGTATCTATTTCTCTGTAACCTGGCCTTAGTAGATATCTGTTATACAACCATTACTGTCCCTAAACTGCTGTACATGTTATTATCTGGAGATAATACAGTATCCTTCAAACAATGCTTCACCCAGATATACTTTTATATTTTGGCTGCCTCCACAGAGGAATTTCTCATATTTATTATGGCATATGACCGATATGTTGCTATATGTGATCCTTTACACTATCACTCTATCTTAAATAGGAAAACCTGTCTCTTAATTACAACTGGCAATTGGATCTCAGGATGCTTAAATTCCATTGTGTTTACAATTCCAATGGCAAACATGTCCTTCTGTCATTCAAATACCATACACCAGTTTTTCTGTGATCCTAAAGCTATGATTAACATCTCCTGTGCTGGCACTGAAGATGTTTATATTGTTATATATCTGGAACTATTGGTATTTGGACTCTTCCCAGCCATGTTCAGTTTTACATCATATATGAAAATTATCAGGGTCATCTCACACATAAAATCAAAGGATGGAAGGAAGAAAGCCTTCTCCACCTGCTCATCCCACCTCACCGTCATCATTATTTACTACATGGCTTGTATATCTGTGTACATGATGCCTACATCAGAAAACACTAAAGTACTAGAACAGATCTTTACTGTACAGTACTCCGTTGTCACTCCTATGATAAACCCTATAATTTACAGTTTACGTACTAAAGATCTAAAAATGGCTCTGATGAAAACACTGAGGTTAAAACAAATTATTAAACAGTAAGGTGTGTGAAATTGCCTCCATAAAGATGTTTTATGTGACCATTTGTGTGACAATGGTTGTACCACAGAACTGTCTGTGTCGGAATAAGTAAAAACATCACTTAAAATTCCTGTTTCTTTTGGAGCCACTTTTGCCTCAAAAATACTTCTCATTGCAGCCTCATTTAAGTCTTTAACAATTTGTGACATATAACTATTGTATATTTTAAACTATACTATTACATTGGGATATGTACACCAATAAATCCAATTTACCAAATAAAGTATTTGCGGATTGTTTAAAAGATGTATCATTGAACATATTAATTATGGATAATCATTACCACATCGGAAGACATTATAATAGTCATGTTATATGGAAGGTGTTTTTAGCAACAAAGATGTGTGGAGAAAAGAAAAGCTTTCTTGTATTCTAAAGACAAACCAACCAAACTACCTGAAATTTAATGGGCTGTTGACGATGGATGTTAGAGTAACTAAAGAAGCCACAAGAGGTGGAAAATATATATCTGTACAGTGATTTTCTATGTGGGCTCGTCTGTATAATAGAAGTGGATCTGTCTCGCATCAGAAACAAAGGTATATAAATTGTCACTAATAAGTTAAAGAATTCAGTTATCTGAGATAAATCACAGAGCAAGTGTGTGTTTATGTATGTGAAAGTGAAAAGTCATTGGTATAAAACAATCAACTTGTCCTCAGCAAGATAATAAATGAATAAATAGGGCAGCCGATAAATGCTGGTTGTAACCTCATAACTTAGTGCACATCAATCTGTTTTGCTTGTTATGTTTCTAATTTTCATCTTATTTACTATCTTTGGATAAAGATTTGCAAGAGGTTTATAACGAAAATGTGGAGATGGTGTACAGTCCATTGAACTCTGTCACTTTGAGATCTAAGCATCTAAGCACAAACCTTGGCTACCAATATCAAAAGTATTAATTAGATACAACACCCCAATATTTAGGGAAATCATTGAGAAGGGGGTGCTGCTGCTATAATGAAGTGGACATTTGTGGCAGGTGTTCCAGTTACAGGCAAAGGAAATAAAGGAACTTGAAAACAATACGCTTTTAATGGCATTTAACACATGAGAAAAACAATGCACAATGCAGAGGATTTTGAAGGTATAACGATTATATACTGCAATAGGTAAATCCACTTTCCCCTAGATTATTTGCACTCAAATTTAAATTATCAATTGATTCAAATATCAGATAGTTTAAGGGAAGGTGCACCCCCACATATGCAACATATTGAACTGAAGGGAGAGAAAGAAAATGTGTAACAGGGCACTCTGTGGATATTATTGTATTAATATATAACTTTTATTGGTATGCATTAAAATATTTTAATAAACAAGGAATGATATGTCCTTTCAATATAAAAACAAATTTATTAGCAAAGTATAAAAAGTGAAATGATGTATTGAAACCTTGTGAAATAAACTGTTAAAATAGCAGTTGCCACTGCTATGCCACACCACTGCAAATTTTACTATATAAAATATCTGTACAATTACATTGTTTATATCTAAACTCCTAGAATCTAAATAATAAACACTTGAAAACAGGATCTGGCTAGGACTGTAAGGAATAATATACTTTAATTAATTATTTAATTGCATTAGATATTACCTCTGGAGTAGGGTTACAAGTGCTATAATAAGATACTTGCCCTATATAATTGCTAAAGATAGACAAACTGCTGCATATAGATATAATTCAAGAGCGGTATTTATGCATATATTTTCCTTAGTTGCAGTTACTTAGTTGCAAGTACTAGCTAATTAAGGCTGTCGAAATAATGTGTTTTCCTGATAATATTAAAACATTATACATTTTCCACCAAATTATTCGTTTTACACACAATTGTTTGAATGGCTTGCCCTGTTTTGAAAAACAAGGATGCTATTATTATCCGAGATCAGCCTTCATAACAATGTCAAAATACAGCCCCATGTGTTTGATATTGATATTGAGGGACGTGAATATAAACCCTGCAGCTCGATCCTTTGTTTTACTAGAGTAATTTAATAATTAGCATTCTAATAAGTCTCTTAAGTAATCATTAAGACACACACATATATTTTAGGAGACTGCAGCGCACGTGGCTGACTGCCTGACGTGTGTTTCACTAATACTTTCCCAAGGGCAGACCGAGGTAACTTCCCGATTGGTCATTTAAACTCTGCGCCACACCCATTTATGAGGTCATGCATAGAAACATATACTAGTGACAAGTGCACCTGGTAGGAGATTGGCATTTCCAAAAGCCAATAAGGATTCTCGTCTTCCTTATTTAATTCAATATCGATCAGAGATATTGTTCAATGTAACTATCTATCTGCATCAGATTATCATTCAGTAAACAGTAATAATAGTTAGCATAACCCTAAGATATTTTAATTTGTTTTTAAATAATTTTTTACTTTATTATATTTGTTTATTTTATTGATAACATTGGAGATGGCTGACTTCATTTGTTTTTCAGAAAGGCTGAAGAGAAGGGAAGGTTATGTTATACAATTAGAAGGTATAGATATTCTTATATGATTTGTGTATTTTATTTTCCTTTTTAATTCTTTGAATTGATTATAAATAAATTTATATTTTATTTTAGAAGAACTCATCCATCTCTCTTTTTAATTTTATCTATTAAATGCTTGGGTTTCTTGGCACACCTAATCTTTTAGATATGACCCTAAGATAGTAAATTTCTAATTAAGGTAAGTATTAAATAATAATGATCGGAAGCTGAAAAGATTTAACTATAGTACCATCTTTATAAATGTTGATTCTCACAGCTATTATGATGATAAATAATATTCCTCTAAATAGTGCAAGACCTTTAAAGCACCAAGGATAAAATTTATTGAAATTGAAATCTAGTTCAATCATGCTTTCTTATGAATCTATTAATATAAAGAACAACAAAGAAAGGCATGACGATAATTTAGGTGGCATAACAATAGTTTAATCACATATAATGGAGAAAAAAATGTCTGATAATTAACTGTGAAATAAAATCTAATATTATTATATATGAATAAACAATATTATACTAATGTTGCAATATTGGTCAAATTAATTAGAATAATGAAACAAAAATACCATTGTTGTATTTCAATGAAAAAGAACAATTTGTGCAGTGTTGTTTTTAAACTACACATGAATTATGATGATGAAAAATCAACCATATTACTACTATTGATGTGATTAAATTTTATACGATATTTAATGAAATATATCTATCATAGAGAGCGTAGTGTTGATTGCAAAGTGAATGATAGTTGTGAGAAATTGTTATTGTTAAAGTGGTGTATTGGTGTGAGATTGAATTGTTATACAATCAGAAAAACAAATAAAGTGAATGATATCAAAAGGTGAAAATCCAAACTGTAAAACTATTAATCCCAAATTGTTGATTGCACTGTCAAAGAATCCCCATTGTGATGTCTTAAAAGTTACTTAGAAAAGATGATTTCTCTATCATTTACTGATAAAGATTAGTCATATTATGGATATCAAATGGCCCGAAAATATGGCCCTATATCTATTTGAGGCTATTGTGATCCATACAAGTAAGTTATATAGTTATTAAAATCATATGATCATCTTAAATATTATTTTGTAAGGATTTTTGGTATTTTTTATTATTTATTTATATTCATTATTTTTATTAATCACTAAAAAAAATATTAATCATTCTATAAAATTCAAAGGGCCAGAAAGCGTAACCCAATATGTATTTCAAGATACTATGGTCATCACAGGTAAGTCATAAAATTATTAAAGCCATGGGGAAATACACTATCTATTCTGGCCTGTAGCAGTAGCCTGCCCATTTCTCTAAGCTTCTGATGGATGTACTCCAACTCTCTGTGTTTAAAACACGGCTAGCAGAAGGTTGAGAATGGTCATACATAGAACTCATCTCTGGGTACCTGCACTCTGCTGTGCTGGTGGACAACGGGGCATCACCGCTGGTGTCTGAACCGCTCTCCTCCAAAGTGTCAGGGCATACTCATCTCCAATGCTCTCTGGTCTATAGTCGGAGCTACCGGTGGACTCTGTCATGCTTCCCTGTCCCTGCTTTACCTTAAACAGCAAACAGATTTGACTGTGTCCCACTTGGTGTACAAAGCGCCAGCAAGATGCAGTTACTTACTTTTCCTGCTCCTGCTATACATTTGGATGGAATACTGGCCTCTAGCGGTAAGATGCACACACACTTTCTCCACTCCAAATTGGACACATGCACACTTTTGTTCCGACAAATGTGACTCGTGGGGACATACCAGATTTTTATGCTGAGCATATCAGCAAGATCCCCTGTCAATGTCAATGCAAGTACACACACACACTATAGGATTCAATTTTGTCAGCAGTCAATTAACCTACCATTTGTTTTGTTTTGTGGGAGGAAACCAGAGTACCCAGAGGAAAGACATGTAAACTTTAGAAGAACATACTACCTACACACAGATAGGTACCTGTTTCCTGTGTGGAACTGAACCCATGTCCTTAGAGCTGAGATGCTGGAATACTAACCAATGTAAATATTAGATATTACAATGCTACAGAGAGAGAAGTAGAGGAAATTGGTGTATGGGTATACACAATCAGAACTGACTGATCTTTTTCACTTCAACCACCGCAACATCACATGGTAGCATTCATATTAATAATAACCCCAGACAAACAAGTGCCACTCTGTTACTCAAGTTCAATCCTGAGTTCCTGACAGTTTTTAAATTTGACATTTATTTATTTAAGTTCTACACAATATTTTCAAACAGGATTGTATAAGAACTTTTCAAACAACAAGAAAGACCATTTGCGCTCCAACCATGTGGGACTTCTACATTATATACAAAAGATAAGTTCTATATATCTCACTTCTGTCTCGACACCTCTTCGAGAACGCCAATCTCGTATATAAATATAGAAACAACAAAATGGTAGGGTGCGCCAAGAGGAAGATGAAAAATAAAAAGTTGATAAGATGGCAGATCTTGTTAGTATCATATGTTTATTAAAACATTAAAATCAAATTGCATATGTTACAAATTAACTCCATCAAAACATGACATATCATAAATTTCTAGATGTTCAATGGGATATGTCTCTTTATGGATTGTATAAAGTGCCTGACCAGTACACTTGAAAAATAACAATTAAAAACCTAATGAAACAAATGTGTTGTAAATAAAGAACTTTTGAGATGCTTTTGAACCGACTGGAGTATTATATAATGGAGCAATCTCACCCACTAGATGTGGTCTTCTGAACAGTCAAGGTGCATTCTTTCATGAGAGATTTTTTCCTGTGTCCTATTGTTAGGATGAAGACGCTGTATATCACTTTCTTCGAGATATTCACAATATGGGATATTTCAAAAATAATCTCTCCTAAGATTTCTCTATGTCTACTTAGAACACTATAGGTTCCGTGCTCCATGATAGCCACAAAGGGGAGATGTTTACCCAAATGTGTGTATGGAATAGATTCCTATTGACAAAAGTGATCCGAGGGGTTAAATATCATCCGTCAATTGATTCACTGAGCTGGCAAAGGCAACACTCTTAGTTAGCATCAGAGATATATCGTGATGAAAACGTCCACTTGCCAGATATATAAGTGCAACATTAAAGGTCCAGGTAGCACTGCAGAATGGAATATTTAAATTTCCAGTATATACACGCTCATCAGCACTGGGAGAGAGTGTTTATCTTCTGAATGTCAAGTTTCCGGCAACTTGTTGTAAACTCTAGAACCGTGGTTGATGTCAGTTCAAAATTCCAATATTCATTAGTCCAAGCTAAGGGATAATGATTGCTTGTTGAGAACGATGTAATAGATAAACAGTCCAATGTCCTTGTTTCCTCCAAAAATATTTCCAGGTACTTGAAAACCTATAAATCTCTGCACTTTATACAATCCATAAAGAGACATATCACATTGAACATCTAGAAATTTATGATATGTCATGTTTTGATGGAGTTGATTTGTAACATATACAATTGGATTTTAATGTTTTAATAAACATATGATACTAACAAGATCTGCAATCCTATCAACTTCTTATTTTTCAACTCCCTCTTGGCGCACCCTACCATTTTGTTCTTGTATAAGAACTTTGGTGTGGTTCTAGAGACCTATAAATGTTATTCTTGAAATCAGATCCATTTGCCTATTTTTGATACATACTTTCCTTATAATTTTTTGCATGCTGGTCTAGTTATTATTGACTTACAAGCTGATTATGTGGAACGGCAAACAAGAAATCTTTGTAGAGTTCGTAGAAACTCTCAACAATAATCCTAATAACTTACGCTTAACATATGAAATGCACCAGGAACATGTCAACTTTTTAGATTTGACGATTAGGAAAATGCCAGATGGCAGAATTGCTACCGATTTATTCCGCAAAAAAACAGCAACCAACAGTATACTACACAGTGAAAGCTCCCATTTCCCACCTGTTATAAATAATATCCCCAAGGGAGAATTCCTGAGATTAAAACGTAATTGTTCTAACCCCTCTGACTTTAAGCAAAGATCTGTAGAATTGAGTTCGAGACTGGTGCAACGAGGCTACAGTAAGAGACTCATCAAAAGAGCATTCAACCAAGCCAATTTTGAAGATAGGAGCAAATTGATGTATAGCAAGATTAGATCTAAGAACGATAAGAAAATCAGAATCGTAGGCAACTTTTGCTATGAATGGAAGGAGATACAAAATATTATACAACAACATTGGCCTATCCTATTATCAGATACAGATCTATCCAAGAATTTGGGACCAAGACCTGATTTTAGTTGGCGTAGATCACCCAATTTAGGTGACAAGCTGGTGAGAAGCCACTTCTCAATGGGCACCCCCACTCCATCAGTTAAAGGATCCCACAAATGTGGCCACTGCAAGGCATGTCCCTATATGGAAAAAACTAGGGACATTTCTGATAGATATGGTAGGCAACATCAAATTGAACAGTTTATCAACTGCACCACTAAATGTGTGATATATGCCCTAAAATGTCCGTGTAATTTGATCTACATAGGCATGACCAGTAGAATGCTTAAAAACAGACTATTAGAACACATTGGCTCAATTAGGAATGCATCTACAGATAAAGATAAATTTAAACAATTGACATCAGTGGCACGACACTTCCTCCACAAGCATGAAGGAAATCCCCAAAGCCTGAAGGCTTTTGGGATTGAACAAATTAGGATGGGCATCAGAGGTGGCGACGTTACTAAACAACTCCTACAGAGGGAAAGCCGATGGATATTCTTATTGAACTCTATAATGCCATCTGATCTAAACGAGAATACCAGCTATACCAGCTTCCTGTAGAAATAAATAATGCCCTTGCCTCTGTTTTTGAATCTTATGAGGCAATACGTTTTATTGCACAATAGATTCTGAACTCTGCTCTTAGAACATACTTCTAGATCATAATATGATCGACCTAAATTTCATGATGCCCGTACCAATAACCCAACACAATTGGATCTGGCCGTCATCCATCTTGATGTTAGCCATTTTGCATGTCACGTATTGAACATCTTTATTATTTATTATATACTATATATTGGACCTCCTTGTGAAGGAACAGCAGAAGACAATCTGGACAGGCTAATCGAACCTGATGAATAACTTAATTACATACATAATTTTATTATAAAAAAACTTTCTTTCCTTCTTATTCATTTTTTTCACGTCACACACTCAATATATAACCAACATCACCTTTCACTTTCAACATCTGTTTTTGTTTTTATACTACGCTTTTTTTACTTGACCAATATTATTGGTCCCTAATTCACTTGGCAATACCCATACAATTCAGTTGATTTTGTCATTTTGCACTATTAACAATATAATAAAATATATAACACATAATAAAAGAAAATGAATAAATAAATAAAAAATAAAAAATAAATAAAAAATAAATAATAAAAAATGACAAAATAAATAATAAAAATAATAAAAAATAAAAAATAAAAAACAAAAAAATAAGAAATAAATAAAAAATAAAATACAAAAGGCTGTTTACCAGAAAACTGCAAACAACACAATTTAAAAAAAATTATAAAATGAATCATAATAAATAAACACACAACATCGACATGTCTCATCACACTTTATTCTTCACCATTAGACTGATGTTCTAATATACGCTTAATAAATAAACATCCAGGTAATCTCCTACATGTAATTCATACATGATTTGAGTGACAAATAACCTATGATGACATATGAACAAATACACACAAGTGGTCCTATATTTAGTAATAATTGTAACATATTCCGCTTTATTTTAAACAACTGGAACCAATTATAATGTATGATACTTATATGCGTGATATGCTAAATCTATATCTGGATACAATGATGTTTTAAACCTACCTAACTGTCTTGAATTAAATCCCAATACAATGCTATGCATGCCTTCAATAGATCTCCGTTGGGAGTGATGTAATCCACAAATGAAACTGATTGGCTCTCAACAGTATAAAAGTCCCTCACCATCAGTAGCCCAGTAATTCCATGATTAAGCAATAGCGAAACGTACGTCGGGGTGACGTCACGCCGAGTGACGTCAGACCCGGAAGTAGGCGGAGCCGACCGCGGCGCTCTGCCGCTAACACAAATCCATAACTGATATAGATTCTTTTACAAACATTTCATTAGCGCTATTCAGACTCGCTACCCAGTATAATAGATTTATGCATTAGCATAAGGGAACATATTACTAGCGACTTAGCGTTCTGATTAGATGATATAGAGACTATTACAATCTCTGTATGTGGGACACACTTCAGGCAAATACTGCCATCTATAGCCCAAACCACATATAATACCAACTATTGAGAGCTATATAGGCGACACGCTGTTGCTAGGCAGAATATATCTAAGCTAGATTCCTTGATAAACACTCTATCAGCGTTATTATACTTGCCAATTTAACACAGCAGACTAATAAAATATCATATTATTAGCAACCTAGTGCCTTAATGAGGAAACCATTGGTATAGAGATTATCTATTCAATAAGAGTTACCTAACTATTCCTAAAAACACTATCTATCAGCCTAAATAGGTGTACACAAATGATAATTAGCCACTAGATTTTTGGCTACTTTGTGACACAATAATTAGGGCCTGTGCTTTATGAATCTCCAATATTAGCTAAGATACATGACAATCTAACACGATCTCTATATGTGGAGAAAGTATTGGGCCAATTCTGCCATGTAGTAGTTATATTATACATAATACTAAATATTGAGAACTATACAAGCGATACGCTGTTATTAGGCAGAACATGGTCCATCTCTGCTACTCTAGTCTGACACTTATGGATTAATCTGTGTTGAATGTTCCCACAAAAAGATCCTATATCAGTGATTTTCCTTTAGGAAATACTATAAATTTTGATCGGCTCCACCACTGGGTCAATTTTCAATTTTTAAACTCTGTATTTTTCAACACTACAATCTTTCTTTTATATTTCGCTTTTTTATTAGTGTGGTATATCTGTTTATACCCTTGTTTTAATGTATACCAATAAAAATTATATGTATTATTTCACTATTTATATGTACCTGGAGTGCTTATTTAGGTCATTATTCTTTTGTCCTTCTTTGGATTATGGTAAAAGCTGTTATTTCAATAAGATAGATTTTTACCTTTGTTTTTAATAATGTTCTAATAAATTGTGTTGTTATCATCTATGCTTCCTCACTGTGTCAATATGTATTATTGTCATTATTTTGAGTTATTTTCAGCGCTGTATTTTTCTGTTTTTGTATACACATATCATATCATTTCCACAGCTCCTTTCCAGCAGCATTTTTGTCTCCCTATAGCTGATTTGTGGTTCTTCAATCTGCATTGTTTTTAGTGTTTATCTTTTTATATATACTTTATTATTCTTATCATCGCTATTATTTTTAACATTTATATGCAGTTTTATGTTTGGTTATTACATGATTTGTAATTTGAATAGTTTTTAAGACTCATTAGACTTACAGTACGCCATAGGTTCATTAGATTCCCTACCTCTGTGCAATTCTGAGTTTAAGGCACTGTATTATTTGTGTTGAATTCCTGAGTTACTGACACTGTGCAACGCATGTGCAATCCTAAGTTTCTGTCACTCTGCTACCTGTGTGCAATCCTATGTTCCTAACACCAAGTTATGATTGGAGAAAAATCCACTAAAGACATGAAGTGTCTCATGCTGAATTTGTTGTATACCATTTGCTTACAGTAAATTTTGCAAATTTGTACTGCACATGCTCATAAAAACATGATCTATGAATCTAGTGTATACATTCAACAGAAATGTATGTTTCTTACAAATCTTCAGCAGGTTTAACAACTACCTTGTTGCTTTTAACATCTAATTCAATTATGCCACATACTCAAAATCAATTTCCCCTCTCACACACTGAGTTCATTTTCAAGCAAGTGCTCAACAATAAAGCAATATTTAAAAAATTGGAATTAACAATACTTTTACAGATTAAAAAATGATGGGCGTCAATTTTTTCCTGAGATTTCCATGTTCTTATAAGACTCGATGACTTTTATAATGTATATGTTAAGTAATATACCAGTACAATATCAAGTAATTAGGGATGAGCAAAACTTTTCAGCTAATATTTATTTCTCTATCAGTATATTATAGTTTATTAATGAGTTTGTGAATGTACTGTTTACTGTATGAAAAAGTGATTTTGCTAGAAAAGGTAAGTGTGGGAAGAATGGGATATTCTTATTTTTGTTAATGGACTAGCGAAAGATGTTATCTGCACAGGTGGTTACAAAGTTAGGTGCTGGCGTGAACCACGAGGGAGACGGCAGGAGCTCTTAGATCACAAGTAATGAACAATATATCTACATAACATATAAGATGATAAGATACATAAAATGTCTAACACTACAAGATTATTATTATTATTATCTTTTATTTTTTAGGCGCCACAAGGTTTCCGCAGCGCCGCACATAGTACAAACAGTAGACTATACAGGGTATAACAGTACAGAACAATAAACAAAAAGTACCAATACTTCAGAAACTCCAGGCAGGCAGATGCAATAGACACGGAGCAGAAGAACGGGTAAGGAGACAGAAGGGGAGGGGGCCCTGCTCATACAAGCTTACATCCTAAGGGTGGGTAAAACAGACCAGGCACAAGAGGAGCCAGTTGAGGGAATGGGAGAGAGGGGAGAACGAGCGGAGGAGATGGGGGTTAAGTGGATGGTTGGTAGGCTTTGATAAAGAGGTGAGTTTTGAGTGCACATTTGAAGGAGAACAGAGTAGGAGAGAGGCGGATGGAGCGAGGGAGGTCATTCCAGTGAAGGGGGGCTGCACGGGAAAAGTCCTGCATTCTGGAATGGGAAGAGGTGATCAGAGTGGAGGAGAGGCGGCGGTCATTGGCCGAGCGCAGGGAGCGGGTGGGAGTGTGAATGGAGAGGAGGTTAGAGATATAAGGTGCAGTAGAGTGGGAGAGAGCCTTGTAAGTGGTGGTGAGGGGTTTGAAAATAATTCTGTAGGGGAAGGGGAGCCAGTGTAGGGCAAGGCAGAGAGGGGAGGCAGAGGAGGAGCAGCGTGAGAGGTAGATAAGTCTTGCGGCCGCATTGAGTATAGAGCGGAGGGGGGAGAGATGGGATTGGGGGAGAGCGGAGGGGGGAGAGACGGGAGTGGGGGAGGCCGGTGAGGAGGAGGTTGCAGTAATTCAGGCGGGAGATGATGAGTGTGTTTATGATGGTTTTGGTGGCCTCCTGAGAAAGGGACGGATGCGGGCGATGTTGCGTAGTTGGAAGCGACAGGCTTGGGCAAGAGAATGAATGTGGGGGGCAAAAGAGAGAGAGAAGTCAAGGGTGACACCCAAGCAGCGGAGTTGGGTGACAGAGGAGATAGTAGTGTTGTTAACGACAATGGAGAGGTCATGGTGGGATGGGAGGCTGGGAGGAGGAAAGACAACAAGTTCTGTTTTGGAAATGTTGATTTTGAGAAAGCGCTCCGACATCCAGGAGGAGATGGCGGCGAGGCAGTCAGATACCTGAGCGAGGAGGGTGGAGGAAAGATCAGGTGAAGAGATGTAAAGTTGAATGTCGTCAGCATAAAGGTGATACTGAAGGCCAAAGGAGGAGATGAGAGCACCAAGGGAGGAAGTATAGAGCGAAAAGACTAGAGGGCCGAGAACGGAGCCCTGTGGGACTCCTACAGCGAGAGGGTAGGGGGAGGAGGAAGAACCAGACGTGGATACAGAGAAGATCATTACACTGCTCACACAAAAGAAGATGCTGGTACACTACAACTCCAAAAGCATTAATATGTGAAGGAAACACAGAAAAGCTTCCCAGGTATGAGAAACCAATAATCTCATACTAATACCCACATTGTCAAATATAATGAACTTTACATATAAGGCACTACTTAAGGTGTCACATCTAATGTTTTGAAATTATTCCTTAAATATAAAATAATATACATTCAACTTAATGTATTCAAATCAATCTTAATATCTTAAAAATAATATATCTACAAACATAATTTCATTAATCAGAAGACTTCACTAAGCATAACAAAAAACATCCTAATCACAAGATTGATTGCTGTATAATCCTCAGTAAAGTCCTACTGCGAGCATTCACAGATAAATCATGAAAAGAGTCAATATCACTCTCGGTAACCCAAGCTCAAAGAAGCAAGCAGAGCTTAACATCATTATTAGATAAAGATAATAATCTATAACAGACATCCCTTATATACAAGTAACAATGGAATTTATTCTTGGTACATCTAAACAGTCACATGAGATACATGAATACCATCAATATATGGATAATTAAATTAATCACAAGTACCTTTCATTATATGAGCTAAAGAATTATTTTTTGTTGTTTTTATTCAACATTTTATGCATTCACATTTTCAATCTGATTTGTTTATTCACCCTAGTTCTATCATATTTTAACGATACTCTGCCGATTATAATATATATGTGTATAATTATTTTAACCATTATCAATATAGTTTCATTTTTACAAATATATACTATTGAATATTAAAATTAGAGAAGTGCCCAAAATATATGAGAATATTTCTATTCTTTTTTTAACTAATCCAGGATCTAGGTTATAAGTTTAAAATAATATAGTATATGTTTCTAATTTTTTTGAAGTTGACATGTTTCCTATTGACACACATCATGACTAATTAAATATTTACTATGATTGGTTGAATGGAGAAAAATTCCAAAAAGATGATTAATGTGACTATGACTCTCAAGAAGTTGGGGGTTTGTAGCAGAATGCAGTAGCCAAACTTTTTTGATATATAGGATGCATGATCGATCTGTTTGGAATGATCTGAGGACTGAATAATCAAAGAAGCAAGACAACAGCAGTGATATAATAGCTGTTGTTAATTCAGTCACTTCATGAGCCCTTAGGGGTACAATATTTTAATTAACCAACCAATGAGAAGGTTGCCTAAATTGCTTTGTATACCTGCCTATATGATGGAAGTTGCTAATATTAAGATCTGTTCTTAAAATTAGTGAACAAAAGTAATCATGTCTTGCTCTGTACCTCCAAAGAGCAATATCAATTTTAAGTGGGTATATTAAAAAATAAATAGTTCATATTTAAATGTCAAAGAATAGAGATTAATAAAGCCATAAACACAAATCCCAGAGGCAGTGTAAATGAAGTATGTCATTTCATAATTTCACATTATTCCCTATAGGATAATTGTTTTTTAAATTCTGAAAATTCTCTAGGGACCTGTACAGTATAAATACTTTTATTTATTCATTGTTAGGAATATAATAAGAGCTGTAGCAGAATATGCTGTATGTCAGACTTCTAGTAAGTAATTATATGCTTGCATTATATATGTTAGTCAAAACAAACGTGAAAAATAAATGACTATAGGATATAAAACATGTGTTGTATTTGATATTATCATGTAGAAGTGACAAAACTTTACAAAATGTAGTTATGCAATATTTTTTTAAAAACAACTCTACACATTACACATCATGCTAGATTTATAGTTTGAATAATGATTTTAAGCAATAAGTAGCTATAATCAAAATGATAAAATATTTACTTTGCTTTTAAATTGAAGCATAATTTTAAGTATAATATGCCTTTTGCTTTGCAGGCAGAATTTATAAAAAAAATTGATTTATATTATATTATTTATATTACGTTAAATAGTTATAAAAATTATATGAAATATATTAATTATTTAATGAATTATATTAATATTAATTTTATGTTACATAATTATACAAATTATATTAATATATTATATATTTGATTTGTCATTGGTTTCTAAGTAGTGGGGATGTAATTGTATTCTCTGACATTTTTCCCAATTTGTTATATGATATATTATGAGATATCCTCTGGCGAATCTGAATCTTTAGCTGTAGGGTGAGTATATCACAGAGAGCATTCTGGGATTGGATGTAAGCCAATTATGCTCACATTATAATCTTGAGAAACCCTCTTCAGCCATATATGCTCTTGCTACTGTGCAGGAGAACCTGTTCAGAGAGTCTGCTGAAAATACTTGAATGCAGAGAGCAACAGATACCACCAGTTAAGACTGAATTTCAGAATGTCTTATAAACATCTTATTTTACTCAAATAAATAGCACAGTATATATCTTTTAAATTAATTGTATATACATTATTCTAATTGTGACTCTAAAATGCATTTTATTCAAATAAATAGGTATATGTTTAAATTATTTTATGCATTATGCTCCAAATTATGGGGAAACATCATATCAGTGGTTTGCAAGAATTAAGGTAATAAATCCCACATCAGTACTTGCAGTCTTTCTCTAACCGCATGAATAATGGTTAAGACTATGTCTATGGATATCTGCATAGTATCATTAATCTTGTTCCACATAAATTATTTCATTCCTAAAATCTGATCCTTTTCTTATTTTATATTTTTTCCTCTATATGCCAAAATATGATTATCATAAAGAGCAATATATAATCTACTTTAATCGACTGAGCAAAAAATGATTAATTTCTGGTGTAAAAATATTGGTCTTATCACATAGAGGTAGAATACTATATCTCACAAAATAGATAACCTAGATATTTTTACAGTCATTATTGATATATTGGTAAGAATCATCAAAGTAAAGACTGAAAATTAGCCATATAATGAATCTATGCACATTGCACCAAATGTTATGTTAACCCATTTTCATAGATGCTTATTGTCCAGAAATGACATCTAAAAAAATTCACATTTTTGTGTTGTTCCATATGTAATTTACATTATCTTTTCTTATTATGATTAATGGATATCTGCATAGTACTACTAGTCTTGTTCCACATAATTTATTTCATACCTAACATCTGATCCTGTTCAGTACTTACTTTATGCAAAATTACACTATATAACTATTCCTTTTATATATGTTTAGTGGAATTCACAATAGCTGTTTATGTGCTGTATTTAGAGACAACTGCAGCACAGTTTCATGTGAAACTACTGCAGACACAACTGATTGCTCAGCCATGTTTAAGTGATCGATAGACTCGCTCAAAGTGAAACATTATGTCATACTAAGATCATTAAGGTGAGTTTGTGGACATCTATTTAGATGTTATTTAAATTTTTTCTCTCTTCTATTACCGAGCAGAGATAACACGTTCATGCGGTCCTACAGAAATCTAAAGCAGACTCTTTTTATGATTTAAATGCATTTTGAGTATGGCAGAATTCTTTGTCTGTGGCATATTTCTTTGAGAGAGGGGTTCTCTATGGATTCTTACATGGTACAATTTAATGTAGAATGAGCTCAATGAGTTAAATTTAAGGTGATGCAGAGTTATCTGTTTGGGAGCAGTACTCCCACCGCTATCTTATTCCTTAAATATAACACATCCCATTACCAATTTCTCCCAAAAGCCCTCAACCCCCCAATCCAATTATATAGTTATAGGGAACAGTAAATTGTTAACCATCTAATGGGTTTGTGGTTGGATCCACCTTTCCCCACATGAAAATGGGAAGAAAAAAATGTATACATTTATTTGTGTTAACAGAGCAGCATGCCTTGTATATATTATTGTAAACGCAGAAAGTACATGAAGATATTGACATTTCAGAAACAGGTTACCCACAGTATGTTTCTGCAACACTATTACATTGGATATTGCATGTTTACTAAACATTTGTTCTAAGTCCAGGTAGCGGGATGGTATCATCTAGAGAACCACATCCCTTTGATTAAGTGTTCACCAGAAAGTCTTCATCCATAAAGCTAGTAGTTGAAACTTTTCTAGTGATGAACCATGCAGTTATATGGGAAACAAAGATTGCCGTAAATCGTGTTTATATCAGAAATGATTTTTGTCCTTTGTTCCCTGAACTGAGAACTATTGCTTGGTGTTTATCACTAATATGTAATACCTCTGTGTTGAAAGCTCTTTTGTTTTCAAGAGAAGGGGTCTGTCCTCGTGACTATTCAGGAGAAAAAATAACTGAATGAGCATAAAGTACTTATCCAATGGACCAGTCAAATCTAGTCCTGATTGGTTGGCTCAGTACAGTCTACCCCCTGCTCACAGATTGTCCAACTTGCTCAAATTATTCACTAGGATTGGTCCAGTGTTTCACGTATTTATTATGTGAAATCACAGAAGGAGTGGATTTTGTTTATGGTTCTTTATAAAGAGCGCAAGTTGCCATATTTTATGGTGTGTAGGATGTGTATTGTGTGTTTTACATATATGT
This sequence comes from Mixophyes fleayi, assembly GCF_038048845.1. NCBI lineage: Eukaryota > Metazoa > Chordata > Amphibia > Anura > Limnodynastidae > Mixophyes > Mixophyes fleayi. Next base: position 15,354,748 of record NC_134408.1, read on the forward strand.
GTATCATCACTACCTCTCAGGTATGTGTAACAGCTATTTTAAAAGCAACTATTAAACAATAAACCCTATTCTTTTTAAAGTACCTGATCTAATCTGGCAAAATGACAGATGAATTAATGTGACCTTCAGATAATTAGCTTTCTAATCCATCCCCCAGATGTTCTGTGTTGAACCAAGCAATTTAGTCCTGATCCAGAACATCTAGTCACCAGCAAAAAGGTGCTGCAACAGCTAAACACAACACCCAGAAGCCATCGGTTCTAGGTGCCAGTGAAGGAGACTGGAAGTGGCTGTGACTACTCTCCAAATACGGGTACAAAGTTGACACTCACAGTCGGTGAGTATCTGGTGGCAGAGTAACATCAGAAGGTGTGGTCGGTAATGGAAGGTTACTAACGGTAAGATGAACTGCATGACAAATCAGTAAAAAATTATTTCCCATTAGACAGAGTGACAGAGAAAGCCCATCCTGTAACAAATAAAACTGGTGGCACAGAGAGAGGGTGACATAGTAAGCTCACCTTGTCCCAGACCTATTCATCATATTATGAGCACAAATATTGACGCCCTGTCAGAATGATCCTTTTTAAAAAATATTTTCAATTGTATTACCACTTATTATTATTGCTTATTTAAATAGTGGTAATCATTTTATGCAGACCTGTACAGAGAACATTTGTCACACACATCAGTCCCTGCCACCTTTGAGCTTACAGTCTAAATTCCCTATCAGACAAAAACTACATATATACCAGTGGCCATTTTGTCAGAAGCCAATTAACTGTTTCAGGAGTGTGAAGGAAAACACATGAAAGCATGGAGAGGACATACAAGCTCTACACAAATAGGGCCTGGTCAGAATTTAACCCATTATCTCAGCGTTGTGAAGCAGCGATTCTACCCACTGAGATACTTCTATCAACCCTTAAAGAGTTTAAGGGATAGATTGTCTAGAAATTCTAAAAATGAAAGGTGGAGGTGTTGCCCAGAGGAACCAATCAGATTCTAACTATCATTTATCTAGTGCATTCTAGAAAATGATAGTTAGAACCTGATTTGTTGCTATGGGCAACACCTCCACTTTTCCTTTTTAGAAGGTTTAGTAAATCTACCTTCAAAAGTGAAAAATTTGTCTCTTAGCTTATCGCAAGAATACTACGATTCACCTCAACCTATCGGGTTAATTTTCAGAAAATAAATCCTGTCAATTTTAAACTTGGAGCTATCTTCTGAGTCTATAGTGAATTTGCCCTTGCCTTTTGTGTCTCTGTAATTAGAGTCTTAGGGCCTGAGTCATTAAGGAGAGCAAAGCATAAAAAAGGAGTAACTTTGCACCTGGGCAAAACCATGTTGCATTGGAGGGGAGGTAAATTTAAAATGTTGGGACAGATTTACTGTTGGGATAGGGCATGTAATAGGTCAACTTTAAATTTCAGTGTAAAAATAAAGCTAGCAAGTATTTGAGTGCTAGATGAAAAAACAGCCAGTATTTAACTTATGTGCAAAATAATAAACTCATTTGCATCCCTTACAATGTAACATGATTTACCCTGGAAAACATTACTCCTTTTTTTGCCTTACTTCTCTTAATGACTCAGGTCCTTAGTTATCACTGTGGCTTTTTAAGTCTGGTACCTTGTATCCCTTATCAATAAGCACCTTGGACGTGTAATATTCCTGGGGATAACTGAGTACTGGTAATTATAACCTGCTTCAATGGAAAGGGGGATGTTATAGATAAAGAGAATGCAAGCCTGTTCAATGGTGTTTATCGACAAGGAGTGATCAGAGACAGAGGCAGAACTAGCAAGTTGTGGGCCCCAGTGCAGGGAGGCGTGGGAGGAGGAAACCGGGAACTCTGACCCTCTGCATCTGCCATGCAGTGGGCCCTATTATCTCCTCCTGTTGCACCACTGGTAGTTCTGTCACTGGTCTGAGATGTTACACACATTACCAGTACTCTTATTCCATATGACAGATGCTAATTTCAGTATACACTATGTTCCCAGTCTGAAAGTTTTCTTATATATTTATAATAGAATAAATTATAAAATTATGGAATTTTATTATGTTTTTGTTATTATTATCTACTGATAAAGTCCTGTTGGGAGTTTAGTGTTCCATTCATCTGTTGTTTATAGTAGTCCACCTACCCAACAGCAAAGTGCCCCTGAAAACATTATACAAGTTTAGAAGCTAAGTCATTTATAACACATAAACACCACTGAAATAATTGTTTCGTTTTCTTACAGAGCGAGAGGGACAAATTTAATGGCTAACTTCACGCCTGCTAAAGAGTTCCACATTGTGCCATTTTCCACTAAAGCAGAGGATAAACCATTTATTGTCGGTATATTTGTCATGATATACCTGTTTGGGTTACTAGTAAACTCTGTTATCATTGCAGTGATATTTATAGAAGACCAATTGCACACCCCCATGTATTTGTTTCTTTGTAATTTATCTATAGTGGATATCTGCTACACAACAGTCATTGTCCCCAAACTTTTGGATATGTTACTATCTGGAAACAATACAGTGACCTTCACACAGTGCTTCACCCAGATGTTTGCTTTCTTTTGGACCGGCAGCACAGAAGATCTCCTACTATTCACAATGGCCTATGACCGATATGTTGCCATTTGTAAACCTTTACATTATTATCTTATCCTCAGCAGACAAATATGTACCTTTTTCATTGTTGCCATCTGGGTATCCGGATGTTTAAATGCATTATTAATTTTAATGTCATTCTCCAGTATGTCCTTCTGTCATACTAATACAATTCAGCAGATCTTTTGTGATTCTAAAGCTCTAACTAAAATATCCTGTAGTGGCATGGACGTATTTTATAATATTATGATTTTAGAGCTAGCGTTATTTGGGTTTTGTCCATTTGTGTGCACTATGATCTCATACATAAAAATTATTGGTGTCATCTTATGTATTAAAACTATCGATGGAAGAAGAAAAGCCTTCTCCACCTGCTCATCCCACCTTGCTGTCCTCGTTATCTACTATGTGACAGTGGCACTAGTGATAATGATGCCACCATCGGAATATTCCAATCTCCTGGAACAGGTCTTCACGATGATGTATGCTACTGTGGCACCCGTGATAAATCCTCTAATCTACAGCCTAAGGAACAAAGATGTTAAAAGGGCTCTTCTGAGATTAGGGGTAAAATTAAACACCCAAAACTAAGATGTCAAATTATTATCAAATGCAATTTCCAATATTTTACAGTTCAAGCCTCTATACCATATGATTTATTTAGTTTTTACATTTTGTCCATTCCTTCTTTTGTGGAATTACCAAAACAAAGGAACAAGATAAATGAAAAGCCCATGTAACTAAAAACAAAAAGTGACCGCCGGTACACTTTGTCTCTTTAAAACGCTCATTAGAAAGTTTAATTTTTTTGTAAACAATTAGATAGCAACAACAAAACTTATTATTATGTTTTTTAGATACAATTTAGAATCAAATTCAAATTACTCACCGTTACCTACAAAGACCTTAACAACACTACCCCTACATACATCTCAAATCTAATATCAAAATACTCTCCCTCCTGCCCTCTTAGATCTACCTCTGACCTTCTCCTTCTCACGTCTTTGGTAAACACCTCTCACTCCTGCCTGCAAGACTTCTCCAGTGCTGCTCCACACTTATTGAATTCCCTACCACGCTCAATCAGACTTTCCCACAGCCTTCAAATCTTTAGATGCTCTTTGAAAACCCATCTCTTTTTAATAGGTGACCTTATCCTCGATAACACTATTCACACTAATGCACCCTCACAACGGTCCCAATCTCCACTCTGAGCCACACTTGCTCCTCTTGTTTTAGCTGTGCCCTCTTCCATTTAGAATGTAATTTCCATGATCAGGGTCCTTCCTACCCTTTGTTTTCATTTCTCCATTCATTTTGTCTGCCTTGTCTGTTCTAGCTTTACGTATGTCTTGTTTTATGTATGTCCTTGTCTTCCCTACTGTACGGAGTTGTGGAGCACTGTGGTGCCTTACAAATCTATGATGATGATAATAATAATAATAATAATAATAATAATAATAATAACATGCCTCTTAGTGAAACAGATGATACACAGAGTAGCCTGCCTCTGAAAAATGCGACGTTCCTGGGTACATGCTGCTGCTGTCCATGCTGGTGAAGGCGAATCACCAACCCAGTGGGCTGTCACAATCATATAATCTTTAGTTTGCCCAATTCCGCTTGTCCACATATCTGTGGTTAAGTATACATGTCTGTATTTATTTTGTCTACCTTTTATGTCCCTGTTTTGTTTATGTAATATTTTCCCTACTGTACAGCGCTCCTGAGCCCTGTGCCGCCTTACAAATCTACAATAATAATAATAATAATAATTTCATGTGTATATGGCATATTCATTGCTATGAATTATGAAACCTAATTTACAAGATGGTCTATATATAGCTGAAACACAAGTATGTTCTGATATATGTCCGAATTAAAGATATTTGTAATAAGGGTGGGATTCACAGGAGAACTAGATTTCACTGATGAACACCAATAAATGGTATCATACATTTTGTAACCAATTTATTGTAAGTATTATACAAATCTTGCTGCTGATGAGCATCCAAGTCAAGCAGCGCAGAGTAAAATGAACAAAATTCAAAAACATAGTAGAAAAGAACGCTATCTGTCTCTCATAGACCTATAATTCTTGTGATAATAATGAAAAAATACTTATATTTAATTTGGAGACTGGGTGGTCTCCGTGGATTTTTAGCAAGCTGATCCAATCACATAAAGACAAAGCCAAGAAAAATAATAGTGCAACACTGTATAATATAGAAAAAGTTCAGTTTCAGCAATGTCCAGATCAGTGTAATGTCTTGTGATCAAATTATTCATCTAAAGGCAGTGAATCACCTCTTGTGAGTAACCTAAAAAGACATAAGCTTGTGTCAAAATGTCATAACGTGTAAACTTCAGACCAGAGGGAAAATCCCCTACAGGTAGCAAACTTGCTAGATATATTTTTGAAGTTCTCATATATCTCAATCTTTAGTAAATCCCTGAATGGTTGTCTTAAAATGGAGACGTCATCACAAGTAGAGTTTCCTCATTTTAATGATCACGATATGACAATAAAAGTCACCTTACAATATAAAGGTTTGCGGACATGGCATAGCGGAAAGGATGAGTCTAATTTTATTTTTGCTGTGCAATGACATTATTGAGGGTGTGGTCAGGATACTAAAGCTCCAACAACATTAGAGACATGGGCAAAATATGATACACACAACTCCCTAAGGATGCACAATGCAATTTCATAAAATTATGTCTAGAACACATTAGTGTGTATTGCAATTAAGCAAGCTGATAGAGTACATTTTGAAGTTGACATGGTTAAAGCCATATTTATAAAGTCCACTAGCAACAGAGTTTATTTATCTTGGACTGTTTTCCAATGTGAAAGAAGGGGAAATGCAGTGCACAGCAGCCTATCGATAGACTGACAATTGGTTGGCTGAAAATGAACACAGACAGGTTTGCCTAAACATATTTGGCCAATGTGCTTCTGTTTGATGCATGAGAATCCATAATATTTGACTTCTTAGCAAAGCTTCAGTTGAAAGTAAGGGTAAGAAAGAACAGTTAAGGATACCTCCATACAAAATGACTATCAAAAACATTTTGTGAGGGATTTTTATAAAAATAACACCCGGTGCACTGACAATTGAAACTACTAGTTTCATGCAGCCTCAGAAAACATATGCAACTTTGCATGTGTAAGATGTTAAATACCATAAACTGCTAAATTTAAAGCTGACTTTAATACAGTTCATGGATACTGCACAGGGGCTGGGTACATTTTCCCGTGTACCACAAACCCCAAAAGAAGGATCCCTACAAAGAAAATCCGACTTAAAAAAAATGACTGGAATATAGACAGACTTATCTAAAAACCGAAGCTGCAGATTTTTGCACCAGCATGTTGACAGCAACTCATTGCGAATACACAGCTTTCCGGCAGTTGATTTTCATGTCAGTAAACAGTGCGACTTAGATAAATGTTAATTTAAAGCAGCAATGTCTGGACCCCGCAGGATAAGTGTTAAATGAAACAGTTAACCTGCGTGGTCCAGACATTGCCGCTTTAAATTAACATTTATGTAGGTCTCACTGTTTACTGACATGAAAGTCAACAGCCAGAAATCTGTATATTCGAAATGAGTTGCTATCAGCATGCTGGTGCTATCGGAAACGTGCAGCTTCAGTTTTCAGGTAAGTCTGTTTATATTTCAGTCCTTTTTTTTCAATTTGGATTTTCTTTGTAGGGATCCTGCTTGTCATATTTGTGGTAATCGGGAAAATGATTACCACCACTTTACAGATGTCATACATTGCACCAACTAACCTGCATTTTGGTCACTGTTCTGACCTGTTCCCCTTGGCTCTCACTCCCTGCATTCACTTGATGGTCTGAACTGAGCATGCGCACACCTGGTATTTTCAAAACTTCCTGCATTATCTTGATTGGCTAATTGCCTGTCAGCTCTCTGTATTTAAAGCACCTGCTTCTCTACCAAGTTGCCAGATCTTCAGGTCTCCTTACCTGTTAGGACGCTGTTCTTTCTGGCAACCATCTGCACATAGGTATCCTGTGATACCTGTTCCACCATCAAGACCTGTGGTATTATTGCAAGAACCTCGTGCCTCATCATTGATCCTGTCCTCAAGTTATTCGCTTTCCAGGGATCTCAGTGCATCAGTTTAAAGCAGTTCACCGCCTCTCAGTTGGTATCCTGTGTTACTTGTTCCACCATCAAGACCTGTGGTATTATTTCAAGAATCTTGTGCCTCATCATCGAACCCGTCCTCATGCTCTTCGCTTTCCAGGGATCTGAGTGCATCAGTTCTCTGCAATTCACCACCTCTCAGTTGGTATCCTGTGTTACCTGTTTCACAATCAAGACCTGTGGTATTGGTGCAGGAACCTTGTGCCTCATAATCAGTCCTGTTCTCAGCTATTCGCTTTCTAAAGACCTCAACACTTCGGTTCACTGCCATTCACCTGAACCTCTGCATTTATCGCCCAGCAGTCATGTTCTACTCTACGGTTCCATCTCACCCTGCTCTAATTCTCCTCAGAGGACCGCAAAATGCTGCTAGAGAGCAGCTAAGTCCATATTCCCTTGCAGGGATCCTGGTGAATACCTCTGTACCATAAGACTCCGCACCTCTCTTGGGATAAGTCTATCTAGAGCAGGGCTTCAAGGCCTATTCCAAACTCAGGCTCTGTGACAACAAATTTCTGCAAGCCAAGGACTAGCATGTTTTTTTTGTATCCTCATTTTTCTTCTTGTACCTATTTACTTGTTTCTTTCCTTGGCTAAATGTTGTATTGCACGCAAATATAATACCTTAATTGTGGAAGATGTTCCTATTAATTGAATTCAACAGAAGAAGATGATGACTATGTATTCTAACATTTTAAAAAGGAATAAGGATAGGGAAAACCATGTAAGTGGATTGAGTACTGAATGCATGTTGATATTGAGACAAAAGAGGCTCAAAATGGAGGAATGAAGAGGCATAAGCCTTAAGTCCATGTTTCTGGGATGGAGAAGGTTGAGAAAAAAATGTTTAAGTGACAGAAATAGACAACTGTGATATAGTACTTGCAGATGTGAAGTTTTGTTGTGATTACATCTCTGTAACATGAACATTTATTTTAATAAGAAATGTGTACCTATCAAAATGTATAACAATGTAGTGGCAAAGATGTGTTCTTCTTTTTTCAATATATATGCCATTAGACATTTATGGAAGGTTGTGATGGCAGATTCAATAGATATGTTTAAGAAAGGGTTAGACAAATTTTTAGCGGAAAGGTGTATCCAGGGATCCGACCGTTAATTTAAAATGAAGGATAGTAGTGGATATAGGGTAAAAATAGGACTGCAATATTGAGTCTGGGGGGATTTTCACAATTGAAACAGATTGGCGGTTGCTTACTCTGGATTAATTTCAAATATAAGTGCAGGATCGCAGGAGATCCAAAATAGGTTGAACTTGATGGACTGGTGTCTTTTTTCAACCTCATCAACTATGTTACTATGTTACTATGTTACTATGTTACATTATCCGTGTAAATATATATTTTCTTTGATAAAGTGTATGATGCCTGGCCATTCTGCTTTACCATCAGACCAAAGTCAGCGAATTGTATGACATGAAAGCTACACTGTACAAATCAAATTTTCTGATGTCAGTCCAATGATGTGGAGGTGAGGGTGGGCACCATATACTGTTTCCTCATACAGCACCCACCACCAAAAACAGCAAACATGAAAAGTTTTCCTTTGTTAGTAAAAAAATAGAAGTAAAATTGTAAAAATGCACATATTTTAATTTCAGTTATTTCTTCGAAAGCATCCATAATAGATTACATCATGCATTTGTATGAAACTCACACAATCTGCATGAGAGTCCCACACCTGTGCAAAAACGTACAAATGTTACATAGAATGATGGTCACCAAATTGACCCCAGCCCCTCAAATGTGTATTTCAAGCTTGGGCCATGCTCTCCTTTTCTTCCAAACTTACATAGTGTCCTTTCTTAAATTGCGACTTGAATGTGATTTTTTTATGAATCTTTAATATAAAAGAAATTGAAAAACATCAACAAAAAAAGTTTACAGTACTTTGCAAACAGCTTACAAATAAAATATAAGGAGTTAATGCACACAAAAAATGGTAAGCGGTATTGTTTATGTGGAGGTCAACCATTTTGGTGAAAATATCAAGTACTGTCTAATATGTTAAAGTTCACATTCAGTCCAGTCCTTACAAAGAGATTCACAACCAGTGAAGGCCTATGCATTGAGGTCCACATTGAGCCCAGTGTGTACAAGTCCACATAAAGTCTTGTCCGATTTGCAGATGTTCACTACTATTCTATATATCTGCATCTTAATATTCAATGTTGAATAAACTAAACACATAGATATATTTATCGTTATTTACAATATAATGCCACCTTACTTAAATTGGTTGAATAATTTGCACAAAAGAATGAACATGCAGTGTAATGTAAATCTGACTGTATGCTATGGTGCTAGTTATTCCTAGGAGAGAACCACTTGGCTGGGGTAGCTTAGTCCTGAGAGTATCGGTATATGTACAAACCTAAAGTCGATGGGTTGGAGAAGCTATGATCGCAAAGTACAAAGTCGAGGTTGATGGGTTGGAGACTGTAGAATCATGAGGGATAAAGCTAAATTTGATAAATAGGCAAACAAATGAAGACTATTGAAGCAACAGCAAACAAACAAAAACTCCAACTTTGCTCATGCAAAGATTGGTAGGAGTGATGACCTTCTAAAGGATGCAAACAGGTGTGGTCTCTTAGCATTATTTGACTTGTCCTTAAGCAAAGTCCTGATTACAGTAAATAAATAAGAATTGGCAGCTTTCAATGTGGATGGTGCACTACCACCAATCATCTGTAGCTTTAGGAGCAGACACCAGATGTTCCCTCTAAACTTGGCAAGAAGCAGCAAAATGCAGGCCGGAAGAATGAACAGGGCATGTGCATGAACATCAGTTATCTTAATAGAAGAGGTCTTTGCAGTACACCGGGTACAGCAAGCCTCTCCTAGATCTGCAGCAAACAATGATCAACCTGCCTGGTGGCCCTCTATCTCTACAGTAGGAGGAGAAACCATCTTTCATCACAGAAATGGGTTTTTCACCACCTGTTACAGACGGGAGACATGAAAATACTCATGGATCCAGAAGGAAGGTGGTAGCGTAGCCTGCAAACTGCCAGTTTTATCTTTCCAATGATTGGGTAGGTATTTAGAACCCAATTTTAATGAGGGCCTCTTCACATGTATGGAGAGTCACACTGCATCATCCACTGAGAACACTATCCCATCTCATCTCATCTGGTCCACAAACCTTTTCTGGTTAGAAAACACTGTTTTCAACTGCTAGTGCAGTCTATTTTGTAGTCGCTGGAGATCCTGCACATGTTTGCCTGCAAAAGGAATGCCAGAAAGGGCATAGGAAGATGGGTTGACCACCAGTTGGAAACCATGATAAAAGTAGAAGGTGATAACTTTGTGGAGTTTGTGCGATATTGTTCCATGAGAACACTCTAACAATTGGGACTAGTTGTCTTGTCTGTCTTTCATTTGCTGATGGTACATGGATGATAAGTACAGAGAAATTATCAGGCCCTTGCAGAAGGCCCTTCAAAACTTAGGAGTGAAATGGACCCCACCATCGGAGGCAATCTCCAAAGGATGTCTGTGCAGCTGAAAGAGCTCTTTGGTGAAGATCTTAAAGCTTTTTTCTTCCTTGGAGAAGTGAACTACTACCACCAGAATGGTGGTATTACGTTATGAACATGGGATATAGTTGATGAAATTCATGGAGACATGGGTGAATGGTTTCTGTGTATTTGCAGGGGCATCAGAAATTCAGAGCATGGGGTCTGTAACACCTTGGTATGGGCACAGGTATTGCAGGATTGAACAAACAAGATGACATCCTTCCTTACAGCGGGGTGCCATTAATCCTGAAGGATCAAATCAATTATTTTCTTGATGTTGGGATGCCCTGCCAAATATGATTTGTGTCACTATATCAGGACCTCCAGTTGACAGCCTGGAGAAAAAACTCAATTGCCTTTAAATGCATTGGGCATCCTGGTGAGTTCTGCCATTTCAACATGGATCCTGTCCAGCAACTCTGAATAGATGGCCACTCCCAGAATGAAGCTTGAAGGTATAATGGCTTCATCCTCCATGACTGATCATTCAGGATAGAACTGATGGGAGATTGTGTTGGCCTTGATGTTGCTGGATCCTGGTTAGTATATTATGATGAAGTCAAATCTGGTTAAGAATAGCACTCAACTCAAGTTCAAATTCTATGCCCTTGAATTTACTATAGGGCCCTGTGGTCAGTGAGGATAAAGACAGTGAATCTAGCCTTCGTCAGAATGTGCCTTCAATCATTGAAAACTATGATGATGGCTAGCAACTCCCCATGTCCCACATTGTAATTGAACTTGTTAGAGTTGAACCTCTTTGAAAAGAATGCATAGAGGTGAAGGACGTCCTTGTCATTAGTCTGGAAGAGCACGGCACATGCTCCACTCTTGGATGCAGTTCTGTAAAAATAGGTAAATCGTCCTTTATTTTTGATGCTGCAGTGGGACTTTTGGTACACTGCATCACTGACTTGTAAAATTATTTTTTTATCCGTTTATTTGAAAATAATAGCCATTCTTTATTTCTGTATTTAACACTGGTGGGGACTATATATAAATGAGTGAAAAGCCCTAAAGTCTGCGAAAGCACATGCAAGAGCTCCGGCACTGTCCTGGCGAGCAGTAAGACTCCACTTACCACTGCCAGCCAGTATCACCAGGGAGCTCAGCATTGGCAAAAAATGTATTGATAAAAGAAGTGAAACCAGGTTTTCTATGGCTGTGATGTAAAGATAAAAAATAAATCTGTGCTACTACGCCATATAATAAACAGCTCCACAGTCAACTAGATAAAAATGTAGATGATGTTTTAAAGAAGTATACTTTATGTGTATGTTATGCATTTTTATGTATTACATGTGAATGGGACAGTAAAATTAGAATACAAGTTGTCCCAATATATAATGGCATCTTTATAGATTCACAAACACATATAAAAAAGTATCTGTACCAAGCCAAAGTGTTAAATGTGTTTATAAGAATCTCAAAACTCTGAAAATATATAATTAACCAGATGAAAAAGTAAACTTTGTTTAAGGCATATGAGTAAATCATTACCCCAGAGTAGCTTGTTTGAGAGAGATAATTATATAATATTTTATATTTCCCTAGAGGAATTTCTTTAAAATACTGTACAAAGAGAGTATAAAATCACCCATATAATCTGTCTGTAACATAAAGCAAGGGCAGGACCAATACGCATTCTATGGTAAGTGTTCTTTTAGTAGGTCATTTTACACTGCTATAGGACTATTATATATTTATTACACAGATATGGGGAATACTTATTCAGGCCTTTGTAGCTAAAAGGCAGCAGCAACACAGCGCATAAGATGTTTGCAGATCAGTAATAAGTATTTTTTTTCTTCTGTTTATTTCCAAATGCTGGGAAGCATGTACTATTGTGCTTAAGATATGACTTCCTATATTAAGAATATAAAATATGTTTTATATATAAAAATGCACCTATTGTCCACATCACCATGCATAACAAGGTGTCAAACTAATCCTTGGTTAGGGAAGTGCCTTCATGCAAAAAGACTGCGCAACCATTTTCAGTATTTTGAGGTACAAAAAATATTCTGCTTAATATCACTTTAGGACCACCCCTTGTTTAATAATAAATTTAAAAGAAATCATAAGTGAAACAGAGGTATTGAACTACAGACTACTGTAAACTGGTTAATGGACAATTGATTGAGTACTTATTGTAGGTCACTATCCATCTACTCCTAAGCCAAATTTTTAAAACAATTCCATTTCTGTTGAAGTTTCACCTCCTTCCACATTTCAGCATGGAGTTTTCCTTGTTTCTCCTGGTTAATTTGGCCTTAAGCATTTCCCTTTATAATTTTTGCTCACCCATAATTCAGACCACACCAAAGACCAGATTGAATTAACACTGTTATCCCAGTACTATTTATAGACTTTATATTCCTGTAAAATGCTTGAAGTGGAGTCCTCAAATACATTGCAGAGTGACTGTTCCGTGGAACTTTGAAGATGAAGCAATACTCAAACATTGTATAATTGGAATATTACACTTCTACAAAATGGAGTATTTTAGAGTTAAATGAGTTTAATTCAAATTCTTTTTTTACCAGACTGTCATGTCAAATATCAAACAATTACATTAACTGGATCCAGTTTGAGATGTATATCCTCTTAAAAAACTACAGTACTCCTATTTTATAGGCATGACAGCTCCTTCATGAAACCATGCTGTCAGTCTCACAAATCTAAAATATCCTTGCTACAATGTTCTTTTTTTAAAGATTGGTACTACATCTGCTTTCCACCAATCTTGCTGTACCGACCCAGCTATTGTTAATTCCTGAACATAGTTCCTTTAGCACACTTGGGTGAATGCCATTTTGGCCAGGTACTTTACCTATGTAATTCTTGTTGACATATAACTGCAATTCTTTCAGTGATAGATAAGAAACTATTAATATTTTACATATTCTATTGCCAGCAACCTATTATCTGGTATTTTTCATCCTACATGAATAAATTAAATGCACATGTTTACATGAAAGTTTGCTCGTAATTGTTTGTCAATTTTTTTCCCCTTTATTATAATTTGGTGGCCCATTATTAGTAGTAATTTATTTGCTGATTATATACTTAGAAAATATTTTGGGATTAGAGTTGCTATTTTTGTAATTCATTTTACAGATTCAATATTTGCTACCCTGATTTTCTTTTTACATGTTTTGCTACTTTTCGTAAATATCCATAATGGATTTTCTATTTTTAACTGTTTTTTATTATTTGTATTAATAACTACATTTAAGTACAATCATTTATGCTTGTTGACTTATTGCAAACACTATTCAGTACTTTTCTGCTATCTTTCTTCCATGTGTAACTAATTACCCATAAGGACTCTACAGTACAGTCTCAGGTTTTTCACAGATATATTGGAATCCAGTCATGATATTTATTTAGCCAAATCTCAGTTATACCCACTATAACATAATCTTCTTCCATCAACATTAGCTATAATTTACCTATGTTGTTTGAAAGACTCCTAGCATTTGTTACATTACATATGATTTTTTTGCTGCCACTGTTTTTTTTTTTTTAAACCCTCTTTGCACCAACTCCACATATCTATGTCCGGTTCCTTGTCTAGACTATAGTGCAAACTGTTACTATCTTTACACATTTCACCAGATCCAAATTTAAAGGTCGTCTTCTCCACCAGCACAGTTGCACCCACTCCATGGGTCCAATTACACTAACTTGCTACGAGCAATAGTATTAATGAACTAATTGCTCAACTCTGCTATTGACTGTCATTTTTTTTTGAGACACTGAGAGATTGCTTGCAGAGGATTGTTCACCTACAATATAAAATTATACTAAGCTCCCATGTTTTCTGGCTGTAATATTTGAAAGCAGAAATGTCCCATTAGCGCTCAAATTGGTGCTCTTTTCTCTCTGTGCATATGCAGTATATAGCTTTTAATAGTTATCAAATTGTTGCCAGTTTTTTACATTCAGTTTAAATATATAATTACATTCTGTATATTATTATATATTTCAATACTTTAAGCTTTGTAAATTAAAACATGTTTTATGTTAATTTATGGAGGTCTGGCAAGGCATTAGATTACCTCTACATATAGTTTAAAGTTATTTTAAATTAAATTTGCTTATATAATTTTAGGTGTATTTCATTCATCTAAAGTTATGTACTTCCTCTTGTGTAGGGGACCTGCAATTCTTACTAATAACATTTTAGTGGTTAGGATATTATTCTCACAGGTAAAGTGTATAATATTTCTCTGCATCATCTAACATTCATCAGGTAAAATGAGGACAATTCATCATTAGCTGGCTATCAGCTTCAAGTCATATGAGAGGTCCCCAGGAATGCAAAGCATGTGGGACATTTATTTGAGGATGGGATTTCCAACAGTGTACAACTTATTCAATAATTTCTCTTTTGCTCATAAAAACTACATTTTAATAATAGGAACTCATATTCTTATTAGTGTTATCTAAAATCACCTTCGGAAGTTTCTCATACATTACATGTACTTCCCCATAGTTGATAAAACAAGAGCTGGCAGAAAAGAAATGACCAGGTTCTCTAACCCGTGAGTGAATAGGATGCCATATGTTTACTTATGATCTAACTTCACAGAACAGATATTGACTGTGCTGTATACAACAGTGATACCCATGGCAAATCCTCTCATATATAGTCTACGTAATAATGAAATAAAGAGATCTCTTCACAGATTGGTGGAAAAGCTTGTACCCCTTCCTTAGTTTTATCTCACATTTTTCCTGTAAGCGTGCACATTCAAATATATTTTCTATTAACTGCTCTCATTTAAGGCTGGTTTATGCAAAAATATGAACTGTAGACATAGTGAGGTCCAGTGTGGTATTATCCCTGGTTTCAAAGGCTCACAAGTATTCGGGAAATCTGGATTTCTGCAATAATAAATTGTAGTGATTGTCAACCTGAACAAAGGATTTTTAAAGATCAAATTGAAGATGACACCCACCCGTCCCTCTTTTAAGGTGCCTGTTTGAAGCAGAACAATAGTGTGTTGTTTCACAGCTGTGACTGGCAAACATTTTCACCAATTTATGTACAGTTATCTGCATGTTGGTACAGTACAATTTTTCTGACAAAAATCACCTCCAGGATTAATATTATGAACTATATGTCTTTCAATAAATCAGTTCAATAACAAATCAGTTGTCCTGGATAAACTTTTATTATGCATTCTGGTGGTTAGTGGTTTACATTCACCCTGATCTTATTTTTCACACCCAGAAGATCACTTTGCATGATATACAGGCGCGGACTGTGTCATTGATGATGCGGCCGCATCGCTTGTCACGTAATGCGGCCGTCTGTGTGCTGGACGCGGCCGCATCACGTGTTTTGCAATGCGGCCGCGGATAATGTGGTAGAAATTTGACCGACGGGGGAGTTGGGTCCGGCCCAAACAGGGGTCGGACTGAGCGGCCCGGTGGGCCAATGCCCCACTGCCCCCCGGCCCAGCCCGCCCCTGATGATATATCTGCATAAATGATTAAAGAATTGTTTTATTATGACACATATGCATGGACTGTTACTAAAAAAGGTAAAATAAAACTCTTAGGGGTCTGTTTTATAAATATTATTAAGTGTATTTAACTTTACCCTGCTGCCGGGTCCTGTCATCGCCCCCTTAAGAGCAGCAAACTGACTGTCGGAAACTAAGCTGTGTGCAGCATGACAGTGTCGGGATTCGGTGTTCTCGCATTTGTTTCCTGTCAGTTTTAAGTAAGTCTACATGTTTTAGATGTCGCTATCATAGGCATCAGAATTCTGCTGTCTACCTCCCTCCAGTCGGAATGGTAGTCATCAGAAAGATGATTAACACCGATCTGTAAACCATGCCTGGCTCAGCAGGAGCCATCTGATTGGCTCCATTCTTTTTATAAATGCAGGAAGTCCAGTTTCTCGTTCCTGATTATATTCATAGCTACGCTGTGTTCTAATCTCCAGGTCCTTAGTATATCTGTTTGAATTTTCAGTTTTGACCCTGCTTCTGACTACCCTTTATCTCGGCCTGCCCTGACCATTGTCTGAAATATTGACACTTTTTTGACCACTGTTTGCCCTGACCTTGGCTCTGAATTTTGACTATTTTGCAGTCAGCAGAATAGTCAAATTTCAGCTGAATGAAAACTCCCTTGACCTCTACTCTCTGTCTTGGATTACATTTCTGTGAGTTACATCTTGACATACTTTATGATTGGAGTATCTCTTTTTGTTCTCCCAACAGTATTCCTTATTGCTGTCTTCAATATATCTTTTGTGCTAGAGTCAAAATACAGAATAAGCCCCCACTACTATGTGCTTTGTCCTGGGCACAGCTGACTACCGGTGAGCATCTTTCGCTGTATGGTAAAATCATGATTGGTTGGTATTATAGGGTCTTATTCTGAGCATCATGATGTCTGTTCAATGAGAAGATTCTTGATTACCTCAACTTCACATTGCTAGCCAAGCAGAACTAAAATTAAATCTGATCAATCACTTTTCTGGGGACCGCAGATAATTCAGGAACTTCTGCAATAGTTGCAAGTTATATTTTAAGCTAAGACCCTGCACCTTTGGTTCAGAACAGCAGATTGTAGGGATAATTATATTATTATTATTATTATTATTATTACAGGGTTATGTTCAAACCTGGTCCTTTGGCCTTGAACCGCAGAATCTTGCTTTCACTTGTGTGGATGTTTTTTGTCAGTACATAGGTCTTTTGTCTTTTGAACTAGAATGGGTCTCTGCTGAGATCTATTTAATTTCCCCTTGTCAGTGTCACAGTCCTGTAGAACAATATTGTTATAAGTTGTTTCAAGTTTTGGTGCTGGGCAATAGATTGTGATTGGCACTACCCTGCTCTGCACGGTCAATATTGGCTAGGATCTATTGGTACAGTGCCAAACTCAAAAAGCCCTAGAAAGTTTCATGCAGCTTTCTATTAAAATAACTTAATGCATAAAAAAGGAAGCTGATATGTTTGAATGCATCTTGTGTGCTACTATCTCTCCTGTGGTTTTTGACCCCCCAGAACGTATGGATCCTCCAGGTTTTCTGCCGAAGAGAAACAGAAGTGACAAATCTCTGGACTGTGTTAATATTGTGGTGAGAAGGACCACTTTGCTCACTTCTGCCCTAAGATGATAAGAAACTACACAACCTAGTTGACTTGCAGAAAGCTCACCTAGGTCCACAGATATTTCCTTCTAAAATTATTCTTCTATTACTTATTAACATTTCTTTTAATACCATGCATACCAATTATAGTGTTGGCTTCTATTAATATGAGATTTTTTCAGACACAGTATGATTTTGATTTGATTTTACCATTAATTTAATTTCTGGTTCAAAATTCCCTAGGGGAGAAGGTAGAATACTGACAATGTCCGGGATAAACTCCTAAGGGATTACCTAGAACTCTGTCCGTTGCATAAGCATGACATATATTTACCACATGCATCTTATTGATTATTGTTTATAAACATCCATTAACTGGTTAATCATTTCACTGTCAACTATATGTCACCACATTGTTACTTTGAAGTTCTCCTGTATGACATTATACAGTTTGTTATAGTGTCCTGCTAAGAATATAATTGTTAGAGATGGGCGGGCTCGGTTCCGAGAGAACCGAACCCACCCGAACTTTGCCTATCCGAGTACCGTGCCGAGCCGAGCAAGCTCGGTACTCTCCCGCCCTCTCGGAATCCAAATCGAGGCCGAACGTCATTGTGACGTCGTAGGATCTCGGGACTCGGTTCTCGCGATACTTGAAAATTATAAATACACGCCTCCACAGCAATCCATCGCCATTTGACAGAGTGAGAGAGCAGGGTGTAGTCACAGGCTGATTAGAGCAGGGACAGACAATACAATTCTGATTCCAATTCTGATAAAAATCGATAGAGAAGAGAGGAGGATAGAGGAGTCTTTTTTTTTTCAATATTTGGCACTACAAGTGCTTTGGGGTGTCCCGCATTCTTTTGCATTAATATTTTTGGCTGTCAAAAGTACTATCTGTCAGCAGATTTAAAAAATTAATTTTAGCACTCCCAAGTGCTTTTTGGGTGTCCCCCATTGTTTTGCATTAATATTTCTGGCTGTCAAAAGTACTATCTGTCAGCAGATTTAAAAAATAATTTTTAGCACTCCCAAGTGCTTTTTGGGTGTCCCCCATTGTTTTGCATTAATATTTCTGGCTGTCAAAAGTACTATCTGTCAGCAGATTTAAAAAATAATTTTTAGCACTCCCAAGTGCTTTTTGGGTGTCCCCCATTGTTTTGCATTAATATTTCTGGCTGTCAAAAGTACTATCTGTCAGCAGATTTAAAAAATAATTTTTAGCACTCGCAAGTGCTTTTTGGGTGTCCCTCATTGTTTTGCATTAATATTTCTGGCTGTCAAAAGTACTATCTGTCAGCAGATTTAAAAAATAATTTTTAGCACTCCCAAGTGCTTTTTGGGTGTCCCCCATTGTTTTGCATTAATATTTCTGGCTGTCAAAAGTACTATTTATCAGCAGATTAAAAAAATAATTTTAAGCACTCCCAAGTGCTTTTGGGGTGTCCCCCATTTTTAGTATTTTCTACAAATGTAGGGGCCCTATAGAGACAGAAACCAAACTGCCTTTGTCCATTTCTATTAATATTGTACAGTCTATAACGGCTGAATTTTTTGTATTTACAACAACTGGAGGGGGGCCTAGAGAGACATAAACCAAACTGCCTTTGTCCATTTCTTTACATATTTAAGTATAAGTGTAGGGTGTAATATACATCCAAAGACGATGGCTGCATTGCCAATATTCATAGATGGAGAGGAAGACAATCTGGTTTGTGTGTAGAATTAATGAAGGCCTACCAGGAATTAAACTGTTTTTTGGATAATTTATTAGCTTTACAATTACATTTCTTATCCTACAAACAGGTGGAGCACTAAATATGGTTATTTTAGGCCCAAAAACATTGAATTTTAATCAAAATAGCAAAACAAAACCAAACAAAACCAAAACCAAAACACGCAAGGGCGGTTTTGCAAAACCAAAACCAAAACACGAAGGTAATCCAGATCCAAAAACAAAAACAAAACCAAAACACGGGGGTCAGTGAGCATCTCTAATAATTGTACACCTTATTGCCATCGTCTTAGTGACTGCTTAATATCACTTTAGGTCCACCCCCTCTTTAATTATAACTTTAAAAAAATCATAATTCAAACAGAGATATTGAAGTACAGACTACTGTAAACTGGTTCATGGACAATTGATTGAGTGCTTATTGTAGGTCACAACCCATCTACCCCTAAACCTTGTTCTCTCATGTACAGATGATCAAAAATTTTTAAACAATTCAGTTTCTGTTTAAGTTTCACCTCCTTCCATATTTCAGCATGGAATTTTGCATGTTTCTAATGGGGAATTTGGCCTTAAGCGTTTCCCTCTATAATTTTTTCTCACCTAAATTTCAAACCACATTAAAGACCAGATTGAATTGACACTGTTATCCCAGTATTATTTATAGACTTAAAATTCCTGTAAAATACTTAAAGCAGCTTCTACAAATACATTGTAGAGTGACTATTTCATGGAACTTTGAAGATGAAGCATTAGTCAAACATTGTATAATTGGAATTTTACACTTTTACAAAGTGGAGTATTTCAGAGTGAAATTAGTTTAATTCAAATTCTTACTTACCAGACTGTCATAACAAACAATATAAAACAATTGCATTAACAAGATCCAAATTGAAACTTATCTCTTTTTAAAAACTACAGTAATTCCATTTTATAGGCATGAAAACTCCTTTATGAATACATGCTGTCAGTCTCACAAATCTAAAATTTCCTTGTTGCAATGTTCTCTTTTTAAAGATTGGTACCATATCTGATTGCCACCAATCTGCTGTGTTCACCCAGCTATTATTAATTCATGAACTTAGTTACTCTAGTACACATGGGTAGATGCCATTTTGGCTTTACCTATCTTAATCTTGTTTAGTTGTACCCCCATTTCCTCCTGCCATAGAAAAGAAATAGTGTTGGTTTGCATATTCTGTTGCTAGCAACCTATTTCCTGGTATTTTTTATCCTTCATGAATAAATTAAACGCATATGTTTACAAGATAGGTTTCTCTTAATTTTTATTCAATCATTTTCCCTACAATTTGGTGGCCCATTATTATGAGTAGTAATAATGTTTTGGGATTTGAGTTGCTATTTTTTGCAATTCATTTTACATATTCAGCCTATGATAACCTTATTTTCTTTTTAAATATTTTGCTACTTTTCGTGAATTTCCAAAATCAATTTTCTATTTGTAACTACTTTTATTAGCTCCACTACTGTATTATTTAACTACACTAGTTGTCTTTTATTCCTTTAAATTTTATTGTCATATGATATGTTTATGAGTTAAAATTGTTTCTTCGCCAGAATCACAAATTCATTGTTCCATGAATTTGTATTAATAATTAAATTTCAGTGCAATTGTTTATGCTAGATGGCTTATAGCAAACCCATCCAGTACTTTTCTGGTGTCTTTCTTGCATGTGTAACAACCTATAATGACTCTACAGTACAGTCTCAAAATTTTCACAGATAAATTGTTATCCAGTTATGATTTTCATTTAACCAAATCTCAGTTGTACCAATATAACATAATCTTATTCTAACAGCATTAGTTATAATTTACCTATTTTGATTGGAAGACTCCTAGCATATGTTACATTAGATATGATATTTTTGCTATCACTTTTATGTTTGAAACCCTCTTTGCACAAATTCCACACGACTACGCCCTGTTCCCTGTCTAGACTATAGCGCATTCTGATTCTATCTTTACAGTCTTCACCAGTTCCAAGTTTAAAGGCTGTCATCTCCACCAGCACAGTTGCACCCACTTCGTGGGACAAATTACATTAACTTGTTCACAAGCAATAGTTTTAATGAACTAATTGTTCAACCCTGCAATTGACTCTCATTGTTTCGAGAAACTGAGCGATTGCTTGCAGATGATTGCTCACATTCAATATAAACTTATATTAAGCTCCCATGTTTTCTGGTTATAATATTTTTTAAGCTGTAATGTCCCATTCCTTTATTTCAAAGTGGTGCTCTTTTCTCTCTATGCATATGCACTAAATAGCTTTAATTAGTTATTAAATTGTCTGCCAGGTTTTGACATTCAGTTTAATTATATACTTAAATTCTTCGTATACAGTTATTTGAGGATGGGGTTTCCAATAGTGCTCCACTATTCCAATATTTTTTATGCTTCTCATTTGCTCATAACAGCTACATTTTAATATCTTGAAATCACATCCTTATTAATGTTATCTAAAGTCACCCTCGGAAGTTTATCGTACATCACATATACTTCCTCCATGGTTAACAAAACAAGAGCTGGCAGACAAGGAACGACCAGGTTCTCTAAACCTTAACAAAAGCAGAGTCAATAGGATGCCATACGTTTACGGATGATCTCTGTGGCCACACTTTTATCTTCATTCTGCTATTTTTATTACATTTAATAATTTATTAACAATTTTTATTACAATTAAAAGACAAATACATTACTGAAGTGGTAGAGGAATCAACTAGAAGCATTATTAAACTTGGTAGTATCTAACTGAAAAACCATCAAATGAGACATACTGGAAGTTATTTCGGTAACAACTGTCTTAATATAATAATACTTCACCTGTATGTTAAAAAGGATTTTGTACTGGAACAAAAACTACGGAACTTGTTGATTCTAGAAATCCAAATTGTAAAAAGAACTATACTATGATTTACTTCAGTAATATGTATTTGTAGGCCATTAAGTGTTGAAAGCTTTGAACATCGACATCAAGTCAGCAAGAGATGCATCCAAATGTGTATTAAGCAATAGTAAGTCGCCTACAAACAATGCTAGTTTACATTGATGTTCACCCAACCCGAGGACTGAGATGTTGTGGAATTGTCAGTTAGCAAAGGCAATAGCTTCCACCAACCCTACATTGTTCCATTATAAATTCAGACTGGATCAGAGAGAGAGCATTTCTTTTTATTGTGGCAGTGGGCAACTATAGAAGACAATGATACTAGACTTATATGTTTGAGTATGTCATTTATGGATTGGAGGATAGGAGTAAAATGGGTTTCCTGGATACAGACATACAATAAATTAAATATATAATTTATGTGTTGTTATCTTTCGCTTCTGTGCCTGGCACGAAACCCACCTGATCCGTATAAGCTGCTTATAATATTCTTATATTTTACAGTAAGTTAAGCATTATTGTTATAATATATTACATCATATTATTATTTTCTTCACAGAATGGTGACAACAAATAATGGATAACAACATTTCTATTTTAGAATTCCACATTTTGCCATTTTCCATGAAAGCTGGTGATAAACCCTTAATTTTCAGCGTCTTTTTTTTAATATATCTGACTGGAGTGCTGGTGAATATAATTATAATTACAGTTATATGTTTGGATTCTCATTTACACACCCCCATGTATCAATTTCTCTGTAACTTGTCCTTTGTAGATATGTGTTACACAACAGTAACTGTCCCTAAACTGCTAGACATGTTACGGTCTGGGAATAGCACAGTTTCTTTCCCAGAATGCTTCACTCAGATTTACTTTTTCTTTATAGCTGCCAGCTCCGAGATTTTAATTTTATTTGTGATGGGATATGACCGATATGTTGCGATCTGTCATCCTTTATACTACCGCCATATACTGAGCAAGAAAATCTGTATCCTGCTGATGATTGTCATCTGGTTCTGTGCATGTTTAAATTCAATGTTAATTGTATTTTCGATACTTAATATGTCATTCTGTCATTCTGTTACTATTTATCAGTTTTTCTGTGAGGCTAAAGCTCTGATTAATATCTCCTGTTCTGGCTCCAACATGTTTTATATCATTATATATGCTAACACAGTGTTATTTGGTGTTTGTCCATTCTGGAGCAATGTGATGTCATATATAAAAATTATCAGTGTATTATTGCACATTAAATCAAGGGATGGAAGAAGAAAAGCTTTCTCCACCTGCTCATCCCACCTCACTGTCATGATCATATTCTATGTTAATTGTATATCTGTATATATGATTCAGCCCTCAGACAAACCCAACTTAACAGAACAGATATTGACTGTGCTGTATACAACAGTGATACCCATGGTAAATCCTCTCATATATAGTCTACGCAATAATGAAATAAAGACAGCTCTTCACAGATTGGTGGCAAAGCTTGTACCTCTTAATTAGTTTTATTTAGCATTTTTTAACTGCTCTGATTGAAGGCTGGTTTATGCAGAAATCCAAACTGCAGCCATAATGAGGACCAGCTTGGTGTTATCCCTGGGTTCAAGGGCTCACAAAGATTTATAAATCTTGGTTTCTGTGATACTGAATTGTAGGGATTGTCAACCTGAACATATGATTTTTAAAAATCAAATTGAAGAAGACATCACCCACCCATCCAGCTTCCAAGGTGCCTGTTTAAAGCAAAACATTAGTGGTTTGTTCCACTGCTTTCACTGACAGATATTTCCACCAATTTATGTAGCGTTGACTGCATACTGGTATAGTAATATTCTTCTGAAAAAAATCATTTCCGGGATTACTATTATGAACTATATGTCTTTCAATAAATCAGTTCAGAAACAAATCTGTTGGCCTGGGTAATCTTTTTTTACCCATTCTGGTGGCAAGTGGTTTACAATCACCATGATCTTATTTTTCACACCCTGAAGATCACTTGCATGATATATCTGCATAAATTGCTTCTATTGTTTTTTATCTCCTCCACAATAATTAAACTTTATTTTCTGAGCTTAAATACATTGATTTGATGGACAATGTTATGCTCTTGCTTTATATTATGCTTATATTATTATTAACTCATTTGTATATAACTTATACAGTTCTAAACAACACTACACTTTTCCATGCCCAACTGATTCTAGTTTATTGTTGTCTGATTAAGTGTCCATTAAATTTCCTACCCAAAGATATGCAGAAAATGACACAGACAAATATTATCGCATTTAGTTTTATATATTCAGTTGGGTGCATCCAATTTAACATCATGAGCATATGTACAAGGTGTACAACAGGCTTCCTTCAGATATACCTTCAGATATACCTACGCACAACTCAACCTATAGAGTACAGGTGAGGCTACTTGGGCAGATTTAGAAAGTACAGTAAAGTTTATGATGCATTTTTATATAGAGACAACTAACAGTAAATAAACTATTCCTTATACTAAATTGTATAATAATAGAGTAATGTTATATTAACAATGCGTATGTATTGTGCATTGCGACTGCATCATTAGCCAAAAATAATCCTGTTTGTTTTCCTTGCGTATAAAGACATTGATGTCTATTTCTTGTATACTGCACCATTAATAGCAAACAATTAGCAAACTATTCAGTTTTATTAGCTAAATCTATTCTTTTGGGCAAAGTACCAGAATATAAGTATAGTAAAGCAAACAGATTTTAAAAAGAGTTAAATCTTTAAATGATAACATAAATACTATGAAAATGAAAAAAACAAAAATTTGCAACTAGATCTTAATTAGTTTGCACAAAAGTCAATGTAGTCCATAGTCTTGCCGAAGGCAAATAAGATTGCCCTTATCAGATGATGGATGCTTTCCAGTTATGGCCAAGACAGTTCTCCGTGGATCAATTTGTCTACGTGTGCATCACAGGAGGAGAAAAAGGATTTAGTTAAGTATGACTATATATATATATATATATATATATATATATATATATATATATATATATATATATATATATGTATATATACATGTGTGTTCGAGTTAGTAAAAAGTAGATGTGTTGAGGTATAGTTTTATGTGTAAATGTATCAGATAGGGAATTAAGTAATAAACTTTAAAATGTAGTTATGTAAACTAGCTTCTATAGAGAGGTATATTTGTGTTTAATTGCTAGACTTAGTCATTGTGTGCCATAAAGCACGGGTGGATGGAATTCACATTTAGACACAAAGCTGAATAACTGTGTAAATAAAGCAAAAACAGGTTTAAAAATTGCAACCAGCTAACAGTAGGCAGAAAGGCTATTTACACATCAAAGGAACTATCAGTGAAGAAAAGAGATATCCTACGAGTATGGCTTCCTTGTCAGCTGAAGATGAAATTGCTTCAAGAACAATTTGAATGAATATTTACCAAATTATATTGAACTGATATAGATATTTCATATGTATTCATTTTTGTCACATCAGGTCAAATTATTTCAAGGACAGCTGGACAATCATTATACTGAAACTTAGTTACATCAAAGACACATTTTACGACACACTCTTCCGTCCCTTGTGCAGGATTGTTTTATGACACTCTGAAAGAAAAGCTTAGGAAAGATTGTATCATGGGAAAGTAAAAGAATATAGAAACACATTGTAGGAAAGTCACAATCCCAGGTTTGGATTAGGGGGATGTTGGGGTAATAAAATGAGACAGTATGAAAGTCAGTCAGTTGGAGTTAAGACAAGAAAGAAGGATCCTATTATGATATCAACTAACAGGTAGCTATACTTTTTATTTACTTACAAGGATACAATATGCATATTAATCATTACGGGTTTTGTCAAATAGTCTTGTGTTTTGTGTTTTGTTATGTAGTTAGATAAAGAAGAGTATAAATAATTAGAAGACTTATTATCATTGTATTTTTCATAGTTTGCAATCTGTATAACCGTAAATAAATATTAGTAAAATAGAGCTGAGATTTCTTGTTGAATTACTTTTTGAAATGATTAAAACTATAGATATATATCAAAACTGCATAAAAATATATTTATGACAGATTGCAAAGGTTTGGACAAAATTCCGCATAGTCTATGAGCTAAGGTAATATATTTGTGTGATTTGTATATTTATTATTGCATAGATATATTTTTTTGACAGTAGCGATATAGAGTATTTTTTTCCTTTTAAAAACACATGAGCCAGTCATATGCACATACTTGAGAAATGTGTTTCTATAATATATAATTGGACTAGACGTAACTTTGCCCATTTAAAATATTATTGATAGATAGGGGTAAAACCAGGTTTTCTATTGAGGTGATGCCGTAATAAAATATTCTGTGCTATCACACTGGATAATAAACAGTTAAAACTTTTATGCTCTAAAGAAGTATACTTTATGTGTATTTTATGTATATTTGTGTATCACATTTGAATGCGACAGTAAAATTGGAATACAAGTTGTTCCAACATAAAATGACATCTTTAAAGATTCACAAACACCTATGGAAAAGTATCCGTACCAAGAATATTTGTTAAATATTTTTATTATATGATTCTCAAAACTCTGAATTTATATAAATAACCACATGAAAAAATAAACTTTGTTTAAGGCAGATGAGTAAATCAGTACCCTAGAGTAGTTTGCTTGAGTGAGACAATTATATAATATTTTATATTTCCCTAGAGAGATTTCATTAAAATACTGTATAAAGAGAGTATAAAATCACCCATATAATCTGTCTGTAACATAAAACAAGGACAGGAACAAGATGCACGCTACGGTATATCATCTTTTAGCAGGTTATTCTATACTGCAATAGGACTGTTTTATATTTATTTCCCATATAGGCTTGAAGACCTGTGGAATATTTATTCAGACAATTGTAGCTGAATGTCACCAGAAACACAGCGCTGAGTATTTCATCAACTTGTTCACTTAAGATGTTTGCGATCAGTGATAAGTATTTTTTTTCTTCTATTTCTGAATTTTGTGAAGCGTGAAATTTTAACTTAAGATATGACTTATTATGTTAAGGATATAAAATATGTTTTACATGTAAAAATGCACCCATTGTCCACCTCACCATGCATAACAAGGTGCCCACCTATTCCTTGTTTAGGAAAATATCTACATGCAAAATAACTGCTGAACCATTTTAATAATTTTGGGGTACAGATAATATCCTGCTTAATATCACTTTAGGACCACCCCTTATTTAATTATAACTTTGAAAAAGATCATAAGTCAAACAGATGTATTGAAGTACAGACTACTATAAACTGGTTCATGGACAATTGATTGAGTACTTATTGTAGGTCACAACCCATTTACCTCTAAACCCTGTTTTCTCACCTAGAGAGGAGCAAAGTTTTTTAAAACAATTCAGTTTCTGTCTAACTTTCACCTCCTTTCACATTTCAGCATACAATTTTCATCTTCATCATCAACATTTATTTATATAGCGCCAGCAAATTCCGTAGCGCTTTACAATTGGGAACAAACATTAATAAGACAATACTGGGTAATACATACAAACAGAGAGGTAAGAGAACCCTGCTCGCAAGCTTACAATCTATAGGACAATGGGAGTTAGAAACACAAGGGCATGTGCTACATCATATTGCTTTTGCATGTCTCTAATGGGGAATTTGGCCTTAAGAATTTCCCTTTCTAATTTTTGCTCACCCATAATTCAAACCACACCAAAGACCAGATTGAATTTACACTGTTATCCCAGTACTGTTTATAGACTTTAAATTCATGTAAAATGCTTGAAGTGGAGTCTACAAATACATTGCAGAGTGACTATTCCATGGAACTTTGAAGATGAAGCATTAGTCAAACATTGTATAATTGAAATTTTAAACTTCTGCAAAATGGAGCAATTCAGAGTGAAATGAGTTTAATTCAAAGTTATATATATTAGGCTATTATGTCAAACAATATCAAACAATTGCATTGAAACTTATCTAATCTTAAAAATGAACCATAATTTATAGATATCACAGCTCCGTCAAGAAACCATGCTGTCAGGCTCATAAATCTATAATTTACTTGTTGCAATGTTCTCTTATTAAAGATTGGTACCATATCTGCTTTCCACCAATCTTTCCGTGCTCACCCAGCTATTATTAATTCATGAACTTAGTTACTTTAGCACACATGGGTGGATGTCATTTTGGCCAGGTGCTTTACCTACCTTAATCTTGTTTAGGTGTATCCCCAATTCCTCCTGCCACAGACAAGAAACTATTATTGGTTTGGGATTTGAGTTGCTATTTTTTGCAATTTCTTATATAGATTCAGTCTATATTAACCTTATCTTCTTTTTTAATATTTTGCTACATTTCGTGAATTTCCGAAATGAATTTTCTATTTGTAACTGTTTTTTTTATTAACTCCACTACTGTATTATTTAACTACACTAGTTGCGTTTTATTCTTTTAAATGTTATTGTCATATAGTATGTTTATAATTAAATTTCAGTGCAATCGTTTATGATAGGTGGCTTATAGCGAACCCGCCCAGTACTTTTCTGATGTCTTTCTTCCATGTGTAACTACCTAAAATGACTCTACAGTACAGTCTCAAAATTTTCACAGATAAATTGTTATCCAGTTATGATTTTCATTTAACCAAATCTCAGTTGTACCAATATAACATAATCTTATTCTAACAGCATTAGTTATAATTTACCTATTTTGATTGGAAGACTCCTAGCATCTGTTACATTGCATATGATATTTTTGCTGTGAGAAATGTGATTCTGCTAAGCTGACGCCATCTTGTTGTCTTTCAGCCATTTTGTTCTTTTATAGTTTAAAGACAGCTTAAATACAGCTAGTTTGTAGAAGTTATTCATTATTATCTTGTTGTTTGCAAGAAAACTGTGCCCATGACCTTGGATATGGCAGAGAAGAGATAAACCACCAAAATACCTTGGGAGAATTCCTGTGAGAATGTAGCAAGGTTTGTGTAAAGGAATCATGCACTATGAGTGGGTAAGACAGTTAGGGGTGTAGTTTGCTGAAGTACGCGATTCTGTATAATCAGAGTGCTATAATTATGTAAATGTGTAAACAATAAAGCAGAGAATATTGAACACTAAGATCTTGCAGTGTCTCTGATTCTTTCCAACTGATGAGCTTTAACTGTTAAACTGACACTTACAGGTGAACTGACTGATTAGAACCAAAAGCTGCCACTTTTATTATTGAAACCCTCTTTGCACCGATTCCACACGACTACGCCCTGTTCCCTGTCTATATTAGTGCATACTGTTTCTATCGTTACAGTCTTCACCAGTTCCGATTTTAAAGGCTGTCATCTCCACCAGCACAGTTGCACCCACTCCATGGGACAAATTACATTAACTTGTTCACGAGCAATAGGTTTAATGAGCTAATTGTTCAACCCTGCAATTGACTCTGATTGTTTTGAGAAACTGAGCGATTGCTTGCAGATGATCGTTCACATTCAATATAAACTTATATTAAGCTCCCATGTTTTCTGGCTGTAATATATTTTTAAACTGTAATGTCCCATTCCTTTATTTCAAAGTCGTGCTCTTTTCTCTCTATGCATATGCACCATATAGATTGTATTAGTTATTAAATTGTCTGCCAGGTTTTGACATACAGTTTAATTATATACTTACATTCTGTGTATATATTTATTCATTTATTTTAGGATGGGGTTTCCAATAGTGCACCACTTATCCAATATTTCTAATGTTTTTCATTGGCACATAACAGCTACATTTTAATATCTTGAAATCACATCCTTATTAATGTTATCTAAAGTCACCCTCAGAAGTTAATCGTACATCACATATACTTCTTCCATGGTTAAAAAAACAAGAGCTGGCAGAAAAGAAACAACTAGGTTCTCTATCCCTTAACAAAAGCAGAGTCAATAGAATGCCATATGTTTACTGATGATTACGTATGATCTCTGTGGCCACACTTTTATCTTCATTCTGCTATTTTTATTACATTTAATAATTTATTAACAATTTTTATTACAATTAAAAGACAAATACATTACTCAAGTGGTAGAGGAATCAACTAGAAGCACTAATAAACTTGGTAGTATCTAATTGAAAAAATATCATATGAGACATACTGGAAGGTGTTTAGGTAACAGTTGTCTTAATATAGTAATATTTAAATTGCATGTTAAAAAGGTTTTTGTAGTGGAACGAAAACTACGGAACTTGTTGATTCTAGAAATCAAAATTGTAAACAGAACTATACTATAATTTAATTCAGTAACATTTTGTAGGCCAGTAAGTGTTGAAACGAGTGTGGAAAGCTTTGAACATGGACATCAAGTCAGCAAGAGATACCTCCAAATGTGTATTAAGCTATAGTAAGTCATCTACAAACAATGCTAGTTTACATTGATGTCCACCCAACCCGAGGACTGAGATGTTGTGGTATTTTCTGTTAGCACTGGCTATAGCTTCCAACACTCCTACATTGTTCCATTATTAATTCAGACTGGATCAGAGAGAGACATACAATAAATTAAATATATAATTATTGTCTTGTTTTCTCTCGCTTCTGTGTCTGGCACGAAACCCACCTGATCCGTATCAGCTGCTTATAATATTCTTATATTGTACAGTAAGTGAATCATTATTCTTATAATATATTACATCATATTATTATTTTCTTTACAGAATGGTGACAAAATATCATGGATAACAACACTTCTATTATAGAATTCCACATTTTGCCATTTTCCATGAAAGCTGGTGATAAAGCCTTAATTTTCAGTGTTTTTTTCTTAGTATATCTGACTGGAGTACTGGTGAATATAATTATAATTGCAGTTATATGTTTGGATTCTCGTTTACACACCCCCATGTATCTATTTCTCTGTAACTTGTCCTTTGTAGACATATGTTACACAACAGTAACTATCCCTAAACTGCTAGACATGTTACGGTCTGGGAATATCACAGTTTCTTTCCCAGAATGCTTAACTCAGATGTACTTTTTCTTTATAGCTGCCAGCACAGAGGTTACACTTTTATTTATGATGGGGTACGACCGATATGTTGCGATCTGTCATCCTCTATACTACCATCATATACTGAGGAAGAAAATCTGTATCCTGCTGATGATTGTCATCTGGTTCTGTGCAGGTTTAAATTCAATGTTATGTGTATTTTCTTTACTTAATTTGTCATTCTGTCATTCTGTAACTATTCATCAGTTTTTCTGTGAGGCTAAAGCTCTGATTAACATATCCTGTTCCGGCTCCAATATGTTTTATATAATTATATATTCTAACACAGTGTTATTTGGTGTTTGTCCATTCTTGAGCAATGTGATGTCATATATAAAAATCATCAGTGTTTTACTGCACATTAAATCCAGGGATGGAAGAAGAAAAGCTTTCTCCACCTGCTCATCCCACCTCACTGTCATGATCATCTTCTATGTTAACTGTATATCCGTGTATATGATACCACCATCAGACAAACTTAACCTAATAGAACAGATACTGACTGTGCTGTATACAACAGTGATACCCATGGTAAATCCTCTCATATATAGTCTACGTAATAATGAAATAAAGACAGCTCTTCACAGATTGGTGGCAAAGCTTGTACCCCTTCATTAGTTTTATTTAGCATTTTTTAACTGTTCCGATTGAAGTCTGGTTTATGCAGAAATCCGAACTGCGGCCATAGTGAGGACCAGCTTGGTGTTATCCCTGGGTTCAAAGGCTCACAAAGATTTGTAAATCCTAATTTCTGTGATACCGAATTGTAGGAATTGTCAACCTGAACACATGATTTTTAAAAATCAAATTGAAAAAGACATCACCCACCCATCCAGCTTTTAAGGTGCCTGTTTGAAGCAAAACATTAGTGAATTGTTCCACTGCTGACAAAAATCACCTCCAGGATTAATATTATGAACTATATGTCTTTCAATAAATCAGTTGTAACAAATCTGTTGGTAATCTTTTATTATGCATTCCGGTGGTAAGTGGTATACATTCACCCTGTTCATATTTGTCATACCCAGACGATCACTTATATCGACACAAATTATTAGGGAATTGTTTTACTATGACACATATGGTCACTTTAAAGCAACAACAAGTATTTTTTTGATGTTCTCCACAATAATTAAACTTTATTTTCCAAACTTAAATACATTGCTTTCATGGACAATATTGTGCTCTTGGTTTATATTATGTCTATATTATTATTAATTCATTTGTATATAACTTACACAGTTCTATTCAGCACTGTACACTTATCCATGCCCAAGTGAGCATACAGTCTAGTTTTTTGGTCTCTAAGAGTCCAATAAATTTCCAACCTGAATATATGCAGGAAACAAAACAGAGAAGTAAAAGTGCATTTAGTTTCATATGTTTAGTTTAACATCACTAGCATATGTTCAAGGTATTCCATAGGCTTCTATCAGACATACCTATGCACAACTCAACCTATAGCGTACAGATGTAGCTACTTGGGCAGATTTAGAATGTTCATTAAAGCATATGCTGTATTTTTACTTAGAGACAACTAACAGTAAATAAACTACTTCTTATATTATACTGTTTAATAATAGAGTAATGTTACATTAACAGTGTGTATGTATTGTGCAATGCAACTGCATCATTAACAATGAATAAATCCACTTGTTTCCCTTGTTCATTAACTCCTAATTGTCTACGACTTGTGAACTGTGACTGCACTAATAATATCAAACATTAATCAAACTATTCATTTTTATCAACTAATTATGTTCATTTGGTTAAAATAAATAATGCAAATTTTGCAACCAGCTTTTAATTAGCTTGCACAAAATGCAATGCAGTCCATACTCTTGCCCAGGGCAAATCAGATTACACTTTTCGGACGATGGATGCTTTCCAGGTATGGCCAGGAAAGTTCTTTGTGAAGTTCCAGCTTAATCAGGTTGTCTATGTGTGCAGCATCTGAGGAGGAGAAAAAGGAATTAGTTAAATGTAACAATATATAAACATTGTTTATTGCATTTCAAACATGTCATAATGACGGAGTCCATCTATTAGTGTAAACATACTGTCAAAATGAAAGGAAAAACTAAAAATATATACACACATTTTTTTAAGAACATATAAATGATAAACTTTTAGGTTCTGCATTCTTAATTTACATGCTTCTGCCTAAAAGCACTAATTTTCCATTGGTAAATATTCTCTATATTGCAGAATGTCTGCATGGGCATAACATGCTAAAGCTTCTGTGGATTGCACTACATTTGGTCTACTCACGATTACAGAAGTTTGTTTTTCTAATAGGAATGCATCTTGCAGGATGCAATAGTTTGGGAAGAGATAGTTAAATAGATAGATAGATAGATACTATATGATAATTGATTCTTACAGAAAACGTATTATGACTGTAGTAAGGGCAGAGTAGCGTGAGATTCTCAACTGCTAGAACCTCTTCACAAGATGTTCACCTTTAGCAGCCCCCTTTCTGAGGAACTTGTTATTCCACAGCACTCGGTTGCACCCTGGTGTTATGGCTGAGGTAATGACATGAACTCCCAGAACAGATATTAGAGGCCTTCACCTTTAAGAGACACCTTTCCCATAGAGCTTGTTATGCTCGCAAGCAGGGCCATCTTAACAACATTATGGGCCCCCAGGCAAAGCAGTGCTCCGGGGCCCCTAGATATAGATATAGATATATAGATGTATACAGATACAGATACAGATATAGATATAGATATATAGAGATAGAGATAGATAGATGTACTTGCTCAGTGACCCTTGTAGGTTTTTTTTGCAGTTTTTTTTCGTTTGCAGGATTATTTATTCTCATTAAGAGCTGTGCCTATGGGGCCCCCTTCCCCGTGGGGCCCCCGGGCAGTTGCCCATTGTGCCCAATGGAAAAGATGGCCCTGCTCGCAAGTACTCGGATGCCCCCAGGTCTTAAACTCTGCATAATGGGAGTTTATGTACAGAAACCACAGCACAGGAGATAGAAGGCAATGGTCAAACACAGGAATGGATGGTCAAGGGAAATCTGGGAACAGGGGGTCCAAAGCACACAGAGTGGTCAAGGACGGGCCAAGGATCAGGGCTAGCAGCGATCTGGAAAGGTCCGATAAACAGGCAGAGGTCAGGGGCCATCAGCAAACAGCAGGGTCCAAAAACAAGCTGAGGTCAGAACATGAATCAGTTAGGAGATCACCAGTGAATCAATAAAGGTATGAGCGGGTCAGCAGGCAAGACACCAGACACTATAACCGGCAGGAAGGATAAGCTCTTCCTGCCTTAAATACACATATGGACCAATGGAAATGTAGCAGCCCAATTGCCTATTTGCCTTCACAGGTGTCTACTGATTAATGCCCCCCAGAATGCGCATGCGTCCAGGGAAGGTAGAAGTGACATCCCGGTCATCATAGCAAGGGCCGGGACGCATGCAGACTGCAAGGAATGAGTTGCAGCAGCGCTCATGCTGGTGCGACTCGTGACACCAGGACTTCAGTTCGGGTAGTAGCAGTTTTTGATCCAGCACTTGCCCGTGGAGTGGACAGAATGTGGTAGAAGGTAGTGAGCAACCAGGATATTGTTGGCAGAACTCAGAGCCAGACAGGCAGGGGTTAATCCAGAGTAATCTGGCACTTTCTCTGATGAAGTGGAAAGCTCTAAGGGGCAGGTAGGGAGCAACAAGAATGTATTTGGCAGCACTCAAATTCAGAGAAGCAAATGTTAATGCAGAGAAGTCTGGCACTTATCTGATTGATTGGACAGCTCACGGTAGCAGGTAGTTAGTCAGAGAGGCAAGGATTAATGTAGATTAGCCTTTGCGCTTATCTGATTGAATGGACCACTCACAGTAACAGGTAATGAGCAACCAGAATGTATTTGGCAAAACTCAGAGTCATGCAGGCGAGGATCAGGAGTAGGGAAGACAGCAGAAACCTTTAAACAATCCAATGGTTAAGACAGGTAAATATATGAGAGCAAATCCATTTAACAAAGCCAGGAGTCAGGAGTGGATTAGAAAGAAAAATCCTTAGAACAATATGGGTCAAAGGCAGAGAACAAAACAGGTCAGGATACAAGGCACACTAGGTGAATCAAGAACCATCACCAGCATTGGTATGCTGCTGGAAGAGGTTTATAAAGGCAGAAGCACCAATCAGAAACTACAGGTTAGCTTCATGGATGTGGTAAGTAGTATCACAGCTGCCAGACTGGAAGCTGAAGAGAAGCTTGTTGCTATTTGCCTCGCAACAAGCTGAATCAGTTAACTGCAGGATTGATCCTACATATGATGGCAGTAGTAGTGCTCAGCTGACAGGTAAGACAAACAGAATAGATCCTATTTCTTAACAGACTTCTATGTGAAACCTTGGCAGTTAAGATCTCTCCCTTCAATCGCTTGACTAAATATATTCTCTTATGATATCTACACCAGGGGTCGACAAATCGTGGCATGTGTGCCAGAGGTGGCACGCTGACCACTTTTGTCTGGCACTCCAGAGCTGAAGCTGCTTCAGTAAAGCAGCCAATGACGGCTGCATCACCGGCTGTTTTATTTAAGCAGCTCCCAGGTTTCTGGAGGAAGACGAGTCTCCAAAGGTAAGTAAGAGAAGCAAATTGAGGAGCACATATACTTGGCATACTATGACTTTCTGGGGGCAACAGTGGCATACTATGACTTTCTGGGGGCAACAGTGGCATACTATGACTTTCTGGGGCAACTTTGGAATACTATGAATTCTGGAGGCAACAGTGACATACTATGAATTTCTGGGGTCAACTCTGGCATACTATGAATTTCTGGGGGCAACTGTGGTATACTATGAAATTCTGGGGGCACAGCTATGTGGCATATTATGAATTGGGGGCACAACTATGTGGCATGATATGAATTGTAGGCAAAACTATTAGGCATAAGATAAATTGGGGGGCACAATTATAAGGCATGATGTGACTGGGGCACTACTGTGCAGCATAATGTTTTTTTGGTGGTCCCGTTACTGTTAATATGATATTAGCCTCATAAAATGAGACGTAAATATATATATATATATATATATATATATATATATATATATATATATACAGGGCCGCTGAGAGGGTGGTGGCTACAAATTACCCAGGCCCGGACCTGCCTGGGGGGCCCGGGGCCGCACCGGAGACCTATCTTTTATTAAAAAAAATAAATATTTTAAAACTACTTTTTTTTTGCTCGTGAGTGTCGCTCGCGCACTCGCGAGTGCAGGGGAGGTCGGTAGTGGCTAAATACCCTTCAGCTCTGGTACCTTCAGACGACAGGCCATGTGACTGCAATGGTCACATGGTATTCAGTGCGGGCGGGTTGCTGGATATCTTTCCGTCCTGTGTGCTGTGCAGTGGAGAATAAGGTAAGAAGAAGGTGTGCTGGAGAGAGGACATTTGTGACTAAAGGTGATGGAGAGGGACATGTGTAACTAAAGGTGCTGGAGAGGGGGCATGTGTGACTAAAGGTGCTGGAGAGGGGGCATGTGTGACTAAAGGTGCTGGGCAGAGGGAGGCACGTGTGATTAAAGCATGTGGGAAGAGGGGACATATGTGAGCAATGCTGCTGGGCAGAGGGGACATGTGTGAGTAATGCATTTTTCTGTAAGAGGGTGGCTTAGTGCTTTTCACCTGCTAGACATGCCCCCAATGATGCACTGCCACACCCCCAAGTTGATCTAGGACAGGTCCTATCCCAAATATAAATCTGTCCCCACATCATTTTAGATTTACTCCCCTTCCAATGCAACGTAGTTTAGCCAAATTGCAAAGTTACTCCTTTTTTTTGCTTTGCTGTCGCACAGACTGCGTTACACACAAAAGACTTGACATTGAATCCACTTATTATGGTCTGATGATGTGACAGTGAGCTGGACATCATATACTTTGTTGAAGAAGATTGACATTTATTGATTGTGTAGATCAGGGGTTGGCAACCTTTTTCTATCAGAGTGCTGGCTAAAATCTAGTGAAGCCCAGGTGTGCCAGTTGGGTGTAAGATATATATATATATACAGGGCTGCCTAGAGAAATTCAAGGCCCCGGTACAGCAACTTCATGGGGCCTTACAGTTGAGCATGGTAAAAAAGTGGCGGTGTATTGTGTAGTAATTTTGAAAGAGACAGTAAAATTAGAATATACGTTTTTAAAACATCATGGCCTTTTTACAAATTTGCAATCACATATGGAAAAATATCGATACTGAGGCAGAATTTACAATGTTTTTATAATAAACATTTCTAAGCTCTGAAAGTATATAGTTAACCAGGTGAAAAGAAAACTTTAATTAGGGCAGATGATTTCAGCTCCCAGAGCAGTTTGCTTGAATTACATAATTACATAATGTTTTCTATTACCCTAGAGGGTTATATAAACACAAGGTAATTAACACGTACATTATAGAGAGAGTATAAAATCACCCATATTACTCATCCCTGATGTGAAACAGGGACTGGAACAGGACGTGCTCTACAGTATGTCATCTATTTGTAGGTCATTTTAACCTCCTACAGGACCATTCTACAGGGTGATTCAAAAGTCGCAGTACACCCTTTTATTTCAAAAACTCTACAGGAAATTGGGAAACTTGAATACTCCAGTAAGGTATGGGTGACGTGGTCTATCTTTTACGGTATGTACCAAACATGGGCGCCATCTTGAAATCGGCCAATCGGCCCAATTCCTGTAGAGTTTTTGAAATAAAAGGGTGTACTGTGACTTTTGAATCACCCTGTATTTTTTTTGTCCCAAATAAATTAGAAAACATGGAGAATATTTCTTCAGGCATGTGTAGCTGAAAATCAGAAGCATTACACCACTGTGTAGTTTGTAGTTAGGAAATGGACGCACGTTAAAATTTCCTATTGTACTATTGTATGGAGAATCCTTAACAAGTTGCTTGTACAGTGTATCAGACAAATTTCAGTCACAGTGTTTTAGATCAGTGAAAATGTCATTTTTTCTTCTCCCTATTTCAAAATGTTGATTTGTAAAAAGTGCAATTTGATTTAAGAAGCAAATATATTAAATATATAATATATATATTATATACTAGTGACATGCAATGGAGGTACTATGTTTGCATTACTGCTTTTATCAACATTTTCTGCATTTTTTATTTCTTCAATGTAACTGATATTTTTGCCCTAATGTGCAGATAAAAACAAGCCAATTACAAAAAATTCTGCATTACATGTAAGCTGTATTTAAATTAAACTTGATTTGGCTTATATAAATAGTTAATAAAGACTCAGAAGTAATTAAACATGAGGAAATAAAATTATAAATTTTCTTATTATTTTATGTTACATGGATGATGAAAAGATATTAGTAGCCCATGCCATAGATTCTGTAGCAGGAGGCACAAGGACACCCCTTAAAGCTGGAAGAAATGAGATGTAATCTCCAGCCGTGAAAAGGGTTCTTTGCTATAAGAGCCATGAAATTGATCAAAACTCCTACAAGAACTAATATTGGCAAACTGTAGGGAAATGTGATAAAGAATTGGACATATTCCTAATAAAACATAATATACAATGCTATGTGCTTTAATAACACAATATAGTATATTGACCAAAGATATTGTACAACTGGCAGCTAGTAATTTTTGCCCTCTTGGGATAATTTGGACTATGCTTTATAGGGTTCTTAGATCAGCTGGAGTTTTTGAGTTTGAAATTTTGAACCTGGTGACACAATTTTTTGCAACCTAAATAGCAATATAACTATGTAACCATATGAAACATATATCTAATCACTGTCACATTTGATAGTGAGTAGATGAAAAGCTCTTGTATACACTCCAATAATTACAAAAGTATATAGTTTCTATCCTTCTTTATGATACTAATGTATTCATAGAATAGGACCTTACTGCTTTAATCTCTTTCATTTATTTCACCTCTATGTTCATATTTTACAGACCAAAGAATGAGTAACTTTTCCAGAACAGTTTCTGTTTTCTATTAGATTTCATTAATTGTGTTTCAGCTGCTAGGTACATTACAATAAACGTCATTTAACTTGATTCAAAAGCAATATGGTAACTGACAAAATGCATAAAGTGATATGAACATATGAAAATATATTGTAAAATATATCCTTATATTTCTTGAGACAGAATCTCATCACTTATATTTGGAGAGCAATGATGTGACTCTGCTAAGTTATAACTCATGTTTGGAGAGTAGTGATGTCCCTAGTGTTACCTGGCCATCTTCAAAGTATTCAGTGACAAGGACCATCGCCTCACATAAGAAAACTTTCTGTGCTTCAAATTAAAATTATAAGGAATAATGTGTCCTACTGTACAACAAAATATATATTAGATACAGAGGCGGAACTAGGGAGCTGTGGTCCCTGGTACCGGAAAGTGGGGAGGAGGGAACTGGGGGGCCCCCAACCCTCTGTATCTGCCATGCACCGGGCCCCATTATCTCGATGGACCCTGGTGCACCACACCTGACATGCCAATGGTAATTCCGCAACTGATTAAATGTCACTTTGAATCAGTCTCAAACTTTTTTCTTCGTCCAGAAAAATCTAAGTGGCTTCTAATATCTTTATATTTTACAGCAAAATGATATTAGAATATTGGTGGTCAACTTGAAATTCCGTGAACTTTATAAAACTATGTGGGCCGTAATCTCTTCAATTTGTTTGGTCAATGAACTTCTCAGTAATTTCTAATCTCTTATATTTTACGATAAGTATTGCAGTGTTCACACAACTGTTTATTACATCATATTAATATTTTCTTGCAGAAAGGTGACAGAATCCCATGGATAACGACACATCTTTAACAGAATTCCACATTTTGCCATTTTCCCTCAAATCTAATGATAAACCAGTTGTTTTCAGTGTTTTTCTCTTGCTATATCTGATTGGAGCACTGGTGAATATAGTTATAATTACAGTTATATGTTTGGATTCCCATTTACACAGCCCCATGTATCTATTTCTCTGTAACTTGTCTTTTGTAGATATGTGTTATACAACAGCAACTGTCCCTAAACTGCTAGACATATTACGGTCTGGGAATAGCACAGTTTCCTTCCCAGAATGCATCACTCAGATGTTCTTTTTCTTTATAGCTGGCATCACAGAGGATGCACTTTTATTTGTGATGGGGTACGACAGATATGTTGCAATCTGTCATCCATTACACTACCATCGAATATTGAGCAAGAAAACCTGTATCCTGCTTATAATTACTATCTGGCTCTATGCATATTTAAATTCCACAACATATATTTTTTCAATCCTTAAACTCTCATTCTGTCATTCTGTAACTATTCATCAGTTTTTCTGTGAGGCTAAAGCTCTGGTTAACATCTCCTGTTCTGGCTCCAACATGTTTTATATCATCATATATGTTAATGTAGTGTTACTTGGCGTTTGTCCATTCTTGAGCAATGTAATGTCATATATGAAAATTATCAGTGTTACTTTGCAAATTAAATCAAGGGAGGGAAGAAGAAAAGCTTTCTCCACCTGCTCATCCCACCTCACCGTCATGATCATCTACTATGTTAACAGTATTCGTAAACAATGGGCTAGATTTACTAAAGGGCAAATTGATGACCAGCGGACTTGCTAATGGTCTAAACACCAATAAAAAGACTGAAAACCACAGTTTAACAAACCACCACTTTCCACTATTTTTCTTTTTACTTTTTTATTATATTAAGGGGGCAATATTATTGTATTATTATATTATGGTGGCAATATGTAGTGCCACATGTGTGAATCATACATAATTATTGCTCTCATTAACAATCTAAGAGAGATGGCTCTTAATATATTCATAATAGCTCTATAATATAATACAATAATATTGGCCCCTTATGATAATGTGAAATAAAATTTGCCCCATAAGTTAATTGCAAATTATATTTGTCCCTTAATCAATCAATAAACAATGATT
Organism: Mixophyes fleayi; assembly: GCF_038048845.1. Taxonomy (NCBI): domain Eukaryota; kingdom Metazoa; phylum Chordata; class Amphibia; order Anura; family Limnodynastidae; genus Mixophyes; species Mixophyes fleayi. The sequence goes on from NC_134408.1 coordinate 15,395,846, forward strand.
GTCCCCATAGTTCATAAGTCAATGGTGCCACGTCTTAGCTTCTGAATGGCAAGAAAACTCAATGGTCAATCAAAGCAGGCATTAGAAACCTGTCTTTTTTCTGGCAATTTCATGATTGCTTTGACTATACCGTGGGCTAAAACTTTGATGGATAACACTACTTTGCCATATTTGGTCTAAAATGATTACTGAAGTTTTTTGCTAACAATCCTGTATCCTTCCATAATGCTATAGCTTGGGAAGTGCTTCATTGTGTCTGTGTAGGACATGCTCTTGATGTAAATACAGAACCTGGCTGCATTAGTTCTACATGGTTAAGTTATTCACCAGTTGTGGTGATTTAAGTAAAAAATATGATACTCTCTAAAGTTACACACTTATATTGATGAGCCAACATTAAGCCATGTGATGCATATAGTGTCAACCACACAAATACAAACATATTTATATTATTTATAGTATATAATAATTTAGTTTTGTGCTTTGTCGAGATTCCCTTCACTCTCCTTTACTTTATGATGACCCCCCAGAGAGGACCCTGTCTTCTTCACCACCTCCTCCTCTTTCTTTCGTTCTTTTTTTAAAAAAATATTTAAAAAATAATTCAATACCTGTCACCTCTTCATGTATTATACCTTAACACTATCCATATTATAAGGGCACAGTCGTGCCCATATAATATATGTAATATAATTTAATATAATATGACAAATTATTAATAACCTAAAGTTCAAAATCTCGCCATTTTTTCCACTTCCTGTATTGCAAAAGTCCCCACTTTTCTATTTTTTGGGGAGAGCATAACTCAGTGTACAGGAGGTTTTAAGACATGTGGGTAAATGTATCAAGGTCCGATTTTGCAAATCCAGCGATTTTCTCAGGAGAGTTGAAACTCGCAGATGTATAAGGCTGAGATTTCATGTAAAATGTCTCAGTTACACACCCCCATGTATCTATTTCTCTGTAACTTGTCCTTTGTAGACATGTGTTACACTACAGTAACTGTCCCTAAACTACTAGATATATTACGGTCTGGGAATAACAGAGTTTCCTTCCCAGAATGCTTCACTCAGATGTACTTTTTCATTTTAGCTGCCAGCACAGAAGTTACACTTTTATTTGTGATGGGGTACGACCGATACATTGCGATCTGTCATCCATTACACTACCACCATATACTGAGCAAGAAAATCTGTGTCCTGCTAATGATTATCATCTGGTTCTGTGCATGTTTAAATTCAATTTTATGTATATTTTCAGTCCTTAATATGTCATTCTGTCATTCACTTACTATTCATCAGTTTTTCTGTTAGCCTAAAGTTCTGGTCAACATCTCCTGTTCTGGCTCCAACATGTTTTATATCACCATATATTTTAACATAGTATTATTTGGCGTTTGTCCATTCCTGAGCAATGTGATGTCATATATAAAAATTATCATTGTTATTCTGCAGATTAAATCAAATGACGGAAGAAGAAAAGCTTTCTCCACCTGCTCATCCCACCTCACCGTCATGATCATCTGCTATGCTAACAGTATATCTGTATATATGATACCACTATCAGACAAACCCAACATCACAGAACAGATATTGACTGTGCTGTATACAAAAGTGATACCCATGGCAAATCCTCTCATATATAGTCTACGCAATAATGAAATAAAAAGAGCTCTTCACAGATTGGGGGCAAAGCTGGTGCCCCCTCATTAGTTCTACTTTGCATGTTTTCTGTATACGTGCATATTCAAATCTATGTTCTGTTAACTAGTCTGATTGAAGGCTGGTTTATGCAGAAATCTGAAGTGTAGCCATAGTGAGATCCAGCATGGTATCATCCCTGGGTTCAAAGGTTCACAAGGATTTGGAAATCTGGATTTTGAATTTCTGACATACTGAATTGTAGAGAATTGTAGATTGATCTGAAGATATGATTTTTAAAAATCAAATTGAAGACGACGTCACTCACCCGTCCAGCTATCAAGGTGAAAAACTTTGGTACAGTAAAATTCTTCTGGCAAAAATCACCTCCCAGGTTAATATTATGAACTATATGTCTTTCAATAAATCAGTTCAGAAACAAATCTGTTGGCCTGGCAGTGGCGCATGCAGGGGGGGGGGGGTTTCTGGGTCTCCATAACCCCCCCTTCCGCTAAGTGCCCACCATAGTGGCACTGTCCTATACAGCAGCCGCGGTGCTGTCAAAGAAGCGTCCACGGCGGTGCTGTATTGTATTGTATACAGCACCGCCGCAGAAGCTCTCTCGCATGGTTTTTTTTTCTGGGTCAGGGGGTGAAACCCCCCCCTGACAATCCTGCGTGCGCCTCTGCCTGGGTAATCTTTATTATGCATTCTGGTGGTAAGTGGTTTGCATTCACCCTGATCATTATTTTCAGACCCATAAGATCGCTTGCACAAATGATTAGGGAATTGTTTTATAGGGACACATATGGTCACTTTAGAGCAATGACTACTATTGTTTTTGATCTCCTCCACAAGAATTAAACTTTATTTTGCTTTAATGGACAATGTTATGCTCTTGCTTAATATTATGCTTCTATTATTATTAATTAATTTGTATATAACTTACACAGTTCTATACAACACTGAACACTTTTTCCATGCCCAACTAGTTTTGTTAGTGTCTAAGAATCCAATAAATTTCCTACCAGAATGTATGCAGGAAACGACACAGACAAGTAAAGGCTCATTTAGTTTCATATGTTCAGTTGAATGCATCTGAATATCTATTAAATTTAATATCATTATTAACAATAAATAAACACCCTTGTTTTCCTTGCGTATCATGATCTTTATGTCTATGTCTTGTGTACTGCGACTGCATCATTAATATCAAAAATTAATAAAACTATTCTGTTTTGTTAACTAATTCAGCTCATTTGGTTAACGTATCAGAACATAAGCACAATAAAACATACAGATTTTAAAAAGCATTAAATCTTTAAATAATAAAATAAATAATATGAAAATGAAATAAATGAAAACAAAAATTTGCAAATAACTCTTAATTAGTTTGCACAAAATGCATTGCAGTCCACAGTCTTGCCAAATGGCAAATAAGATTGCCCTTATCAGACGATGGATATTTTCCAGGCTAGTCTTCTCTACCATTGCATCTTTAACTACCCGACAGAATAAACTAAACGTACAAACAATTTTATTTATAATTATTTACAAAAAAATGCAACCTTACTTCCATTAGCTTAATAATTCATACACATGTAAGAACATGTAGTATAACCTGAATCTAACCACGGAATCTGGCTATAAAGAATTACCGCAGACCTTACCACTTTGTCAAGGTGAATGTACAGTGACAGTATTACACAACCTGCCTTGCATTCCCATGCCTTTGCATATATTGAGTGCTTTTTGCAACAATACTTTTGCTGTTACTTTTGGAGGCCCTAAGTGATTACAAGTGGTACTGGAAATACTGAGAAAAAATCTGGTGTATTGCAGTTTGTGGTACAATGTATTTAAGTGAGATAGATTAGTTTTAGGGGCCATGGAAGCAGACTTGTCCAACAAGTATCCTCTATCATTTCTCCCTGATACTTGAATACATGCAATCACATGATTACACTGCAGTGAATCATATGTAGAGGGTGCCTGGCTTGACAGGAGCCATTTGATTGTCTTCCTTCTTTTTATAAGTGCAGGTTATATTTATAGCCACGCTGTATTCAAATCTCCAGGTCCTTAGTATATCTGTTTAAATTTTTGGTTTTGCCCAATGAGAAGCTCCTCGATCACCTCTGGTGACCACAGACAAAACAGGAACTTCTGCAAGAGTTGCAAAGTTATACTTTAAGCTAAGACCCTTCTCCTCAGGTTCAGAACAGCAGGTGTTAGGGATAATTATATTATCATTACAGGGTTATGCTCAAATCTGGTCCTTTGGCCTTGAACCACTGAATCCTACCTTGTATTGTGTGGATGCTTTTTGTGAGTACATAGATCTCCTTGACCTAGACCTGGTCTTTTCTGAGATCTACTTACATTCCCTTAGTCAGGGTTACAGTCCTGTAGAAGAATATTGTTCTAAGTTCTTCCATGTTTTGCTGATGGGTGACGGATTGTGATTGACACGACCCAGCTCTGCACAATCAATTTTGGCTAGGATCTTTTGGTAAAGTGCCAAACTCCAAAAGCCCTAGAAAGTCTCATACTGTCTACTGTCATAGCTGTCTATTAAATAACTTGATGCATAAAAAAGGAAGCTGATATGTTTGAATGTATCTCTTATGCTACTAATAATCATAATGACAATAACAAAAGTAACAAACCTCTGGACTGTATTAATATTGTGGTGAGAAGGGCCACTTGGCTCACTTCTGCTCTAAGAAGATGGGAAAAATCAAGCCCTTGTTGACTTGAAGGAACTTGCCTAGGTCCACATCTATTTCCTTCTAAAAAATATTCTTCTATTACTTGTTAACATCTTTTTTTAATACATGTCAATAATTGTGTTGGCTTTAATTTATAGGGTATTTTTTAGACACAGAATGATTTTGATTTGATTGTGCCATTAATTTAATTTCTGGTTCAAAACTCCTTATGGGAAGGTTTACTCCACCTCAGCCTCTGAATCCAGTGAGAGAAAATTTAAAGAAAGGTTTTTGTCAGACCATCTACATCATTTACAGGTGCCAGTTTCTTCTTTTTTTCTAAATATTTTGAGGGTTACACCCCTGTATAGATGATAGAGTTATGAATGCAATTAGAGTAAGAAATAAATACCAAATCTTTCATCTCCAAACTTTTTGACCAAATCAACGAGGCTGTTGTTTATCTAAAATAGATTTGAGGGGAATTTAAAATCGTATTCATATCGAAGAATGATATGGATGGAAGAATGCATTTAACACCCGTAATGAACATTATGTATTCTTCGCCATGCCATTTGGACTTTGTAATTCTCGGACAGTTTTTCAGGAATTTATCAATGAGATCTTGTTTGTACTTTATTTTGATGACATTCTGAACTTTTGTTCGTCTCTCTCTAAGCATCTTACGCATGTTAAAGTTGTCCTGCAAAGATTGAGCAAAAATCAGTTATTTGCCAAGTTGGAGAAATGTGCACTTGAAGTAGAAGAATTTTCTTTCCTTAATTGTCTTGTTTCTCAAATCAGATTTCAAAGGATCCTGTGAAGGTTCAGGCAATTATTGATTTTGCACTTCCTACAAATCTTAAAGCCATCCAAAGACTTTTAGGACTTGCTAGTTATTGCAGAAGGTTTATAAAATCTGTTTACACCATTATAGCTCCTATTACCGCTTTAACTAAAAAAGGAGCAAATACTGCAGATTGGTCACAGTAGGCTTGTTAATCAGCATTTAGTACAGTTCTTCTGCTTCAACATCATAATAGCAATTTATCTTTTTGCTAAGGTTAATTCTTCTGATGTTGCGCTGGAGCAGTCATTTCTCAAAATGGTATTGATGATCTTAAACTGCATCTCTGTGCTTTCCTCTCTATAATTTTTTTGGTTAGCAAGGTTAATTATGATGTTGGTAACTTAGAGCTCTTGGTGATAAAATAAGTATTTGAGCAATGGAGACACTGGTATAGGCACCTTTTCATCCCACCATTGCGTATATAGGTTATAAGAATCTGCAGTATTTTGAGCCTACCAAGAATGATGCCTAATGAGTTTATGAGTTTTTTTTTTATCTAAATACATAATAAAGTTCCTGATAAAATGTCTATAATTCCTAACACACAGAATCGTGCAGCTTTGAACCAGGATCTGTCCACCAAATTATTACAAGCTCAAAAACAGGCTCCTAAAGACATTATCAGTCATTTCCTTTTTGTTCCTAAACAATTTTGTAGGGCAGCCTTGTCTTAAGTTCATGAAAACAAGCTAGTTGTTCATCCTGGTATTCATAAGTCCACTAAATAGTTATTTCAATTGGTCTGGTGGCCCTCCTTTATGAACAATATTATTGAGTTTGTCCATACCTATGAAGATTGAGCCAGTAATAAAGGACTGATGACTTTTCCCCCAGGCCAGCTGATGCCTTTTACTGAACCCTGGAAATATCCAGCAGTGGATTTTATTGTTGAATGTTCTCCATTGTGTCTGCTAAAGTTTATTTTTAGGTCCTGAAGGGCATTTTATTCTAATTTGGGCATTTACCTTTCTTATTCTCCTGTACGTCACATACAGAGCAGTGTTCAAACTAAAAGAGTCAACCAAGTCCTAGAACAGCTTTTAAGGTGTTATATCTCCAAGTTGCAGAATAAGTCTACCCTGGGTACTGTTGCTGTAGAACTCTAATTGTTTTACATGGATTTTTGCATGTTTTCTTTTCTGCATTCTTCTGATATTCATGAAGTCAGACAAGTTTTACTATGATTAAAATTTATATGGCGAAAAGTACAAACACCATTGGCACATGCTACCTTTCATTCTAAGTATTTTGCCAATCACATGGAAATTTTAGATACAAAGTAAGTGACAACCATCAGGGATACTTAGCCTAGGTTTATCAATAATATTAATCTGGTTTCTTTCCAGTTAGAGAATTCCTAGGATTTTCCCCTGTTTCATACTTAAACTTGTTTTCCACTCCAATTTTTTTCAGAAAGGGGTCAGATTTGGTTGATGGACAACATGAATATGTTAGTGAGAGAATTTTTAACTCTAAAAGGTCATCTCCATTATTTGGTTCACTGGAAGGCATATTGTCCATTGGAAATGTCTTGGATTCCCTTCATTGATCTTCTTGCAGAACCGTTAAAAGATACTGTTCACAAGCTTTTCCCAGAGAAACACTCTTCTAGGGGTCCGGGTAGGCGTAGATGAGTGCTACCACGATCCTCTATCATTTCTCAGTAGCTTGGTTTAAAAGGAAACCTCCCATCAGCCTAACTGACAGTGCAGTACGAATCATCTTTAGAGGGGGCCCAAAATGGCAGGAGCCCTCCTGATTGGTTTGTTTCTCTTTATAAGTGCATACAGCCCAGACTCTCAGTGGCAGTTATAGTTGCAGCCATGCTGTATTCTAGTCTCTAGCTCTTTAAAATATCTGGCTTGAGTTCTGGTTTTGACCCTATTTCTGTCCAACTAACAATAAGGGGTCTACAAGGCTACCTTTATATCAAGTGTCAAATATTGCATTTAACTTTTCAAAACATTGGTTTATGTGTACATCGTTTTGTTTATTATACCTAATTTGTGGAATATTTACACCTACCTAGAGCAATAAACTAAACTGAAATTGCTGGAAAAGAACTGAATTCTGCCACCAGAAGTATAAGAGTCACATCCACTCAGCTGTGATGCTGCCAAAATCAGGAATGATTTCTAATATTATTTATTCTCTATATTTGCTCCTTTTTTCACCAACTCTTATTTATCCTTATCATTATTCTATGTACTATATATGTTGCCATTTCTAACTCACTTTCAATTAAACTTTATTGGTTCAAATTTTCTCTATCCACCCCATGTAATTATTACTATATTACACTATTAATATGGACATCATAATATCTAACATCTAATCATCACAAACATCATCCGATCACCCTGGACAATAATCCTCATCCCGTCTTAACACCTTACATTCCCCATACCCCATACCTTAGTCCTTATTTTCAGTACTCCACATATTATTGTAAGTACAGCATGGCATATAATGTATCATCAGAGTTTTATGTGCTGCACTCTATTGCCTGTTGTACCCCTATGCTTTTCAGTTTTTGTTCATCCAAACCTACTTCCACTGCGCTTCTCCCTCACCCATCAATCATTACTATTCACCACAGCATAGCTTTTTCCATCTCTGCTCTATGCACCATACTCCCCTATAACTAATACCACAAAGCACAGTAAATTTACATTCTCCATAAATACCAATAACCATAACAAATCAAGTGCTCCTTTAACAACTAACAGTTTTGCCTTCTACACCTCTTAGTACATTCCTACTGGATCCGCACACTATTACCAGACTCCCTCATGGAAAATCTTCAGATCCCGGCTGACTTTCTACATCTACTGATCTGGCTCCTTTATATCACTACTCCAACCAACACTCCATGGATACGGAAAGATAAGTGTAACTTGGGTTCTTGGTCTTCTACCTGGAGGAACCAGTGACAGCAGCACATTCTATCCCTCACTAGCCAAGCAAAGTAGTGTAGCTCCAATTACACTCCTACAGCACCCCTCCCTGCTCATTTAAACACATCTTCCCTCAAAGACAAATCTAATTTGTGCTGATCTATGGCATAGCTTAATTCATCATTGTGCCTATCTCACCGTTGGGTGGAACATCCCCCATCGGCACAAAACCTGCCAAGCTCCCGTGCAAAATTTCTGTACTCTGCATTTTGTTCCACGAACCAACATGCAGTCCTGTAAAAATAGGTTCACTGTCCATCATTCCTGATGCTACAGAGGCTCCTGAGAAACACTGCAATACATATGTGTATTTTATGTATTTCTTGTGTAGTAAATTTAAAAGGGACAGTAAAATTAGAATATACATTTTCAACACATAATGTCCCCTTTACAAATTTACAATCACATATGGAAAAGCACCAATACTGAGGCAGAATTTCAAATGTTTTTATTCTATAACTCTCAAAGCTCTGAAAGTATATAGTTAACTAGATGAAAAAGAAAACTTTATTTATGGCAGATAATATCAGCACCCAGAGCAGTTTGCTATAATGATGTAATTGCATAATATTTTATTTTACCCTAGAGGGATTTGATTAACACATGCATTATAAAGAGAGTATAAAATCACCCATATAACTCATCCCTGATGTGAAGCAAGGACTGGAACAGGACGTGCTCTACAGTTTCATCATTAGCACATCTATTTGTAGGTCATTTTAATCTGCTATAACACAATTATATATTTATATCACAGATAATTTAGAAAATGTGGAGAATATTTCTTCAGGCATGTGTAGCTGAAAATCAGCAGCAATACAACACTGTGTACTATGTAGGTAGGAAATGCACTGTCGCTAAAATGTCTTTTTTGTATTTTTGTATGGAGAATCCTTAACAAGTTGCATGTATATCAGCTGAATTTCAGCCACAATGTTTTAGATCAGTGAAAATGTAATTTTCCCTTGAAAAAATGTTTTTTGCCTATTTCATAATTAGGGGCCTGGTTCATTAAAGATCTTAACTTAAGAAACTTCTTATTTCAGTCTCTTGGACAAAACCATGTTACAATGCAAGGGGTGCAAATTAGTATTCTGTTTTGCACATAAGTTAAATACTGACTGTTTTTTCATGTAGCACACAAATACTTGATAGCTTATTTGTACACTGAAATTTAAAGTTGATATTTGTGTGCGACATGAAAAAACAGTCAGTATTTAACTTATGTGCAAAACAGAATACTTATTTTCACCCCTTGCATTGTAACATGGTTTTGTCCAGGAGACTTAAATAAGAAATTTCTTAAGTTAAGATCCTTAATGAATCAGGCCCTAGATTTTTAAAGAGTAAAATTTGATTTAAGAAGCAAATATATTAAACACATAAAATATATATAACTAGTGACGTGCAATTGAGGTACTATGTTTGCATCATTGCATTTATAACCCTTTTATGCATTCTGTATTTCTTCAATGTAACTGATATATTTTTCCTTAATGTGCTGATAAAAACCCGTTGTATCAAGCTAACTGCAATACCAATCTGTAATATGCGTAAGCTGTATAGAATGATTTAAAAAAAAACTTAGAGGTAATTGAACATGAAGAAATGAAATTATAGATTTTCTTTTTTTATGTTACATGGATGATGAAAGAGGTATTAATAGCCCATACCTTAAATTCTGTAGCAAGAGGCACAACGACACCCATTACAGCTGGAAGAAATTAGATGTAATCTCCATCAATGGAAAGGGTTCTTTGCTGTAAGAGCCTTGGAACTGACCAAAACTCCTACAAGAACTGTTTTTTGGCAAACTCTGTAGGAAAATGTGATAAAGGAGTGGACATTTTCCTAATAAAAAATAATATACAATGCTATGTGCTTTAATAACACAATATTGTATATTGACCCAATATATTGTACAGTTGGCAGCAAGTAATGTTTGCCTTGTTAAGATAAATTGGACTATGCTTTATAGGGTTACTAGATCAGCTGGGTTTTAAGGTTGAAATGCTGAACCTGGTGACATACAGTTTTTTACAATCTAAATAACCATGTAACTATATGTAACATATATGTAATCACTGTAACATTTGATAGTGAGTAGATGAAATGCCCTTGTATACACTCCAATAATTACACAAGTATATCGTTTCTATCCTTTTTTTATGATACTAATGTAGTAATAGAATAGGACCTTACTGCTTCAATCTCTTTAATTTATTTCACTTGTAAGTTCACATTTTAATAACAGACCAAAGAATAAGCACATTTTCAAGAAGAGGTTCCGTTTTCTATTAGATTTCATTCATTTGTTTAACTCATTCATTATGTTTCAGCTGCTAGGCACATTACAATAAATGTAAACTTTATCTTGATTCAAAAGCATTATGGCAACTTAAAAAAGTGACATGAATATATGAAAATATCTTGTAAAATACATCCTTATACTTCTTGAGTCAGAATGTCATCACTTATATTTGGAGAGTAATGATGCCAGTACTCCTCTAAGTTACAACTCATGATTGGAGAGTAGTGATGCCACTAGTGTAACTTGACCATTTTTAAAGTGTTCAGTCATGTATGACTACCAGTAAAGGTAAAACACACCTGGACACGGAGCATCGCCTCAATAAGAAAACTTGCTGTGTTTCAAATTAAGGAAATAAGGAATAATGTATCCCTACTGTACAACAAAATGCATATTAAATGTCACTTTGGAGCAGCCTCATACTTTTATTTGGTCAAGAAAAGTCTCAGTGGCTTCTAACATCTATTTTAAAGCAAAATTATATTAGAATATTGGTAGTCAACTTGGAGTTTCGTGAACCTTATAAAACTATGTGTCCTGTAGTCTCATCATTTTATTTACTTCTCAGTGATTTCTAATCTCTTATATTTTACAATAAGTGGTGCAGTGTTTACTTAATTGTTTCTTACATCATATTATTATTTTCTTGCAGAAAGGTGACAACATTTGAAGGATAACGACACATCTATTATAGAATTCCACATTTTGCCATTTTCCCTCAAATCTGCCGATAAACCTCTTATTTTCAGTGTTTTCTTCTCACTATATCTGATTGGAATAATGGTGAATATAGTTATAATTGCAGTTATATGTTTGGATTCTCGTTTACACACCCCCATGTATCTATTTCTCTGTAACTTGTCCTTTGTAGATATATGTTACACAACAGTAACTGTCCCTAAACTACTAGATATATTACGGTCTGGGAATAACACAGTTTCCTTCTTAGAGTGCTTAACTCAGATGCACTTTTTCTTCATAGCTGGTATCACAGAGGATGCACTTTTATTTGTGATGGGATATGACCGATTTATTGCAATCTGTCATCCATTACACTACCACCGTATACTGAGCAAGAAAATCTGTATCATGCTTATAATTACTATCTGGCTCTATGCATATTCAACTGCCATGACATACATTTTTTCTGTCCTTAAAATGTCATTCTGCCATTCTGTTACAATTCATCATTTTTTCTGTGAGCCTATAGCTCTGGTTAGCATCTCTTGTTCTGGCTCCAACATGTTTTATATCATCACTTATGTTAACATAGTGCTACTTGGCATTTGTCCGTTCTTGAGCAATGTGATATCATATATAAAAATTATCAGTGTTATATTGCATATTAAATCGAGGGATGGAAGAAGAAAAGCTTTCTCCACCTGCTCATCCCACCTCACCGTCATGGTCATCTACTATGTTAACGGTATATCCGTATTTATGATACCACCATCAGATCAAAACAACTTCTTAGAACAGATCTTGACTGTGCTGTATACAACATTGATACCCATGGTAAATCCTCTCATATATAGTCTACGCAATAAAGAAATAAAGAGAGCTCTTCAGAGATTACTGGCATAGCTGATACCCGCTCATTAGCTTTTACGTGACATTTTTCCTATATGGCTATACATTTATATGTAAATGATATCTGAACCGCAGCCATAGTGAGGTCCCACATGGTTGTATTGTGGTCCCTTATGGTCTTATCCCAGGGTTTAGAGATTCACAGGGATTTGGAATTGTTAAGAATTGTGATAGTGAATTGTAGGGAATGTCCACCCCAAAAAATATCTTCACACTGATCCTGATTGATGGAGAACATTACTTACCCACTGAACAAGTATTTTAAACCTCAAGAAAACATTACCTGCCCATCCATCTTTTAGGGTGCCAGTATGAAGCAAAACATTACTCCTAATGGATTGCCCCACTGATTTGAATAACAAGCATTTCCACCCAGTTATGTGCAGTTATCTACATAGGCCTATAGTGAAAAATCTTCTGATTAAAATTCAACTCCAGGATGATTATTACGAACTTTAAGTCTTTAAAGATAGCAGTTCAGTAGTACAGTCAGTTGGCCCGGGTAATCTTTTTATTATTCGTGCTGGTTGTATATGATATGCATTCAACCAGATCACATTAATATTCATGATCTTAAATAGTTAACCAAGTTGGTACATTGGAGACCAGAGCAAAGACAAAGAGTGCAGTCTACCTTGGGTACCAATGCTTTATTCGTATATATATTTTTGAAGAAATTTATGATATAAGACTCATATTTTTATGCACAGAGGCATATTTAAGTCTTTATTTGTTCACAGCCAGAAGAGTACTTTCATGGTGTATCTGCAACAATTTTCTGGCAATTGTTTTATTATGACCCATTTGTGTGGTACACAACAATGTAAAAAAAAATAAACTTCAAAGCAATGCGTACAATTGTTTTTAATTCCCCTCACAATAATTTAATCTTTATTATAGAATTAAATTCAATGGTTTATATGTACAATATTATGCCCTTGCTTAAAATTATGATTCTATTGTTATTAATTTATCTATGCATTACACAGGTCTGCACAGAACTGTACACTTTGGCAGACACAGTTTCCGTGCCTGAGCTTGCAATCTAGTTTTGATGGTGTCTGCGACACATGGAAACAAAGAGCTAGATTTACTAAAGGGTGAATTGATGACAGCCGGATTTACTACAGGTCAACCAGCCAGTTAAAAGGCTGAAAACAACAGTTTAACAAACCACCATTTTCCAAATCTCCATAATTTTTAACTCGATAAAAATGCATACAGCCAGATATAATAAGCTACTGTTTGACAAACCGTCGGGAAAACTACCAGAAATACAGACAGAAACCAGAGATGGTTGGGAGAGGCGAGTTTGCTCAAACTGCATGATGTTTGAGCTATATTGCCATTCAGAACATAAGAGGAGGTACTATAGACTTATGAATTATGGGGACAACCATCATTTATTGATTAAGGGGCAAAAGAAATGTAAAATTAACTTATAGGGGCACATTTTATTTTTTATATTATTAAGGGGGCAATGTTATGGTATTATTATATTATGGGGACAATATGTAGTGCCACATGTGTGAACCATAAATAATTATTGCCCTCATTAGCAATCAAATAGAACTGTCACTTAATATAATTATATATTCATAATAGCCCTATCATATAATATAATACATTAAAACTGTCCCCTTAATATAATGAAAAATAGAATTTGCCCCATAAGATAATTATAAATAAATTTTGCACCTTAATCAATAAACAATGATTCCCCCCATAATTCATAAGTCAATGCTGCCAACTCTTAGGTTCTGAATGGCAAAATAGCTCAACAGCCAATCAAAAGCAGGTATTGAAAAAACTTTTTTTTTTCTGGCGGTTTTGACTAAACCGGGCGTTTAGCTGTTTTCAATCTGCCACAGATAGTCAGTCATTTCACATCCCAGCCTCAAACCACCCTATAGGAAATGCAGCAGTTTGGAGCACAAAAACCAATACCAAACATGATTCTTAGTAAATCTACCCCTAAAAGTTACATGCATTATCTCCCGAACATATACGCAAGAAACGACACACACAAGGAAAGCACGTACAGGTTCATAAGTTCAGTCGGACACATCTAAAGATACTTCCAGCTGGACATCACTAGCATGTGAAAGTTGTACAGCAGGATTATATCCAATTCTACCTATAGCGTACAGTTGCAGCTTGGACGGCAGATTTAGAATGTACAGTAGATTGTATGCTGCATTTTTACATAAAGACAACTCCCAGTAAATAAACTATTCATTAGATCATATTGTTTAAGAATAGAGTAATGTTACCTTAACAATGTGTATGCCTTGTGTACTGTGACTGCGCCATTAAAAATGGATAAACCCATTTGCTTCATTTGTGTTTTAACTTGTTGACCATGTCTTGTGTAGTGTGACTGCAACATTCACAACAAATAAACCCACTTGTTTCCCTTGCGTATTAAGACCTTGTTATTTATGTCTTGTATACTGCAACTGCACCATTAATATTTAACATTAATCAAAACTGTTCAGTTATTTTAATTAAGTTCATTTGGTTAAAGTAATAGAATATAAGTACAAAGAAACAAAATGGTTTAGAAGAAAATATTCCAAATGTATTATAATAATACAATACGTAATATCACAATTAATTGAACAAACAAAAGCAAAGAATTGAAACCAGCGCTATATTAGCTTAAACAAAACGTAATGTACACTAGAGTCTTGATCAACGCAAGTCGGATGAGACATAAGGATGAGCTATTGAATAGAAATGCAGCTCCTTACATAATAGAGACAGTTTTAAAGAAACAAGAGGGTGCAATGTCTGACATATATATTTGCATATCATACCATGTAAGAGCATATATATATATAGATGAGCCTTGAAGACTACATATACCCTACATACAGTCTATGGGTATGGTCTTGTCTCTAGGTTATAGGCTAATTGCAGAACAGTATTTATAGATCAATTATGAAAATCAAATAGAAACACAATTAATAAATAACAAATTTAATAAACAAAATGAGAAAAAAAATCTAGAACAATCATGAGATAGGTTTATACAATGACAAGATGCAGACATGTGTAGGCACTGATATAGTGAATATAGCTCCTTTGGGAACTTTTGCATATCTGGAGCCGGCAGAACATTTAATACCGATAAGAGGGTCACAATGATATTCTTACCCTAGTTAGCCCTAATGCAGGTCTTCTGTTTCTATTCTGGCGTTTAACAACCAAAGCGTTCGAGATTCATTGCAGACCTTCTGTAATGTTGCGTATGGAACATGGAAGTGGGTCGATGGAATGCACGGCTATGTGGCTGTGTTGTGACAAACTTCTTTCTCTGCTCCAATGCGTTTCATCCAACTACCGGACTTTGTCAAGCCTTGATACTAGGTAACGTGGAGATTACTTATAGTTTGTCACAAATCTAATTGGACAAGTATTCTTTTATTTGAAAATCCATTTAAAATCACATAAAATTGGCCAAACATGCAACTTTATCTAGGAATATCCTATGTTTCTCCAGTATTATGGAGATATTCCTATTTTAAATGAGTGGATGTAGAAATAATAAGAATAGAATTTGTAAGTGTTGAAACAGAGTAAATAAAAACAACAATACAAATAATGTAAATAGAAATAAATAAAAATAGATATAAAATAAAATAAGGTAAAATGGAATTAAATAAAAACTAGAAAGAATGGCTAATGGATTTAAGAAAGATTCTTATCTTCGTCTTAATCCTATAGGGTAAGGTAATTTTTTCATTATTGAACTAAAAATATGCTTCTGTATCTTTAAAAACAAATTGAAATCGAAATCACTATTTAATCCATAGGGGGTCAACATTTTCATTAAATATATCCTCATATGCGTCGTATGCTTTTCAAGAAGTCTCGTCCTCGCCAGAGCCACTCTACATGTTGAATCCCTGTAAATTTCAGTCTTTTACGGTCACATTTCTGGTTATTCAAAAAATGATTAGAGACACTGGGCTAGATTTACTAAGCTGCGGGTTTGAAAAAGTGGGGATGTTGCCTATAGCAACCAATCAGATTCTAGCTATCATTTTGTAGAAGGTACTAAATAAATTAAAGATAGAATCTGATTGGTTGCTATAGGCAACATCCCCACTTTTTCAAACCCGCAGCTTAGAAAATTTAGCCAACTGTGTCTTTAGGCCTCTTCTAATATTGGGCAGATGTTCGGCGATTTTTATGGGGCGTTTGGCTCTCCCAATGTAATGGAGCCCACATGTGCACTCCAGCATGTAGATCACCCCATCTGTATTACAACTGATAGTCTATTTGATCTCAAAATCTTTTCCATTGGCATTTCATTTGAACATAGTCACTGGTTTGGTTCTACTTTGAGCATTGTTTTTATAAGCTCTACAATTCAAGCAATAGTGAAATCCATTTGTTCACTTAGTACTGATTCTGGTTTTTAAGGGAGACATTGAACTTTTAGTTAGAATATTAAGTAGATCGCTTGCTTTTTTGTTAATAATCCTTGGTTTATTTGGGAGAAATTTCTTGACCTCATCTTCCATCCCAAGACATGCCAATATCTATGAATATTTTCTAGAGCTTGAATATTACTGTTGAACTGTGTTATGAATATGATTTCTGGAGTTGGTCTACAATGATTACTGAATTTTTTTTGCTAATAAGCCTGTATCTTCCATAATGCAATATTTTGGGAAGTGCTGCAATGAATTTGTTCATGACATGGTCTTGATGTAAATACAGTACCTGGCTTCATTATTTCTACATGGCTAAGTTCTTTACCATTTGTGGTGATTTAAACATAAAATTAAGATACTCTACACAGTTATTTTGATGTCCAAAATTAAGCCATTTAATGCATACAGTGTGAAACACACAAATTCAAACATATTTTTAGGATAGGATAACAATTTACTTTTATACTTCACTCTCCTCCTCTCATCTGCTGTCTAACTACAAGTCCATATATGTCCTTCCCCTAAAAAACAACTAGGGTGACATAGGTAGCTCAAGCAGATTTTTCACTTCAGATGGCCCTCTTCTCTGTCTCTTATGTTTTCTCTGTAGTACTCTCTCTTTTCTGTAATTGCATTTTTATCCTTATCTATGTAACAAATAAAGCTAAGATCATGTGCTAATCAAGATTGATGCCGGCATACCAGAGGTGCAGAGTCTAACGAGCTCCCCGGTGTTCACCAAGAACCGCAGCAAGGAGGTTTGTTGGGAAACTTCTTATGGAAAGGTCTGAGAAGGCAGGGAGCATGGAGATCCAAAGTTTTAACCCAGGAACACTCCTCTTTCCCATAACCCTTCCAGTCCACTAAAAATTGTAGCTCAATTGGAGTCCAAGATTTGTTTGACTTTATACTCCAACTGATCTTGGTCTAATACTGGTGATGGATCTTTACTGGAGGTCAAAAATTGGTTAATGACCACAGATTTCAAAAGAGAGATGTGGAAAACATTAGTTATGCGCAGTGAAGGAGGAAGTCTTAATCTAAAGACTAATGACCTCAGAAATCTTCAACTGTCCGATGAATCTAGGTGCTAGCATCCTATAGGGAACTCTTAGCTGAATGCTTTTAGTGAACAACTTCTTGTCATAGACCACCTTGGAGCGGTTAGATGACTTCCTTGGGCTAGTTTTGACTTGGGCCCATATTGCCAAGTATTTTGGCCATATGGGTCCATATTTGGCCAATATTCTGTACCTAAGCTATTACCCACATAACCCTAGAGGTTTTCTATACACTGATGTTATTCGATGAAGTGAGCTAAAATCTGATTATCCTGTGGATGATTGCTAACTCAATGGTTTTATGGACAACAGTGAACTTCTGAAGGCTAAATACTCTGTCTGCATTATTCATTTGCAGCATTGTAGTCACTCATCTATTGGATTGTTCCCCTATTATGGAGGGTTCTTCTCACATCTAAAATACCTTCTGGGACCGACATTATTCATATTGGAGATCTTAAACTGCACATCCACTTATTATTCAATTTCCACTTGAACTCGGTGTGGATTATTTATCTAACCGATGGAATTCCACAATAATTGATCATCATGTATAGCCTTATATATAGATGTCCTAACAGATTGTCTGTAAATTACTGTGGTATGTGATTTCTGTTTCACTGATTTCACTTATGGTCCTAATTTATTGTATAAAATATATTTATCTGTATACAGCGCTCTCTTTTATATTTTTGTATTTTTGTTAATACAGGTTTCAAAGCCCTGATACTGAAAGCAGCAGTTCAGGTAGGTACTGTTTATTTGAATGGTTCTAGTGCCTGATTTCTGTTTACTCTATTTCTCAGCATGATGATAGCAAACTGCATCCCTCTACTTTCTATTCTAGAAGTTTTCATTAGCGAGGTTAATTATGATGTGGGTAACTGAGAGCTCTTGGCGATAAAATGGGAATGTGAGGAATGGAGACACTGGTTAGAGGCGGCTCTTCATCTTAATATTCTGTGTCATAAGAATCTGTAGGATATTAAGTCTACCATAAGGTTGAATCACTTTTAGAACTATTAGGTGGAGGAATGTGTAGCCCTATAAAAAATGGTACTATATCCATCATTTAATAAAAAGAAACAAGGGTTGGTCAGTAAAGCACTCTGATCCTTAATCCAAAAAATGTAATCTAAAACTTGTCTTTATTGGTAACCGTAAAAAGCACTCATTACTACATAGGTAATAGGCACATATCTATAATAAGTCTTGTGGGAATAATGAATATTATTCCGTACCCCACCCATGTGGGGTGCGGAATAATGCACATGCGCAGAGCGATTTTTACAAAATACAGTACATATAAGCATTAACATTCATTGATTAATCAGGCCCATAATGACATCTTTAAATATTCAAAAATACGTATGGAAACGCATAAAAATCTCAAAATTCTGAATGAATCTCTGTATATAAATAACTAGAAGAACAAGTTAACTTTTTTGTATAAAGCAGATGAGTAAATCAGCTCCCAGAGCAGTTTGCTAGAGTGATGTAACTACATAATATTTTATTTTACCCTAGAGGTTTTTCATTAGCATACTGTATAAATATAGTATAAAATCACCCATATAACTTGTCCCTGACATGAAACAAGGACGTGAGAAGGACGTGCTTCTATTAGCAGGTAATCTTACACTGCAACAGGACTAGTATATATTTATTTCTCAGATAGATTTGAAAATATTGGGATTTTTTTTATTTTTATAATTTGTAGAAGGTATTCAGCAGCAACACAGCACTGTGCACTATGCAGGTAGGATATGCGCTTTGAGTACAATTTCTTATTGTACTTTTGCATATATATTAGAATTTTTTTTTTTATATTCTTTGCAGATCATTTGAAAAGCAAAATATTTTTCTGATTAGTTCAAAATTGAGGTTTGCAAAGTGTGCAACTTTGATTTATAAATCAAATATATGAAGGATATAAAATTAATATATTAAAGATTTTATGCAGAAAGGGTTATTTACTAACTGCAAAGTATGAAGGCGTGCAAAACATTTCGAGTCAAACAAATGTTTCCTTTATTATGTACTGAAAGTATTGCAATATATATAGTGCAATGTAACCATGGACAAATGATTGAGTAATTATTGTAGGTCACCTGATTGTCAGCAGTTGCTTAACAAGCAATTGGTTGAATGTGGTGACTATTAATGAATGTCTGCAGGTATGGGCCCTGCATTTTCCGATTCCAAACTGACCCCAGAAATGTCAATCAAATAAATTCCTTGAATGTCCGGCACTAATTGTAGCAACATATACAATTTCTTATAGTGCATATAATGCACTATTTATTTCTGCTAGTGAATTTAGCATCACCGTTTCATGTGTTACGGAATTCCACATATTGACCACTCTTACAATAAAGAACCCCTTCACATACTCATGGCGAAATAATTTTTCTTTCATGTACAATTGATGCCCCCTTGTCCTCTGTATTTTCCTTGGTACAAAAAAACTTGTAATGCCCTGAAATATATTAAAACATATTAATTAGTTCCCCTCTACGCTATTTTCTGACCTCTCTTTATAATTCCACCTATTTTTTCCACCTATTAATGAACTAGCTATCTACTAACTACCTTTGTCCTTCAAGATGTGGTCTAACTGTTAATGTTATGCACTTTATGACCCTTTATGCGTTTTTTATTTCTTCAATATAATTTATATTTTTTAATTTAATGTGCTAATAAAAATTCAACTTTTAGACTACTTTCAATAGAAATCTGTAATATATGTAAGCTGTATTTAAAGCAAATCTGTTTTACTTATAGCAAAAATAAATAAAGATTTAGAAGTACTTAAAAGCTACATATTATGCAAAGTTTTTTAAAAAATACATTTTAGCAGGAAGAATCATAATTATGTAAACTGTTATTTCATGTCACATGGATGAAGAATTTTTATACAAAGATATTAATTGCCCATACCATAGATTCTGTAGCAAGAGGCACAAGGGCACCCCTTGTAAGAAATTAGACTTAGGGGCCTATTTAGGAAGCTTCTAGTATCCCTAAAATGACACATCAGCAATGTTAAAGATCCCAGCTATTTATAACCCAATATCTCCTATATCTGCTGTGGTCCCACTCGTATCGTATACAAAAGCAGTCTCTCTATTTAGCGTAATCTACCAGGTTGCAAAAAGCAAAGATTTTGAGATCAATCATTTTATTATATAACATATAAAACATTCAATAAAACATAAACATCAATTGCCACATGAGCTCATATGGTATAAAAATATTATATCCAAACTGTCCAAATGACATAAACACTTTAGCAAACAAGAGCAAACAAACCTCTAGTACATGTACTATAATGTGTTAATCACTTCAATGCTTCTAATTAGTCAGTGGCCAGCTGACTCACAGCTTGGGGGAACTCTGTGTTTTCAAGTTCAATCCTAAATTATTTCCAAATGTTGAATATTCATCCATTATTATTATTATTATTATTATTATTATCATTTATTTGTTAGGCGCCACAAGGTATCCGCAGCGCCGCACACAGTACTAACAGTAGACTATACAGGGTGAAACCATACAGAACAATGAACAAAAAGTACCAATACTTCAGAAACTCCGGCCAGTCATATGCAGTAAAGACGGAGCGGAAGAACAGGTATGGAGACAGAAGGGGAGGGGGCCCTGCTCATACGAGCTTACATCCTAAGGGAGGGTAAACAGACCAGGCACAAGAGGAGCCAGTTAAGGCAAGAGGAGAGAAGGGAGGACGAGCTAAAGGGAGGAGATGGGGGTTAAGTAGATGGAAAAAAATGTTCTTCCACATTGCTAGCAAAATTAAGATTTTGTAGAATACCCTTGCAAATATTGAAAAGGTGGCAACTAGGTGATAGTGACCATAGAGAAGATAGGAGATAGGTAAGCGGTGAGTTCGCCATGACAGCCGCTTATCGTGACTGCTGTTCTGGCAGAACACTTTTCATAAATGGTCACAATCTTTCATTCCTTATCATTGCAATATGGAATGAAAATGATTGTGGCAACAATGCGGTTATCGTTAAATATACCCCTATATATCTAGTTACGAAAATGGTTCTTGGCTGGAAGATAACCAGCACTATCACAAGAACTTGTTTTGGTAAACTCTGTGCAAAAAGGTGAGTAAAGATTGGAACATATTCCTAATAAAACATAACATAAAGTGCTAGGGGCTTCAAAAATACAACTTAGTATATTGAATCAGGGTATTGTACAATTGCCAGCAAGGATTTTTTGACCTCTTAAGATATATTGGACTATGTATTATAGGGTTAATGGATCAACTTGGGTTTTTGATATTGAAAGCTTAAACCTACTGACACATTTTTGGGTATTATTTGCAACCTAAATAACAATGTAACTGTGTAACTATATGTAACCTATATACAATCACTGTCACATTTGGTATTGAGTAAACGTAAAGTCCTACAACATTGATTCACCTTAATCCTTCTTTATAATGCAAGTGTATTGATATAATACCACCTCAGTGCTTTAAAATCGTTACTTTGTTTTACTTGTTTGTGCAAATTTTACAGACCAAAGAATAAGCAACTTTTCAAGAAGAGGTTTGATTTTCTATTAGATTTCATTCATTTGTTTAATTCAATCAGTATGTTTAAGCTGCTAGGTATATTACAATGAATGTCAACTTTATCCTCTTTCAAAAAGCACTGTGACAACAGAGAAAGATGCACAAGTGACAGGAAAATATGTAAACTATCCAGTAAAATATAAATTTAGTGAATTGGAATTTTTATCACTTGGAGAGTAGTGATCTCACTCCTGTAAATGATATCTTATGTTTAGAGATTTGTCATGTAATTTTCAAAATGTTCAGTGATGTATGACTACCAATAAAGGTAAAGCACACCTGGACTGGAGGATCGCCTCATAGAAGCAACTTGCTGTGTTTTGAATTAAAACTTATAAGGAATACTGTACCCCTACTGTACAAAAAGTGAGTATATTAGATGCTACTTTGGAGAAATCTCATACTTTTATTTGGTCATGAAACTTCTCAGTGGCTTCTAATATCCTTATATTTTACATCAGAACGTACTAGAATATTAGTAGTCACATTGGAGTTCTTTGACCTCCATACAACTATGTGGGTTGTAGTCTCATTAATTTATTTGGTCATCAAACTTCTCATTAGTTCTAACATCTTATATTTACAGTAAGTGGCTCATTATTCTCCTAATAAAATATTACACCTTATTATTAGTCTCTTGCAGAACGGTGACAGAATCTCATGGACAATGGTTCGTCTGTTAGAGAATTTCACATTTTGCCATTTTCCATGAAAGCTGATGACAAACCCCTCATTTTTAGTATTTTTTTCTTACTATATCTGATTGGAGTATTGGTGAATATAGTTATAATTACAGTTATATGTTTGGAGTCTCATTTACACACTCCAATGTATCTATTTCTCTGTAACTTGTCCTTTATAGATATATGTTACACAACAGTAACTGTCCCTAAACTACTAGATATATTACAGTCTGGGAATAGCACAGTTTCCTTCCCAGAATGCTTCACTCAGATGTACTTTTTCATTATGGCTGTCAGCACAGAGGATATACTTTTATTTGCGATGGGATACGACCGATACATTGCGATCTGTCATCCTTTATACTACCACCATATATTGCGCAAGAACATCTGTATCCTGCTGATGATTATCATCTGGTTTTATGCATGTATAAATTCAATGTTAGGTATATTTTCAGTCCTTAATATGTCATTCTGTCATTCTCTTACTATTCATCAGTTTTTCTGTGAGCCTAAAGCCCTGATTAACATCTCCTGTTCTGGCTCCAACATGTTTTATATCATCATATATGTTGACATAGTGTTATTTGGTGTTTGTCCTTTCTTGTGCAATGTGATGTCTTACATAAAAATTATCAGTGTTTTATTGCATATTAAATCAAAGGATGGAAGAAGAAAAGCTTTCTCCACCTGCTCATCCCACCTCACCGTCATGGTCATCTACTATGTTAATTGTATATCTGTATATATGATACCAGCATCAGACCAGCACAATTTCTTAGAACAGATCTTGACTGTGCTGTATGCAACAGTGATACCCGTGGTAAATCCTCTCATATATAGTCTACGTAATAATGAAATAAAGACAGCCCTTCAGAGATTAGTAGCATAGCTGGCACACTCTTCTTAGATTTTTCATAGCATATTTCCTGTATGCATCAATATATTGACACACTATGGTGTTATATAGTCTAGAATCCTTAAAGACATTGATACCTTTCTAGTGATTGTCACTCTTATAGAATATATAGAATTTACATTGAGCATACTACATTATATTAGTCCCTATATATATTTTATTTACATTTGTGATCCCATTGGATGACTCCATTTCATCGCGGAAGCTAAAGGAGTTATAGAAAATATTAGAAGATTGGACTGTATGAATTTGATTTCTAACAATTACATATGGATATTATTTATTGCAAGAGGAAATTATATTTTTCATTGTTTTAGTACTGCCATACGTTGTACAGTCATTTCCAAAAGTTTTAAGAATGACACAAATATAATATATATTAAGTCTGCTGTCTCAGTTTTTATGATGGAAATTTGCATATACTCCAGAATTTAATGAAGAGTGATCAGATGAATTGCAACTAATTTAAAAGTCCCTCTTTGCCATGACAATAAACTTCATCCCAAAAACAACATTTCCACTGCATCTCAGCCCTGCCACAAAAGGACCAGTTGACATCAGGTCAGTGATTCTCTCATTAACACCGGTGAAAGTGTTGATGAAGACAAGGCTGGAGATCACTCTGTCATGCTGATTGAGTTAGAATAACAGAGTGGAAGTTTTAAAAGGAGGGTGGTGCTTGAAATCATTGTTCTTCCTCTGTTAACCATGGTTACCTGCAAGGAAACACGAACATTCATCATTGCTTTGCACAAAAAGACCTTCACAGGCAAGGATATTGCTGCTAGTAACATTGTACCTAGATCAACCATTTATCGGATCATCAAGAACTTCAAGGAGAGTGATTCAATAGTAATGAAGATAGCTTCAGGGCGGCCAAGAACATCAAGCAAGCGCCAGGACCATCTCCTAAAGTTGATTCAGCTGCAGCATCGGGGCACCACCAGTGCAGAGCTTGCTTTGGAATGGCAGCAGGCAGGTGTGAGTGCATCTGCACACACAGTGAGGTGAAGACTTTTGAAGGATGGCCTGCAAAAGGTACAGGAATTGGACTGCTGAGGACTGGGGTAAAATCATTTTCTCTGATGAATCCCCTTTCAGATTGTTTGGGGCATCTAAAAAAACACTTGTCCGGAAAAGGAAAGGGGAGCACTACCATCAGTCCTGTGTCATGCCAACAGTAAAGCATCCTGAGACCATTATTGTGTGGGGTTGCTTCTCAGCCAAGGGAGTGGACTCACTCACAATTTTGCCTAAAAACACAGCCATGAATAAAGAATGGTACCAAAACATCCTCCAAGAGCACTTCGACTGAGTTAAAGAACACTGAATCAGGAGAGGTGTCAGTGTTCTTGCCAGGCTACAGTCTACTTGCCATTGCATCATTGCTCATTGTCAGTGATGAAATAGAAATAATAGGGCTGTCAGTGTTCTTAAAGTCTACTGTCACATTGTACCATGCCAAAGCTCACCCAGAAATGAAAGAGGTTGCAGTGTTTAGTGCTGAAACTGAAATTCAAATAATAGGGCTCGCAGTATTTTTAAAAGCCTCCAGTCACATTCTACTGTGCCATAGCTCACCCAGAAACAGAAGGGGTGACAGTGTACTTGTCACTCTCCCTTCTCCAGTCAAATTGGTCTTGTCACTCTCCAGTCTTCAGTAACATTGTTCTTGTCACTCTCCAGTCTCAGTCATGATGATACTAATCCCTCTATGCCTTTATTCTATGTATTATATTTGTTTCCATTTCTAACTCACTTTCAGTTAAACTTTATTGGTTCGGGGGTTGTTGTTTGAACGCCATTAAGTGTAGTCGCAGGCTTTATGTGCTCCATTGATTCATCTCAAAATCCCACTGACATTGGGGTCTGCCATACCCCAAAAGTTCTTCATACAACTGCAGGTGTCCGTCACTGTACTGGGCTGTCTACCTGAATTGTGAGGTTAACAAGCACTTCCCTCATGTCTATTATGGTAACTGCCCCATGGGAAAACTAAAGGAGTAGCCATTCATTTGCTAACTACTTCCAAGTCACCAATCTCTCTCACCACTTCTTTAGCAAAGGCCGTGGTCTCCTTATCAAATGCATGATCTTTCATTAAAAATTCACTTTTAATAATTTCAATGTTCCTAATCACAATCACACATTGCTCCTGTAGTCAACACTGGCATCACTGAAATCTCGTATTGACTACATCTTTATTAGTGATAGACATTTGCATGTAGTAGAAGTGGCAGCGATTTGCCAAATGACCTAGTCAGATCATGCACCTATATTTCTCACCCTGTGTGTCCTTGTACACCCTCCCAGACACTGGACCTGGAGGCTCAATGAATCCTTACTTTATGAAACATATTACAGGGACTAAATTGACAAGGCCTTAGCTAAGTAAATCGAACATAACAATGTCGCTGCCATATCACTGGTGACTGAGAGGTGCACAAATGTGATCCAAATGGTGCATTCATTAAGAAACAAAAGACCATTTATAAGGACTAGCTCCAATGTAAAATAAGGAGTTTGTAAACCCGGCCCTAGCCAGCGAGACATTGTTAGAATTGACTACGGCAAGAGTGTCCTCAATAAATTACTCAGGGATTACAAGAAACTGGCTTTGAGCAAATGCAAGCACTCATATTTCCAGTGAGGAAATAAGCTGGGAAAACTCTTGGCTAGGGCACTAAGTGCTCAGTGTGCAGCTTCCTTTATCCAATCGTCAAGGATGCTAACGGGCAGGAAAGCCATTTAACTCAAGAGTTTCCATCTGCCTTTCAGTCCTACTACTCTAAGTTGTATATTATCTCTGATTCGTCCTTCCAGATGGTCACTGAGTCTAAACAGCTCTTGAACACAGCTTACTTTCAGAAGTGTTAGTTCCCCAAGATCTCTGAGGCTGCCAGTGAGATGTTGGACCGACTATTCTCCATGAAGAAACTGGTAGACGCCATCTCCTCCATTCCAGTGGGCAAGAGCCCAGGCCCAGATTGATTCACTATCTGCTACTTTATAACTTTTGGAAAGTCCTTGAACCCCATGCACTTGAAGGCCTTCAACGAGATTTCCAATGACTCTAGATTCTCCCTAAGGTTGGTAAGGACCCCTCCCAATGCTCCAGTTATCGCTCAAAATCTTTTGAAGCTCTTTGCCAAAATGGTGGCCAATCACCTAAAACTGTTGTTGCAAGCTATGATTCACAGTGACAAAATTGGTTTCTTCCTGGGATGCAAAGTCTGAGACCACACCATGAAGAGCATAGAAATAATGCATTTAGCTTTCCTCCTGTGAACAGATTCAGAGAAAGCTTTCAACAGAGTGGATTAGCAGTTCCTTACTGGAGTGCTGAAGCATGTGGGACTGGGCCCTACATGCATGCACAGAATTCTTGATCTCTATAAAGATCCCACAGCGCAAGTGAAGGTCAATGGCGCTCTTTCCAAGGCATTCTCTATCCATAATATAATGCCCTTTCTGCCCCTTGATTTTTATCCACTGCATGGAGGCTCTGGCCAGATCGATTAGAAATAACCAATATTTATCGGTTGATGGGTCGGAGCACAAGCTAGCTCTGTTTGCAGACAACCTCTTAGCCATGATTATCAACCCTGTAGTCTCTCTGTCCAAACGCATGATGGAATTTGAGAGGTTTGGAGAATTAAGCCATTTTAAAATTAATCGCCTCAATAAATAAATGTTACACACACACATGAAAAAAGTTTATTGGGTCAATTTTTCTCCATCCACCCTATCTATTACTGTATTATTCTATTAACATGGACACCTGATATCTAATCATCACCGGACATAACTTTTCAAGACGCTTTTATTTTTCCTTTAAGTATTTCCTTCCTTTGAATGCCTGTATTTAAATCCAATATCCTATCCTATCATTTACATAATCATGTCCCCCCAGACAATAATCCCCATCTCATTTAAGCACCTTACACACCCCATACCCATATCTTATTTTCAACTCTCCACATATTATTTTCTGTACATCATTTAAAATAATTTATCTGCTGCACTTTATTGTCTGTCCTCCCACTCTACTCATTCATTCAAACCTACTACCACTGTGCTTCCCCATCACCCATCTACCATTACTACAATTCACCACTAAATAAGTTTTTCAATCTATGCTGTATGCACTATTCTCACTATTAACATGAAGCACAGTAAAATTCCCTTCTCCTTACGTACAAAACCCTCTAACTAATCAAGTGGTCCTTCAACAACTAGCACTTTTACCTAATACACCTCCTACTACTCCCCTCCTGGATCTACACACTACCACCACACTCCCTCATCTAAAATTTTCAGATTCTGGCTGCATCGACTATCTACGGACCTCGAATCCTGTATAACACTATTACAAGAGGTGTTCCACGGAACGATAAGTGTAACTTTACTTCTAGGTCTACTAGGAGGATGAAACAGTGATGGCAGAACACATATATATTCCCCCTCACTAGTCAAGCACAATAGTGTACCTCCAACTATACACAAACCCTACCCCTCCCTGCTCATTTAAATATATCTTCCCACAAAAAGAAATCGAATGTATACTGAACTATGGTATAGCTAAGAGCATCGTTGTGCCTATCTCACGGCTCTGTGGAACATCCTCCATCAACACAGAACCTACCAACCTCCCGTGCACGCTGCATTTTGCTCCAAAAACCAACATGCAGCTCTATAAAAGTAGGTACACTATCCTGATGTTGCGATGGCATTTCCAGTACACTGCATGACTGGCTTGTAAAATTCAGTTTTAGTCTAAAAGGAAAGATTGACCATCTCACGACTACTCTCCAGTTTTTTGAAAATAATAAGAGCTGTTTTCCGTTATCTCTTTCTGTATTAAAACTTGGGGGTATATTTACTATGAGGCGATTCCGAGGAGCCCATCAGGTTTTGACTTCAATAAAATTGCCGTTTTGAGAACGGCACTTTGCAGTCAGTTAAATCTTTGTAAATCTTTAGATGATGTTCTAAAATCACCAATGTTTACTTTATCTGCATTTTATGCATGTTTTGCGTTTAATGACCCCTTTACACAAACACAAATGAAAAAGTGCCCACACTGAGACAGTATTAAAAAAAAATTATTGTATGACTCTCAAAACTCTGAAAGTATATAATTACACAGACGAAAAAATAAACTTTGTTTAATGCAGATGAGTAAATCAGCACCCAGAGCTGTTTGCTTGAGAGATGTAATTACATAATATTTAATTTTACCCTAGAGGGATTTCATTAACTTACTGTATAAGGAGAGTATAAAATCACCCATATAATCTGTCTCTAACACAACACAAGGGCTGGAACAGAACGTGCTCTACAGTAAGACATCTATTAGTAGGACATTTTACACTGCAAAAGGATTATTATATTAATTTCACAGATAGACTTGAAAATATAAGGAATTTTTCTTGAGACATTTGTAACTGGAATTCAGCAGTAACACAGCCCCGTGTACTGCAGTATGCAGGTAGGAAATCAGATCCCACTAAAATTTCTTATTGAGCTTCTCTATGGAGGATCCTTAACAAGTTGCTTCTATATCAGCACAGAAGTCAGCTACAATGTTTACAGATCAGTCAAATAATACATTTTTCTTCTGCCCATTTAAAAATTTTGCTTTGTAAAGAGTGTCACTTAAGAAGAAAATATATTAAGGATATAAAATACATTTTTATATGTGCAAATGCACCTAATGTCCACCACACCATACATAATAAGGGGCACACCTGGTCCCGGGTTAGGGAAATATCTGCATTCAAATTGCCGGCTCAATCATTTGCAGAATTGTGGGGTCCAGATAGAAATAGTACTGCTTAATATCACTTTAAGACCAGCCCTTCATTAATTATAACTTTTTTGGGGGAAAAAGTTGATATTTTACTCCGAGAATAAAGACACATTAAATTGCATTTGTTTATATCCATTTTAGGTGCAGTTCATTCACCTATAGTTATGTAGTTCCTCTTTTGAAGAGAAACGGCTTCATATAATTTGCTAGTGTTTATCTCAGAATTCTCTCAGGGAAGAGGCAGAAAACTTCTCTGTGTCATCTAACCTACAACAGATAAAATAAGGGCGATTTAGCATTAGCTGGTTCTCAGCTTCAGGTAACACAAGGGGTCGCCGAGGATGGTCAACATAACCACTTTTTCAAACCCGCAGTTTAGTAAATATACCTCTTGGAGTCACCAGGGATGCTAAATATGGGGGCATATTTATTTGAGGATTGGTTTTTCAATAATAGTTTGACAAAACAAGAACTGGCATAAGAGCAATGACCAAGTTCCTAAACCCTGAAGAACAGTCAGTAGGATGTCCACCGTTTACTGATGATCTCTTTTACAACAACTTATATATTTAATTCTTCTAATTTAATTGCATCCTCATATTTATTATCACTTTCAAAATACGACTACCTTACTCAATGGTAGAGGAACCAAATAAAAGTACTATTGGACGTTGTGTTATCTAATGTATCAAATATCATATCAGACATAAAGGAAGGGGTTTAGATCATAATTGTTATAATATGGTTATGTTTGACTTGTGCTTTTATCAGGTTTTATAGGGAAAAGTTCTGCAAGGACAGAACAGAAACTGAGAGTTTTAGAAATGCAACGTAAAAATAGTACTATACTATGCTTTTATTCAGTGGTCGAAGTGGAAATTTAGAAGTGGGGGTATGGAAAATGTAATGGGAATATAAGTAAGTGAATGGCATTTGATGGTTTTACAATGGAGGCAGCTCATGGTTAGCAACCCTAGTAATAAAAAAAACAGCAATCTTCTATTGCTACCGCATCACAGACCATCCGCCACTACAGTTAATGACTGCAGCTCTCTACTTAGAGAAACATATAAACATGGATTATTACATTCCAGCTCGTTTTCATGGCAGTCTCCTGCATGAATCCCATTGTGCAGCATTTAAACAAGAAAAAAGTTGTATCTCCCTTTCTATTTAGCTGCTGCTAAATGCCCCCCCAATGTATTAATTCTATTCTATAGTTGACAGGCTCTAACACAGACTTGACATGACAGGCTCTAACACAGACTTGACATGACAGGCTATCTAACACAGACCAAAGCTGGGTACACACTACAGAAAATTTCTCCTGATGAGATTTCTTTAACGATTTTACCCCCGACTGAAAGTCCAGATGAGCATGCCGATTCATGTGTACATAACTACACAATTTACCTTCATATGTCATAACCATCTGCTGAAAAAAACATGACTATTTAAAATCTATGGAGGTCTGACTACACTGCTGACCGTAAGTGCATACACACTGCAGAATTTGCCTGACATTATTCAATTGGTGATAGTGATTTATTTATGAGTTTATAAAATCAAATAAAACAATACGATGTTCTTTGGTATAATAAAATTACTAATTTCTTTAATATGGAGTAAGCATCCATTGTTGCATACTTACATACTTTTCAAATAATGTGGGTAGATCATAATCCGCCACAAGTGGACTTAAATCTTTTATGAAAAGCTGGATGGAAGGGCTGGGGACACACATGCACCATCTTTAAAGCAATGAGCTGATTTTACAGAAGTGGAATAATCACTTCTGGGTAGACGTTCTTGCTTCCGAAGTTTGTAGGCACACTTTTTGGAATGTCACAAAATAGTCACAATATGTATTCAGAATTTGGTAATAAACGTAGACTTTGAAAAAAGGTGACATAGAACTCCTATGCTTAAAAGAACAACAAATTTTATGAAAAGGAAATATATGCTGGTAATGTGGGGCCTTCATATTTTTGGATGTAAAATGTGATGTAATGACGAGTCTTATGTCTATGAATCAATGTAATAGATTGTGTATTTACCTAGGTCTAGATCCCATTTAAATTATGTGAAATGTTTATAATTCAGCTGTCCAAATTCAGATTTTGGCTTAGTGAAAATGATTGTTACAGTTGTTAGAATCACAGCTGCATTAATCTTTGTGGTGTATATAAAGTACATGTGTTTGGAAAGATTATCACTCTAATGGAAAACTAGAAAAATATGGATGTTGTCTATCCTGATTTATATCTGGAGAAGAGTAGAACAACAAATTTTATTAAACGTTAATATAACAACTGACATGCCCCAGCCTTTCCTTCCCCTTCTGATTTCTTTAATTTAACTTTATTCCTTAATTTCAATGTGGCTCCATAGGCTTAGGTCACCTGTCCTTTTAAAACAACTTACTTTAACAGAGCACCTTGAAACACAGTTTGCAGTGTCCTCGTCAGAAAAAGGGAGCAGTGTGACAGTGAACTGGTCACACTGCTGCACCGTGACAGCTCCGCCGTGCCTGTCCCCATTGAATTCACTGTGGCTTAATCGACACCAGTGGTGGATCCGGGGGGGGGCGATCGGGGCAATCGCCCCCCCTAACAGGGGCTTGCTGCTGACGGCTGCACACTATGTGCAGGATTGTTTGGCAGTGACAGTGTGCTGCCTGGCTGCTCTGATTGTGTTTTAAACACAATCAGAGCAGCCAGGCAGTACACTCTCCCTGCCAAACGAACCTGCACATAGTGTGCAGCCGCCGGCAGCCTCAGAAGTCAGAAAGGGGGCGGGGCCTAAATCCCACCCCCCTAAATCGCCCCGGGTACAAAAATTTCCTAGATCCGCCTCTGATCGACACCACCCCCACAACTTGCGACCCGTGGCACTACTGCCCTCCATCACAATTTGTGACCTGTGTCACACTGTCCCACCCCCTAGTTAACAAAAAAGCCCTGGAATTATCAGTTCCATTTTATAAACTTCCAGCATGATATACCATCTCATACCGGCACACTTTGAGCACTGCTTTTAGTGTAATTATAATCTGGAATGCTACTGTGTTGTCTATTCCTGATTTATTCCTGATCAATTGCATACCAGTGAGCGGAACATCCTCTATAGCTTCATTTTACCACAACGGTGACATTATTTTTTTCCAAAAACACTAAGGCCTTGTACGCACAGGTGATTTTTTAAAGTCTATAATTTCCACCCTTTTTTATTATACAGTTGCATTAATAAAATAGGAACTTGCTTTAATCATTTTAATTTATTGTATGTGCAAACTTTACTAACAGACCAAAAATAAGTAACTTTTCACGAGGAGATTCTGTATTTTATGTATAATACAGACTCATACTTTAATTTGGTCATAAAACTTCTCATTGGCTTCTAATATCCTTAGATTTTACAGTAGAAATATCTTAGAATATTGGTGGTCATGGTGGAGTTCTGTGACCTCTATAAAACTATGTGACCTATAGTCTCATTAATTTATTTGGCCATGGAACTTCTCAGTGCTTTCTAATATCTTATATTTTACAGCAAGTGGTACAGTGTTTTCATAAAAATATGTTACATCATATTATCATTTTCTTGCAGTATGGTGACAGAATCTCATGGATAACGACACGTTTACTATAGAATTTCACATTTTGCCATTTTCCCTGAAAGCTGATAATAAACCCATCATTTTTAGTGTTTTTTTCTTACTATACCTGATTGGGATTCTGGTGAATATAGTTATAATTACAGCTATATGTTTGGATTCTCGTTTACACACCCCCATGTATCTATTTCTCTGTAACTTGTCCTTTGTAGATGTATGTTATACAACAGCAACTGTCCCTAAACTGTTAGATATGTTACGATCTGGGAATAGCACTGTTTTGTTCACAGAATGCTTAACTCAGATGTACTTTTTCTTTATAGCCGGCATCACAGAAGATACACTTTTATTTGTGATGGGATATGACCGATACATTGCGATCTGTCATCCTTTATACTACCACCATATACTGAGCAAAAAAATCTGTATCCAGCTAATGATTATCACCTGGTTCTGTGCAGGTTTATATTCAATGTTTTGTATATTTTCAGTCCTTAAACTGTCATTCTGTCATTCTGTCATTCACTTACTATTCATCAGTTTTTCTGTGATCCTAAAGCTTTGGTCAACATCTCCTGTTCTGGCTCAAAAATGTTTTATATAATCTTATATGTTGGCATATTGTTATTCGGCGTTTGTCCATTCTTGAGCAATGTGATGTCATATATAAAAATTATCAGTGTTATATTGCATATTAAATCAAGAGATGGAAGAAGAAAAGCTTTCTCCACTTGCTCATCCCACCTTACCGTCATGATCATCTACTATGTTACCGGTATATCTGCATATATGATACCACCATCAGACCAACACAATTTCTTACAACAGATCTTTACTGTGCTGTATACAACAGGAACACCAATGGCAAATCCTCTCATATATAGTTTGCGCAATAGTGAAATAAAGAGAGCTCTTCAGAGATTAGTATCATAGCTGGTACACCCTTTTTACCATCTTTCCTATATGTATGTACCTTAAAATCTATGTTCTGGTAACTGCTCTTGTTGACAGCTGATTCACACAAAAGGAGTAGCACTGTCCATTAGGCAGGAAAGAACTGAAGCCACAGTGAGTTCCTGCATGGTCTTTTTGTCGTTCTGCATTGTCTTGTGTTCAGAGACTCACAGGGGTTTGGATATCTGGAAGATTTTAATACTGAATTGTATGTATTGTCCACAATGAAAAAAATACTTATTAATTCTCCACTGAACATATGATTCAAAATATCGAATTGATGGAGACATCACCCACCCATCCAAATTTCAGGGTGCCTGCTTGAAGCAAATCATTACTCCTAGTGGGTTGCCCCACTGCTTGACAGAATAAACATTTCCATCCAGTTATAAAGAAATTATCTGCACATGCCTACAGTAATATTCTTTCGATCATTATCACCTCCAGGATTAATATTATGAACTAGATATCTTTCATTAATGCAATTCTGTAGCAAATCTGCAGGCTTACATCAGACATACCTTTGCCCAACACAACCTATAGCTTATAGGTGTGGCTACATCAACAATTTTAGAATGTACAGTGGAATTTGCTGCAATTTTTATATATAGACAAAAAAACCTATTCCTTATATTACATTGAGTAAGCATAGTTTAATGTTACATACAGTGTGCCTGGGTCATTAAGGAGAGCAAAGCATAAAAAAGGTTTAACTTGGCACCTGGGCAAAACCATTTTTGCATTGAAGGGGGGGACATTTAAAATGTGGGGACAGATTTATAGTTGGGGTAGGGCATGTCCTAGGTCATCAACTTTAAATTTCAGTGTGAAAATAAAGCTATTTGTGCACTAGATGAAATAACAGCCAGTATTTACTGTAATCCAGGCAAAGTTATCTGCAGAAAAAAATAAAATTGCCAACATGCCATGCTACACACACAGTGGCAAGGAAAGAATGAGGCCTTCGCCTTTCTCTATGAGTGCTAGTTCTGCAACTATCACTGAGGCATCTTCTTGTAAGGTCAGTCGTGACCAAGCAAGACCTTGTCATTTGGACTTTAAAAGTGGTGTCCAAATGCTTTTACATGTAAAAGCGGAGCTGGTAGAAAACTGATACAAAATTCCTGAGGAGAGTCTATCCACCAGTGCTATGTGTAATCCTGATCATTCTGATAGTGTACCCATAAAGAAGGCCCCTTTCAGCATTTCTGCAAATGTGTGCCCAAGTGTAGCCAGTGATACACAAATTGAGGATGGAATTTTGGAATTGCAACAGGATGAGGGGGATATTTATGTAGCCGTCGAGGGCGCTAATGAAGATGTTGATGAGGATGATGTTGTTTGTATAAGTCCGGCACCGGTGGAAGCAGTTCTGGCACGTGATAAGAAGAAGGCCATTGTCATGCCTGGACATAAGACTAAAAAATCCACCTCTTATGTGTGGAATTATTTTTACCCAAATCCTGACAACAGTTGTCTAGTCATTTGTAGCGTTTGTAAAGCTACAATCAGTAAAGGTAGGGACCTTAACCATCTAGGATCCTCATCCATGTTATGCCATTTGAAGCGAGTTCATGCAAGCTGTTGGGAAAATCAGAAGCTTATCTATAAAGATAACAACAAGCAGTTCATCATCAGCTAGGTCCCTTCTCCTTTACCTACACCTGTAATCTATACTCACAACACTGTCCTCATCAATATCCTCAGTAGTCATCGGAGTTAGTCCCGCATCCAAGTTGGTAAGGCTAGATGACTCCTCCACTATCCTGGATTCCTCGGAAGAATTCTTGAGTGTTAGTCCCACTGTTGCTGCTGCTGCTGGGGGTGAATCTTCATCCCAGAAGCAGATCAAGAAGAAGACTACTAGTAGTTTACAAAACTTGACTGTTAAACAATTCTTTGCAAGAGGAAGCCAGTATGAAATCTGTCACCCAGTCACAAAGCGGATCACAGACGCCATGGCGACTATACTAGTATTAGAACTGCGTCCAATATCCAATATTATTGGAGATGGTTTTAGACAGTTACTTGAGGTCTTGTGTTCCCGTTACCAAATTCCATCACAACACCATTTCCCTATAAAGCTATTCCTCACCTCTACCAGAAGGTTCATAAAAATGTAATTATTGGGTTACAAAATGCCAATTTACCCACTGTACACTTAGTCACAGATATGTGGACAAGTGGAACTGGGCAAACTAAAGATTATATGACTGTGACAGCCCACTGGGTTGGTGATTCGCCTTCAGCAGCAGCAGCATGTACCCAAGTACGTCACATTTGTCAGAGGCAGGCAACTCTGTGTATCCCCGGCTTTACTAAGAGGCATACAGCTGACAAACTGTTACAAAAACTAAGGGATGTCATTGCAACATGGCTTATCCCGCTTGGACTCTCCTCAGGATATGTCATTTCTGATAACACCACCAATATTGTGAGAACATTACAGCTGGGTGAATTCCATCACATTCCCTGTTTTGCTCATACAATAATTTGGTGGTGCAGAGCTTTTTAAAAAATTTGAGGGACATGCAGGAGATACTGTATGTGGCACTTAAAATATCTGGGCATTTTCGGCATTCGGCAACAGCGTGTAGGAGATTGCAGCAGCTGAAGAGTAATTTAATTTGCCCTGCCACCAACTGAAGCAAGAGGTGGTGACAAGGTGGAATTTCACCCTGCTTCTGCGGATGGAATAACAGCGAAAAGGTATCCAAGCTTTTTCTACAAGCCATGACATTGGGAAAGGAGGGGGAGATGTATTTTAGTCAAGCGCAGTGGAGAATACTTTCCATGTTGTGCAAGGTGCTAAAACCATTATAAGTAGTCACCTGTGAAGTGAGTTCAGACACTGCTAGCTTGAGTCAAGTGATTCCCTTAATTAGACTTTTGGAAAAGCAGTTTGAGAAACTGAAGGAAGAGATTAAACTAAGCAATTACGCTAACTATGTCAGACTTGTAGATCAAGTACTTTATTCGCTTCGCCAGGATTGAGTTATCAAAATCTTGAAATCGGATCACTACATTTTGGCAACTGTGCTTGATCATCGGTTTAAGAGCTATGTCTTCTCTTTGTTTCCAACTGACCCAGGTCCTAAGAGATGCAAGAAACTCCTGGTGAGCAAGATGACAACTCAAGTGTTATGTGACTGGATGGTATCTCCTCCTTTAGTTTCTCACTCAACTGCTGCTAGGAAAAAACTTAGATTTCCCAAGAGACGCAGGGATGATGCAGATGACCCAGCACAACATTTTGACATCTGGTCTGGTTTAAAAGAATTGACCAAAAAACATGACACCTCTACCGTAACTTCACCTGATTCTACTATCAACATCCAAATGATGATGGGGGATTACTTTCATGACAACATAGAAATAGACACATTAGACAGTCCCTTTACATACTAGGAGGAAAAAATAGGAATTTGGAGGCCCATATATTAACTAGCTTTGGACTGTCTAAGCTGCCCACCCTCCAGTGTGTACTCGGAAGAGTTTTCAGCACAGCCGGGAACCTTGTCAGCAATCGGAATAGGAGGCTACTTCCTCAAAATGCAGAAAAGATAATGTTAATAAAAATGAACTTCAAGTTCCACGAGGAAAGCCTTTCTCGCCAATTACATCAAAATACTGAGACTTCTGTAATGGTGGATTCCAGTGGTGATAAATTAATAATGTGTGAGGATGATGTACAAACTGATGAGGGTGAGGATGAGGCTGAGAATGATGACTACAACATCTTGCCACAGTAGAGTTCATTAACAGCACTGTTACCTTAGGTGCCTTAAGCCTATTGTTACCTTGTTTTGTGGGGGCCAAAACAAACCAAGCACTTCAGCCACAAGCAGTGGCACTTTTGTGGCTGAAGCGCTTGGTTTGTTAAAGTGTACATGTCCTTTTTAAGATCCAATATAAGAGTGGGTAGGAGGGTAAAAGGACAATTCCATCTTGCACCACTTTAAATTTCATCTACCGCTGTGTGCCAATGTTACCTACATGTGCTTTATACGGTTGTGTGATTAGCAAATATCTTAGACACCCATTGATGATGCAGATGACTCAGCACAACATTTTGACATCTGGTCTTGTCTACTGTAAAAGAATTGACCAGAATTAGTGACACTTCTGTTGTAACTCCACCTGATCCTACTATCAACTATCAACATCAAAAGAATATTACACAAAGTGTTAAACGCAACACACTGAGTGATCAAACCAATAAATTATTGGACCAAGCGAGCTACACAGATCTGGGGTTACGACGCCCTTAAATACATAACTAAAATAAATTATAGAAATGGTGCTCAGTGTATAAATAGCATACAAAGGAAGAATGCAACAAGAATTGACAATAGTGTGAATAGACTCAATAAGTCTATTCTAACATGAGCAATCAATTGTCCAATGAATGTCCCAAATCTGGAGTGTATGTAGAAACAATATAATCTAACTTGAGTTTGTCACGGATGTGAGGTATAGTAATCTAATTACCTTGCACATATAATAAGGAAGAGTTACGCCAGAAGAAAACTGCTGCGTGAAGAGAAGGTGTTTCGGGAGAAAACTGCTGCAGCTCTCACTCTGGCAGCTCTGATCTTCCGTATAGAGAACTTGATGCGCTCTGCCAGCGTCAAGGCATCTCCTGTAGGTGAGTCCCTAAGCTAGTGATACAAATTTACATTCAGGGTGTTCCAGTTAGAATAGACTTATTGAGTCTATTCACACTATTGTCAATTCTCATGTTGCGTTTTTCCTTTGTATGCAACATCCAAAGAATGGTGTAGGATTATTTTTAATTTTTTTGAACTGTATAAAGACAACAGTTTAATTGACAAAGAACAATTTTGCTTGCAGAAGTAATATAAGCATGGATGTCTAAATAGAAGTGTATATGTATTACCTTCCACTTTGCTGCTGTTTCATCAAGTGTTTGTAATCTGCACTTTACATCAAAGGTACCTAACTATATTATAATTTTGTGGGAATTGGGACTGATTCAAAGCTCAGTGATGAACTCGCTTTTTGCTGGGAATTACAATGGCTCTTTTTAGTGCATTGTCTGGCACCCTGGATTGGTGTGGGTCGGATAAAAGCACGCATCCCGGGGGGGTCAGTGCTCATTGCCATGAATTAGCTGTAAATTACCTCAGTTATCCGAGATACGGGTGGAGCGATCAAATGAACCATAACTGGTTTCATGATCCAAGGACAATTCCATCTTGCACTATTTTCTTTTCTGCCACTGCTGTGTGGCAATGTTTACTAGATGTGCTAGGAACTGTCGTGTGTTTGAGTCATTGCTCTGTCACTTAGCATCCAGCCAGGTCGCTGCAGTATTTGTGAAATAGTGGATGAAAATAATTTTGTGACCTGTGAAGTGGTCAAAATTGACTGTAATTGACTGAAAATTAGCTGACATTTCATGCCAAGATCCGTAAATACCGCAGTGGCGCTTAAATTTCCACCTGCAGGTCATGGGATGCATCCGGCTATTTGGAAGAGACCAATGGAAGAATCTTCAGCGTCAGGAGGAGATACATAGAAGGCAGAAGATCGAGTGACCGAAGAAAAGGACAGGGTAAGATAGATTAGTATTAGGGTCAGTATCCGGACCAAACTTTTCTCTTCCTACGGGCTCCGCTGTGCATAAACTCTGCATAAGACTATAAACGTTATACATTTGTACTCCTTACTCCCACTTTCACTATTTTATATTGCCTGCACTTCTTTCTTATTGTGTTTATATATTTGTATATAGAAACTGCACCAATAAATATTACTATCTAAGAGCGCCCTTTGTATTTTGATATTATTGTGTATGGAAATAATATTGTGCCCTGTGATGTGGTCAAAATTGACTGGAAATGACTTGAAATTAGTGTTATTGAGGTTAATAATAATGTAGGAACAAAAAAATAGCAAAATTATGTGAAAATACCAATACCAAATATCAAAACCAAAACCAAAACACTAAGCTAATCCAGATCTAAAATCACTTCACAGGGGTCAGTGAGCATCTCTAATTTTAGCGTGAAAGCAAAGTTTGGCCATACCACATCTACTCTACAGTTTATTTGAAAGTAATAGCTATTTACAACTATTTCTTTCTGTATTTAACACTTGGTCATCTAGTTAAATCTTTAGATCTTCTAAAGACAACAATATATGCTTTAAGTGTATTTGATGTACTTTTCTGTTTAAAATTTTAAAGGGATGGTAATAAGCATACAAGTTGTTAAAACATATTGGGTCTGATATAAAGTCTCTAAAGAATGCACAACATAAATGTGATTAATGTCATCTGTTAATAATATAGTCATCAATGACAAAACATTAAAAAATAATATGTATATTTTTATATTTTTTGTTTTCTATAAAATACATTTATTAGAATGTTATTAATGTCCACTGTAGATAAAATGTATTTTTACAGTTGTTTCTGATTGTAAACATATGTTCTAGCTGTATACACAGCCATCATCACTAGTAATCGACACTTACACCTGATCTGTAGCTGGTGCAAGTGATATGACAGAATAACATCTACCTTAGAGATGCCGGAAGTTTGAATCGGACACTGCTGCATGCACTAGAGCTTGGTAGCCCTTACTGTACTTTGACTATGTGCATGCGCCCAGTCCCCTCCCCGTTCCATCCATAAAATTGTAGACTGTCAGAAGTGTCATTTATGCTCATAGACGAATTGGATATTCTTGCATTCACTGATGTATAGCGTTGCTAGTCAGCATATCAATGCTGACTACCCCGACAAGACTTACCACAACTTGTTCAGGCCGAAGGGCTCCTTCCCCGACCAGGCTCCAGGACGATTGATGTGAAAAACAACTGGAAGCAATCGCGATCACTGAAAAAGACGGTGCTAGCTCATGACATGACCGATACCTCATGAGTTGGCGCCAGCTTCTTCAGTAGGTAAATGGTGCGTTTGCCGGGACAACCATTTATCAAGACTGCTGTTCTGGCAGCACACTTTTCATAAATAGTCACAATCTTTCATTCCTTATCACTGCAATATGGAATAAAAAAATGATTGTGGTAAAAATGCAGTTATCACTAAATATACCGCTCTATATCTGTCTATGAAATTGGTTCTTTGCTGGAAGAGTCATGAAAATGACCAGCACTACCACAAGAATTTGTTTTGGTAAACTGTAGAAAAATGTGAGTAAATAATGGAACATATTTCTAATAAAACATAACATAAAGTGCTATTGGCTTCAATAATACAACTTAGTATATTGAATCAGGGTATTGTACAATTGCCAGCAAGGATTTTTTGACCTCTTAAGACATATTGGACTATGTATTATAGGGCTAATGGATAAACTTGGGTTTTTGATATTGAAAGCTTAAACCTACTGACACATTTTTGGGTATTTTTTGCAACCTAAATAACAATGTAACTGTGTAACTATATGTAACCTATATACAATCACTGTCACATTTGTTATTGAGTAGACGCACAACATTGATTCATCTTAATCCTTCTTTATTATGCAAGTGTATTGATATAATACCACCTCAGTGCTTTAAAATTTTTACTTTGTTTTACTTGTTTGTGCAAATTGTACAGAACAAAGAATAAGCAACTTCAAATTCTGCGTTAAAACCATTGGCAGGTAGGGTGTTGAGATTGTGTATCCATGTCATTTCTGATATTGCTTGTTTATTATTGAGATTCCTATACTTCCAGTTAGGAGCTGTAGCTTGAACACTCCAAAAACTGGCAATAGTTAAATATGAAGTTATATGGCGATTTGTATACTCTGTTGGAAATAATGTAAGATATTTATTTGCTTAATGATTCTGGAATACAATTAAGCATAATTCCTATTCCAATATGTTATTATGCAATTCATTATGTAAATTAGTAAGCACACCTGTATGACCTATGAACTTGTATTATAGGACTTCCTGTATAAAAGGGACCCAATTTGTATCAGCCCTATCCTTGATAAAGACCTGTCACAAAGAGGTACAAAGAGGTTGGATTATAAGGTCATTATCTGAAGGACCGGAAGAGCAAATAATGGGCAGACACCTTGGGAATTTATAACAACACGATCATTTGTGACTTCTTTCTGGTAGGGATCCAATCAATACACCCATGTTCCAGCTTTTTTCTTTTTGTAAATTGTTTTACATTGTTTTTAATTGATGTATGTTTTGTCCATTGGCTGGTGTGTCAGCTGCTATATGTAATTAAATATTTCCAGTTTTATCACACGAGATCCCTCTATTTTCTTTTTCCATTCATACTGAGGGAATTTTCCTGATGGAAGATGAGAACAAAGATATTCTGATACCATTCTTGACTTCATTCTCTTTCCTGTAAGTGTTCTCAAAGAAGGATTTGAGTGGTGAAGGACCAATCAATACCAGACATTAAAGTTTGGGGAGCACCAAAGGCGATTATATATTCACTGTTCAGGAAGTGGTCTATAGAGAAGAGTGAACGTGGTGGATTCAATTATATGGATTGATTCATAGCAATTATTTGCTTCAAGAATTTATCATTCATTATTGTCAGGCGCCGTCTCCGCACTGACACTTGATGCAGGAGACGGACGTCTGCACCCTCCAAGCAACCACGTCCTGTTGCCTAGC
Source organism: Mixophyes fleayi (assembly GCF_038048845.1). Classification (NCBI taxonomy): domain Eukaryota; kingdom Metazoa; phylum Chordata; class Amphibia; order Anura; family Limnodynastidae; genus Mixophyes; species Mixophyes fleayi. The sequence goes on from NC_134408.1 coordinate 15,438,632, forward strand.
AGCGGGACGCTATCTCTGCTCACCTGTCTGCAGCCAGCATGTCTTACCGCCAAAATCTCCCTAACCCTATCAGGAGGCACCTTAGGGTATATAAGGCAGCCTCTGACACATGTCTAGTGCCAGAGTATTAGGTCTTCAGCCTTGCTCCAGCGTTTGTTCCTGTGTTGCTGTTATTTGGATTCTGACCCCGGCTTGTTCCTGACTTCTCCTTGGTTCCTGATTCTGGCTTAGACTGATATTTGGTATTGACCTGGCTTCCTGACCATTCTCCTGCTTCTGATTTGGCTATATCCGTTCCTCTGGTTTTGACCCGGCTTGCTGACTACTCTTCCATCCTGCATCCTGGTGGGCTCTCACCGCTGCCTCAACTGTTACCTCGCCAGCTAACTGATACTGAGGGCCGCGACCTGCACGTCCGTTGCAGCGAAGTCCATACCTCCTTGCGGGGGTTCCTGGTGAAAACCAAGGGAGTGTTAGACTCCTCGCCTCAGTACTCAGTAGCGCCAACTGCTGGCAGGTATCATCAATTCCACCTAGTGATTCTGACAATTATCAAGTTTGATATTATCTTAAAGATGTCACACTATGTTGTATTTCAATCTTTTTACATGTTATACACTACTTCAAGGAGGAAAGACTACCACACTGTGAAACATGGATCTTCTCAGCATTTGAATCCAAGTATATTAATTGTTTATATTTTTTATTTTTTCGCATTATACCAGGATTATATTTATTTCTCATTTGTGAAGACACACAGTAGTGCAGGATACTTGTTTCTTTTTGTAAACATTTGATATTTTAGGAATATTTGTGTGATTCCCCTAAGAGCAAACCGCAGCAACTGAAAATAGCGCAGTCTTGCATCTTCAATTTTAATATTACAATCTATGTCAACTTTATCCTCTTTAAAAAAGCACTGTGGCAACAGAAAAAATGCACAGGTGACATGAAAATATTTTAAATATCCAGTAAAATATATATTTGGTGAATTGGAATTTCATCACTTGGAGAGTAGTGATCTCACTCCAGTACATTATATCTTATGTTTAGAGATTTGTGATGTCATTTTCAAAATGGTCAGTGATGTATGACTACCAATAAAGGTAAAATACGCATGGACAGGAGGATCACCTCATAGAAGCAACTTCCTGAGTTTTGAATTAAAACTTATAAGTAATACTGTACTCCTACTGTAACGATACTGGTGGTATTACCTGAAGCCCAATAGCTGAGTAGATATCCAGAGAGTAGTCAGACGTTAGCCGGGTCGGTACACAAGCGGGTAGTCAGACGTTAGCCGGGTCGGTACACAAGTGGGTAGTCAGACTTTTGCCGGGTCGGTACACAAGCGGGTAGTCAGACGTTTTGCTGGGTCAGTACACAAGTGGGTAGTCAGACGTTAGCCGGGTCGGTACACAAGCAGGTAGTCACAGATGCAAGGTAGAGTAGCAGGTAGCAGGAGCTGAGCAAGCAGAATACACAAGCATATGTCTGAACCAGGAAGTGCCATTTATAGGCCCAAACAGGAAACAGGATCCAAGATGGTTTCTCTTTGATTCCAAACTGGGCATCTTGGATAAGGGCAAATCTAAGGGCAAGTTTGCAAATACAGAGACTTCTAGTGGTCGGAGGTGCAAATGTCAAGGTAATTCCTTACACCTACTGTTCAAAAAGTGAGTATATCAGATGTCACTTTGGACAAACATCATACTTTTATCTGGTCATAAAACTTCTCAGTGGCTTCTAATATCCCTATATTTTACATCAGACTGTACTAAAATATTAGTAGTCACATTGGAGTTCTTCGACCTCTATACAACTATGTGGGGTGTAGTCTCATTATTTTATTTGGTCATGAAACTTCTCATTAGTTCTAACATCTCATATATTTACAGTAAGTGTCTCATTATTCTCCTAATAAAATATTATACCTTATTATTAGTCTCTTGCAGAATGCTGACAGAATCTCATGGATAATGGTTCGTCTATTAGAGAATTCCACATTTTGCCATTTTCCATGAAAACTGATGACAACCCCATCATTTTTAATATTTTTTTCTTACTATATCTGATGGGAGTCCTAGAGTACCTTGCAAAATTATCAGAAATATTAATTCAGTTAGTTTCCAGTTGGATTTACCAGTGTTTATGATGATTCCTAGGACATTCCCCTGCTTCTTATTTAAACCTGTTTTCCATTCCAAATTTCTAGAAAAGGGACCTCCAGGATTTCTGAAGTTTTGGTTGATGGACAATCTGAATAAGTTGTTGAGAGAATCTTGGATTCTAAATGGTGATTGGGTCATATCCATTATTTTGTGCATTGGGAGGGATATTGTCCTTTTAGACATCTCTTGATGCCTCCTCAAGGGGAGGGTACTGATAGGTGCAGTGGCTGCAGATGTATGACCACAATCACTTTTCATGTCCTGACTGTTTGGTTGTCAAGGAAACCTCCAAGCAGCCAAATGGACAGTGCAGTGCGATCACATGATCTCCCTGATGTGAATTATCTATAGAGAGGGCCTGGCTCAGCAATAGGCTCAGTGTCTTCTTTTTGGTTATAGTTGCAGACTTGCTGTATTCTAGTCTTCAGCTCATTACTATATCTGTTTGAATTTTTTGTTTTGACACTGTTTCTAGCCTACTAACAGTAAGGGAATTTCAAGGCTGCCTTTATGTCAAGTGTCAAATAGTGACTAGAATGATTTTCCATACAAATCCTTTTTCGGCTGCTAAGCCACTCTGTCAGTCTCTATATTGGTTGCCTGTTTCTCAAAGAATCCAAGTGTGCAGCTTCCTTTATCCACTAATCAAGGATGCTAGTGGGCAGCAAAGCCATTTAACACAAGAGTTAGCATCTGCCTTTCAGTCCTACTGCTATAACTTGTATATTATCTCTGACTTGTCCTTCCAGATGGTCACTGAGTCTAAACAGCTCTTGATCGCAGCTTACTTCCAGAATTGTCAGTTCCCCAAGAGCTCTAAGGCTGCCAGTGAGATGCTGGACCGACCATTCTCCATGAAGAAACTGGTAGACACTATCTCCTCCACTCCAAGAGCCCAGGCACAGATGGATTCACTATAAGTTACTTTAAAACTATTGGAAAGTCCTTAAACCACATGCTCTTGAAGGCCTTCAATGAGATTCCCAATGACTCTAGATTCTCCCTAAAGATGGTAAGGACCCCTCCCAATCCTCTATTTATCGCTCAATATTTGTTGAATGTCGACCTGAAGCTCTTTGCCAAAATGGTGACCAATCACCTAAAATTGTTTTGGCAAGCTATGATTCACAGTTACAAAATTGGCTTTGTCCTGGAATGCGAAGTCCGAAACCACACCATGAAGATCATAGACCTAATTCATTCAGCTTTTCTCCTCTCAACAGATGCAGGGAAAGCTTTCAATAGAGCGGATTGGCAGTTCCTTGCTGGAGTGCTGAAGCATATGGGACTAGGCCCTATATGTATGCACAGAATTATTGATCATTATAAAGATGAAGTGCAAGTGAAGGTCAATGGCGCTCTTTCCAAGGCATTCTCTATCCATAATGGAACAAGGCAAGGGTGCCTGCTTTGCCCCCAGATTTTTGTCCTCTGCATGGAGGCTCTGGTCAGGTCGATTTGAAATAACCCGATGGGGTCGGAGCACAAGCTGGCTCTGTTTGCAGATAACCTCTTCCTATCAACCCTGTAGTCTCTGTGTCCAACCTCGTGGTGGAATTTGAGTGGTTTGGAGAATTATCCAATTTTAAAATGAAATATTACACACACGAAAAAAAAATGTATTGATTCAATTTTTGTCTATCCACCCTTGTTATTACTGTATTACTCTATTAATATGGACACCATAACACCTGACATTTAATCCTCACCGGACATTACCTGTCCTATCACTTACATAATCATGTCCCCTCACACAACAATCACCATCTAATCTAAGCACCTTATACGCCCAATACCCATATCTTATTTTCAACTCTCCACATATTATTTTCTGTACACCATATAAAATAATTTATCTGTTGCACTTTATTGTGTGTCTTCCCACTCTACTCATTCATTCAAACCTACTTCCACTGCGCTTCCCCATCACCCATCTACTATTCACCACTAAATAACTTTTTCCATCTTTGCTGTATGCACTATTCTCACTAATATCATGAAGCACAGTCAAATTCCCTTCTCCTTATGTACAAAACCCCCCTAACTAATGAAGTGCTCCTTCAACAACTAACACCTTTACCTACTACACCTCCTACTGGATCTACACACTATAACCACACTCCCTCATCTAAAATCTTCAGACCCTGGCTGCATCCACTATCTACGGACCTTGAATCCTGTATAACACTACTACAAGAGCTACAAAAAGATAAGTGTAACTTTACTTCTACTAGAAGGAGGAAACAGTGATGGAAGAACACACATACACGCCCCCTCACTAGTCAAGCACAATAGTGTACCACTGACTATACATCAACCCCATCCCTCCCTGCTCATTTAAATATATCTTCCCACAAAAAGAAATTGAATGTGTACTGAAGTATGGTGTAGCTAAGTGCATCATTGTGAATATCTCACGGCTCTTTGGAAGATCCCCCATATGCACAGAATCTGCCAACCCCTAGTGCAAAATGCCTTCACGCAGAATTTTGCTCCAATAATTAATGTACAGTCTTGTAAAAATAGGTACACTATCCTAATGTTACAGTGGCACTTGCGGTACAATGCATCACTGGCTTATAAAATTCAGTTTAGTGTAAAAGGAAAGGTTGACCATCTAGTCTGCAGTTTATTTGAAAAAAATAGCTATGTTCCTCTTGGTTATCTATTTAAATCGATAGATGATGTTCTAAAAACACCAGTGTATATGTTATGCATATTTTATGTGTTTAGAGTATAAGGGCACCTTTAAAAATTCTCAAACACATATGGAGAAGCACCCATACCGAGACAGAATTGAAAATATTTTTATTATATAAATCTCTGAAAATATATATTTATCCAGATAAGAAAGTAAACTTTTTTTTAATGCAGATGAGTAAATCAGCACCCAGAGCAGTTTGTTTGAATGATGTAATTATATAATATTTTATATTACCCTAGAGGGAATTCATTAACATACTGTATAAGGAGAGTATAAAATCTCATATAATCTGTCTCTAACATGACACAAGGGCTGGAACAGGAGGTGTTCTATAGTATGTTATCTATTAGTAGATAATGTTACTCTACAACAGGACTATAATGTATTAATTTCAAAGATAGACTTGAAAATATAAGAAATGTTCTTCACACATTTACCTGGAATTCAGCTGCAACAAAGCCCTGTGTACTGCAGTATGTAGGTAGGAAATGAGATTACACTATAGTTTCTTATTGTACTTTTGTATGGAGGATCCTTGACAAGTTGCATCTATATCAGAAGTCAGCTACAATATTTAGAGATCAGGAAAATAATAAATTTTGCTTCTGCCCAATTAAAAATTTTGCTTTGTAAACAGTTTAATTTTGTGTTAGGTAACAATTACATTAAGGATATAAAATATGTTTTTCTATGTGCATATGCACCTAATGTCTACCTCATCATACATAATAAGGGGCACACCTGCTCCTGGGTTAGGGAAATATCTGCAGGCAAATAGACAGCTCAACCATTTACAGAATTGTGGGCTCCAGATAGAAATAGTTATGCTTAAAGTGACTTTAGCACTAGCCCTTCATTAATTACATTTTGTTTTGGGGTAGAAGTTTATATATTCTCAAAAAAATAAACAAAAATTGCATTTGTTTAGGTTTAGTTAATTCACCTATAGTTATGTAGTTTCTCTGTTGTAAAGGACCCGCTTTGTGTACACGTAATTTGCTAGTGATTAGTTCTCTCAGGGAAGAGGCAGAATATTTTACTGTTTCATATAATCCAACTGATAAAATGAGGGCGATTCAGCACTAGCTGGTTCTCAGCTTCAGGTAACATTAGGGGGTATATTTTCTAAACTGCGGATTTGGAAAAGTAGAGATGTTGCCAATAGCAACCAATCCGATTCTAGCTATCATTTTGTAGAATGTACTAATTAAATGATAGCTAGAATCTGATTGGTTGTTGTAGGCAACATCACCACTTTTTCAAACCCACAATTTAATAAATATACCTCTTGGAGTCACCAGGGATGCTAATTGTGGGGGCATATTTATTTGAGGATGGATTTTCCAATAGTAATTTGACAAAACAGGAGCTGACAAAAGAGGTATGACCAAGTTCCCAAACCCTTAACAACAGACAGTAGGATGCCCTACGTTTATTGATGATCTCTATGACAACAAATTATATATTTATTTCTGCAAATTTAATTGTATTCTCATATTGTTATCAGTTATGTAAAAAAAGCACTACCATACTCAATGGTAGATCAACCAATTGGAAGTACTATTGGTATTGGCATTTAGGTAATAATTGCTATAATATGATAATATTTGACTTGTTTAAACAGGTTTTCTAGGAGAAAATCCTGCAGGGGAGCCACTGAGACTGAAGGGTATATTTATGTAGAACCGCCAATTCCTGGCCCTTTGAAGTCATTTTCTTCAAACAATGATTTTTTAAAGACCAAACCAGATGGGCTTTGTCTTTAATAAAAGTACTGTTTTAAAAAATGACTTCAAAGTGCCGGGAATCGGTTGTTCTACAGAACCACAGTATAGTAAATATACCTCTGGGAGTTTTAGAAATACAACTTAGAAATAGTACTATACTATGCTTTTAGTGTAATAGTAATTTGAAATGCTGCTGTGTTGTGTAACCCTTATTTATTCCTGAACAATGTCATTGAGTGGGACATCCTCCATATCTTCATTGTACTATCAGTGTGACATTATTTTTTCCAAAAACATGAACGCCTTGTTCACACAGGTGATATTTTAAAGTGTATAATTTCTATTCTTCTTTATGATACAAGGGCATTAATGGAATATGAACTTGCTTTAATTTCCTTAATTTTTAGTATGTGCATACTTTACTAACAGACCAAAAATAAGCAACTTTTCAAGAGGAGACTCAATAATTTAAGTATATTACAGCCTCATACTTTTATTTGGTTATAAAACTTCTTTGTAGCAGTATATTATATTTTACAGTATTAGACTATCAGAAGTCCTCTTGGTGTTCCGTGATCTTTATTAAACTATGTGGTATGTAGTTTCAACATTTTGCTTGGTTATGGAAGTTCTCAGTTGCTTCTAATCTCGTATATATTTCACAGAAAGTGGTATTTTATTCTAATAATAATCTATTACATCATATTATTATTTTCTTGTAGAATAGTGACAGAATCTCATGGATAATGACACTTCTATAATACAATTTCACATTTTGCCATTTTCCATGAAAGCTGATAAGCCCATCATTTTTAGTGTTTTTTTCTTACTATATCTGATTGGAGCACTGGTGAATATAGTTATAATTACAGTTATATGTTTGGATTCTCATTTACACAGCCCCATGTATCTATTTCTCTGTAACTTGTCCTTTGTAGATGTATGTTATACAACAGCAACTGTCCCTAAACTACTGGACATTTTACGGTCTGGGAATAGCACAGTGTCCTTCCAAGAATGCTTCACTCAGATGTACTTTTTCTGTATAGCTGCCATCACAGAAGATATACTTTTATTTGTGATGGGGTATGACCGATACATTGCGATCTGTCATCCTTTATTCTACCACCTAATACTGAGCAAAAAAATCTGTATCCTGCTGATGATTATCATCTGGTTCTGTGCAGGTTTATATTCAATGTATTGTATATTTTCAGTCCTTAAACTGTCATTCTGTCATTTTCTTACTATTCATCAGTTTTTCTGTGATCCTAAAGCTTTGGTTAACATCTCCTGTTCTGGCTCAAACATGTTTTATATAATCTTATATGTTGGCATATTGTTATTCGGTGTTTGTCCATTCTTGAGCAATGTGATGTCATATATAAAAATTATCAGTGTTATATTGCATATTAAATCAAGAGATGGAAGAAGAAAAGCTTTCTCCACTTGCTCATCCCACCTCACCGTCATGATCATCTACTATCTTACCTGCATATCCGCATATATGATACCACCATCAGACCAACACAATTTCTTACAACAGATCTTTACTGTGCTGTATACAACAGGAACACCCATGGTAAATCCTCTCATATATAGTTTGCGCAATAGTGAAATAAAGAGAGCTCTTCAGAGATTAGTGTCATAGCTGGTACACCTTTATTACCAACTTTCCTATATGCATGTACCTTAAAAACTATGGTCCGGGAAATGTTCTTCTTGACAGCTGATCGCACAAAAGAAACAGCAGAATCCACTAGACAGGAAAGAATGTAATCTGAACAGAAGCCACAGTGAGTTCCTGCATGGTCCTATTGGGGATCTACATCTTCTTGTCCCTGGGTTCAGAGGCTCACAGGGTTTTGGAAATTTGGAAAAGTTTGATACTGAATAGTAGGGATTATCCACAATGAAAACTTACTTATTAATTATCCACTGAACATATGATTTAAAATATCGAATTGATGGAGACATCACCCACCCATCCAAATTTCAGAGTGCATGCTTGAAGCAAAACATTACTCCTAGTGGGTTGCCCCGCTGCTTAGCAGAAAAACATTTCCATCCAGTTATATTATCTGCACATGCCTACCGTAATATTGTTTTGATCATTATCACCTAGAGTATTAATATTATGAACTAGATATCTTTCATTAATGCAGTTCTGAAGCAAATCTGTAGGCTTACATCAGACATACATTTGCCCAACACAACCTATAGCTTATAGTTGTGGCTACATCAATAGTTGTAGAATGTACAGTGAGGATTTGCAGCAATTTTTACGTAAAGACAAAAAAAACCTATTCCTTATATTACATTGAGTAAGCATAGTGTAATGTTACCTACAGTGGGCCTGAGTCATTAAGGAGAGAAAAGCATAAAAAAGAAGTAAATTTTCACCTGGGCAAAACCATGTTGCATTGGAGGGGGAGGTTAATGTAAAATGTGGGGACAGATTTATAATTGGGATAGGGCATGTCCTAGGTCAACTTTAAATTTCAGTGTAAAAATAAAGCTATCAAGTATTTGTATGTTAGATGGAATAACAGTTAGTATTTATCTTATGAGCAAAATAATAAACTAATGTGCACCCCTTGCATTGTAACATGGTTTGTCCCGGAGAATATTTACTCCATTTTTTGCCTTGCTCTCCTTAATGTCTCAGGCCCAGTGTGTATACACTGCGACTGCATCATTGGCAATGAATACACCCACATGCTTCCCTTGCATATTGAGATCTTATTCTTATATTTTATATCTTGTGTACTCCCACTGCACCAGTAAAATCAAACATTAATGAAACTGTTGACTTTTTAAAATAATTCTGTTCATTTGGTTAAAGTGCTAGAATGTACATACAATGAAACAAACATATATATAAAACATAAACAATTTATTATAAATAAATTACACTAAATAAGCTGAAAATTAAATGTACAAAAATGAAAAATTGCAACCAGCGCTAATTTAGTTTGCAGAAAATGCAGTGTGCTCCATTGTCTTGCCCAAGGAAATCCAATGACACCTCTGACGATAGATGTTTTCTAGCTATGCCTAGAACAGTTATCTCTGTAGCTCTGGCTTTGTTGGGTCATCTACATGTTCAGCATCTAAGGAGGAGGAAATAGAAATAACCAAGTGTAACAATATATAAATACTAGTTATTACATTTTAAGCATGCCATAAATACTGGAGTTCATTCATCAGTGTTAAAAAATTGGTTGTGTGCATATTATTAGCTATTACTTTAATTTTGACAATATGAAAAGGATATAATAAATTATAGGCCTTTAGATTCTGCATTTTTAATTTATAAGCTTTTGCCTAAAAGCACCAATTATACATTGGTCAATTCTACTCTATATAGCCGAATACAGCATGTTTGGCCCTAAGAGCATAATTCGCTAAAGCCACATTTGGTCTACTTGTGGCTATTGAAGCTTTTTTGCTAATAAGCCCATATCTTGCATAATGTACTAGTTTGGGAAGTGTTTCTATAAGTTTGTGGATGAAATGGTTTTTATGTAAACACACTGTTTCACTTGTTAGACAACATTTAGACATGTAATGCTTACAATGTCATGCATACAAATTCTCCTCCTCACTCTTCTCTTTTGTATGTGGATTATCCAATGGCCCTGCATGTCCCATCTCCTCCTCCCCCTTCCTTTATTCTAATGAGATTGCTGTACCTGTGAAAACGTAATCACAACGATGTATTGTTCTTTCTTCAACAAATATTATGCCTTAACACCATATATATATATATATATATATATATATATATATATATATATATATATATATACAGGGTAATTCAAATGTTGCAGTACACCCTTTTATTTCAAAAACTCTACAGGAATTGGGTCGATTGGCCGATTTCAAGATGGCGCCCATGTTTGGTACATACCGTAAAAGATAAACCACATCACCCATACCTTACTGGAGTATTCAGGTTTCCCAATTTCCTGTAGAGTTTTTGAAAAAAAAGGGTGTACTGCGACTTTTGAATCACCCTGTATATATATAAAACTCTTTACTATATATATATATATATGTCTCCAGAGTCAATGTTCATTGACTAATTGTACAGTTCTCAGCCTCCGCTGCCACGTCATCAGACCAAAAAACACATGAAAACTATTTACACTGCACAAATCAAAGCTACAGATGTCAACCCAATGATGTGGAGGTGAGGGTGAGTACCATACACTTTGTCCCCATACAGCACCAACACCTAAAACAGCAAATATAAAGATTTTTCCTTGGTCAAAATAAAATATTAAATGACAAAATTCCAAACATTTATCAAATCCCACATGTTTGCCTTCAAACCATCCATAATAGGCATTTTGTGTGCACACAGTCTGCAAGAGCTTCCTACATATATGCAGGAATGTGCAAATATTACACTCAATGATGGTCCTAAAATGTACCTTTTTAGCCTAGTACATACTCTCTTTCTTTTCCAAGTCTAGGAAGCTTTGTTTTTTTTAATTATGACTTTATTTTTCAATCTTTTAATGAAAAAAAATAAAATAAATATACCAAAACATTGTAAAGTACATTTTATATAACTAAGGACAAAAAAATATACTTAGAAAAATACACATAAAAAAAATACCAAGTAAGACTGTTATTTGTACAGGATATCCATTTTGTACTTACCGTTAAAACCATTTCTCTGAATCCATGTGGGGGACACTTTCACCTTGGGGGTGTTTGAGGACACAGGAGCTGGGCACTTTACGGTTAAACTTCTGAAGACTGTAGATCCTCCCCTCTCCCAACCCCACAGCTCCTCAGTTTAAAACTTGCAAAGCCCCAAAAGGAAACTGTAAACACAAGAATACAATCTAGACACAGTCTAAACAGAACAGAAAACCGAGCATTAAAGGTGGTAGCACAGTATACTAGGGTGACCACATTACCCAATTAGTGAACTTACAGGGAGTGATACTTTCAAGCATTAAAAGGGAATTACAGGCGTTTCTGTGCCTGGGTGCTTCTATTTTTAGCTCGTTATTTAGTCTCAGATTAGACTTGTGAGTTATATGACCAAACACTCCCTCATTATCACCTTAGGTTATCTCGCGTATTAGTCTTCAGATGCCCAGTGAAACTCTTAGTTAGCTCATTAATTCAATCTAAGTCTCTGATTGTGATACCAATCTCATGTTATAAACATTTCCAGCCGTGACCTCGCATTTTAGGCATTAGATGCCTTAACGATATAATCAGTGAAGTGTCTTCTGAGCGTACTAGGGTGATCACTGAACCTGAATAGTGAATTTATTGGGAGTGATACTTTAAAGCACTATAAATGTATTACATTAACTGTAGTCACTGAATTGGGACAATACCTTTTTATTCATATAATATTGATACTATCAGCCAATACTTTATATGATTGCTTCCAAATCAATAATATTTAATTACTCAGCAAGCAAAAAAAGATGACTTCCATCTGAATAGAGGCATCGATCTATGTTATGAAAATAGGTGATTGGTTGTTACAAATTTATTACCTATACATTGAATTAACCCATTGACAACCAACATAATATTCATTGATTTTCAATGATTGAAACCCAAGAATGGCCCAGTCTAGCATTTGGTTGCTAGTTTTAACAGTGTTTGAATATAATCTTTTGGTTCATTTATTATTCCATTTTGTGTTTTCGTTTTAATATTTCTCTAATTATCTTGATACCTAATAAAGATTTAAAGCTTTATTATTATATGTTCTTTGCTCCCTGAGTGCCCCGGTACACATATTCTTTCTCTCCCTTTATGTGTAGTCATTGTAATTTATGTGAGGGCGCACCTATCCTAGTTTAAGAGATCTTATAGGCATTATTTTTACTTTTTGTCTGTTGGTTTATTTATCAGACCAATTGAGACTATAATAAATTGAAACTATTATCTATACTAGGATACTGGGCTTACCCAGTGCGGTTCACTTATAGCTGAGCATAGTATACCCCAGATGATTTGGACAAATGGATGTAACGGTAAATGCAAAGTTTTTATTTTCTCCTACATCCTATCTGGGTGTACATTGGGGATGTTGTAAATCTGTCTATAGCATAGGGAACACTCAGGGTGTGCAAAACCCAGTCAAATATAGAGAGAGGACCAGGTGGCTTCCTGACATAGCCAATCCGACAAAGACCCACGTCCCTGTCACACTGCTTGCCAAGCTTCTCCTCTGTGCATCTTAAGAACCAGAATAGAAGTGTTTCTAAGGAAAGTTTCCATAGTCTGACTAATTGTATTATATGATCTGTGCTAAAGCCCTGAAAGATACAAATCTCAACCATCTCCTTTTACTTCTGAGAAGGATAACAGACATCTGATCAAGATGAAATCAGCCCCAAACTGAGGTTGGCATATAGTGTACATTACCAACTTATCAAAAACAAAAGGATATGTGCAAGATAGTGCTCCAAAACTTCAAATCCTTACGGCTGAATATTTTTGCTACGAAGGAAAATTGAAAATCCCACTTCAACTGTATTCAAGGGCTCAAACAGAAAAAGCTGAAGAACTGAATGAACCAGGCAGCAGAACTTAAAAAGGTAGATAATGACAATGCCCTATAAGAAATCTGCCCTTACAATTAAGAGTTAGCGATTTACGAAAATAAATAGACAGGGCTGAGACCTGAACCCCAAGGATACTACATCTGAGCCCCCTGAAAGGGCCGTTCTGTAGAAAACTGGATAGGCAAGTGCTTTCATTTAATTGGGCATAGGCTCCAGGCCCTAGGATGCCCATGCTTGTCTTCCCCTCGCCTGACCAAATCAATCAGAAGTTCTGTAAAAATAGGGACACCGTCCATCATTCCTAACGTTACAGAGGCATTTGCGGTACACTGCATGAAAAAACAGTCAGTATTTAACTTATGTGCAAAACAGAATACTAATTTGCACCCCTTGCATTGTAACATGGTTTTGTCCAGGAGACTGAAATAAGAAGTTTCTTAAGTTAAGATCCTTAATGAATCAGGCCGAGTGTTATCTTTTAGGTATATGTTATATATGTTTTTAATGTTTATTAAAATGTTTTTAATTTAAAATTATTGATGAGTATTATTATATGGTGGCACTCTAAAGTCTAAATAAATAGGATGCACTTATTTATTATGTAGTTTGTTTTATTACAATATGTTAGAATGTTACAATAATTATTTGATTAACAACACTGATCAATTTGTTGATTACAATCTGTTAATTTTCCATGTTAAACATTTACACATCAATGATAACATAATTTCACAGTTGTGTCAGAAATATATCTCAGCTGTAGCTCTTATTTCCTCTATATAATTGATATTCCTAATGTACTAATACAAATCTAATTTTCTAAGCTATTTAAAATAACAATCTGCAATATATGCAAACTGTATTTAAAGTTAATCTGTTTTAACTTATTGCAAGAATAAATACTGACTTAAATTTAAATAGGCTTCAAAGTTTTTTAAAATACATTTTTAATATATGGAAATATTATGATATATTTTGTGATCTTATTTATGTTGCATGGATGATGAAATACTGTATATAAAAATATAATAATGAGGCATATCATAGATACCGCAGCAAGGTGACCACAGAGGGCACAAGGACACCCCTTGCAGCTGGAAGAAATTAGAGCTAATTTACAGCTATGAAAGGATTCTTTGCTGTAACAGCCATGACACAGTGGCCGGCACGCTAGAATAACTGGTTTTGGCAGACTCTGGAGGAAAATGTGAGTAAATATTGGAACATATTCCTTATACAACATAATATACAGTGATATGGGTTTTAATAGAATATTTATCCATGATATTGTTCAGTTGGTGGCAAGGATTTTTGCTCTCTGAACGAATATGTGGAAATTCCTTATAGGTTTGAACAGGGGTTTTGAGCTTGAAATGTAGAATCTCATGATACATGTTCTTGCAATCTAAATAAACATGTAGCTATGTAATTACTTGTAACATGCATGCAATCTCTATCACACCTGTCACAAGTACAAAGTGAATCATTTCTATCCTTCTTCACAATGCAAGTTTTACTTTTCAAGAAGAATGAAAAAAAAATTCAGGTTTCTATTAGATTTCCTTAATGGGGTAAATGTATCAAGCTGAGAGTTTTTCGGCGGGTTTGAAAAACCAATCAGATTCTAGCTATCATTTATTTAGTACATTCTACAAAATGACAGCTAGAATCGGATTGGTTGCTATAGGCAACATCTCCACTTTTCAAACTCACCGAAAAACTCTCAGGTTGATACATTTACCCGCAGAATTCATAAGTGACATGAATATATGTAAAATATCCTGTAAAATATAACCTTATTTTTGGTGAGTTAGAATTTCATCACTTATATTTGGAGAGTAGCGATGTCACTTCTGTAAATATACAATTATGGTTAGAGAGTAGTGACGCTATTTGTGTTAAATCACCATTTTCAAAGTGTTCAGTGATGTTTGACTACCAGTAAAGGTAAAACACACCTGGACAGGAGGATCGGCTTATATAAGTAACTTGCTGTGTTTCAAATTTAAATTTGTGTATTATACGGAACAAAGTATTCCTACTGTACAACAAAAAATATAAGAGATGTCAGTTCAGAGCAGTTTGTGCCTTTATCAGGTAATAGAACTTCTTAGTGGCTTCTAATATCAATAGATTTTACAATAGAAGTTTAATAGAGTACAGGTCAACTTAGAGTTCCGTCACCTCTATAAAACTTTGTGATTTGAAGACCTTTCATTTTATTTGGTCATAAATCTTCTCAGTGGCTTCTAATAGAAAACATTTTACAGTAAGTGTTACATTATTCTCATAATAATCTATTACATCATATTATTATTTTCTTGCAGAAATAGTGACAAAATCTCATGGATAACGACACGTCTATTATAGAATTCCACATTTTGCCATTTTCCATGAAAACTGATGACAAATCCCTAATTTTTAGTGTTTTATTCTTGCTATATCTGATTGGAGTACTGGTGAATATAGTTATAATTACAGTTATATGTTTGGATTCTCATTTACACACCCCCATGTATCTATTTCTCTGTAACTTGTCCTTTGTAGATATCTGTTATACAACAGTAACTGTCCCTAAACTACTAGATATATTACGGTCTGGGAATATCACAGTTTCCTTCCCAGAATGCTTCACTCAGGTGTACTTTTTCTTTTTAGCTGCCAGAACAGAGGTTATACTTTTATTTGTGATGGGGTACGACCGATACATTGCGATCTGTCATCCTTTATACTACCACCATATATTGACCAATAAGATCTGTGTCCTGCTAATGATTTTCATCTGGTTTTGTGCAAATTTATATTCAATGTTATTTATATTTGCAGTCCTTAAAATGTCATTCTGTCATTCTCTTACTATCGTCAGTTTTTCTGTGAGCCCAAAGCTCTGATTAATATCTCCTGTTCTGGTTCCAACATGTTTTATATCATCATATACATTGGTATAGTATTATTTGGTGTTTGTCCTATCTTGAGCAATGTGATGTCATATATAAAAATGATCAGTGTTATATTACATATTAAATCAAGGGATCGAAGAAGAAAAGCTTTCTCCACCTGCTCATCCCACCTCACTGTCATGATCATCTACTTTGTTAATGGTACATCTGTATATATGATACCACCATCAGACCAACACAATTTATTAAAACAGATTTTGACTGTATTTTACACAACAGTGATACCCATGGTAAATCCTCTCATATACAGTTTTCTTAATAATTAAATAAAGAAAGCTCTTCAGAGATTAGTGGCATAGCTCGTACTCCTTCATTAGTTTTACTTATCTTACTTACTTATTTCATTTAGTTTAATTGGCTGCTATTAAATTGCCCTTAGTCTCTCTCAGTCTGTGTGTGTGTATGTTAGATTTAGATTGTATGCTCCAATGGGGCATACACTGATATAACGACTGACGTGAATGAGTTCTCTGTACAGCACTGTACATTTTTAGGTGCTATATAAATAAATAAATACATAAATAGATGATGACAGCTGAAACCTCCTCATTTGCTTTTATGTTGCACCTATCTTATAGATCTTAGCTTCAAATTTATGTTCTGGTAACTGCTCTGGCTAATGGCTGATTCATACAAAAAATAGGATTATACTGATTAGACAGGAAAAAATGCTGCCTGAACTGTAGACACAGTGAACTGGTCCTATTGTTGTCCTACCTTCATCATCATCATCATCATTATTCATTTATATAGCGCCAACATATTCCGTAGCGCTTTACAATTGGGGACAAACATAGTAAACTAATAAACAAACTGGGTAAAACAGACAAAGAGGTGAGAAGGCCAAGCTCGCAAGCTTACAATCTATTGGACAATGGGAGTTTGACACATGAGGTTAAGTCTACATTTGCAGTCGGCCCAGCCAGAATAAGTGCATGGTTTTTGCAGTGTATTGTGTGAGATATGTGCGAATTCTGGAAATGTTTTTTAGATGTATGTAACATGATTTAGATATAGAGTCAATGTGGGGAACAAAGGATAGGTGTGAGTCAAGGATGACACCTAGGCAGCGAGCTTGTGGGGTGGGATTTATAGTCATGTTATCAACAGAGATAGAAATGTTAGGTATGCTCTTGTTGGTGGGTGGGAATATTATTAACTCTGTTTTAGAAAGATTAAGTTTGAGTTGGCGAGAGGACATCCAAGATGATACTGAAATCCAAAGGAACTTATTAGATTTCCAAGAGAAGCGGTATAGATAGAGAACAGCAGAGGACCTAGCACTGAGCCTTGTGGTACTCCAACTGATAAAGGAAGAGGAGCAGAGGTGGCCCCAGAGAAATTACCAGTGAAAGAGCAATTAGAAAGGTAGGATGAGAACCATGATAGAACAGTGTCTTAAAGCCCTAGGGATTGCAGCGTTTGTATGAGAATAGAGTGGTCAACGGTGTCAAATGCAGCCGAGAGATCCAGGAGAAATAGGAGAGAGTAATGGCGTTTAGTTTTAGCAGTGTTCAGATCATTGACAACCTAAGTCAACTCAGTCTCTGTGGAGTGTTGAGAACGAAAGCCAGACTGAAGAGGATCCAACAGGTTGTTTGCGGAAAGGAAGCGTGTGAGGCGAGTGTAGGCAAGTCTCTCTAGAAGCTTGGAGGGGCACGGCAGCTGAAAGATGGGACGGTAATTTGATAGAGAGTTTGGGTCGGAATCTTGTTTTTTTAGAATAGGAGTAATCACTGCATGTTTGTATAGTGACGGAAAGATGCCGGTAGAGAGCAAGAGATTACAGATTTTAGTTAGAGGTGAAATGAGCACAGGAGACAGGGATCTACCAATTTGCAAGGGAATAGGATCAAGAGGACAGGAGGTAGAGCAGGAGGATAAGAAGAGAGTAGAAATGTCCTATTCATTTGTGGGGTCAAATGAAGAGAGTGGGTCAGAGGTTGGTGGGAAGGAATTGAACCAATTGCTTGTTGAGGAAGAGGATACCAATTCTAGTCTGATCTTATCAATCTTTTATTATTATTATTAATATTTATTTATAAGGCGCCACAAGGCGTCCGCAGCACCGTACAGAGACAAACAAAATTACAATACAATGGGAGACAGCACAATAAGTAAACACAGCAACTCAGTAAGCTCAATGCACAGCTAGAGAGGGCGGGGAAGGGGGAGGGAGGATCCGCAAACGATGGGGCCCAAGAAGGAGGGCGCGGAAGACAGGGAGACCCCCAGGGGGGAGGAGGGAGCGAGAGTGGACATGGGGTGGAGGACCCTCGAGGAGAAGGGCTAAGTAGCTGGAGAGCAGAGTTAGAAGTGGTGGAAACAGGAGGAGAGATGGCCCTGCTCAGAGGAGCGTACAATCTAAGGGGAGGGGTGGACAGACAGAGAGACGCAGGGGAGAGAGGGAGAGTAGGTGGACAGAGGCAGAAGATAAGGTAGGAAGTTAAGTGGGAGACAGAAAGGCTTTAAGAAAAAGGTGGGTTTTTAGGGCCCGTTTGAAACTGGACAGATTAGGGGAAGTTTTGATGGAGGGAGGGAGCTTGTTCCAGTGGAGGGGGCAGCGCGGGCGAAGTCTTGGATACGCGCGTGGGAGGAGGTTATAAGGGGGGAAGAGAGGCGACGGTCAGAGGCAGAACGGAGAGGGCAGGATGGAGCATGAATAATAATTGTCCTTGAAATAAGAAGCAAGATCCTGGGCACTGATAGTGGACGGAGGGTTTGGGGTGGGAGGATTGAGAAGAGCTTTAAATGTCTTAAAAAGGCATTTGGGGTTGATCAGAGATCAGAGATTGGAAGTATGTTTGTTTTGCAGTGTCCAGAGCATTTCAATAGGAGCGGTAGATAGAAGTATATATGAAGAAGTCATTAGAGGTGCGAGTTTTATGCCAGTGACATTCTGCTTTACGGGAAAGTTTTTGAAGATTTTGCGTTGCTGTAGTGTGCCACGGCTGACATCGAATTCGACATGTAGTATGTAGTGTCGCTGGAGTCACTTGATCAATGGCTGTTGCTAAGGTTTGGTGAAAATGAGGTACTGTCATCTCAGGGGAGGAGAATGTAGAGATAGGGGAGAGAAGGTGTTGGAGAGAGGTGGAAAGTTCTTGAATATTAATAGAATTAAGATTTCTGCGGGTATGAGGAGGCTTGGTAGAGTTAGACAGTAGAGAGCTTAGAGCACTGGGGGTGAGCGTGTAGCTGATAAGGTGATGATCCGAGAGGGGGAAGGATGTGTTAAGAAAGTTAGAAAGTGAGCATAGTCTAGAGAAAACAAGATCAATCCAATGGCCATCCTGATGAGTAGATGATTCAATCCACTGGGAGAGGTCAAGTGATGAGATGTTGAAATCACCCATGATGATGATGGTGGGGATGTCTGAAAATAAGAAGTGAGGGAGCCATGCAGAAAAATCCTCAATAAATTGTTGGTGTGCTCCTAGGGGACGATAGATCATCGCAACACATAGAGAGAATGGATTAAAAATGCAAATAGCATGTACTTCAAAAGATGTGAACGTGAGTGATGGGACATTTGATCAAACTGTGAATGTGCACTGTGGGGAGAGAAGTAGTCCAACCCCACCTCCTTGTCTGCCTTCAGGTCTGGAGGTGTGGGTCATTTGGGGGCCACCATGTGAAAGTGCTGCAGGTGAGGCAGTGTCTGATTGCATGAGCCATGTTTCAGTTATTGCCAGACCTTGTCTTATCCCTGGATTCAGAGGCTCACAGAGATTGCAAAATCTGGAAAGCTGTGATACTGATTTGCAGCAATTGTCAACCGAAAACCAGTACCTTCCTACTGATCCAATTTGATGGAGAACATTTCTTACCCACTGAGCATATGACTTTAAACATAAAGAGGAGGAGGACATGACCCACCCATCCAGCTTTCAGATTATCTGTTTTAAGCAAAACATTACTCTTAGTGAGTTGCCCCACTGCTTTGAGTGGCAAACATTCCCACCCAGTTATGTACCGTTATCCGCCTATTTGTAGTAAAGAATGGTGGCTCAACTGCGCTCCCTTAAAGTTGCGGCCACACTGGGAGTGGGTGGGGGGGATTCCTACTTCCAAATTAGTAGACAATTCAAGAGTTAGCTCCCTGGGCGCATGTATAGAATGTATTGCTATATTTCTCATAAATAAATAATGGAAGAATATAAATAGTTATTGTTTGAACATCTCTGAAATAGTTAGAAAAAACAACAACATATAATATATACAATTCTGTCAAGATATAGCTGTAAACACGCATCTGGAGAAACTTATATCAATACATAGCACAGCATATGTTATACCAAGTATGTAAATCATCGGTATATATACTCTATTAGTTGTAATGGTTGCTAAAAGGTCCATTTTTTTGCTAAAAGTCAAATAGATAGTACTGATGATAAGGTAATACAATAAGTCCCGAAGACAACCAGTTCCTTGGTCCCTTAGAGGTATATCGATAAATAACAAGCACTTGAATCCGTAAAGAAAGAAGAAACAGGTCATTTACAGTTAAACTCAGGAGATTCTTCTATGTCTAATCCTTCTGCTGATCCTTGTATCTCTCCTAGCACCCGAGGGGCTTTGTGCAGACTTGAGCATACTTAGGGCTAGATTTACTAAGCTTGCAGGTTTGAAAAAATGGGGATGTTGCCTATAGGAACCAATCAGATTCTAGCTTTCATTTACTTAGTACCTTCTACAAAATGATAGCTAGAATCTGATTGGTTGCTATAGGCAACATCCCCACTTTTTCAAACCCGCAGCTTAGTAAATCTAGCCCTTAGTGTGGTTATCGGTGACCGCGCATGTGCAGTAAACCTGTTCTCGTCCCTGCTGTTTCATCCGACAGCGGGGAGTTTGCCCCAGTATCAATCGGGCCTCTTCAGGGAAATAGTACTCAGACACTGCACTGCTGTGCCTTTTTAAGTTTGTGCCTGTATTGGGTGCAGACCTGACTGGTGGATTTAATGATGACACATCAGTTTATCTCGTTCATGATTGGTGAAATCTTAACATAAGGCTTACAGGCAGCCCTTGCAGTCTCAAATTGATTTTAGCAAAAGTCCTTGCACAGTAAACATGTATGTGTGTAAAATAAACGATAGTCATATATTAAGTTCCAGAAGTTCCTCGTTAAGTATTTTTTTTTATCTATATTAAATGAGTGCTCAATGTTTATAATATTTTCAATAAATATTCCAACTGGTAAGTCTACATCCTTTTATAATTTATTAACTGTTCACTATTTCCAACATGTTTCTCAGTTTGATTACCTCTACCGCCACAAAGATAATACTGCGTTTCCTTCTATTTATAATGTTTTCGGCATGTTCACAATAAAGCCATGTGATAATAGTTGTCTACTCCTCTCCACTCCACTTTGTTTTTAACATTGTGAACATGTTCTTGTAATCTCAATTTGAGTGGTCTTTTAGTTTTTCCCACATACTTAAAGCCATAGGAACATTCTAGTCAGTAAATCACTGAGGATGTTTGGCAGTTCACAAATTATTTAATATTATACATAACACTATTGTCTAAGTTATAAAATAACTTTTTCACTGGGCTCACATATTTACAAATATTACAATGGTTGCATTTGTTAAATCCATTGAGATCCAGAAAAGTTTTCTTAGTATTACTGCTTACTTTAGGTAACATGCAAGGGGACAGGGTATCTTTCAGATTTTTGTTCTTTCTAAAGATAATATCTGTTTTTTATGGTATAATATTTGCCAATATTGGATCCATTCTCAGAATTTACAAATGTTTAGTGATTGTGGTCCTAATTCTATGTTCATAGCAGTTGTAATTGGTAATAAAAGGGATACTGTATTTTTTCTTCTCTCTTTCTTTATACTGTAATAGGTCTGATCTCTAAGCCCCTTTAGTCTTTGTTATGGTAAACGTTGGGCATAAATGGATAGTTGTTCTTTACACTGAGACTCATCATTGCAATTTCTCTTGATCCAATAAAATTGACTCCAAAAACACACTGGTAGGTTAATTGGCTGCTATCAAAATTAACCCTAGTCTCTCTCTCTCTCTCTCTCTCTCTCTCTCTCTCTCTCTCTCTGTCAGTCTGTGTGTGTGTTAGGGAATTTAGACTGTAAGCTCCAATGGGGCAGGGACTGATGCGAGTGAGTTCTCTGTACAGTGCTGCGGATTCAGTGGCGCTATATAAATGATGATGATGATGATGATGATGATGAGAGTAAGGACTGTTGGTTGTCCACCTCCTAACATGTCTGCTCTAATAGTAGAGGTAGCTACTTGTATCTTCCATCTTTATAAAATTCCTGGATACCACCTTATTATTAACCCCTGATAAAACTAGGTCTAAATACTCGATACTAATGAAATCATGATTTGCTGTGAGCTTCAGGTCAAAATCATTATAACTAATATAAGATAAAAGAAATTGAAATCAAATCTACCTTTCCTTCCCATGCCATCAATATATCATCTATATATCTCATATACAACTTCCCATCTCAAGGCTCGCAACACTTGGTGCGAAAATCGTCCCCATAGCTGTGCCGCACACCTGAAGGTAAAAAGTATCAAAAAACTTAAAATAATTATGGGTTAGAATAAAAATAATTGGTTTACATTTAAAATTGTGTGTGCTGAGGAAATGAGAGGGTCTGGGTTTAAAAATTGTCTACAGGCAGTGAGTCCTTTTTGATGTTCAATAGCTGTGTATAACGATTTTACATCTATCATGAGCCAAGTGTAGATAGGACACCACTCAAAATGTTCAAATGCATTCAATACACTAGACATGTCCTACAAATAGCATTCTAACTTGACTACATATTTTCTGAGAAAAATATCCACATATTCAGAGAGATGTTTGATGTCAGTCTATACTAGCTATAAGAGGTCTACCAGGTGGTTTTGTTAGAGTTTTATGGATCTTATGGAGATAATAAAATATTGGAATAATAAGGTTAGAGACCAATAAGTATTGGTTTTCTTCCTTTGTTATTGTATGCTCAAGTAAACCTTTAATTAAATGGTGGGATTTTTTAAAGTTTAATATATCAGGATTTTCATCATACAGGAGTCACTTTGCTTCTTCTATATAAACAGTTCTGTCTATCAACACCAAGAACAGTATATAAGGTGTTATGTCTCTGAATTACAGAACATTTTGTCAGAATTTCTACCCAGCTCATGTTTCCATGGGTACTTCACCTTCTTTGTGTCTCTGGAGTTCAGCCTAAACATTTCAGAATCAGACAAATTTTGATTAAAATATATGTGGAGATAAGTACAATCACAATTGTACCTTTGTTACAATTAGTTACAATGTTACCTTTCAGTCTAAGCACCATTGTAGACATTTTAGATTTAAAGTTGGTGACATATTCTGGCTCTTTACTAGGAATATCAGGTTGTGACAACCATTGGGGAAGCTTGAACCTACATTTGTAGAACCTTACTTAATTAACAGGAAAGTTAAATTTGGTTTCTTTCCAATTAGATTTACCAGTGTCTGTAATGATTTCTAGAGGAAATTCCACTGCTTTTTTTTAAAACCTGTTCTCCATTCCAAACACTTTAGAAATGGGCTCTCTGAGCAACCTCCAAGTTAGGGTGAATGAAAACCTGAATATGTTTGCAATGGAATCTTGGATTCTAAATGATGTCGGGGTCGTATCCATTATTTGGTGCAATGGAAGGGATATTGTACAGAAAAAAGTCTTTGGGTTTCCTTGATTAATCTTCATTGAGAATGATTAAAAAAAATATTTCACTAGCTCCTATAGGCATCCCTTGATCTCTCCTTAAGGGGAGGGAGCTAATAAGGGCAGAGGGCACAGATGCATCCCACAGCAATCCCATGTCATTTCTCCTGACTGCTCTATTGCCAAGGAAACCAAATGGACAGAGCCATGCGATCACATGTTCTCATTACAGCAAAACATCTCTAGGGATGGCCTGGATTGGCAGTATCCTCCTGAAAGGCTTCCTGCTCCTTATAAGTGTAGGGAGCCCAGTCTCTCCTTGCTGGTTACAGATGCAGTCATGCTGTATTCTAGTCTCTTAGTATATCTGTTTTGATTTCTGTTTTTGACCTTGTTTGTGAAACACTAACAGTGAGGGGACTTCAAGGCTGCCTTTAAGCCAAGTGTTAAATAGTTTAATTATCTTTTTAAAATAAATTGGTTTATTTGTGCATATTTATATATTTTTTACCTTATTTATGGAATCTTTACACTAACCTAGAGCAATAAACCAAATTGAAATTGTTGGAAAAGAACTGAATTCTGCCATCAGATATATAAGTTTCATGTACACTCATGACTATGATGTGCCCCGATACCATACATGTTATAAAATATATTACATATCTATTATTATGTATTCTGTATTTTTGTTCTTTTTTACCAACTCCTATTTCTCTTTACCATTATCATATTTATTATATAAGTTTCCATTTCTAACACAAATTCAGGTAAACTTTATTGGTTCACTTTTTCTCTTTCCACCCAAGTTATTATTGTATTAATCTGTTAATATGGACACCTTAACACCTGACATCTAATCATCACTGGACATTACTTTTCATGTCATTATTATTTTTCCTTTACTTATTTCCTACCTTTGTATGTCTGTATCTAAGTCCAATATCCTATTCTATTACTTAAATAATCCTGGACAATAATCCCCATCTCTTCTAAGCACTTTACACACCCCATACCCACACCTTATTTTCAACTCTCCACATATTATTTTCAGTACACCATTGGAAATAATTTATCTGCTGTACTCTATTGTGTGTCTTCCCACTCTACACATTCATTCAAACCTACTACCACTGTGCTTCCCCAACCCATTTACCATTACTTTTATTCACCACTGCATACTTTTTCCATTTATCCTGTATGCACCATTCTCACTAATACCACGAAGCACAGTAAAATTCCACGTCCCCATATGTGCGAAAATCCCTAACTAATCAAGTGTTCCTTCAACAACTAACAGTTTTACCTACTACCTCTCCTAGTACTTCTCTCCTGGATCTTCATACTATCACCACACTCCCTCATCCAAAATTTTCTGACCCCAGCTGCATCTACTATCTACGGATCCCTAACCCTGTACAACACTACTACAAGTATGTTAAGATTAGTATAACTTTACTTCTAGGTCAACTAGGTAAAGGAAACTATGATAGCAGCAAACACATACACTTAACCTCACTAGCCAAGCACAATAGTGTAAAGCCAAATATACACAGATCCCACCTCTCCCTGCTTAGTTAAATATATCTGCCTACCAAAAGAAATATAATGTGTGCTGAACTATGGTATAGCTATGTGCATTATTGTGTTGACCTCATGACTGTGTGGAACATTCCCCATCTGCAAAGCACCTGCCAACCTCCCATGCAAAATTTCTTTATGCTGCATTTTGTTTCAAAAATCAACATGCAGTCCTGTAAAAATAGGTACACTTTCCTGATGTTACAGTGGCACTTGCTTACTCTGCAACACTGACTTGTAAAATTCAGCTTTAGTGTAAAAGGAAAGGTTGACCATATCATGACTACTCTGCAGTTTATTTGAAAATGACAGCTATTTTCCTCTATCTCTGTTACGAGCCGCCGCCATCGCAGCTCAACTGTTTCCTCTTCAAGCCATGTCCCGGCTGTTGCCCTGACAGTTGGCATGTCCCTTCTGGCCCTCACCTCCCAGCCTTCACTAGGGCAACAGCCATGATGCTTTGCTTATCACAGCCACATCCCAGCAATTTTGAAAGCCGGGTGCATGAGCAGTGGCCACTAATTAATTTTCCAGCCTCCTGTGACTGATTCCAAGGGCCGATGCCCCGAACTTCTGATTGGACTCTTTCACTATTTAAGGCAGACTGAGCTTAGCTTTCCTGACGGTTATAGCATTTGTGCCACACATTAGCTGACCTGCTCCCATTCCTATGGATACTCTGTCCGAATTCCGATTTCTGTTGTGACTCATGGCTTGTTTCTGGACCCTGCTTGAACTATGATTGCCCCTTAAATTTGGTTTTGTTATCCAGTTTCTCCTTGCTTGCCACCAGCCCTGAACTTTGGCCCTTCTCTGATTAACCTTCTTGCTACAGACCTACGACGCTTGGAATGTTGCAGAATGCATTTCCGGTTACTGCTTCCTATCTCTGTGCTTCGGTACTGCATATAAACTTCTAGTACGCTACAACTAGGACCTGGGGGCATCCAAGTACCTGTGAGTACATATAGCTCTAAGGGAAAGGCGGCTGCTATAGACGAAGACCTCTTACCACCATTTCTAGAAGTTTATGTCAGTAACAGTTAGTCGCAACAATCTCTTTCTGTGTTAACACTAGGTCATCTATTTAAATTCATATATGATGTGTTAATACACCCGTGTATATGTTATGTGTATTTTATGCATTTTCTGTGTATAATAACATCTTTAAATATTCACAACACACATATGGATAAGTACCCATATAGAGACAGAATTGAAAAACGTTTAATTATTTGAATCTCTAAAAGTAAATATTTAAACAGATAAGAAAATCAAACTTTTTTAAATGCAGTTGAGTAAATTGGCACCCAGAGCTGTTTGCTTGAGAGATATAATTACTAAATATTTTATTTTACCCTAGAGGGATTTCATTAACATAGTGTATAAGGAGAGTATAAAGACACCCATATAATCTGTTTCTAGCATGACACAAGGGCTGGAACAGGACCTGCTCTACAGTATGTAATCTATTAGTAGATAATGTTGCACTACAACAGGACTATTATATATTCATTTCACAGATAGACTTGAAAATATAAGGAATTTGTCTTCAGACATTTGTAGCTGGAATACAGCTGCAATCCAGCCCCCTGTACTGCAGTATGTAGGTAGGAAATTTGATCCCACTATAATTTCTTACTGTACTTTTGTATGGCGGATCCTTAACAAGTTGCATCTATATTAGCACAGAAGTCAGCTAGAATCAGTGAAAGAAATACATTTCTTGTTTGCCCAGTTAAAAATTTTGGTTTGTAAAGAGCGTAATTTTGAAGTAAATACATTAAGGACATATAATATGTTTTTATATGTGCAAATGCACCTAATGTCAACTACACAATGCATAATAAGTGGCACACCTGCTCCCGGATTAGTGAAATATCCGCAGACAAATCGACAGCTCAAACATTTGCAGAATTGTGAGGTCCAGACAGAAATAGTTCTGCTTAATGTCTACTTTGTTTTAATCCATTTTAGGTATTTTTTATATCCAATTCAGGTTTAGTTCATTCACCTATAATTATGTAGTTTCTCTGTTGTAAAAGACCCACTTTGTGTACAAGTAATTTTCTAGTAGTTCTAGTTTTTCCTATAGTAATTTGACAAAAACGAGAGCTGACAGAAGAGTACTGACCAAGTTCCCAAACCCTTAAGAACAGCCAGTAGGATGCCCCACGTTTAATGATGATCTCTATGACAACAAGTTATATGTTTATTTCTGCAAATTTAATTGCATCCTCATATTGTTATCAGTTTTATAAAAACACTGACCTGCTCAATGGTAGATAAACCAATTACTAAGTACTGTTGGTATTGGCACTTAGGTAATAATTGTTATAATATCATTATATTTTACTTCAAATTTAAGCAGGTTCTGTAGGAGAAAGTTCTCCAAGGGAGCAACAGAAACTGAGAGTTTTAGAAATGCAACTTAAAGATAGTACTATATTATGCTTTTAGTGTAATAATAATTTGGAAAGCTAGTGTGTTGTCTATCGCTATTTATTCTTGATCAATTCTATTGTATACCAGTGAGTGGGACATTCTCTATAGCTTCATTGTACCATCAGTGTGACATTATTTTTTCCAAAAACACTAAGGCCTTGAACACACGGGTGTTATTTTAAAGTGCATAATTTCTAGCCTTCTTTAGGAAACAAGTGCATTAACGGAATATGAACTTGCTTTAATCTCTTTAATTTATTGTATGTGCATATTTTACTAAAAGACCAAAAATAGACAACTTTTCAAAATTCAGTATTTTAAGAATATAACAGCCTCATACTTTTATTTGGTCATAAAACTTATCTGTGGCTTCTAATATTCTTATATTTTACAGTAGAAATATATTAAAATATTAGTAGTCACTTTGGAGTTCTGTGATCTCTACAAAACTATGTGGACTGCAGTCTCATTATTTTAGATAGTCATGGAACTTCTCAATGGTTTCTAATCTCGTATATTTCACAGAAAATTGTACATTATTCTCATAATAATCTATTACATCACATTATTATTTTCTTGCAGAATAGTGACAGAATCTCATGGATAACACCACTTCTGTAATAGAATTCCACATTTTGCCCTTTTCCATTAAAGCTAATGATAAGCCCATCATTTTTAGTGTTTTTATCTTACTCTATCTGATTGGAGTACTGGTGAATATAGTTATAATTACAGTTATATGTTTGGATTCTCATTTACACACCCCCATGTATCTATTTCTCTGTAACTTATCCTTTGTAGATATCTGTTACACAACAGTGACTGTCCCTAAACTACTAGATATATTACGGTCTGGGAATAGCACAGTTTCCTTCCCAGAATGCTTCACTCAGATGTACTTTTTCTTTTTAGCTGCCAGCTCTGAGGTTATACTTTTATTTGTGATGGGGTACGACCGATACATTGCAATCTGTCATCCGTTACACTACCACCATATACTGAGCAAGAAGATCTGTATCCTGCTGATGATTATCATTTGGTTCTGTGCAGGTTTAAATTCAATGTTATATATATTTTCAATACTTCAAATGTCATTCTGCCATTCTGATACTATTCATCAGTTTTTCTGTGAGCCTATAGCTCTGTTTAACATCTCCTGTTCTGGTTCCAGCATGTTCTATATAATCATATATGTTGACACAGTGTTACTTGGAGTTTGTCCATTCTTGAGCAATGTGATGTCATATATAAAAATTATCAGTGTTTTATTGCGTATTAAATCGAAGGATGGAAGAAGAAAAGCTTTCTCCACCTGCTCATCCCACCTCATCGTCATGATCATCTACTATCTTACCGGTATATCCGTATATTTGAGACCACCATCAAACCAACACAATTTCTTAGAACAGATCATGACTGTGCTGTATACAACAGTGATACCCATGATAAATCCTCTCATATATAGTCTACGCAATAATGAAATAAAGAAAGCTCTTCAGAGATTAGTGGCTTAGCTGGTACCCCCTTATTAGTGTTTATGTACCATCTTTCCTATATGAATGTACCTTAAAAACTATTTTCTTGTAACTGCTCTTGTTGACTTCTGATTCATACAAAAAAGGAGCAGTGCCCATTAGGTAGGAAAGAATGTTATTTGAAATGAAGCCACAGTGAGTTCCCGCGTGGTCCTATTGTGGTTCCTCATTGTCTTCTCCCTGAGGCTCACAGGGGTTTGAATATTGGAAAAACTGTGATACTGAATTGTAAGGATTGTCCACATGAAAAAAATCATTCATATTGATCATAGTTAGTGGTGAACTGATCTACTCAACATATGATTTAAAACATAAAATTGATGAAGACATCACCCACCCATCCTAATCTCAGGGTGCCTACATGAAGCAAAACATTACTCCTAGTGGGTTGCCCCACTGTTTGACAGAAAAGCATTTTCACCTAGTTATGCATAATTGTCTGCATATGCCTACAGTAATATTCTTTTGATCAATATCACATCCAGGATTATTATTATGAAGTATATATCTTTCAAAAATGCCGCAGGATTACATTAGGCATACTGTTGCCGAAGTCAACCTATAGTGTCTAGGTGTGGGAACATTGGCCGATTTAGAATGTAAAGTGGCGAATTTACTGTATTTTTCATAAAGACATTATAAAAACTTTTCTTTTTATTATATTGTTCAAGATAGTGTAATGTTACACTAACAGTGTGCATGTCTTAAGTACTGAGACCACATAATTAGAAATGAACAAAACCCACTTGTTTCCCATGCGTATTGAGACCTTTTTTTCTATATCTTGTGTACTGCCACTACACCAGCAATATCAAACATTAAAGAGACTGTTCACTTCTTTAAATAATTATGTTCATTTGGTCAAAGTTCTAAAAATATAATGAAACAAATAGATTTAGAAAACATTAAAATTTTACTATAATAATAAAATAAATAATCTGTAAATTAAATGTACAAAAACAAAAAATTGCAACCAGTGCTTAGAATACACAAAATGCAGTGTGCTCCATAGTCTTACCCAGGTCAAATCCGATGACACCTCCGATGATTGATGATTTCTAGGCCAGTTCTCTCTATTGCTCCGGCTTGATCGGGTCATCTACATGTGCAACATCTAAGGAGGAGAAAAAGGAAACAGCTACGTGTGACTATATACAATTATTATTTATTACATTTCAAACATTCCATAAATACAGAGTTCATTCATCACTGTTAAATAATCTCAAAATTAAATGTACAAAAACAAAATATTGCAACCAGCGCTAATTTAGTGTACTACATTGTCTTGCCCAGCGAAATCTGATGACACCTCTGACGATAGATGTTTTCTAGCTATGCCTAGGCCAGCTCTCTCTGTAGCTCTGACTTGGTTGGATCATCTACATGTGAAGCATCTAAGGAGGAGAAAAAGAAAAAACCAAGTGTGACAATATATAAATACTAGTTATTAAATTTCAAGCATGCCATAAATGCATAGTTCATTCATCACTGTTAAAAATATGTGTGTGTGCATATTTTAGCTATTCCTTTAGTTTAGACAATGAGTTAAGGATATATTAATTATAGGCCTTTAGGATCTGTGTTTTAATTTATATGCCTCTGCATAAAAGCACCAATTATACATTGGTCAATTCTACTCGTTATAGCAGAATACAGCTTGTCCCCAAGAGCATAATTTGCTAAAGATTATGTATAAAGACTATTCTGCACATTTGGTCTACTTATGATTATTGAAGTTTTTTTGCTAAATATGTATCTTCCATAATGCAATAGTTTAGGAAGTGCTTCAGTAAGTTTGTGGATGACATGGTTTTATGTAAATACAGCACCTGGCTTCATTATTGTTACAAGGTTAAATCCTTAACCTTTTGTGATTTAATTAAGACATAATATCTGAAGTTGCACATTTATATTGATGGGCCAACATTAAGCCATGTAAGGCATACGGTGTTACGCATTCAAATTCAAATATGTTTTTCATCTAGGGTTATAAAAATAGATTTATAACTTGTTGTAGGTCTTCCTCCTCACTCTCTTCTACTATATGGAGATCCCTCTGAGATGGCTCTGTCTTTTCAATCTCCTCCTCTAGTTCCTTTATTTTAATAAGAGTTTTGTACCTGTCAAAATGTAACCACAATGATGTATTGTTCTTTCTTCAATTATCATGCTTAAACATTCTATCCTTGTAAATATGTATATACATATAATAGAGACAATCGGTTTGGAATTCTTGAAATCCGACATTGGGGATCTGAGTCGTGACTCAGTTTAACAATATAGCTGCCACCTTTGAAAATCCTCAACCATTTGGAAATGTGAGGATGGGTAGTGGTAGTACTACTGTTGATTTACCCATAGAAATTGAGGAGACTACTATGGAATTTGCAAATGTGCAAGAGGATGAGAGGGATAATTGTTGATATAAAAATAATGTGTTTTACATGGACGAGATGATGAGGAGTATGATGATAATTATGTTGAAGTAAAGCAGCCACCAATGTTAACACCAGAAGATGCCCATGATAAGCGCATTATCATGCCAGAGCATAAGACGAAAAAAACCACATGTTGTGTTTGGAAATATTTTTACCAAGACAACATTTGTCAAGGCATCTGTAGCTTTGCCAGGACAAAATAAGTTGAGGTAGGAACGTTGAACATCTAGACACCTCCTCCCACATCATTTACAGCAAGTTCATTCAAGTCATATTTCCAAAAGTGGCAAAATGTGTATAGTAGCAAGCAGCCCAGCATCAGCTAGCAGCCGAATGGATAGACAGTTGCAATCCTCACTGCGTCAACGCCTTCATCATCAACCTCCTCATTATTAGTATGTAGTCCTACGTCCAATTTTCCCCTTCCAAATGACTCTCCTAATACAATCTATGGTTTCAAAGAAACATTCTTGCATACTATAGCTGCTGCTGCTGCCTGGGGTGATACATTGACACAGTAGGGAAGCAAGACGACTAAGCATAATTTTACACAATTATCTGTGAAGCAAGTGTTTGCAAGTGGAAACAAGTATGAAAGTCAGCATCCTATATGAAGAATATTATTCTTGCCATAAATTACCAACAGACTATGTGTTTTTCATTGAGGATGAATTAATATTGTGCGATGATGATCATGACATCAGTGATAAGGATGATGATAAGGATGATGACATGGTCATCAACATAGAGGAAAATGACCATTGTTAGCCAAATGACCATTAGTAATTTGCAAAAAAATATTAAACTGCTATCTATTATGTCTAGTTCATTGACAAACCAAAATATTCTCTTTTGTGGGGGCCAAAATAAATCAAGCACTTCAGCCACAAAGGTGGCATTCCCTGTCGCTGAAGTGCTTGGTTTGTTAAATTATGTGCATGTTCTTTTTAACATATGGCTGGGTTGGAGACCCAAGGACAATTCCATCTTGTACTATTTTACATTTTGGCCTTGGTCTGTAAGCTTGTGTAACAGTCGACAATTCAGGTGTCAACAGTATTATTAGATCGACAATTCACATAGTAGAGAGTATGATTAGGTAGACAATTCAAATGTCAACAGTATTATTAATGGAATAGGGATAGGGATATGGTTAAGGACAGGGATAGAGACAGGTGTAGGGACAGGGTTAGGGACAGGGTTAGGGGGACAGGGACAGGGATATTGACAGAGTTAGGGATACGGACAAGGATAGATTTAGGCATAATACTGTCTACATTTGAATTATCAACCTAATAAATACTGTCAACATTTCAATTGCTGTCCTAATAATTCTGTGGATGTCATTATATGGTCTACTTTATAACCCTCTCTATTATGCTGCACACCAATCATATTATGTCAATCCTGTAGTTGTTGAGCACATGTATGCATCAAACCTGGGTGTTCTCTCATCATCTGTTAAATAATGTCTACTTATGCCAATGCTGTCCATCTAATGAGCTCTGATACTGCCACTGCTGTCCCCTCTCCATTGTATTTGCTGCTGACCCTAAACAATGTATTTGTTGCAGTGCTGACCTGCTTCTATGTATTGCTGCTGACCCTCTCCAATGTGTCACACATGCTGCCTAATGGGTACCTACGTGGTATATCTTCTATATTCAAAGAAAATGTAATTGATGTAGACATCTTCAATGAGGGTGATGACTAGTTACCATTGAGGAAGATGACCACTGTTATCCAAATGCCCAGGATTCATTTGTTAACATCCCTATCTTATATCGAGTTGAGCAACCAACTACCAAAATATTGGCTTTTGTGGGGAATCAAACAAATTAAGCACTTAAGCCACAAAAGGGGTAGTGACTGTCGCTACAGTGCTTGGTTTGTTAACCATTGTGCATGTGTTTTTCAACATGTGGGTGGGTGGTGGCCCCAAGGACAATGCTATCTTGCACGATTTTGGCTGCTCCAATTTTTCTCAAGAATCTTCTGAAGCCTTTGTTACATTCTTGCACCAAAATTCCCGTTTCTGGGGGGCATTTTGAAACTCATTGCAATGCCTAACTGTTTTCAACATGTTTTTAGTGATGCTAACTGCCATCTGACTGCTGGTTGGATGACCAATATGCCAAATTCCATTTCTTACTTTCTCAGAATGTGGACTTTCAAATTCAATTGCATTGTCTTGTCAAGACAGATGTTTGGCAACCAAATCTGCATCAATGTGAGTTATACATACTTACTTGTGTGAGAAGGCCAACTATTGCCCAATCTGAACTGTCTGGTTTACATATTACCTAGCCTAGCTGTTTCATCCTTTTAAAGTTATACAAATATCTAAAAATAATTTTAGATAAAGTATATTAGGGAATTTAGACTGTAAGCTCCAATGGGGCAGGGACTGTTGTGGGCGAGTTCTCTGTACAGTGCTGCGTAATTGGTGGCGCTATATAAATAAATGATGATGATGATATATTCCATATTGATATACACGACAAATATTATACATATTGTGGCAAGAGTCCGCTACTGCAGAAGCACATGCGAACAACTTCTTCCTTTTTATGGTTCTTTATTGTCAGGATGGTAAATGTTTTGACACCATATACTTTCACAGCAATTATGGAGACCCTAAATGCTAGCTATACATAGACCAGCTCTCTCTCAGGACCAGCCAGCTTTCCCAGCGTTGGTCTCCATGAACAAATGGCACAAACAAGCTTTTATACATGATACTCCTCCCCCAGCCTTAGCTTGATGGACAGGTGACACACCCACCTTCTCTTTAAAAGAAAACGTCCATCACTGGCTCTGTTTTAACTAACAGACACACTCTGCCTGTTTGCTGAGAGGAAGCAGCTTTTAAATCATGTAAGTTAACCAACTTTAAACTACACATAAGTCTTTACTTGGTTTAACCAGAATCTAGGTGCATAACTGCGCCAATGTCTTAATCTGCTTGTATGTTGTCTTTGCTTGTTGTCAGATAAATGCCTCCCTTTGTTACATATCCCTCCCACTAGCGTCTCCAACTCGGGGGACGCGGACTTCGCGAGGAGCGCATATTTTCGTGACAATGCATCTGCATTCTTGTGCAGAGTCACAGGTCTATGTTCTACTGAGAACTTGAAAGGTTGTAGTGCCAAGAACCAGCGGGTTACCTTGGCATTTACCTCCCGGTTGCTCTGCATCCATCTCAATGGTGCATGGTCTGTTATTAAGGTGAACTCTCTGCCTAGGAGATAATAGTGCAGAGCTTCTGTAGCCCATTTTATGACGAGACATTCTTTCTCCACAGTGGCATATTTTTGTTCCCTTGGAAGCAACTTACGACTTAGGTACAGGACAGGATTTTCTACTCCATTCTTCTCCTGTGACAAGACTGCACCTAAGCCAACACCAGAAGCATCAGTTTGGAGGAAGAACCTCCGGGTAAAATCCGGTGCTTGTAGAACTGGGAAGGAACAAAGAGCTAACCGAAGATCAGACCAGGCGGTTTCTGCAGAATCAGACCAAGTTAATCTATCTGGACAACTTTTTTTTAACATGTCCGTAAGTGGGGCAGCTCTAGTGGCGAAGTGGCTTACAAACCACCTGTAGTTACCTACTAAGCCTAAAAAGGTTCTTAACTGTGACTTTTTTTCTGGTCTTGCCCAATTTTTGACTGCCTCCACTTTGTCTAGCTGGGGTTTTACACGCCTTCGACCAACAACGTACCCCAAATATTTGGCTTCTCTCATGGCTATGGCACATTTCTCTGGGTTAGCTGTTAACCCTGCTGACCTTAATAAAGCTAAGACCGCCTCAACTTTGGCTAAATGTGATCCCCAGTCTGGGTATAAATCACTATATCGTCCAAGTAAGCGGCTGCATAAGCTGTGTGAGGTCGTAGCAATTTATTCATGGCCTTTTGGAAGGTGGCAGGTGCCCCATGCAACCCAAAGGGTAGGACTTTATATGATAGAGACCACCAGGAGTGGAAAATGCAGTCTTTGGCTTGGCCGTGGAAGTTAGGGGAACTTGCCAATAACCCTGTGTTAGATCAAGGGTTGTTAAATAATTGCTACCAGCAAGATTTTTCACTAGTTCATCCACACGTGGCATCGGATAGGCATCAAACTGCGACATACTGTTTAGGCGCCTAAAGTCATTGCAGAACCTAATTGTCCCATTGGGTTTCGGCACAAGCACAATGGGACTATTCCACTCACTAGTGGACTCTTCAATCACATCTAACTGGAGCATCTTCTCGACCTCCTTTCTCACATCAACCCATCTGGCTTCTGGAATACGATACGGCTTCTGCTTTACAATGACTCCTGGCGCAGTGACAATGTCGTGTTCGATTAAGGTAGTGCGCCCAGGAATGAAAGAGAAGACAACCCTGTTCCGGCGAATCATTTCTTCAGTCTGTTGTCTCTGCTGAATGGACAAAGCTGGCTCTATGGGCACTTCAGACTTTTCAATGGCAGTACTCACTACCTGAGGAGGGGTTTCCTCATTATGCCAAGGTTTAAGGAGGTTAACATGATATATTTGCTCCTCCCTTCTCCTACCTAACTGGCGGACTCTGTAATTGACAGGACCAACAGCCTCTAGATTTTCATATGGACCCTACCAATGGGCGAAAAGTGTGCTTTCCTGGGTGGGAACCAGGACTAGGACCTTGTCCCCAGGCTTGAAAGATCGAACAATAGCACTTTTATCATAACTTTTTCTCTGTCGTTCCTGAGCCTCTTTTACATGGTGCTGCACAATGGGCCCTATCTTTCCTAGCCTCTCATACATTTGTGACACAAATTGTACCAGATTTGGCTCCCTGGGACCTTGCTGCTCCCACCCTTCTTTTAACATATCCAAGATACCCCTGGGCTATCTCCCAAACAATAACTCAAAGGGACTAAACCCTGTTGAAGCTTGAGGTACTTCACGGATGGCAAACATCAAATAGGGAATAAGAGTGTCCCAATCTTTTTTTTCTTGAGCCACTGCTTTCCTGAGCATGTGCTTTAATGTGCGGTTAAAGCGTTCCACCAAGCCATCTGTTTGTGGATGGTATACAGAGGTGTGAAGCGCCTTAACCCCTAGCAACTGGCACATGTCCTTATTCAGTTTAGACATGAATGGAGTACCCTTATCTGTGAGAATTTCTTTGGGTATTCCCAAGCGTGTAAACATCAATATAAGTTCCTTAGCTATGGTGCTGGTATTTATGTTTCGTAGGGGAATTGCCTCTGGATACCTGGTTGCATAGTCAAGCACCACTAGTATATATTGGTGCCCACATGCAGATTTTTCCAGTGGCCCCACAAGGTCCATAGCTATCCGTTCAAAGGGAACTTGTACAATTGGTATTGGAATAAGAGGTGCCCTGTACATGGGTTTGGGACAGGTTCTATGACAAATGGGACAGGACCGGCAATACTTTTTCACTGCCATGTGTACACCGGGCCAGTAAAACCTAAGCAGAACTCGTTCCCGTGTTTTATCCTCCCCTAGGTGTCCCCTACAGACATGTGTGTGTGCTGCTTTTAACACTAGGGGTAAATGGACCTGAGGAACCATTAATTGTTCTACTTTTTCCCCCTGTACACTAGCAACTCTCTACAGGAAATTATTTTTAACAATAAAATATGGTATACCTTTTGCAGGCTGGGCGGCTTTCGCTACCCCATTTACCTCAGTCACACTTTTAAAGGCATGTTCCAAAGTGGCATCATTAAGTTGGTCTCGAGCAAAGTCCTGAAGAGGAAACAAAATTGGAATTGCGGACCAGTCCGTATCCTCACTGACAGGCGGAATGGGCTCATCTGCGACATCACCGACCAATGCCAGTTTGGACTGTCCATGGTTCCCCGCAGGTGGATGCTTTTGTGGAACTACTGCTGTGTCTCCCAGGATGGCATTCCGGTTTGGCAGTTCCCAAAGATCGATGTCCAGATGTTGTGGATTCTTAGGCGGTTCCTTTAAGACCGGGCTTCAGACCGTTGCATCAGTTGCCGGCATGTCCGGCCGGATCCGCTCACTGAGGATATCATTAAACAGTTGGAAGTCTCGCCCCAAAATGAGTGGATATGTGAGTTTAGGGGCTATGGCAGCTACCACCATAACAGTTTTGTCTTTGAGTGTGTCTGGTAGTATTGTTCTTTCATACTCCTCTGTCGTGCCATGTACGCAAAGAACCTTCACCTTGGGCAAACGAGAAGTTATGGTTTCGGGTAAGGCAGAGCTGGGAACCAATGAGAGTTCACTCCCCGAGTCAACCAAGGCCAGAACAAGGTTTTGGTTGATTAGCATAGTCACCCGGAACAAACAAGGACTTCCTGATGTGGGACTCATGGTAAAACAGCTTGGAAGAGCAGGCCCAATATGTGCCACAGAACAGCCCATGGGTTCCGGTAGTTTAGGACACTCTGCCTTAAAGTGACCTGGCTCACCACATACAAAACACTTCAGATTAGACAGCTTTACACCTGGTCCTCTGTCCGTAACAGTTTTGCCATTGGGCCCTGTAGCATGGAGTGTCAAACCTGGCTTTTGGCATGGCAGTGGCTTTGGCACAAACGCAGGTTCTTTAGTCATTTGCTGTAGCGCACAAAACCTTTCTACCACGGTGGCAAGCTCTTCATACGTTTGTGGGTCTGATTGCAGAACCCACCTTTGCAAATCGCGGTTCAGCCCCCGGATGCAGTGATCTATCGCCAGAACTTCAATAATCCGAGAAGGCAAATTCTCCTCAGGCTGCAGCCATTTCTTTAAAATTTTAGAAGGCTCAGCCACTTGCGCTCTGACCAGTTTTTCTTTATCATAGCGCCATTAGTGATAGCGCTGGGCTCGGCCTGGCCTGGAAACTCCAATGCGAGCCAATATCTCAGACTTTAGGCACAAATAATCAGAGGTCCGTTCCTCATCTAGATCCATATAAGCTCGCTGAGCTTCACCAGTCAGATATGGCGCCAGTCTCTCAGCTCAATCTTTAGGAGGCCATTTTGCCCTTTTTGCAAGTCTCTCAAAAGACACCAGATATGCTTCTACGTCATCAGCTGGTGACATTTTCTGCAGAACAGGACCAGGTGGTTCATTTCTGTCATGCCTCAACTGGCTTAACTCTTCCCTTAAGAGCGTTGTGTTTTCCACCTGTGCCTCGCGACTTGTAGCATCTGAGCTTGCTGCTGTTGCTGCGCAGCGGCCACATTCACGAGGGTTTTCAGTACTTCCTCCATGTTGACGTCTGCGCGGGTTGGGTAGCGGAAATTTGCTTCCCGGAGCATCCCACTACTGACACCACTTGTGGCAAGAGCCCGCTACTGCAGAAGCACACGCAAACAACTTCTTCCTTTTATAGTTCTTTATTGTCAGGATGGTAAATGTTTTGACACCGTATACTTTCACAGCAATTATGGAGACCCTAAACGCTAGCTATACATAGACCAGCTCTCTCTCAGGACCAGCCAGCTTTCCCAGCGTTGGTCTCCGTAAACAAATGGCACAAACAAGCTTTTATACATGATACTCTTCCCCCAGCCTTAGCTTGATGGACAGGTGACACACCCACCTTCTCTTTAAAAGAAAACGCCCATCACTGGCTCTGTTTCAACTAACAGACACACCCTATCTGTTTGCTGAGAGGAAGCAGCTTTTAAATCATGTAAGTTAACCAACTTTAAACTACACATAAGTCTTTACTTGGTTTAACCTGAATCTAGGTGCATAACTGCCCCAATGTCTTACTCTGCTTGTATGTTTTCTTTGCATATTGTCAGATAAATGCCTCCCTTTGTTACAATATTTATATACTTGCAAATATATGCAAGTGATGAGTCCCCTTGTTTGATTCACAAGGGCAGCATTACGGCACATACTAATTTGTATTCAGCCAGATTTACATTACTCAAATCATAAAAAGCACTTATAGTAAAACAAGGTGTTTGAAAGTTCTATTCTTGTCTCCCGGTGAATACTCTACCCAACAATAAGTACATAGCACATAAATAGATGAAGGTGCAGGCCACCTTCGTCTATTTATTTTTATCAAAGTCTGTAATAACTGTATTAATTAACTGTATTAATTCTACCACTGTCCATCCAATGAACATTGCCTGTTTCTGTAGTAGAAGTGTCTATGAGAGATGCTGTGTTACATTCTTTCTTGATTAGGAAGTAGATCAGAGAGTAGAGCGGTATCATAAAAGTAATCCTCTTTTAATGAAGATACTTATGATCTCTAAAGTGCACTATTGCAAGGCTGCCTGATAATCTATTGTGTCCCCTAGTCTAGGGCTTGTATCTTTTATTAAACTGCCATCTATTTGTTGAGATATATTTGTGCCACTGCTCTCTCACTAATTATATCCAGCCAGATTGCAGCAGACATTGGTAAAAAATGGTAAAAATTGGGACCATTGTAAAGGGATCATTAGAAAATAGACTGGAAATGACTGAAAATGCATGCTAATGCTATAAATAGTAATAAAGGAGCAAAAACAGATCAAAATTACATTATTTTACTTTTTTTTACAATTTTCAATTAAATCCAGATACAAAACCAAAACCAATACCAAACCCTATCGTGATAAATCCAGTAGCAAAGCCGAAATACAAGGTTAGGTTAGATTAGAATGAATAGAGGGAGCGTGCCGTACAGCGGGTTTGAAAAGTAACTGACAGACAATGTGTGACAATAAATATTTTGTAGAGAGAATCTTGTATTCTAAATGGTGTTTGGTGTCTTCATTATTTCGTGCATTGGAGGCGATATTGTACAGAGGAAAAGTCCCTCCATTAATCTTCATGCAGAACGCTTAAAAAAGGACATTGCACAAGCTCCTTTTAAGGATCCTTCAATCCCTACTCAAGGGATGGGGCAGTGAGAGCAAAGGATCCCACCACATTCCCGTCATTTCTCCTGGCATCCAAATGGACATCAGTAGAAGGACCAACTTAGCAGTAGCCTCCTTATTGGGTCCCCTGCTCTTAAAAGTGTAGAGAGCCCAGTTTCTCATTGCTGGTTACAGTTTCAGACATGTTGTATTCTAGTCTCCAGATCCTAGGTATATCGCCTTGGATTTCTGGTTTAGACCTTGTTTCTGGCCTTGTAACAGTACGAGGAATTTTAGTCTGCTTTTATGTCAAGTGTCAAATAGTTTTATTACCTTTTTAAATACATTGGTTTATATGTGCATATTTATGTAGAGCAGTAAACTAAAATGAAATTGTTCTTAAAGAACTGACTTCTGCCACAGATATTTAAGTTTCAGGTCCACTAATGGCTGTGATGTCCCACAAATTCAGGAATGTTGTCAAATATACTACTTGTCCATTCTGTATCTTTTCTCTTTTCTCTTTTTCCCCAACTCCTATTTCCCCTTACCATTATTATATGTATTATATGTGTTTCCATTTCTACCTCACTTTCAGTTTAACTTTATTGGTTCCATTTTCTCTACCCACTGCATCTATTTATTACTGTATTACTCTACTAAAATGGACACCATAACATCTAATATTGAATCATCACTGGACATTACTCTTCATCTTTCCTTTATCTCTCCTTTATTTATTTCCCACCTTTGTGTATATATATTTAAGCCATATATACTATCCTGTCACTTACATCATCTTATCACCTCGGATCATAATCCTCACCTCATATTAGCACCTTCCACACCTCATACCTCATATCTTACTCCTTATTTTCAACATTCCAACTACTATTTTCAGTTGGAGTGGAAACACAACGCTCCATCACCTTTAGTTGTCAGCCCACAATTTCCACTGTGAACTACTGAAGACAGGAAGTGGGGCAGCCTCCAGGCGTCCTCATCGCTTTACTGAGCATGCCCGGACAGAACATTGGGCTCTCAGCTGTTCTTCTTCCTGTGTCTGTTAAACTGTAAAAACCCCAGAGGCCTAACGAAAAGTGACCGGAGGCTCTCCTAACCCTATACCGAGAGTTTGTGCCCACAACAGAGATATTATTCTGCACAGATTTGCAGCGATTAAGTACCATTACAATAAATTGCATCTGTATATACTGCACACAAGACTGTCTACCTGTTTACTGCTGTACTACAACTGCTATACATTCAACTGTGAGCACCAGCATAATCTGCTTTGTTACCAAGTTCAAATAAACCGGTAAACTGGTTAAGTTAAAGCGTCTGAGGCTTCACAACCACCTAACACTGCTGACACCTTTTACCAATATCAAAAGATATAACCAATATTTCCTGTACTTCATTGCAAATAATCTATCAACAGAGTTTTATCTGCTACACTTTATTAT
The DNA here is from genome assembly GCF_038048845.1 of Mixophyes fleayi. Taxonomy (NCBI): domain Eukaryota; kingdom Metazoa; phylum Chordata; class Amphibia; order Anura; family Limnodynastidae; genus Mixophyes; species Mixophyes fleayi. Next base: position 15,480,726 of record NC_134408.1, read on the forward strand.
CTGTCATCCCACTTTATTCATTCATCCAAACCTACTACCACTGTGCTTCTCCTTCATCCATCTACTATTGCTACTTTTAACCACTGCATAAGTTTTTCCATCAATGATGTATGCTTCATTCTCACCTATCACTAATACGTCTTGACTATTGCAACCTCCTGCTATTTGGTATTCCCGACACTCGTATATCCACACTTTAATCCGTCCTAAAGCTGCTGCAAGACTGATCTTCCTCTGTCACTGCTCCACATCTCCTGCAACACTTTGCAAATCCCTACACTGGCTCCCTGTGTCCTCCAGAATCACATTCAAACTAAGCACCCTTACCTACAAAGACTTCAAACAACACCACCCTTTCATGCATCTCAAATCTCATATCAAAATACTCTCCCTCCCACCCTCTTAGATCTACCTCTGACCTGCACCTTGTCTCGTCTCTGGTAAACACCTCTCACTCCGCCTACAAGATTTCTCCTGTGCTGCTCCCCACTTATGGAATTCCCTACCATGCTCCATCAGACTTTCCCACAGCCTTCAAATCTTTAGATGCTCTTTAAAAACCCATCTCTTTTAAAGATGTGACCTTATTCTTCATAACACTATTCACACTAATGCACCCTCACAACTGTCCCAATCTCCACTCTATGCCACACTCGTTCCTCTTGTCTCAGCTGTGCCCTCTTCCACTTAGACTGTAAGCTCTCTAATGAGCAGGGTGCTTCATACCCTTTGTTTTCATGTCCTCTGTTTTTTTTTGTCTACCTTACATGTCCCTGTTTTATGTATTTACAGCTTTTCCTACTGTGCAGCACTGCAGAGCACTTACAAATCTACGATAATAATATCTACCACACTGTGTGAAAAATTCCCCATCAGTACAGAACCTGTCAACCTTCCGTGCAAAATATCTTTATGCTGCATTTTGCTCCAGAATTCAACGCACAGTCCTGTAAAAATAGGTACACTTCCCTTAAGTTACGATGGCACTTGCAGTACACTGCATCACATGCTTGTAAAATTCAGTTTTAGTGTAAACGGAAAGGTTGACCATATCACGGCTGCTCTACAGTCTATTTGAAAATAATAGCTAGTTTCCTCTTGGTCATTTTTTAAAATCTTTAGACAATGTTCTGTGTATATGTTATGCATTTTTTATACATGTTTTGTGTATAATGACACCTTTAAAGATTCACAAACATATTTGGAAAAGTACCTATACTGAGAGAAAAATGAAAATATTTTTATTATACGAATCTCTGAAAGTATACATTTAATGAGATAAGAAAGTAAACTTTTTTTTAAGCAGGTGAGAAAATCAGCACCCAGAGCAGTTTGTTTGTGTCATTTAATTACACAATATTTTATTTTACCCTAGAGGGATTGTATTAACATACTGTATAAGGAGAGTATAAAATCACCCATATAATCTGTCTCTGACATGACACAAGGGCTGTAACTGGACGTGCTCTACGGTAGGTCATTTTACACTGCAGCCGCACTATCATATATCAATTTCACAGACAGACTTGAAACAATACAGATTTTTTCTTCAGACAGTTTACTGGAATTCTGCAGCAACACATATACTATGTAGGTAGGAAATGAGATTTCATTATAATTGCTAATTGTACTTTTCTAACGAGGATCCTTAACACGTTGCATCTATATTAGCACAGAAGTCAGTTACAATGTTTACAGATCAGTGAAAAAATACATTTTACTTCTGCCCATTTAAAAATGTAAGTTTGTAAAGAGTGTCAGTCTGAAGTAAATACATAAAAAATATAAAATAAGTTTTTAAATGTGCAAATGCACCTACGTTACACCTCATCATACATAATAAGGGGCACACCTGCTCCCGGGTTAGGGAAATATCTGCATGTAAATAGACGGTTCAAACGTTTGCAGAAATATGGGGTCCAGATACAAATAGTTCTGATTAATATCACTTTAGGACCAGCCCTTCATTAATTACAACTTTTATGGGGAATAAAGTTGATATTTCTCTCCGAACATAAATGCACAATAAAATAACATTTGTTTTAATCCGTTTTAGGTGCAATTCATTCACCTATAGTTATGTAGTTCCTCTACTGTAAAGGACCTGCATTGTATACACATAATTTTCTAGTGATTAGTTCTCTCATGGAAGAGACAGAAGATTTCTCTGTTTCATATAGTTTACAACAGATAAAATAAGAGAAATTCAGCACTAGCTGGTTCTCAGCTTCAGGAAACATAAGGGGTTCCCATAGATGCTAAATGTGGGGGCATGTGAATTAGAGTATGGGTTATCCAAGAGAAGTTTGACTAAACAAGAGCTGACAGAAGAGTCAGTGCCTTGAAAAAGCCACTGAGCGAAACGAGCGTCGGCGTTTGTGTCTCACCGTCCTTTATGCTATGTACCTTAAGGATCGCCTCCCAGTTTACTTTAGGTAGGGAAATTTCACAAAACCCCGCAAATCCTGTACTTAGCCTTATCATTCTCCTATTCCTTTACCCAAATCTATTAGAATTTAGCGCTACGAATAATGTATAAGAGGGACCCTTGCTATGATTCTATATCAGACTCTTAAGTTATAATAGTACCTTTCATATAGCTATGAGTCTATACCAGACTCTCAAGTTATAATAGTACCTCTTATAAGCTTCATAGGAGAACTTTATCTTTGATGCTATTGTAAGTTTATCTTAAGTCTAATGCCGGTTGACACCTCTGTAAGATTAATTTTACTAACCCGCTATTATCATTAGTGCTAAGATAACAGAACTATTAGCTAAACTCGTCTATTCTACATACTATACTAAGTGTTACATAGCTGCAATCTAGTGCCATTTAAGCCTGTTATTTTGCATATATAAGAGGATTTAGGTGAGACTTTGCAAAATCGTTTTGCATTTTAATCACCATTCACAACTTTTATCTACCTTTTTAATTGTTTCGCTCAATTCTTGTCCATTTTAATCAATCTAATAAAAGTTAAATCTTAATGAGCATCCACGGAGTGCCTCAATTTACACTGTCTTCTCTTTCTCTACAATATCCAGAAGAGTAATCACCAAGATCCCAAGCCCTTAAGAACAGTCAGTAGGATGCACTACGTTTATTGATGAACTCTATGGCAACAAATTATATATTTCTGCAAATTTAATTGTATTCTCATATTATCAGTTTTAAAAGCACTACCCTACTCAATGGTAGATGTGCCAATTAGAAGTACTATTGGTATTGGCATTTAGTTAATAATTGTTATAATATGATTATATATGACTTGAATTTCAAGCAGGTTTTATAAGGGAAACTTCTGCAACAGAGCTACAAAAACTGAGAGTTTTAGAAATGGAACCTAAAAAAAGTACTATACTATTATTTTAGTGTAATAAAAATTTTGAATGCTAGTGTGTTGTTTATCCCTTATTTATTAGTGATCAATGTTGTTGTATACAAGTGAGTGGGACATCCTATATAGCTTCATTGTACCATGACTGTGACATTGTTTTTTCCAAAAACACTAAGGCCTTGAACACAAGGGTGTAATTTTAAAGTGTTTCATTTCTATCCTTCTTTATTATACAAGTGCATTAATAGAATAGCTTTAATCTCTTCAATTTATTGTATGTACATATTTTACTAGCAGACCAAAAATTACCAACTTTTCAAGAGGAGATTCAGTATTTTAAGTATATTACAGCCTCATACTTTTATTTGGTAAGAAAGCTTGGTGGCTTCTAATATCCTTATATTTTACAGAAGAATATATTAGAATATTAATTTTCACCTTGGAGTTCTGTGACCTCTATAAAACTATGTGGCCACTAGTCTCATCATTTTATTTAGTTATCAAACTTCTCAATGGTTTCTAATACCTTATATTACAGCAAGTAGTACATTATTCTCATAATACTCTATTACATTATATTATTATTTTCTTGCAGAATAGTGACAGAATCTCATGGATAGCAACATTTCTATTATAGGATTTCACATTTTGCCATTTTCCATGAAAGCTGATGATAAGCCCATAATTTTTAGTGTTTTTATATTGCTATATCTGATTGCAATTCTGGTGAATATAGTTATAATTACAGTTATATGTTTGGATTGTCAATTACACACCCCCATGTATCTATTTCTCTGTAACTTATCCTTTGTAGATATCTGTTACACAACAGTAACTGTCCCTAAACTACTAGATATATTACGGTCTGGGAATAGCACAGTTTCCTTCCCAGAATGCTTCACTCAGATGTACTTTTTCGTTTTAGCTGCCAGTACAGAGGGTATACTTTTATTTGTGATGGGGTACGACCGATACATTGCGATCTGTCATCCATTACACTATCACCATATACTGAGCAAGAAAATCTGTATTGTGCTGTTGATTATCATCTGGTTCTGTGCAGGTTTTAATTCAATGTTATTTATATTTTCACTACATAATATGTCATTCTGTCATTCTGTTACTATTCATCAGTTTTTCTGTGAACCTAAAGCTCTGGTAGACATCTCCTGTTCTGGCTCCAACATGTTTTATATTATTGTATATGTTGACCTACTGTTATTTGGTGCTTGTCCATTCTTGTGCAATGTGTTGTCATATAAAAAAATAATCAGCGTGATATTGCATATTAAATCAAGGGATGGAAGAAGAAAAACTTTCTCCACCTGCTCATCCCACCTCGCCGTCATGATCATCTACTATGTTACCGGTATATCCGTGTATTTGAGACCACCATCAGATCAACACAATTTCTTAGAACAGATCATGACTGTGATGTATACAACAGTGATACCCATGGTAAATCCTCTCATATATAGTCTACGCAACAATGAAATAAGGAAATCTCTTCAGAAACTACTGGCATAGCTGATACCCCCTTAATAGTTTTTGCTTCCCATCTCTTCTATATGCATGTACCTTAAAAACTATGTTCTGGTAACTGCTCTTGTTGACGGCTTATTCATAGAAAAAAAGAAAAACAGTGCCCATTAGGCAGGAAAGAATGTTATCGGAACTGAAGCCACAGTTATGTACAGTTATCTGTATATGCCTACAGTAATATTGTTTTGATCAATATCACCTCTATGATTATTATTATTATTATTATTATTATGAAGAATTTATCTTTCAGTAAAATGGTTCTGTAGCAAATCTGCAGAATTACATTAGACATACCTTTGCCCAACTCATCCTATAGCGTATAGGTGCGATTACATCGGCCGATTTAGACTGTACAGTGGAGTATGTGCTGTATTTTTCATAAAGACAATAAAAAACTATTCCTTATGTAATATTGTTCAAGATAGTGTAATGTTTACATTACCGGTGTGTATGTATAAAGTACTGAGACCACATATATAGCAATGACTAAAACCCACTTGTTTCCCTTGTATATTTAGACTTTGTTTTCTATATCTTGCGTACTGGTACTGCACCAGCATCAAACATTAATGAGACTGTTCACTTCATTTGAGTAATATACTAGAATATAAATAAAATGAAACAAACAGATTTAGAAAACATTAAAACGTTATTATAATAATAAAATTAAAATCCTGGAAATTAAATATACAAAAAAAAAAAATTGCAATCAGGGCTAATTTAGAATGCACAAAATGCAGTGTGCTCCATACTCTTGCCCAGGGCAAATCCGATGACACCTCTGATGATAGATGATTCCTAACTATGTCTAGGTCAGTTCTTTCTGTAGCTCCGGCTTGATCGGGTTGTTTTCATGTTCAGCATTTAAGAAGGATAAAAAGGAAAAAAGGATAAAAAGGAAATAGCTAAGTGTGACAATATACAATTATTATTTAGTAATTTTCAAGTATTTCATAAACACGAAGTTCAGTCATCACTTTTAAATAAATTAATTTGACAATATGGTAAGATTATATAAACTATAGGTTTTTAGGTACAGTATTTTTCATTTATATGTTTCTGCCTAAAAGCACCAATTATACATTGGTCAATCTACTCTATATAGCAGAATACAGCTTGTCCCCAAGGGCATCATTCGCTGGCGATTCTATGGATTACACATTACACTTTGCCACATTTGGTGTAATGAATGATTATTGAAGTTTTGTGCTAATAAGCCCGTATCTTGCATAATACAATAGTTTGGGAAGTGATTCAATAAGTTTGTGGATGACATGGTTTCTACGCAAATACAACACTTGGCATCATTATTTTGACAAGCTTCACCAGTGTGATTTGATTGTAACATCTTTTATGCATTATGATGGCTTGCTGTAAATCCTGCTATATTTTGCAATTAAATATCTTTGTGCGTTGGAACTACAACAATCGCATTGGACAATGTTTTATTGGTAAGCGATAAAATGACTTTAATAGAGGTCTTTAACCTCACTCTCCTCTACTATATTGAGATCCCTCGGAGATGACCCTGTCTTCTCCATCTCCCCCTCCTCTATTTCCTTTATTTTAATAAGAATTTTGTACTTGTCAAAATGTAACCACAATAATGTACTTTTCTTTCTTCAAACATTATGCTTTAACATTCTATCCTTGCAAATATGTATGTATCTATAATGTATATTATACTTGATGCTTAAAGAAAACTCACTGTGACTGTTAAGGGAAATCTCTTCAATTAAGATATTTTCCTTCAATTGCCTTCAATTTGACTAAATAAATTATCATCAGATTATTTACCACAATCAATAAGCCTCCAGTGTCAGTCTTCCTTGACAAAGTGTACAGTGCCCGACCCCGCATCCACATCACCAGACCAAAGTCAGTGAATTTGAATTGCATGACATGAAAACTATTCACGCAGCACAAATCAAATCTACTGAGGTCAACCCAATGATGTGGAGGTGAGGGTGGTCACTATACATTTTGTCCACATACACCACCGCCACCTAAAACAGCAAACGTGAAGATCTTTCTTTGGTCAAAATTTAAAAAATAAGATGTAAAATATAAAGTAAAAAAAAATTTGAAAACATATTTTAAAGTATCCATAACAGACAACATCATGCATTTAGTGTGCCAGGCAGTCTGCAAGAGCTTCCTACACATGCAGGTATGCACATATATTACAGTCAATGATGGTCACCCAAATCCCATCAAACCATAAAATGTACCTTATATCCTGTTTTAGGTAGAGTTGTTTAGGTAGCATTTTGTTTTATTAATTATGGCTTTTATTTTCATAAAAATGATGAAAAATAAAGCCATAATTAATAATAAAAAAAAAAATAAGAACAATCAAACACTGTACAGTATGTTTTATACAACTAAGCACAAAAAAATATACTTAGAAAAATGCACATAAAAAATATACATTGTTTATGTGGAGAACAATCATTTTGCACTTAGAGCTAATCCATAGCACACTTACCATTAATACCATAGCACACTGCTACCTACGGGTTGAGTGAGGGCACAGTAACTGGGCACTTAAGGGTTAAACTTTTGAAGACTGCAGATTCTCCCCTCTCCCAACCCCACAGCTCCTCAGTTCAAAACCTGCAAATCCCCAAAGGACAAGGTAAGAATACAATCTAGACACAGTCAAAAGAACAACAGAACTGAACACTGAGAGAAAATGGTGGGAGCACAGTGTCCCGCAGATGGATTTGGAGAAAAGGATTTAACGGTATAAAAGTATATTTACTTTTATATATATAAAAGTATATAGGTATATAGATTTAAGTATAAATCTGTAGGACACTTATACCTTGGGGATGTTTTAAAGCTGTCCATAGCGGAGGGTACAATGGGACAAAAGTGCGCGAAACAATGTTGAATTATGGACACAGGGTCAGGTGGCTTCCCACTACAGCCAATCCGCCAATGATCCACGTTCCTGTCACACTACTTGCCAAACTACTCTGTGCGTCTTAAGAACCAGAAAAGAGTACTCTCCAAGAAAAGATTCCACAGTTTGACAAACTGCATTAAGGCAATCATTAAAGTACTGGAAGATCCAGATGCCAACCATCTCATTATACTTCTGAGATGGATAATGGGCACCTGATCAAGATGAAACCAGACACAACCTAAGGTCTGCATAAAAGGCATAGGTCCTGAGTTATTAAAGACATATCTGCTGATTTTGTGCCTATAGTCCCCACATTCACTCTGCACATGCCCAGAACCAGACAATACGCCAAACAACGCAGCTATGTACAAGTCACCTTGGAGTCCAAAGAATACTTACGACAGCCTACAATTTCAGGGAGGTAACAGGGTGGGGAAGGGGCGGGTGCATGTAGTCAGTGTACAGTATGGGCGCCCCCGTGCAGCAATGCCCCCTTCATCCTCCTGTGCACGCACTAGTATGTCGGTTGTCTTCTGTATGTCTTGCTCCAACTAGAGGCATAGCTAAGTCCTGATTACTAGTGATGACATATGTATGCTGAAACATGTGTTTGCAATCAAGAGCAATTGCATAAATGTATGTTATACACAGTAGACATTAAGGGGGGTATTCAATTGTTTGTTTTAACGCGCTAAAACCAAAAAAAACGAGCGCTCTAAAAAAACTTCATATTATACGGTCATTTTGCGCGCGTAAACAGTTAATACGGTACTTACTCGCTGCCAGCGGGCTGAATTTCAGCTCGCTGCTCAGGGAGCTGCGAGATGAAATTTAGCGAGTAATTACCGTATTAACGTTAATATTTTTAGAGCGCTCGTTTTTTTGGGTTTTAGCGTGTTAAAACAAACAATTGAATACCCCCCTGAACCTTTGCCTGTGACCCAGACCTTCTGCCTGTACCCGGACTCTGAACCTTTGCCTGTGACCCAGACCTTCTGCCTGTACCCGGACTCTGAAGCTTGCCTGTGGCCCTGATCCTACTTGTACCTTCTCAGCCGGTGCTGTCTGGCCAATCGTACATTACCAACACTGTCCAGTCTGCGGATCTCTGGCCAGTCCCTACTCTGTGTATCACCATCTGTACCTGTGTGCTGCCGTGTGACGATAAACTTGTACTACGCTGAGTGTAAGTCCTGGGGACATCCGAGTACCTGTGAGCACAACCAGTCTCTATGGGAAAGGCGGCTGCTATAGGTGTAGATCTCTTCTCCCAGTTCTACAAGTTTATGACTCACTGGTGGCCATAACATTATAACTGGCCCAAAAGGAAGATTGGAGGTAATTCTATCATGGATGACAGTGAGCCGAATCTTTCTCCAGTCCAGGTTCTGGCGAACCAGATCCAGGCTTTGTCACAAGTTGTACAGAGTTTGTCTCATCGCTTGTTAGCACAAGAAGAGTCCTCCAGAAATCCGCAGGTTCCACAAGTCTCTGCTGGCGTCTTTACCAAAATTGAACCTGCCAGATCGATTTTCCGGAAACAGATCTGCCTTCCAGAGCTTTAAGGAGAGTTGCAAGTTATATTTTCGTCTAAGACCACGCTCCTCTGGCTCTGAGCAACAGAGACTCGGTATCGTAATCTCCTTGCTGCAGGACGATCCCCAGTCCTGGGCCTTCACCCTTCCACCAGCGAGTTCCTCCTTGTGGATGCCTTCTTCCAGGCCTTGGGTCTGCTATATGACGACCCAGACAGAGTGGCCTCAGCTGAGTCTCATCTTCGGGCATTAAGACAAGGACGTTGTTCTGCTAAGGAGTATTGTGCAGAATTCCGGCGGTGGTCAACTGATAGTGAGTGGAACAATCCGGCGCTGCGGAGTCAGTGCCATTTACGCCTAATGGAACAAATCAAGGACTCCTTAGTTCAGTATCCTACGCCAACCTAACTTGAAAGTTTGATGCTACTCGTAATCAAAATTGATCGTCAAATCAATGAGAGAAAAGCTGAGAGGGAATCATCTTTAACTCCTTACTCACCACCAAAATCTGGTTGTACTTCTCTAGACACCCCTGAACCCATGCAGTTGGGCGCTTACCATCTGCCTCCTGAAGAACGTTCCAGACGACGCTCCCTGGGTCTCTGCATGTATTGAGGCCAATCGGGCCACCTCGTTCGTTCCTGTCCTATCAAGTCAGGAAATGCCTAAACCTAAGCGCAAGTGAAGAGGTGCGCTTAGGCCTCTAAATTATCTCTTCAGAGCATTCTTCGTTAGTCCCTGCACGTCTAGTCTTCAACGACCATTCTACAGAGGTGTCAGCCTTCCTCAATAGCTGTGCGGCAGGTAACTTTCTGGATATCACCTGGCTAAGATGCTTGGTATTCCAGAAATCAGACAGGGTTCGAGCATTAACGCTTGCGATTTGGATGGTAAGCCCTTTATTGGGGGCAGAATACTCGCTAAGACTCCACTGGTTCGCTTATCTGTAGGAGCTCTCCATATGGAGGAGGTCTCTTTCTTCCTGATCACCTGTCCCTCCACTCCATTGATTCTGGGTTATCCCTGGCTGTAAAGTCATAATCCCCTTATTGATTGGAAAAAGGGGGAGATCATCCGTTGGAGTCCAAAGTGCACTTCTATATGCTTTACCCTACCTCTTAGAATTCTACAGCCCAATCCCGAATTGTTACCTGCACCTTACCAGGATTTCGGTGATGTCTTCAGTAAAATAAAACCTGACTCTCTCCCACCTCATCGGGACTATGACTGTGTTATTGACCTTGTGCCTGGAGCTAAATTGCCCATAGGGTGTTTGTACTTCTTATCTGTCCCCGAGAACCACGTTATGGAGCAGTACATGAAGGAGAATCTGAATAAAGGATTTATCCGTCCCTCTAAGTCTCCAGTAGGAGATGGATGTTTTTTTGTGTCCAAAAAAGATGGCAGTCTGAGACCCTGCATAGACTATCGCGGCCTGAATAAAATCATAGTCAAAAACACATAACCCTTGCCGTTAATTTCTGTTTTTTTTGACCAGCTCAAATCTCTAAAATCGACCTCCGAGGTGCTTATAATCTTATACGCATTAGAGAGGGAGACGAGTGGAAGACAGCCTTCAATGCTCATTCCGGGCATTATGAGGATCTGGTGATGCCATTCGGGTTGTGCAATGCCCCGTCAGTCTTTCAAGACCTCATCAACGACGTCTTGCGTGAGTTTCTGGGAAAAACAGCTGTGGTTTATTTGGATGACATTTTAATTTACTCTCATTTCTTTCTCTCAGCACTGCCAACAAGTTCGGGCAGTTCTAGAGAGGCTGCGCCAACACCACCTCTATGCAAAATTGGAGAAATGTGAGGTCGAGGTCTACAGGGTGACCTTCCTAGGATATATCATTTCATCTACTGGTTTCTCCATGGACCCCAGTAAAGTCCATGCAATCCAGGACTGGATCCTCCCTACTAACCTCTAAGCAATTCAAAGGTTCCTTGGCTTCGTCAACTACTATAGGAGGTTTATACGCTCGTTCTCTTCCTTGGTGGCTCCTATCAGGGCTCTCACCCGGAAGGGCGCTAACACGGCCAATTGGTCTCCAGTGGCATTGGCAAGCTTTTCTGCCCTTAAAGCCATCTTCAAGTCTGCACCCGTTCTTAGGCACCCAGATCCAGAACTCTCGTTTATTGTGGAAGTGGAGGCCTCAGATGTAGGAGGAGGCGCCATTCTTTCTCAAAAAGATCCACAAAGTAAGAAATTGCATCCTTGTGCATATCTGTCAAGGAAATTCTCATCTGCTGAAATTAATTATGATGTTGGAAATCGCGATTTGTTGGCCATCAAGTGGGCTCTCGAAGAGTGGCGACATTGGTTAGAAGGAGCAACCCATGTCATTAGTATCTTCACTGACCACAAGAACCTCCAGTATATTCAGACTGTCAAAACTCTAAATCCCTGGCAGGCATGCTGGGCTTTGTTTTTCACCCCGATTTAACTTCCTCATCCCATTCCGTCCAGGTTCAAAGAACACCAAGGCTGACTCTTTGTCTTGGAGCCTCATGGCATGAAATTCTCAGACTCCTGATCCACAACCTTTTATCCCCTCGACCTCCATTCATATCGGTTTAACCCAAGCTCTTGGGGCCACACCCTGCCGCTTCCAGAAGATTGCTCCAGCTCAGACACCCACAAATAAATTGTTTTTTCCGGTTCATCTGAGAGAGTCTGTCCTCACTGAATGCCATGATAACCGTTCAGCAGGTCATCACAGAATCCATAGGAACATCAAAATACTCTCCTACTGGCTTTGGTAGTCCTCCTTATCTTCTGACGTGGAACAGTACGTCCGCGCCTGCCCAAAATGTGCCAGAAAAAAGTCCTCAAGGAACCGTCCTCCTGGTCAACTGTTACCCTTGCCTACTTTGAGCATGCCTTGGACCCATCTTTCAATGGATTTTATTGTCCACCTCCCACAGTCTTTGGGTCATAACACCATCTGGGTGGTCATTTACCGTTTTGGCAAAATGGCACACTTTGTACTCTTACCCAAGCTGCTGGATGTCAGAAGCTTGGCCACCTTATTCATTGCTCATATTTTCTGTTTCCACGGCCTTCCGGAGGACATCGTCTCTTACCGAGGATCCCAGTTTATTGCACAGTTCTGGAGGCTCTTTTGCAACTCCCTCGGGATCAAATCAGTTTGTCCTCAGCTTACCACCCTCAGTCAAATGGTCAGACAGAAAGAACCAACCAATCCCTGGAACAGTTCATGCGCATCTTTGTTTCCAAGCTCCATGACAACTGGTCCCATTTCTTACCTAGGGCAGAGTTTGCATATAACAATTCTTGCCATTCTGGAACACGTACATCCCTGTTCATCTGTAACCTCTGGCTCCACTCTTCTGCAGTTTCCATTGGTGATTTTGGGATGCCTGCCTTTACATCTCGGTTAAGGTCCATCTGGAAAAAGGTGCACTCTGCACTATGTCAAGCTTCTCACAAATCTAAATCCTTCCCTGATCATCGTGGTCCGTGTTTATTGAAAGTGGTCGATCGAGTCTGGTTATCTACACGAAACATCAAATTCAGGCAACCCTGCAGGACCCCGATACATTGGACCATTTATGTTTGAGAAAAAGATAAATCCAGTGGCATTCAGACTTCCACTACCACCTTCTTTAAAAATACCCTGCACCTTCCATTGATCTCTTCTAAAAACTGTTGTTTCTCCTAGCAAGCTCAATCAGCCTTCCTCTAACAGGCCCCGGCCTCTGCTTGTGAATGGAGACCGTGAGTTCCTCGTAGAGAGAATTTTTGACTCAAGGAAAGTTCAAGGCCAAGTCCACTTCCTTGTACTTTGTAAAGGTTTTGGCCCTGAGGAGCGATGTTCGTTACCGTAGAGGCGTGTCCACGCTGAGAGACTCATTAAGAATTTTTTTAAGAAGCAGCCTGGATGTCAGAGCTCCTTGACCCCTCCTCAAGGGGGGGCACTGTCAGCGGTTGTGGCGGCTGCGGGCATGGCCATCTCCATGATGACTGGGGCGTCACTTCCGGCTCCCTGCCTTCGCGCCCGGCCTGCTGTCAGAAAGCCGGGCGCACGCGTGCAGGGCTGTTAGGGATCAGTCTATTAGGGCTGATTAGTATACGCTGCTCTCAGCTTCCCCTTCCATTGGCTGCAGTAACAGTTAATTAATTATGCTAGTGCTGGAGCACTTACAGGGCTTTGCCCTGATTGGTCTGTTGTATTATTTAAGGCAGTGAGGACTGAGCCTCCTGGCGGTTATAGCATTCTATCCCAGTTTGCTACCTGCTCCTGTGCTACATTGGTGTTAAATCTTCGGACAATAGCTGCATCCGCTACCTATGAACCCCGCCTCCTCTATCACACTATTAAAAGCAGTGCTCCATGGCTATGGAAAGATAATTGTAACTTTACTTCTAGGTCTACCAGGCGGAGGAAACAGTGATGGCCGAACACACATACACTCCCGCTCACTAGTCAAGAACAATAGTGTACCTCCAACTATACACCAACCCCACTCCTCCCTACTCAGTTAAATATATCTTCTTGCAAAAAGAAATTGAATGTATACTGAGCGTTGGTTTAGCTAAGTGCATCATTGTACCTATCTCATGGCTCTATGGGGAACATCTAACATCTGCACAGAAGCTGCCAACCTCTCGTGCACATTTTCTTCACTCTGAATTTTGCTCCAAAATCAACGTACAGTCCTGTAAAAATAGGTACACTTTCCTGATGTTACAGGGGAACTTGTGGTGCACTGCATCACTTGCTTGTAAAATTCAGCATTAGTGTAAAAGGAAAGGTTGACCATATCACGGCTGCTCTACAGTTTATTTGAAAATAATAGCTAGTTTCCTCTTGGTCATTTTTTTAAATATTTAGACAATGTTCTGAAAACACCTGTGTATATGTTATGCATTTTTTTATACATGTTTTGTGAATAATGACACAATATTTTTATTATACCAATCTCTGAAAGTATACATTTAATGAGATAAGAAAGTAAACTTTTTTTAATTCAGGTGAGAAAATCAGCACCCAGAGCAGTTTGTTTGTGTCATTTAATTACACAATATTTTATTTTACCCTAGAGGGATTGTATTAACATACTGTAAAAGGAGAGTATAAAATCACCCATATAATCTGTCTCTGACATGACACAAGGGCTGTAACTGGACGTGCTCTACGGTAGGTCATTTTACACTGCAACAGCACTAACATATATCAATTTCACAGACAGACTTGAAACAATACAGATTTTTTCTTCAGACAGTTTACTGGAATACTGCAGCAACACATATATTATGTAGGTAGGAAATGAGATTTCATTATAGTTGCTAATTGTACTTTTCTATGGAGGATCCTTAACAAGTTGCATCTATATCAGCACAGAAGTCAGTTACAATGTTTACTGATCAGTGAAAAAATTAAATTTACTTCTGCCCATTTCAAAATTTATGTTTGTAAAGAGTGTCATTTTTAAGTAAATACATAAAGAATATAAAATAAGTTTTTATATGTGCAAATGCACCTAAGGTCCACCTCATCATACATAATAAGGGGCACACCTGCTTACGGGTTAGGGAAATATCTGCAGGCAAATAGACGGCTCAAACATTTGCAAAATTGTGGGGTCCAGATACAAATAGTTCTGATTAATATCACTTTAGGACCAGCCCTTCATTAATTGCAACTTTTATGGGGAATAAAGTTGATATTTCTCTCCGAATATAAATGCACAATAAATTACATTTGTTTTAATCCATTTTAGGTGCAGTTAATTCACCTATAGTTATGTAGTTCCTCTATTGTAAAGGACCTGCATTGTGCACACATAATTTTCTAGTGATTAGTTCTCTCATGGAAAAGACAGAATATTTCTCTGTTTCATATAGTTTTCAACTGAAAAATTAATAGCGATTCAGCCCTAGTTGGTTCTCAGCTTCAGGGAACATAAGGGGTTCCCATAGATGCTAAATGTGGAGGCATATGTATTAGAGAATGGGTTATCCAAGAAAAGTTTGACTAAACAAGAGCTGACAGAAGAGTAATCACCAAGATCCCAAGCCCTTAAGAACAGTCAGCAGGATGTTCTACGTTTATTGATGATCTTTATGGCAACAAATTATATATTTCTGCAGATTTAATTGTATTCTCATATTGTTATCGGTTTTAAAAGCACTACCCTACTCAATGGTAGATGAGCCAATTAGAAGTACTACTGGTATTGGCATTTAGTTAATAATTGTATAATATGATTTTATTTGACTTGAATTTTAAGCAGGTTTTGTAGGGGAAACTTCTGCAAGGGAGCTACAGAAACTGAGAGTTTTAGAAATGGAACCTAAAAATAGTACTATACTATGCTTTTACTGTAATAAAAATTTTGAATGCTAGTGTGTTATTTATCCCTTATTTATTAATGATCAAAGTTGTTGTATACAAGTGAGTGGAACATCCTCTATAGCTTCATTGTACCATTACTGTGACATTGTTTTTTCCATAAACACTAAGGCCTTTAACACACGGGTGTTATTTTAAAGTGTTTAATTTCTATCCTTCTTTATTATACAAGTGCATAAATAAAATAGGAACACATTGCTTTAATCTCTTTAATTTATTGTATGTGCATATTTTACTAACATACCAAAAATTAGCAGCTTTTCAAGAGGAGATTCAGTATTTTATGTATATTACAGCCTCATACTTTTATTTGCTCAGAAATCTTGGTGGCTTCTAATATCCTTATACTTTACATAAGAATATATTAGAATATTAGTAGTCACCTTGGAGTTCCGTGACCTCTAAAAAAATATGTGGCCACTAGTTTCTTTATTTTATTTGGTTATGGAACTTCTCAGTGGTTTGTAATATCTTATTTTACAGCAAGTAGTACATTATTCTCATAATAATATATGACATCATATTATTATTTTCTTGCAGAATAATGACAGATTCTCATGGATAACAACACTTCTATTATAGGATTTCACATTTTGCCATTTTTCATGAAAGCTGATGATAAGCCCTTAATTTTTAGTGTTTTTATATTGCTATATCTGATTGGAATTCTGGTGAATATAGTTATAATTACAGTTATATGTTTTGATTCTCATTTACACACCCCCATGTATCTATTTCTCTGTAACTTGTCCTTTGTAGACATGTGTTACACAACAGTAACTGTCCCTAAACTACTAGATATATTACGGTCTGGGAATAGCACAGTTTCCTACCCAGAATGTTTCACTCAGATGTATTTTTTCTTTTTAGCTGCCACTACAGAGGATATACTTTTATTTGTGATGGGGTACGACCGATACATTGCGATCTGTCATCCTTTATACTACCACCAAATACTGAGCAAGAAAATCTGTATCCTGCTTATGATTATCATTTGGTTCTGTGCATGTTTTAATTCAATGTTATATATATTTTCACTATATAATATGTCATTCTGTCATTCTGTTACTATTCATCAGTTTTTCTGTGAGCCTAAAGCCCTGGTTAACATCTCCTGTTCTGGCTCCAACATGTTTTATATCATCGTATATGTTGACCTACTGTTATTTGGTGTCTGCCCATTCTTGAGCAATGTGATGTCATATATAAAAATTATCAGAGTTATATTGCATATTAAATCAAGGGATGGAAGAAGAAAATCTTTCTCCACCTGCTCTTCCCACCTCGCCGTCATGATCATCTACTATGTTACCGGTACATCCGTGTATTTGAGACCACCATCAGATCAACACAATTTCTTAGAACAGATCATGACTGTGCTGTATACAACAGTGATACCAATGGTAAATCCTCTCATATATAGTCTACGCAACAATGAAATAAGGAAGTCTCTTCAGAAACTACTGGCATAGCTGATACACCCTTAATAGTTTTTGCTTCCCATCTCTTCTATATGCATGTACCTTAAAAACTATGTTCTGGTAACTGCTCTTGTTGATGGCTGATTCATACAAAAAGAGCAGCAGTGCCCATTAGGCAGGAAAGAATGTTATCTCAACTGAGGCCACAGTGAGTTCCCGCATGGTCCTATTGTGGTTCCACATTGTCTTCTCTCTGGGTTCAGAGGCTCACAGGTGTCTGCAAATCTGGAAAATTGTGATACTGAATTGGTGGGATTGTCCACATGGGAAAATTCATTCATATTGATCCTGTTTAGTGGCAAACTGATCTACTGAACTTATTATTTAAAACATAATATTGATGAAGACATTACCTACCCATCCAAATCTCAGGGTGCCTATATGAAGCAAAACATTACTCCTTGTGTGTTGCCCTACTGTTTGACAGAAAAACATTTTCACACAGTTATGTACAGTTGTCTGTATATGCCTACAGTAATATTCTGACAATCAATATCACCTTCAAGATTATTATTATTATTATTATGAAGTATTTATCTTTCAGTAAAATGGTTCTATAGCAAATCTTCAGAATTACATTAGACATTCCTTTGCCCAACTCAACCCATAGCGTATAGGTGCGATTACATCGGCCGACTTAGACTGTACAGTGGAGTTTATAATTTATTTTTCATAAAGACAAAAACTATTCCTTATATCATGTTGTTCAAGATAGCATTATGTTACATTAACGGTGTGTATGTCTTAAGTACTGAGACCACATAATTTGCAATGACCAAAACCCACTTGCTCCCCATGCATATTTAGACTTTATTTTCTATATGTTGCATACTGCGACTGTAGCAGCAATATCAAACATTAATGAGACTGTTCACTTCATTTGATTAATATACTAGAATATAAATAAAATGAAACAAACAGATTTAGAAAAAATTAAAACTTTATTATATTAATAAAATTAATATCTTGGAATTGAAATGTACAAAAACAAAAAATTCAATCAGATCTAATTTAGAATGCACAAAATGCAGTGTGCTCCATAGTCTTGCCCAGGGCAAAGCCGATGACACCTCTGATGATAGATGATTCCTAACTATGCCTAGGCCAGCTCTCTCTGTAGCTACGGCTTGATCAGGTTGTCTTCATGCTCAGCATTTAAGGAAGAGAAAAAGGAAATAACTAAGTGTGACAATATACAATTATTATTAATAAATTTCAAGTATGCCATAAATACGGAGTTCATTCATCACTGTAATTGTGTGTGTACATATTTTTAGCTATTCCTTTAAATTTGACAATATGGTAAGATTATATAAACTATAGGTTTTTAGGTACAGTATTTTTCATTTATATGCTTCTGCCTAAAAGCACCAATTATACATTGGTCAATTCTACTCTATATAGCAGAATACAGCTTGTCCCCAAGGGCATCATTCGCTGAAGATTCTATGGATTACACTGCTTTGCCACATTTGGTGTAATTAATGATTATTGAAGTTTTTTGTTAATAAACCCCGTATCTTGCATAATACAATAGTTTGGGAAGTGATTCAATAAGTTTGTGGATGACATGGTTTCTACGCAAATACAACACCTGGCTTCATTATTTTGTTGGAGGTCTCCCACCTCACTCTCCTCTACTATTTTGAGATCCCTACATAGCGACATAGTGACATAGTGAGATACATAGTGACATCATCAGTGTTTTTCTATGCTGAAGCTGCATATATGCAAGCTGCTCCCCAGCTAGATCTCTTAGCCTGACTACAGACAACATGACCCTATCCTATCATGGGCCCGGGTGAAGCACTTCTTAACATGTAATGTATTCAGTTTATGTTTATAGTTTCCTGTTTGATTATAATATATTTTATTGCTTGATTGTAACATCTTTTATGCATTATGATGGCTTGCTGTAAATCCTGCTATATTTTGCAATTAAATATCTTTGTGCATTGAAACCACAACAATCGCATTGGACAATGTTTTATTTATAAGCGATAAAATGACTTTAATAGAGGTCTTTCACCTCACTCTCCTCTACTATATTGAGATCCCTCAGATATGGCTCTGTCTTCTCCATCTCCTCCTCCTCTATTTCCTTTATTTTAATAAAAATGTTGTACCTGTCAAAACGTAACCACAATAATGTACTGTTCTTTCTTCAAATATTATGCTTTAACATTATATCCTTGTAAATATGTATGCATATGTAATGTATAGCATACTTGATTCTTAAAAGAAAACTTATTATGACTATTAAGGGAAATTTCTTCAATTAAGAACTTTCCCTTCAATTGCCTTCAATTTGACTAAATAAATTATCATCTGATTATCTACCACAATCAATAAGCCTAAAGTGTTAATCTTCCTTGACAAAGTTTACAGTGCCCGACCCCACATCCACATCACCAGACCAATGTCAGTGAATTTGAATTGTATGACATGAAAGCTATTTGCGCAGCACAAATCAAATCTACTGATGTCAGCCCAACAATGTGGAGGTGAGGGTGGCACTATACATTTTATCCCCATACAGCACCGCCACCTAAAACAGCAAACATGAATATTTTTCTTTGGTCAAAATTTAAAAAAAAAGATGTAAAATATAAAGTAAAAAAAATTAGAAAACATATCTGTAAGCATCCATAGCAGACAACATTGTGCATTTAGTGTGCCATACAGTCTACAAGAGCTTCCTACACATGCAGAAATGTACATATGTTACAGTCAATGATGATCACCCAATTCACATCAAACCATAAAATGTATCTTATATCATGTTTTAGGTAGCGTTGTTTGGATAGCGTTTTTTTTTATTAATTATGGGTTTATTTTTCAAAATTGTGTGGAAAAAACTAAAATAAGAACACCAAAACACTGTACAGTATGTTTTATACACCTAAGCACATAAAAATATACCTACAATGTTTATGTGGAGGACTATCATTTTGCACTTAGAGATAAATCCATAGCACACTTACCATTTATACCATAGCATACTGCTACCTACGGGTTGAGTGAGGGCACAGTATCTGGGCATGTAAGGGTTAAACTTTTGAAGACTGCACATCCTCCCCTCTCCCAACCCCACAGCTTCTCAGATCAAAACCTGCAAATCCCCAAAGGACCGGGTAAGAATACAATCTAGACACAGTCAAAAGAACAACAGAACTGAACACTGAGAGAAAATGGTGGGAGCACAGTGTCCCGCAGATGGATTTGGAGAAAAGGATTTAACGGTATAAAAGTATATTTACTTTTATATATATAAAAGTATATAGGTATATAGATTTAAGTATAAATCTGTAGGACACTTATACCTTGGGGATGTTTTAAAGCTGTCCATAGCGGAGGGTACAATGGGACAAAAGTGTGCGAAACAATGTTGAATTGTGGACACAGGGTCAGGTGGCTTCCCACTACAGCCAATCCGCCAATGATCCACGCCCCTGTCACACTGCTTGCCAAACTATTCTGTGCGTCTTAAGAACCAGAAAAGAGTACTCTCCAAGAAAAGATTCCACAGTTTGACTAACTGCATTAAGGCAATCAATAAAGCACTGGAAGATCCAGATGCTAGACATCTCATTATACTTCTGAGAAGGATAATAGACACCTGATCAAGATGAAACCAGACACAACCTAAGGTTGGCATGAAGGCAGAGGAGTTATTAAAGACATATCTGCTGATTTTGTGCCTATCGTCCCCACATTCACTCTGCACATGCCCAGAACCGGACTATACGCCAAACAACGCAACCATGTACAAGTCACCTTGGACCGCAAAGAACACTTACGACAGCCTACGATTTCAGGGAAGTAACAGGGTGGGGAAGGGGCGGGTGCACGTAGTCAGTGTAGAGTAAGGGCGCTCCCGTGCAGCAATGCCCCCTTCATCCTCCTGTGCACGCACTAGTATGTCGGTTGTCTTCTGTATCTCTTGCTCCAACTAGAGGCATAGCTAAGTCCTGATTACTAGTGATGACATATGTATGCTGAAACATGTGTTTGCAATCAGGAGCAATTGCATAAATGTATTTTATATACGGTAGACATTAAGAACAAACTAGTACATTTTTTGCAAGGGAAAAACTTTTTTTATACTTCTATGTTTTATCACTAATGCCTATATTATTAACAAGTGACATTATTTTTATTTTATTTTTTAGTTGTGAGGATTTATATTCTACATAAATATTGTACGTATCCTTCAGTGTCTGGTCTGGTAGAACAGGGTAAACCTACACCTGTAGTCATCACCACATGTATCTTCAGATACGTGGGACTTCGGGCATATGGATACCAGACTTACAGGCGTTCTCAAACAAATACACATTGTTCACACCCTCAGTTTGCATTCCTTAATGACTCAGGCCCATACAGTAGTATGCAATACCACCTTATCTGGGGTAGGGTATGACCGATATCAAGTTTAAATTTTAGTCTAAAAATAAAGCTATCAAGTATTT
This sequence comes from Mixophyes fleayi, assembly GCF_038048845.1. Taxonomy (NCBI): domain Eukaryota; kingdom Metazoa; phylum Chordata; class Amphibia; order Anura; family Limnodynastidae; genus Mixophyes; species Mixophyes fleayi. Next base: position 15,502,390 of record NC_134408.1, read on the forward strand.
GTATATTACATGCAAAAGCAGCCAGTATTTTCCTTATGTGCAAAATAATAAACTAATTTACAGCCCTTGCATTGTAACATGGTTTGTCCAGGAGCAAACTTACTCCGTTTTTTTTGCTTTGCTCTACTTAATGACTTAGGTCCCAAAACTCCAAACCCTTTTGGCTGAATATATTTGACAAAAGGAAAATTGATTCCCCATGTCAAAAATCCCATTTCAACCGAGTCCAAGGGCTCAAACACAAAAAGCTGAAGAGCTTAATTAACTAGGAGGGAAGGTCTCATGGAATGTTAACAGAACCTAAAGAGGTGGACTAAGAAAACACCTTGTGACAAATCTTCCCCAAGAGTTAACCTGTTATGAAAGTAAATAGCCAGACAAAAACTGAAACCCAAGGAAACTATGTCTGAACTCCCTGAAAGGACCATATATTGTGGAGATGGTAACGACAATATGACCTGTACAGCAGGGAAAGGTACAGACATGGTTAGTGATCCTGCTGTTACCTTGAGAAAGGTGTTTACACACAGCTGCATGACATAGGTGTGATTGCTGTGGTTTGTGTGTATGTGTGTGTGTGTGTGTGTGTGTGTGTGTATGTATGTGTGTATAAAATAATACTGGGGTCTGGTTGGTGGGGGTTACAATGCTGAATAGCAGCTGGACAATAGTGAGGGGCTTGTGGGTGAAGCCAGTGTGTCAGGAGGCAGTGGAATCTTTACAATTTGTGTTATAATGTTTCATGCTGAAATAAAACAGCTACTGCTTGGAGTAAGGAGTCTCTTATTTAGTAAATTTTGCAAAGTGGTGGTAGAAGTGGGACCGGAAAGCACAGTCAAAACATAGCTGTCCGCCCAGCCATCTAGACAATAAAGCTAAGCGTGATATTAAAATATTTTTTCCCCCTGTTTTATTTGTTTGTTCCTCTCTGGGAGGTAAAATGTAGAAGCTGCAGCTAGCTAAACCTTACACAAAAAGCTGACATTTAAAAAAAAAGTATTTTATTTATGCTGTTTTTCCATTTTGCTTGTCAGTTTATGTTAAGGGAGGAGCAGATTTCGCTATCTGGATTGGATAGCAAGATAGAGGAAATACTCCAAAATGTAACTAATGCTAACTGTCACAGAGGCCTAGGTGGAAAGTAACAGACTGTTGCGGGCAGAGCTCAGTCAGCTCCAGTAAATGGAACATGAATCCATTGTCTTGCAAAAGATCACCTCCTCGGACGCCGACAGGCATTTTTGCTGTTGCTTGAAAGGTCGCCAACAAGTCTGAAGTGGCCAACAGGTGAATGGGTAGAGAAACTGGCTCATTATTTGATTGACGAAGTTCAGCAGGCCTATATGAATGTGCCCGAGGACCAGGCAGCGGACTTTCTACAACTACAGGCCACAATTTTGGCATGGCTATGGGTGACACTGCCCGAGAAGGCGCAATGATTCCATGACTGGCAATTTAGACTGGCTTCTACAACGCGTGCCCAGCTGCCAGACCTGGCAAAGTTAACAAAAAACTGGTTGGAGCCTGACCGTAATACACCAGTCAAAATTTTTGAAATCCTGGCTATCGACCAATGCAAGTGGAACCTAAGTCGGAAACTACAGAGATGGGTTCTGCAAACCGCTCCTTAGGAGCTTGCAACATCTATGGAGCGGTATTGCGCTGTCGAAAATATGGTCTGGACAGCTGAAAAGTTTTCAGGATTGTCTTCAGGCCAAAACCAACACCAGAGGTGGGAACAGATCGTAGGGTTATGGCCCGGATAGCCGAGAAAGTTACCAGGCCAGACTTCAGGCTGAAACCAACACCAGAGATGGAACAGACTGCAAAGTGATCCCAGCGAGGTGTTTTGAGTGTTGCCAGCAGGGGCATTTTCGGAGGCATTGTCCACATCAGCTAGAACCAATGGATTGCTCAGTGGTTCAACTAGAACTCAAGTTTCCTGCTTGTTTCACCATGTCCTCGTCCTCAGGGAATGCACTTGCAGGTGACCGTCCTGATATGGTAACAGGCGGTATTAGCGGCGGACTCAGGTAGTGAAATCACCTTGGTATCTGGCATTGTGGTTCCAGAACACCTATCGACCCGACTACAGTCAGTTGAAATCCTATGCATTCACTGGGTCACGAGGAATATGACTGTGTCAATCTTCCTATTACTGTATTTGGACTAACAATGCAAGTGGTAGCAGCGATAGCCCTAAAACTGCCATACCCCCTTAAACTGGGGCGAGACTTTCTACTGTTCCGGTAAATTATATTCAAACGGATCAGTCAGGGCATGACGGCAACTGAGTCACTGGACGGATGTCTGACTCTACTTGATCCCGTCTTTCATACCCCGGAACTGGAGACAGAGACCAAGAAGCTGCAATACCTGGAGCCTGAATAAAAGGCTTTGGCTCCAACTAGGCCGATGTCATGTTCCAGAAGACGGGAGAGGAAAGTCCTAGCTGGAGAAAGTTGAGAGGAAACAGAAGCACTGTCAGAGGGTAAAGGTTGGTCCCTAATATCCAGGACTGTGTCCCTACAATACTTTGCAAGGGACTAACTTAATGATAGTACTTTGAAAAATGCTTATAAATATGTGGTGGAAGTGAATGGAGTATGGAAGGCATTGGAGACTGGTCAGGGTAGAACCATATTTTATAATATAAGGGGATCTGCTATATAGGGTGGCGGTGGTACAGAAGAAAACAGTTTATCAACTCCTGGTACCACAGGTACACGTTCTTTCGGCACTAACTACAGCCCAAGCAGACCTGCGGAATTAGTGGCACTATATAAATAATATATAAATAAATAAATGATGATGATGATGACCTGTGAGCGAAGAAGACTTTAAATTGGGTGCTCCTGAGATTTTACTGGCTGGGAATCTATATGGCAGTTAAGAGATACTGTCAAACCTGCCCACTATGCCAGTGGGCAGCCCCTAAACCAAACTATTGAGCTCCTCTGGTATGTCTCCCTATAATTCCAGTTTCATTTAAGTGAATTGCCATGGACTTAGTGGGTCCCTTGGAGAAGTCTTTCCAAGGGTATCAACATGTATTGGTAGTTCTTGATTAAACTACACGCTTCCCTAAAGGCAATTCCACTATGGAATATTAAATCAAGAACTATTGCAAAAGAATTACTATTCATGTACACTTTGCTAGGAATCCCAAAAGAGATCCTAATGGATCAGGGAACTCCCTTCATGTCAGGATTAATGAATGAATTATGTAAATTGCTAGGGGTACAAAGACTACAGACCTTAGTTTATCATCTGCAAACCGACTGGTTGGATGAGTGGTATAATAGGACCCTTAAGCAAATGATTAGATGAGCTGTGGCTCAGGATAAAGAAGATTGGGACAACCTGTTACCCTATCTCATAATTGCATTAAAGGAGGTGCCTCAGGCATCAATGGGGTTTAGTACCTTTGAGCTTCTGTTTGAACACATTCCTGTGGAGTTCTGCATATCCGGAAAGTAGTTTGGGAACAGCAGGGACCGAAGGAGCCAAATATAGTACAATTTGTGGCCCAATTGTACGATCAACTACAGCAGATCGTCACATTGGTAAAACAACATCTGACGGAAGCACAGGAATGGCAAAAAAAGGATTATGATACCCAAGCCACCTTACGCACCTTTAACCTAGGTGACAAGGTGCTTGTCCTAGTACCAACTCAAGAAAGCAAGTTGTATGGACATTGTTAAGGCCCTCATGAGGTAATAGAGCACATAGGACAAGTAAATTACGCCAGCTCGGTAGACGGTGGAAAGAGCAAGTATATCATGTTAACTTGTTAAAGCTGTGGGTGGAGGAAATCCCGGCATTAATGCTAAGATAGAAATAACAGAGGACAGCATAGTCCTTGTGGAGTATTCCCTGACATCATCTGAGAGATGAGAAGCATTAGAAATGATGGGTTGGAATACGGACATTTATTCGGCTATTCCAGGGTGCACCAAGATAATGGAACACGACATTGTCATCCCACCAGGGGTTATAGTTAACCAGCAGTTATATAGAATACCTAATGCAAGAAGGACTGCAGTAAAGCAAGAGGTGGAGGACATGTTGCAACTTGGGGTAGTGGAGGAGTTCACTAGTAAGTGAAATAACCCCATAGACCTTGTGCCAAAGCATTCAGGGGCCATTCGCTTTTGTGATGATTTTAAGAAGTTGAATAAGGTGTCTAAGGTTTTGCAGTTATTAAGGTGTCACGGCCTTACGGAGAATCCCATGAAGTGTGCACTAGCTATTGCAGAGACTAAATATTTGTTTTATGTGGTCAGTGAGGAGAAAATAAAATCCTAGGTGGATAAGGTAGTGGCGAAGAATTGGCCTAAACCAGAGAGAAAGTCTCAACTACGGACTTTGCGACCCGAGCTGCCCCATTGATCATATTTTGTAAAAAGAATAACCCAGGCAAGTAAATTTGGTCTGAGTCATTATATGTTGCCTAGGAAGACTTAATGAAGTTTTGTGCACCTCACCAGTCCTACAAGCATTAACTTTCTGGAGAGGTTCTTTCTCCAGACAGGATCAATGCATCAATTCTTGTTGGTACACTTGCACACAGTGTTTAAAGGAACTCGGCATGGAGGTTATTCCCAACATCTTTGAGAACTAACCATAGAGCATCTGTGGATGTAGGCTTTCTCAAATGCTTCTGACTCTTAATGTATTACCAGACAGACTCGATGATGCCGAGATCAGGGCTCTGTGCTGGCCATATAATCACTTCCAAGACTCCTTGTTCTTTACCCTGTAGATAGTTCTTAATGACATTGGCTGTATGTTTGGGATCATTGTCTGCTATAGAATAAATTTGGAGTCAATCAGATGCCTCCCTGATGGCATTGCATAATGGATAAGTACCTGTCTGTGTTTCTCAGCATTGAGGGCACCATTAATCCTGACCAAATATCCTACTCCGTTTGCTGAAATGCAGCCCCAAACTTGCAAGGAACCTCCACCATGGTTCACTGTTGCCTGTAGACAATCATTATTGGTCCAATCGACAATAAAAAAATGGGGGCGGCTCTTATTAAGAAGTCCTGCCCGTGATCACCACAGAGGAGGTCTTCCATTTTACTGTCCATGGCAAGGAGAGGAGCACTGTCTTTTTAAAGCTGAAGTTTTGACCTCAGTGGAATATGAAAAGGAACAAACCTATGGACCTTAGACTTGTGTTGCTTTGACTGGAAGGAGAAAATCCTATTTTCCCATATCCTGATAGATGATGTCAATTTGCAACCCAATTTCCCGAAAAGGAAAGGAATTCCCATCAGCTACACAGGTCTGAGCCAAGAGCACATCTGACAACAACTGCTGAATTTGAGATTTTAAAACTAAAAAAATCCTCATCCAGCATAGAAATTACAAGGAGTTCTGATGCTTCTATTGATATGTGAAACCAAGGGTAGCAAATATGACATAGGTTTGTCTGACTGTATATTATTAAATATGTTGTGACCAATATTGAATGGCCCTGTAACCCACTCTGCAGCAAGCACAGACCTCCAATGCGGCACCAGTTGCTACTTAATGGACCTTAAAATTGTGTTACTTTTTAGTTTTTTAACATATTTAAGAGATGCCGCCCCGGGAATGGACAAGGCAGTAGACTTTATAGATGCTCCACTGGAGTGTCCATTAGGGAGGACTTATCCATCTCTACCAGGGCAAGGGATATTCAAAATAGGAAATCCAGGCAGAATAAGAAATGTACTTTCAGGCTCAAACCAAGCCTCCATTAACAGTTATTATAGCTGAAAAGTGGATTGAAAAGAATGTTTTTTTGATTGGCCTTTTCAATAAGCTCACATCCAGGGCTGAAGCATACACCAAATAGTTGGTCTATACCCTGACCCCTGAGTGATTTTACATTAAATCGAACTGGATTCCCCAAAGGTTCAACCTCTACTTTGAGCAAGTGTCTGATACAGAATTGTCCCTAAGAGAACCAACATTTCCTGATGACGATTACGCGGTCTGTGAGGAGAGTTCTGCAGAGTCTCTCCAATGTGAAGACACACGCGCCAAACTACCAAGGATATCCCTCATGTTCTAGCCCACAAAACCTCAGCTGGATCACAATGTTAGGGCTTAAAGAAAACTCTGTGACAGTCTCTCAATATAGAGCGCCTTTTCCGTATAATCCTGCTGAAAGGACCATCACTCACTTCTTCTGGATATTTTGTTAGCTCAGCAAAGGATTGAGTTAGGGTTTCAGCACAAGCAGGCACCACCAACTCTGCTGTTTCCCCACCATTCGTGCTCATGCTACTGTATTCCTCTGCTTTGCAAGACGCACACTGGGCACCTGGATTCTGCAATACACTGGGTAATTGAAAATAATACATGGAATAAGAAAAATTGAATTACCAATCATCCTCATATAGATTTAACTTGGAACTGGTTCCTTTATTAGACATAGCATAAGGGCTATGTAAATCTGAGAAATCTGAGCTACAAAATAGGTCGCTTAGCATATATTTGCACTATATTAGCGTATATATACAAGATTAGTATCTCCTTGAAAAATCTCTCTCACCCTCACCAGAGAGGGAAGTAAGAAAAATGACATGTATTCAGCCTCCAAAGGCTTCTGGATAGCTGTATGGAGGCTGAATGAAGAAAAATTCAGGAGGACAGGGTTTGGTCATAGAACATAGGCCTTAGAACTAGAACTTTTTCGGACATGGTAGAAAGGTTACAAGACTATTTAGACAGGACAGAATTTGACCTAGAATATGTAAATTCTGGTATCGAAAAACAAGTAATAAAGTACCTTAATTTAAAGTAAAAACAGAAAAGCAAAGTCTGTTACAATCTCTTACGCATACACAGAATAGAGGAATTTACAGAGCAAGCACATATTTTTTAATTAAGAAAAGGCCCTCCAGGCCTCCTCCAGTTGTGGTTGATAAACAACATAATTATGTTGTGGAGAGAATCTTGGATTCTAAATGGTGCTGGTGTCGTCTACATTATTTGGTGCATTGGACGCTTTATAGTGCAGAGAAAAGGCCCCTTCATTAATCTTCAGGCAGAACGGTTACAAACAACATTTCAGAAGCTCCTTTTCAGGGTCCCTCAATTTTATGCATGTTTTGTGTATAATGACACCTTTATAGAATCACAAACAATTATGAAAAAGTACCCACATTGATACAGAGTTGAATTATTTTTATTATATGAATCTCAAAACTCTGAAAGTATATAATTACCCAGATGAAAAAGTAAACTTTTTTTTAATGCTGGTGAGTAAATCAGCAGCCGGAGCAGTTTGTTTGAGTGATGTAATTGCATAATATTTTGTTTTACCCTAGAGGGATTTTATTACCATACTGTATAAGGAGAGTATAAAATCAAAAATCTTTCCAAAATTTAAGAAGTGCAATCAATGTACCATAATAGGATGCCACCATATGATAACAATTAACACAATTTCCTTAATAAACAAATTTAATAATAAGTAAAAAAACCTAGTAAAAACATTTAAAAACTCCACATATTAGAACAATCAATGGTGTGTGAATCAATGATCCCACTTTCTCTATATATATTAGAACGCCCATTAAATGATCCAAATCTCCTCCTCTCTGTTGCAAATAAGAGGAAGATTAGTTGGTAAAGTGATCCCGCTTATAATGAAGCATTGGTCACAAACTGTATGATGAAAGCGTATACCAAAACAACTTATATCACTGTATAAGTTTGTGTCAGTGTTGAACATACCACCAGCTGCAGACAATCGATATCTCTCCCCTCCAGTGATGGGATCACGGCTTCTTTACGGTAGCATTAAATTTTGTGGGCTTTTCCTCTGTATTTTTTTCCCCGCCTTTAGACCCGGGTCTTTGGAGTTACATGTTGTAATTATTTACCAGCGTAGCAAAGTGAAGTCCTGCATCAACCACCTGACTTACGTGTTTCTCCACATCCTTGATTTCATCAGAGACATCCTATGGTGGCAATCAGGCTTCCATTTATAACATAGACTGACCAATCAAAATAAAAAGGTTATCAACCTCTCAATTATCATAAATATATAATTATAAATTATAAATATCTTCATTCATAAATATATATTATGCATTACAAATTAAACATATATGGTGGCAATCCAATTATCAAATTTATTGTCCTTAAAAACAAAAATCTTTTCAAATACTTAAAATCTTTTTAATTACTCAAAATTTCATAACAAATAAATAGAAAAAAGCTTTTTTCATTTTCAACCTATTCCTGATTCAATCTCACAACCTCTCATATCTCAAAGGATTGCTTATCCCAATGTGCTATTTCTATTTTAAGACTTCAAATGTCTTATTGGGATATATTAAATTAATATCTATACATCTTATTATAAACAGAAGCAGATTATCAAAAATAATAATAAAATCAATTGGTCTTACTCCATTTCATTTTCTTCATAACTAAGAGTTACTAGCAGTTAATGAGAAAAAAAATCCATAATCTTGATGTAAATCCTTTAAAAAATATATAAAAGTTTGATTTAGAAAAGAAACAACTCGGGATATAGTATCAAAGCATATTTAATTCTACAGAATCATTTAAACCTTTTAGAAAAATTGAACCTAAAGCAAAAATTCAGTATGCTTCTCTTTTGCAAATACAAGCAAATCTATCTCCTCTTCTCGTTGTTGGTTTTATATGTTCAATAACTGTTTGACAATTCATAAAACTATCAATTTCAGAAACTTTGTTTGTCACTGTGGTAAAAAAAATTCACCTGTTTTTTCAACACAAAATTATATGTTAAACAATCTTTCTTATTACACCTGAAAAAACCATTGGGTTTATCTGGAAGCCAATTAAATTTCTCTATAGGCTCTACCATAAACCCAACTTTACCTTTTCTTGTAAACAGACTAGGTATTAATTTATTTTTGATTGTTACTTCCCTCCAAAAAACTACCTTCAGATTTTTGTGAATTGAGGCCATTAAAACTTTATCATATTCCAACATTGAAAAGTTTTTCTTAATAATCCCTTTAATTTGTTTTGAATAGGAATTATATTGGCTAATAAATGTCACATCCCCTCTCTTATCCCCTGATATGACACCAGACCAACTTTTCTCTTTTTCTTTTTTTCCAGACAATAAGGTCCTTCTATCAATTTTCTTTGTTTCTAAAAAAACTTTTAGAGTATAAAATCACCCATATAATCTGTCTCTTACATTAAACAAGGCTTTAAACAGGACGTGCTCTACAGTATGTCATCTGTTAGATGATCATATTACATTGCAACAAGACCATTATATATTCATTTCACAGATAGACTTGAAAATATAAGAATTTTTTCTTCAGACATCTGTAACTGTAATTCAGCAGTAACACAGCCCCCTGTACTATGGAAATGAGACCCCCCTATAATTTCTTATTGTACTTTTGTACAGAGGATGCTTAACAAGTTGCATCTATATCAGCACAGAAATCAGCTACAATATTTACAGATCAGTGAGCAAAATATATTTTCCTTCTGCCCAGTTAAAAATTTTGCTTTGTAAAGAGTGTAATTTTGACTTAAGCAATAAATATATTAATGATATAAAATAAGTTTTTCTATGTGCATATGCACCTAATATCTAGCTCACCATACATAATAAGGGGCACAACTGCTCCCTGGTGAGGGAAGTACCTGCCAGCAAATAGATTCCTCAATTATTTGCAGAATCGTTGGGTTCAGACAGAAATAGTTCTGATTAATATCACTTTAGGACCAGCCCTTCATTAATTATAACTTTTTTGGGAGAAAAAATATAGGGCATCACGGTGGCTTAGTGCTTAGCACATCTACCTCACAGCACTGGGGTTATGAGTTTGATTCCCCCCCCTATGGCCTTATCTGTGTGGAGTTTGTATGTAATCCCCGTGTTTGCGTGGGTTTCCTCCGGATGCTCCGGTTTCCTCCCACACTCCAAAAACATACTGGTAGGTTAATTGACTCCTATTAAATTGCCCATAGCCTTTCTCAGTCTGTATGTGTATATTAGGGGATTTAGGTTGTAAGCTCCAATGGGGCAGGGACTGATGTGAATGAGTTCTCTGTGCAGCACTGCTGAATTAGTTTAGCTATATATATAAATAAATAGATTATTATTATTAATTTTTATTTATAGGGCGTCACTAGGTGTCCGTAGCGCCGTACAGGGACAAACAAGTACAATACAAGGTGGGACGGCACGGTACAGTAAACAGTAAGCACAGTAACTCAGTAAGCTCAAAGCACAGCTAGAGAGAGGGGAGGGAAGACCAGCAAGCGCTGGAGCCCAAGAGGAAGGGCGTGGATGACGGGGAGACCCCCAGAGGGGTGGGGGGAAAGGTAGCTGGAGAGCAGAGTTAGAAGTATAGGAAACAGGAGGAGAGATGGCCCTGCTCAAGGGAGTGTACAATCTAAGGATAGATGATGATTATATATATATTAGAGATGCTCGGTCTCGGTTCTCTGAAAACCAAGCCCACCCGAACTTAGGGCATCTGAGTAGGCTCGCAAGCCGGCTATTTCCGCGCTGCCTCGGATCTGAATCGAGGCAAAACGTCATTGTTGTGTTGTCAGATCTGGCGGGTTTTAGATTCCATAAGTACTTCCCCAGGAGATCCAGCGCCATTGCTCACACAGACACAGAGGTAGCAGTGTTCTTGTCACACTCCAGTTTCCAGTGCCATTGCTCAGTGCCATTACTCATACAGAAACAGGAGGGGTAGCAGTGTTCTTGTCACTTGACAAAAATTGACTGGAAAGGACTGTAAATTAATGCCATTGAGGTTAATAATAATGTAGGGGGAAAAAAGAGCTAAATTGTGTGATTTAAGTTAAAATAAATAAATAGGTATTTTAGAAATAAATTGGGATCCAAAACCAAAATCAAAACACGTGAGGGTGGTTTTGCAAAAACCAAAACCAAAACACAAAGTTAATCCAGATCCAGGAAAGAGGCAGGAGACTTCTCTATGTCAACAAACCTCAGATAAAATGAGTGTGATTCAGCACTAGCTGGTTCTCAGCTTCATCATCATCATCAGCTAGTTATATAGCGCCACTAATTCCGCAGCACTTTACAGAGAACTCACTCACATCAGTCCCTGCCCCATTGGGGCTTACAGTCTAAATTCCCTAACATACACATACTCAGGGAACATGAGGAGTTTTCTAGGGATGCTAAATGTGGGGGGCATATTTATTTGAGGATGGGTTTTCCAGTAGTAGCTTGACAAAGCAAGAGACAGCAGAAAAGTAATCACCAAGATCCCAAACCCTTAAAAACAGTAGAGTCAGTAGACTGTCGTACATTTGCTGAGGATCTCTATGACAACAATTTATATTTTATCACTTTTAAATTGCGACTACCTTACTCAATGGTAGAGGAATCAACTAGAAGTACTATTGGACTTTGTATTATCTAATATATCAAATACCATATTAGACATACAGGAATGTATTTATGCAATGATTGTATAATATGATTATATTTGACATGTGTTTTAATCAGGTTTTGTAGGGTAAAGTTCTGCAAGGGAGCTACAGGAACTGAGAGTTTTAGAAATGCAACATAAAAATAGTACTGTACTATACTTGTAGTGTAAATCTAATTTTCATTGCTACTCCCTACTCCCTAGTCTACTGCTCCCTACATCTCTAACCTCCTTACCATTCATACTCCCGCTCGCTCCCTGCGCTCGGCAAACGACCGTCGCCTCTCCTCCACTCTCATTACCTCTTCCACTCCCGAGTCCAAGACTTTTCCCGAGCTGCCCCCCTGCACTGGAATGACCTCCCTCGCTCCATCCGTCTCGCTCCCAAATTGTGCTCCTTCAAACGGGCACTCAAAACTCACCTGTTCCTGAAAGCCTACCAACCATCCACTTAAGCCCTCATCCACTCTGCTTGTTCTCCCTCCTCTCCCCTGGTCCCTTTTTCTCCATTGCATCACTGCCTCCCTTCGTGCCTGTTTTGTCCACCCTCCCTTAGGATGTAAGCTCGTATGAGCAGGGCCCCTCTCCCCTCCTGTCTTCATACCGACTCTTCTGCTCCGCCCTCACTCCATATGTCTCCCTGGAGTTTCCGAAGCACTGGTACTTAGTGTTTATTGTTCTGTGATGTTTTACCCTGTATGGTCTACTGTTTGTATTATGTAAGGCGCTGCGAAAACCCTGTGGCGCCCAACAAATAAATGATAATAATAATAATAATAATAATAATACTCTCTTGTCTATCCCTGATTTGTTTCTGGTCAATGTTATTGTATATCAGTGAGTGGGACATCCTCTATAGATTTATTGTACCACAACTGTGACATTATTTTTTCCAAAAACACTAAGACCTAGTGCACACGGCTGTTATTTTAAAGTGTATAATTTATATCTTTCTTTATGATTCAAGTGCATTAATAGAATAGTAAATTATTGCTTTAAACTTTTTAATGTACTGTAAGTGCATGTTTTACAAACAGACCAAAAATTTGCAATATTTCAAGAGGAGATTCAGTATTTTAAGTATATTACAGTCTCAAAGTTTTATTTGGTCATGAAACATCTCAGTGGCTTCTAATAACTTTATATTTGACAAAAGAATATATTAGAATAATGGTGGTCATGCTGGAGTTCTGTGTCCTCTATAAATCTATGTGGCTGGTAGATTCATCATTTTATTTGGTCATGGAACTTCTCAGTGTTTTCTAATCTCTTATATTTACAGTGGTACATTACTCTCATAACATATTACACCATATTATTATTTTCTTGCAATATCTCATGGATAACGTTACACCTATTATAGAAATCCACATTTCATTCTGTCATTCTGTTACTATTCATTAGTTTTTCTGTGAGCCTAAATCTCTGATTAACATTTCCTGTTCAGGCTCCAACTTGATTTATATCATTGTATATCTTAACATAGTGTTATTTGGTGTTTGTCCATTCTTGAGCAATGTGATGTCATATATAAAAATTATCAGTCTTATATTGCATAATAAATTAAGAGATGGAAGAAGAAAAGCTTTCTCCACCTGCTCATCCCACCCCACAGCCATGATCATCTACTATGTTACCGGTACATCCATATATATGATACCACCATCAGGCCAACACAATTAATTAGATCAAATCATGATAGTGCTGTGTACAACAGTGATACCCATGGTAAATCCTCTCGTATGTAGTCTAAGCAGTAATGAAATAAAGAAAGCTCTTCAGAGATTAGTGACTTAGATGGTACCCCTACATTAGATTTAGCTTTCCTATATGTCTATCTGCATGTACTTTCAAATCTATGTTCTGGTAACTGTTCTCATTGAAGGAAGATTCATACAAAAAAGGAGGAACAGTGCCAATTAGGTAGGAAAGAATGTTATCTGAACTGTAGCCATAGTGAGGTCCTATTGTGGTCCCTCTTGGTCCCATTATGGTCCCACATGGTCTTATCCTTGGGTACAGTGGCTCACAGGGATTTGAATATCTGGAAAATTGTTATACAGAATCGTAGGGGTTGTCCACTGTCAGGGATAAGCCCCTCTAGCTACTCCTTATATATCTTATCATATATTCTAACAGTCATACAATATATCACCTCTATTCTGTCAGAAAACCGCTCCTGAACCCCTTTATCAGTCACAAACCGCACTCTGCGCACTTGTGACTTGGAAGCTTACAGTAAGGGAACACACAGGATTCCAGACCCAAATCTAACACTCACCTCTTTCAGTAAGGCTACAGATTTCGCTGATCCCGTCCCAACACAAACGCAGACTTCACACCTCTCAGCAACTGCCACCAGCTACGAATAAGGCCCGTAGCAAGCCTATGACTTAATCACCCAATTGCGCACACTCTGTGCACCGATAGCTAAATAGTTAACTCTTCTCACTCTGGTAGCTAAAGAATTAATCCAGCCAAGCAATCTATCTATTCTAAACAGGCAATGGATTCGTTTAGAGCAACAAGGACAGAACTATTACATTTTAGATTTAATATACAAAAAGTACAATGCTTACAGAGAATAAAAACAATTAGATAAAAATTTGACATACAAATAAAAAATTGCAAACAGTTATAAAACAAATGGGATGAAAATACAGAGCATTACTTACAAATAATAATCTGTATGCCTGGGGCAGGCAGAAAAGATGGACAGTCCTTCAATTAGATTGATTCCCCAGGAAGCTGACAGTATTTTCCTTCAGAACACAGATTTTTAAGCAAACTCAAATGGGACAGCATTCACAGGGGCAGTGTGAATGCTAATGTGGGGGCAGAAATGTCCCCTGGGTGTCACCTCAGGTTTGTTCAAACTATTCCTAAGTTTTGACCGGTCTTAGCTTTCCTCAGATACCTCCCAGAGACATAATTTTCCCTTCAATAAACCAATCATAATTTCCCGCACATTTAAATACCAAATATGATGGGATTACAACAATTTCCAATCTCATCCTTAAAATACATGTGACTATGGCTGTTCCCTGTATAGTTGGTATCTATGTTTTAAAACCCTGGTGTGGTTTTTGTCCCTCAGTATGGAGTAACAGAGGGATTTTCCAAAATATGAAAAATGAAGGCATTTTCTTTCAAGTTCATATTTCTATATACCTGCATAAAGACCATGCAGATTTTTATACCAGAGTCTCCAAGATTTGCACCTAGGCATATGGCTCTCCAATTTACACCCAGGGGTTAGTTTGTGTTTATACTACCTATTGAAAGGAAGTCAATTAGCTAGGGAAATACATGATCAAATACAATGGATGTCTGTGATCTGCATATCTTAAGCTAGTCTCTGCACAAAGGGTTTGCCTAACTCAATTACCTTCTCCTGCGCTCATTTATCTTAGTTGAAGATCAGGTTAATTTAGGTATTCATGCAAAGATTTATTTTGGGTCCTGACATCCAATATTCTATTTCAGCATATCAGATTTATGCTCTCATCCTGACATCCACCCAAAAAAAAATACCTTCATAAAGATCTTGGTTGATGGAGAAAATTACTCACCCACTGAACATATGATTTTAAACATCAAATTGAGGAAGACATGATCCACCCATCCAGCTTTCTGGGTGTCTACTTGAAGCAAAACATTACTCCTAGTGGCTTGCTCCACTGCATTGAATGAAAGACATTTCCACCAAATTATGTACAGTTATCTGTATATACCTAGAGTAATATTCTACTTATCAAAATCACGTCCAGGATTAATATTATTAACTATGTATCTTTCAATAAAACAGTTTGGTAACAAATCTGTTGGCCTGGGTAATATTTTATTATGCATGCTGGTGGTAGGTGATATACTTTCAATCTGATTCTATTGATGTTCTTGACCATACATAATGGCCTAGGTTGGTACTTTGGAGACCAGAGCAAAGACAAAGTGCAAAGGAGGGGAGACCACCTTGGGTACCAATGTTTTATTCATATATATTGGAGGTAATTTATGACATAATACTCATATATTTATGCACATTTACATTGTGTACACACTACAGACAACAAGTGCTAAATTACTTGCACAAAATGCAATATTCTCCATATTGTTCCCCAGGGCAAATCAGATGACACCTATCTGATGATGGATGCTTTCCAGTTATACCCAGGATAGTTCTCTCTGGAGCTCCGGCTTAATCAGATTGTCCACATGTGCCGCATCTGAGGAGGAGAAAAAAGAAATAGCTAATTGTGCCACTCTTAAAATATTATTTATTACATTTCAAAGATGCCCTAAATACAGAGATCATCCATCACTATTGAAAAATTGTGTCTATACATATTTATTTTTAGCTGTTTATTTAATTTTGACAATATGTTAAGAATATATAAATTATAGGCTTTTAGGTTATGGATTCTTAATTTATATGTTTCCTCCTAAAAGCACCAATTGTACGTTGGTCATTTCTACTCCGTATAGCAGAATACTAATTTGCCTCCACAAGCATAATACGCTAAAGCTTCTATGGATTACACTACGTTGCTGCATGTGGTCTACTCACGAAAACTGAAGGTATTTTGCTAATAAACATGCACCATGCATAACGCAATAGTTTGGAAGTGCTTCAATAGGTTTGTTGGTGACATTGTTTTTTGCAAATACAGCACCTGGCTTCATTATTTCTACAAAGTAAAATTCTTCAATTTAACCAAATAAGAGATACTCTCTGAAGTTACACACTTATATCGACTGGCCAACATTAAGCCATGAGAGGCATACAGTGTCATGTATACAAATTCAAACATGTTTTTATTCAGGGTTATAAATATAGTTTTGTACCTTGTTGGAGGTCCTTTTTCTCACTCTCATCTACTATATTGAGATTCCCCGGAAAAGGCTCTGTCTTCTCCACCTTCTCCTCTTGTTCCTTTATTTTAATAACTATTTTGCACCTGTCAAAACATAACTACAATGATGTATTGTTCTTTCTTCAAATAGTATGTCTCAACACTCGATCCTTGTAAATAAATATATATATATATATATATATATAGAGAGAGAGAGAGAGAGAGGGGTTACGCATAAATAAAATAATAATAAACATAATAAAAATAATAATAAACTCTTTGTGACTTGCTAAGGGAAACCTCATCAGTTCAGATCTCTTCATTCACTCCTTGACTAAATAAATTCTCTTCTGATTATCTGCCACAATCAATTAGCCTCCAGTATCAATCTTCTTCCACAAAATATATAGTGCCCGACCCAACAGTCACATCATCAGACCAAAGGCAGTGGACATAAATTGCACGACTAAAAAGCTATTCACACTGCTGATGTCAGATCAATGATATGGAGGTGAGGGCGGGCACCGTACACTTTGTCCCCATACAGCACCCACCACCTAAAATAGCAAACATGACAATGTTTCGTTGGTCAAAATAAAAAATAAGATAAAGAAGAAGAAATTAAAAATATATATCAAAAAGCACATTTGATTCCTTAATCCCCTTCACAACATCCATAATAGACCACATAATGCATTTTGTGTGCCACACAGTCTGTGAGAGTTTCCTACACATATGCAAGAATGAGTGAATGTTACACTCATTGGTGTACAATCACCTGTCTCACTTTCTCTCCTCACACTCCATTCCAAACTCTCTGCAATCAGGCTTTGTTCCACTGAAACTGCTATCACAAAAGTGATCAGTGATTTACTTTCAGCAAGGACATCTGGACCTCTCTACTGCTTTTTCACCCTCATCTAGTATACACCATTCATTTCATAAGCCTTCAAGAAACAGTTATTTCTTGATTCACTTCCTACCTACTTAAGATGTTCCTGTAGTGTTTCTACCTCTAGCACATTCCCCCTCCCCTCCCAATTTCTGTTGGGGTCCACAAGGCTCTGTTCTTGGTCCTTTACTTTTCTGACTGTACTTATTTTGGGGTGTGTCTTGCTTTCAAACTCCCATATCACCTGATGCTCCCCAATTCCTGAAGCTCCTAAACACCCTCAAAAACTAATTGGACACCTACAGCAGCAAGATGTCTTATAATCTAGAGTTACCGCTTCCTGTCAATCATCACTCAATGTCAGTAACAGCAGAATTTCCTCAGTCTCCAGATCCTGCTGCCTTGGTGTCACATTTGACTCAACCCTCTGCTTTATTCCTCATATCCAGGCTCCCTCCCAGTCCTATTAACTCCAGCTTAGAAACATTGCCAAAATCTGCCCTTTTCTTACCCAAAATGTTAGGACAACTCTTATTCATTCCCTCCTCATTTCCCATCTTGACTACTACAAGCTCCTGCTATCTGGCATTCCCCTCACCCATGGATCCTCACTTCAACCCATTGTTAATGCTGCTGCAACACTGATCTTCCTCTCTCAGTGCTCCACATCTGCTGCACCCCTTTGCAAATCCCTACATCGGCTCCCTGTGTCCTCCAGAATCCAATTCAAATTACTCACCCTTACCTACAAAGCCCTCAACAATACCACCCCTTCATACATCAAAAATCTCATATCAAAAATACTCTCCTGCTCCTCCTGATCTACCTCTGACCTGCACCTTATCTCATGTCTGGTAACCACCTCTTACTCCTGTCTACAAGCCTTCTCTTGTGCTGCTTCCCACTTATGAAATTACCTGTCCCAAATAGGCTTTCCCCCTGCCTTTAAATCTTTTGACGCTCTCTGAAAAACCTTTTCCTTATTAGAGGTTACCTTATCCCTGATAATACTATTCACACTAATACACCCTCACAACTTTCCCAATCACCACTCTGAGTCACACTCAGTCCTCTTCATTCAGCTGTGCCCACTTCCACTTAGAATGTAAGCTCTCTAATGAGCAGGGTTCTCCATACCCTTTGTTTTTAAGTCTGCATTTATCCCTTACATTATTCTACCACCCTGGACAATAATCCCAATGTCTTCTAAGCACCTTACACACCCCATACCCTGTACCTTACTCTTTATTTTCAGCACTCCACCTATTAGTTTCTGTACAACATTGTCAATAATTTATCAACAGACTTTTTTATCTGTTGTACTTTATTGTCTGTCA
Organism: Mixophyes fleayi; assembly: GCF_038048845.1. NCBI lineage: Eukaryota > Metazoa > Chordata > Amphibia > Anura > Limnodynastidae > Mixophyes > Mixophyes fleayi. Next base: position 15,520,916 of record NC_134408.1, read on the forward strand.
TCCCATTATACTTGTTAATCCACATCTACTACCACTACGCTTCCCCCTCACCCATCTACTATTGCTACTATTCTCCACTGCATAACTTTTTCCATATATGCTGTATGCACCATTCTCACCTACCACTAATACCAGAAAGCACAGTAAAATTCCCTTCCCCATACCCTAAATCTTTTACCAATCAAGCACTCCATTAACAACTAACAGTTTTACCTTCTACACCTCTTAGTACTTTACACCTGGATCCTTATATTACCACCATGCTCCCTTGTCCGAAACCTTCAAACCCAGGATGCATCCACCATCCACGGACCCTGGATCGTGTATATCACTAGTATTAGCAGCACTCCACCTATATGGAAAGACAAGTATAACTTTACTTCTAGGTCTACTAGGTGGAGAAACCCATGTTAACAGCGCACACACATTCTCCCTCACTAGCCTGGCGCAATAGTGTACCCCTAACAGTTCACCAACTCCACCCCTCCCTGCTCATTTAAATCTAATTTGTGCATAACTATGGCATAGTAAGTGCATCATTGTGCCTATGTCACAGCTGTGTGGAACATTCCGCATCAGCACAGAACCTGCCAACTTCCCGCGCAAAATGTCTTCACTCTCAATTTTATTCCACCAATCTACATACAGTCCTGTAGAAATAGGTGCACCGTCCATCTTTACTGATTTCACAGAAGCCCTTGAAAATTCACTTCTAGCGTAAATGGAAAGATCGACCATATGACAAATATTCTACAGTTTATTTGAGAATAATAGTTATTTACATCTATCTCTTCCTGTATATTGCTTGGTCATCTAGTTAAATCTATGATGTTCTAAAGACACTAATGTTTGTTTTATGTTTAATTTATGTATTTATTTCTGTATTCAATTTGAAAGGGACATTAAAATTATAATGCAAGTTGTTCAAACATATAATCCATCTTTAAACATTCACATACACATATGGAAGATAGAATTTTTGTAAATGTATTTAAAATTATATCTTCCATATTCTATGGTATCTCAAAACTCTGAAAGTATATAAGTAACCAGATGATCAAGTAAACTTTTTAATTCAGTGGAGTAAATCAGCACCCAGAGCAGTTTGCTTGAGTGATGTAATTCCGTAATAATTTATTTTTCCCTAGAGGTATTTCATTAACAAATTCCATATTGTATATTGTAAGAGAGTATAAAATCACCCATATAATCTGTCTCTTACATTAACTAAGGCTTTGAACGGGACGTGCCCTTTACAGTATGTCATCAGTTAGCAGATAATTTTACACTACAACAGAACTATTGTATATTTATTGTGCAGGTAGACATGAAAATTTGGGGAATATTTTTTCAGACATTTGTAGCTGGAATTCAGCAACAACAGAGCACCGTGTACCATGTAGGTAGGATATGTACTATGTAGGTAGGAAATGCGCTGCCGATATAATTTCTTATTGCACATTTGCATAGAGCAAGGCTTTCTTACCTCTTTGTCTGTTTTACCAAGAATTGTTTATTACTGTATGTCCCCAATTGTAAAGCGCTACGGAATTTGCTGGAGCTAAATAAATAAAAGTTGATGATGATGACTGATGATTATAGAAGATCCTTAACAAGTTGCATGTATATCAGCAAAGCTGTCAGTTGCAATGTTTGCAGTTCAGTGAAAATGTTCAAAAAATGTTATCTCTAAAGAGTGCAATTTTTACTAAAGTGCAAGCATATTAAATATATAAAGTTTTGCATGTGCAAATGCACCTGTTGTCTGCCACACCATGCGTAGCAGAGTTCTGCTCCTGGTTAGGGAAGTACGTGCAGGAAAATAGCTCAACCATTTGCAGACTCCAAATAGAAATAGTTCTGATTAATATCACTTTAGAACCAACGCTTCATTAATTATAACTTTTTTGGGGGAAAAACTTTGATATTTCTCTGCTAAAATAAATACACATTAAATTGCATCTGTTTATATCCATTATAGGTGCAGGTTAATTCACCTATAGGTCTGTAGTTCCTCTTTTGTAGAGGACCCGTCTTTTTACAAGTAATTTTCTAGTGATCAGTTTATAAACCTCTCAGGGAAGAGGCAGGATACTTCTCTATTTCATATAATTTTCAACAGATAAAACAAGGGCGATTCTGCACTAGCTGGTTCATAACTTCAGGTAACACAAGGGGTCACCAGGGAAGCTAAATGGCTTTACCAATAGTACAGCTCCTATAATAATTTGCTTGCATCTTTATTTGCTCAAAAAATAAAATTTTAAATAACTGATATCACGTCATGTTATCTACAGACACCTCACACACTACCTGTGACAAACACACATTACACATGACAAAACATGAGTTGGCAAAAGAATAAACCCTTTAGAACAGTAGAGTCAGTAGGATGTCCTACATTTACTGATGATCTCTGTGGCCACAATTTGTATCTATCATTCTGCTGATTTGATTGCATCCTCATATTTTATCAGTTTTAAAAGACAATTACCCTACTCAATAGTAGAAGAGCCAACTAGGAGTATTATTGAACTTGGCATTATCTAATAGATCTAATAACGTATCAGATATACAGAAAGGAGTTAGGTAATAATTGCAATAAATGATACTCGTGTTTTAACAAGGCTATGTAGGTGAATGTTTTGCAAGGGAGCTACAGAAACTGGGAATTTTAGAAATGCAAATTATAAATAGAACTATACTATGATTATAGATCATTCTAATTTTGAATTCTACTGTGTTGTCTATCCCTTATTTATTTATGGTCATTGCTATTACATACCTGCAAGTGGGACATCCTTCATTGTACCAGCACTGTGACATTATTTTTTCCAAAAACATTAAGGCCTTGTACACACGGCTATTGTTTTAAAGTGTTTAACATTTGTTCTCGAAGCACTTTGACACTGATAGCCCAAGAAATAATGTAAGCTAATAACTCTGTGCGCACACACACACACACACACACACACACACACACACACACACACACACACACATACACACAGACTTTATAACAAGTGTTTGCTTTGATTTGCTTCACATCACTTCAGCAGGATCTGCAGTGTTCATGCTCAGTAAAATACAATGGAATTCTGTGGTAACGCTGATAAAATACATAGTACACTGTGCTGCAGGGAAGCTTTGAGACATGTTAATGAACCAGCTTCTAACATTGCCTTAATAGTGAGAACAAAGTACTAGATTTTATCCATTCTTCTTCTAGTGTTGTTTATTTAACATTCATGCCTACAAACCCTAATATAAATAAGCCATGACACTGTGACCAGCACTCACAGAATAACTGGCCTTGGCAGACTCTGTAGACAAATATGATGAAGGATAGGAACCAATTCGTAATAAAACTTAATATAAAGTGCATTGGCTTTAATAACAAAATATAATAAAATGTATTTAAATTCTGTATTCTATGTTATACAGTATCTCAAAACTCTGACCAGATGATCAAGTAAACTTTTTAATTTAGAGGAGTAAATTAGCATCCAGTGCAGTTGCTTGAGGGATATAATTACATAATAATTAATTTTTTCCAAGAGGTACTTCATTAACATATTACATATTGTATATTGTAAGAGAGTATAAAATCGCAATGGGATTTAATAACACAATATAGTAAAATCACCCAGGATAATGTACAATTGGCAGCAGGGAATTGTTGCCCGCTTAAGCTATATCTGACTATGGTTTATTAGATCAATTGGGGTCTTTGAGGTTGAAATGTGGAATCTGATGATACATTTTTTGCAACCTAAATAACTATGTAACTATATGTAACATATATGCATACACTGTCACGTCTGGTATTGAATAGATGCAAAGCCCTTGTATACACTCCAACAATTACAAAGGTATAATTTCTATCCTTCTTTATGATAGAAGTACATTAGCAGAATACAACCTTTTTGCTTTAATCTCGTTAACTTATTTTATTTACAAATTTTACTAACAGACCAAAAATAAGCATTTTTTCAAGAAGAGATTCAGTATGTTAAGTATATTACTTTGGAGTAACCTCATACTTTTACTTGGTCACGAAACTTCTCAGTGGCTTCTAATATCCTTATATTTTACAGTAGAAGTGTATTAGAATATTGCTGGTCACCGTGGAGTTCTGAGACCTCTATAAAACTATGTGGACTGTAGTCTCATCATTATATTTGGTCATGGAAATTCTCACTGGTTCTAATATCTTATATTTTACAATAAGGGGTACATTATTCTCACAGTAATATATTACATTATAGTATTATATTTTTGCAGCATGGTGACAGAGTATCATGGATAACAAGACGTCTATTACAGAATTTCACATTCTACCTTTTTCCATGAAAGCTGATGATAAGCCCATCATTGTCTGTGCTTTTTTCTTACTATATCTGATTGGGGTACTGGTTAATATAGTTATATTTACAGTTATATGCTTGGATTCTCGTTTGCACACCCCCATGTATCTATTTCTCTGTAACTTGTCCTTTGTAGATATATGTTACACAACAGTAACTGTCCCTAAACTACTAGATATATTACGGTCTGGGAATATCACAGTTTCCTTCCCAGAATGCTTCACTCAGATGTACTTTTTCTTTATAGCTGCCAGCTCCGAGTCTATACTTTTATTTGTGATGGGGTACGACCGATACATTGCGATCTGTCATCCGTTACACTACCACCTTATATTGACCAAGAACATCTGTATCCTGCTGATGATTATCATCTGGTTCTGTGCAGGTTTAATTTCAATGTTAGGTATATTTTCAGTCCTTGAAATGTCATTCTGTCATTCTGTTATTATTCATCAGTTTTTCTGTGAGCCTAAAGCCCTGATTAACATCTCCTGTTCTGGCTCTAACATGTTTTATGTAATTTTATATGTCAATATAGTGTTACTTGGTGTTTGTCCATTCTTATGCAATGTGATGTCATATATAAAAATTATCAGTGTTATATTGCATATTAAGTCAAGGGATGGAAGAAGAAAAGCTTTCTCCACCTGCTCATCCCACCTCACCGTCATGGTCATCTACTATGTTACCGGTATATCCGTATATATGATACCACCATCAGACCGACTCAATTTCTTAGGACAGATCATGACTGTATTGTATACAATAGTGATACCCATGGTAAATCCTCTCATATATAGTCTACACAATAATGAAATAAAGAAAGCACTTCAGAGATTAGTGGCATAGCTGGTGCCCCATCTTTTGATTTAACTTCCCTATATGCCTATCTGCTTGTACATTCAATTTATGTTCTAGTAATTGCTCTTGTTGATGCCTGATTCATACAAAAAAAAAGGGGCAGTGCCCATTAAGCAGGAAGGAATGTTATCTCATCTGTAGCCATAGAAAGGTTCCGCATACTCCCATGTTTTTTTTTACCTGGGTTCAGAGGCTCGCAGGGTTTGGAATGTCTGGAAAATTGTAATACAGAATTGTAAGGATTGTTCACACAAAAAAATACCTTCTCGATTGATAGAGAACATTATTTACCCAGTGAACATATGATTTTAAACATCAAATTGAGACATGATCCACCCATCCAACTTTCAGAATGTCCGATTGAAGCAAAACATTACTCTTAGTGGCTTTCCCCACTACTTTGAGTGAAAAGCATTTCCACCCAGTCAGGCGATACATATTTAGCCTGATCCTATTGATGTTCATTGCCTTTTACAATTTTCCAGGTTGGAGACATTGGAGACCAGAGCAAAAGATGAGAATGTCCTCTCCTTTATGGTCTCCACAAAGGAGTGGAGACCACCTTGGGTACCAATGCTTTATTCATATATATTAGAGGTAATTTTTGACATAATACATATATGTTTATGCACATTGCACAATTACATTTTTTACACACTACATGCAGCCAGCACTAGATTACTTTGCACAAAATGCAATATACTCCATAGTCTTCCCTAGTGCAAATCTGATGACACCTATCTGATGATGGATGCTTTCCAGGCATGCCTAGGACAGTTTGCTTTGTAGCGCCGACTTAATCAGGTTGTCTACATTTGCAGTGTCTGAGGAGGAGAAAAAAGGATTAGTTAATTGTACCACTCTAATATTTTCTGTTCAATTTCAAACCACCATTTGATGTCCGAATTGGATCATTCTTCTGCTATGTAACTTGTTCTGTAAACTATCCCACTGGGAGCTTTGCTGGAGGGCCGCGACCTGCAAAGTAGAAGCCGCAGAAGCCCATATTCCATTGCGGGAATGTCTGGTGAACACCTTCCATTTTGTTAGACTCTGCGCCTCCAGGGAAGTTTAGTCAATACCCATTGTGACAGCAGGATCTCAGTCAATTAGTTGTGAGCTAACCTGACAATTTTTATTCTATTTAATGTGTGGCATCAGGGAAATTTCTCTACTTTTTTGGTAGAAGTGTTACAGGATTTTATCAATGATGTTTCCAGACAATTTTTTGAGAAGTTTGTAGTTGTTTATCTTGATTACATTCTCATCTTTTGTCCCACTCTCTCTAAATATCGCCAGCATGTTAAATTGTTCAACAAAGATTGAGGGAGAACCAAGAGTATGCCAAGTTGGATAAATGTGAATTTTAAGTAGAAGAAGTTTCTTTCCTTAGTTGCATTATTTCTCAAATCAGGTTATCAAGACCCACTCAAGGTTTAAGCAATTGTGGAAGGGGCTCTTTTTCTACAAATCTCAAAGCCATCCAAAAGGTTTTTAGAGTTTATGAAATAATTTTCCACCATTATAGCTCGCATAACTTCCTTTACTAAATAAAAGTGAAAATCCTGCAGAATGGTCTTTGGAGGCCTTTACCACTAAAAGCAGCCTTTAGTTCAGTTTATTTGCTTAAGCAGTATGATATTAATTTCCCCTTTATTTTTGAGGCAGATGCTTCCGATGTCTGGGCTGGAGCAGTACTTTCTCAAAATGGTATTGATGATTGCAAACTGAATCCCTGTGCTTTCTTCATCCCACTATTGTATAAGACTCTAATGTATATATCATAAAACTAACACATATTGAGTCTGCCAAGTGGCTGAGTCCTAGACAGGCACGTTGTGCACTCTTTCAAGACTTGAGATTATAACAGACTTGGATCTAGGAGCAACAAAGCCAATGCTCTGTCTCTGAGTTTGATTCTCGAAAAGCATATAACGTTTCTGATAATATCCCTATCATTACTAGCTTACAGATACAACCAGCTTTGACAAAGAATCTATCCATCCAGATATTGCAAGCTCAAGGACAGACCCCTAAAGACACACCCTTCACTTCCTTTTTGTCCCTAAAGATCTTTTTCAGCAGGTCTTGTCTGAAACTTATGAAAGCAAACTCTTGAGTCATCCAGGGATTCATTAGTCAACTAATTTGTTATCTCAATTTGTCAGGTGGCTCTCCATTAATAAAGATATTGGTGAGCTTGTCTTTGCCTGCAAAGTTTGTGGCAGTAATAAAAGTCCTATGACTCTTCCCCTAGGTCAGCTGATGCTCATAACTTTATCCAGTGAACCCTGGACACATCAATCCATGGATTTTCTTGTCTAATTACCTCCCGTGACAGGATGGACGGCCTATACCACCCTGTCTGTTGTTGCTGGGAACCGGCTGGGCTTTGACACGTTCCCTTTCTTTATCCCAATTGCGCCCTCACTGTATTAGGAGGGGCTTACAATGCTGCCACCACTGGACTCCTTAACTGCTTCTAGAAAACGTGCTCCTTATGGGTAACTGTTGCTGCTAGTGTACCCCCTTGCCAGTGCACCTGGGCTGGTACCCCTTTCCTCTTCCTGTACATTAGGGTTGCTGTGGATGGCTCCCTCCTGGCCTATCACACTGGCCAGAGCTGCTGGATAGCCGGCAGAGCGGTGGTACTAGGAACTAGGTCTAAACTTCAGAACAGCCGGAAACGGATTAGATTTGGGTCTAATCTATATGTCACAGGAGATTACAGCAGAGAAGAAGTTGTCAAGCAGGTCTTGAAGCAAGTGATGTTTATTTAGCTCAAGTGTCCTGACAAGGACAGTTCACACTGGTTTAAGGTACCAGTGTTCGGACCGTCAGATGGAACAATAATGATACATTTCAGTGCACAACGGCTCTCTTTTTATACAGTTTTTGACACACATGTCAGCAGGGGGTAATACCGCCCCCTGATCGTCCCTACCATGTCTGAGTTATTTTTAGTATCAGGATGCAATATGTTTTCCCAAACATTGACTTACATCCAATGAAAAGTTAACAATATTCACAATTATCTGTGATATCCTACATCATGTGCTGTTTTTTATTATTATTATTATTATTATTATTATTAATAATTTTTATTTATAGGGCCCCACAAAGTATCTGTAGCACCGTACAAGGACAAACAATGGCACAGTACAAGGTGAAACAGCACAGTACAAGCAACAGTAAGCACAATACCTCTGGGAGCTCAAAGCACAGCTAGAGAGGGTGGGGAATAGTCAGTACAGGCTGGTAACTAGAGCCCAAGAAGGTGGGCACAGATGACAGGTTAAGAGCCACTGAGAGGAGTGGAGAGAAGCAAGCAAGAGGAGTCAGAGGGCAGAAGGACCGAGAGGAGGTGGGCTGAGTAGCTGGAGAGCGCAGTTAAAAGTGATGGAAACAGGAGGTAGGAGAGCCCTGCTCAAAGGAGCATACAATCTAAAGGGAGGGGAAGACAGACAGACACAAGGATGAGACGGAGAGATGGGAGAAACGGAGATGGAGTCAAGGAGGGGGGGTGAAGGGGAGAAGAGATGAGAGGGAGAGATAGCCGACAGGTGGGAGGCTAGGCATGTGACTGGAAGGCTTTTAAGAAAAGGTGGGTTTTTAATGTTCGTTTGAAAGAGGACAGATTAGGGGAAGTTCTGATGGAGTGGGGGAGCTTATTCCAATGGAGGAGAGCGGCACAGGAGAAGTCTTGGATACGTGCGTGAGAAGAGGTAACCAGAGGGGAAGAGAGGCGACGATCATTGGACAATCGCAGTGGGCAGGAGGGAGTGTGAATAGAGATAAGGTTGGAGATGTAGGGAGCTGTGGAGTTTGTGAGGGCCTTGTAATCAGAGTGAGGAGCTTGAAAAGGATTCTGTATGGGAAGGGGAGCCAGTGAAGGGCTTGGTAGAGTGGGGAGACAGAAGTGGAATGGCGAGAGAGGAAAATAAGCCTAGCAGCGGCGTTAAGTACAGATCTGTACTTACAATGTTTACAATGTTTAGACAGGTTCTAACACACTGAACAAAAGGCCACTCAGGAACAACAGTAACGAACTCCTGTGGTGTATTTAGACTAAAAATAACATGTTGGTTACTCAAATGAATAGACTTAATTAGCCTTAATGAGGACTACCTCTCAAAGCTACACAACAGACCTCAACAAATGCTTATTGTGTCAGAAATCAATACTTCAGAAATGAATGCATTTCTTATACAAAGTGCCACACGATATAGTAAAATCAATACATTACAATGATATAAATACGTGCCCTGCACTATTTCCTTTAAATAAATTTATACCATAAATTATTTATAAGTGATCCAGCCACAACTCCATATTAAGATTTTAATACTATCTGGTTAATAATTGCTTCACAAGATGATCCCCTTTGTGCCTCTCACAGGACAGTCTTCTACAAAAATGTTGGAGCCACTTAACATTCAGCATGTAGTTAAGCAAATTGCAATTCCATATAATGATGTATCTGATGGAGGTTCCCAGTTTATTTTAGTGTCTAGAGGGCATTTTGTACTAATTTAGGTATTTTTCCTCTGCATATAGCCCACAGGACAGTAAAATGGAATGGGTCAACCAAGTTCTAGGACTGTATTTAAGGTGTTACATCTCTGAATTACATAATGTTTGATCAGGAGTTCTGGGAAGAGTTTGCTTGTGTTAATGGCAATATGGCATGTGATCCTCAACTAACAGAACTGCTTCATGAGGTGTTCGCCTACAGTAGCTCCCTTTACAAGGAACTTGATGTGTTCCATAGTACTTGGTTGCCCCAGGTATTATGCTCATAATAGTAATAGCTCTTCATCACAGTTTGGACAGAACACGGAAGGAGATAGTGAGCAAACTGAGATCAGGACAGGCAGGTGTTCATGTAATATCGTAAAATAAGCCAAGTTCGGGCAGACAGAGATAAGTACAGATCTGTTTAGCAAATCCAAGGTCAGGAGCAGGAGAATATAGCAAATTCCAATAAAAATCTGTGTTAAAAACAAGGAGACAGAATTGGGACAGCATACAATAGCACACTGGGTCAAGCAGGAACTATCATCTGCACTGGTGTGAAACAGAAAGTTGTTTATAAAACCAGAGATAGACAGGTGATTAGCTGCACAAGTACAGCAACACTAATTGCAATTAACTAGGCAGCTGATGCTGCCTAGCAATTTGCTATATGCCAGCAAAAGCAGAGAGCAGATGCTGATTTACATAGCAGCCAGCTTAGATCAAGGTGCCACCTGGTACCATCTGACAGGAAGAAGGACATTTCACAAGCTCTTTGTAGGGGTTCTCCGATCCCTCCTCATGGGGAGAGTACTGTTAGGGGCAGTGGGAACACTGATGCATCTCTTAACATTCCCCCACCTTAGGAGGGGTCAAGAAACCACAATACAAAGGTTTCAGAGGGTACTCTGGTTGAAAGACCTTCACTATGTACATATTCTGCTAAAGGCAATAACCACCAACTTGGGCGGATATGTTGACTGATATATTGAGCAAATCCAGACACAATGAAGTATGTAATGCAAATGTGTCCATATCAATTCAATAACCTGGTTAGTTCATGTAAAGAGTCATTCTCCAAATGGGCTAAGTTAGCATTGTGTATGTGGGGCACACTTTGTATTTAATACATGTGTGGAACAGGCTCTATATATAAAGGGCTAAAGTGACATTAATGGATTTCAGTATTCTGTCAGGTTTTTATTCTGTAAAAGTGTTTGTATCATACTGTTCTGGTATCTGGTTGGTCGATATATGCTATATGACCTTCATATAATACCCTGATATATGATGAAAACATGACTGTGCCAGCTATCATAGTATGTGCCCTGACTAAGATTTATTTATTATTTTCTGATCTTTGCCAGCTACTGCGCCAGCTCTAACACTGCCCACGCCATGGCTGGCTCACCATCATATAATAGTCAGCTGGTTTGTATCTATTCTAAGGTCCCCAAGCCAATCCATCCTCTGTCAGGCAGATGAAACTCTGGTAGAAGCCAGTGAGAGGTGAAAACCAAGATCTTAATTTCCTTACTGAGCTCTATCTAATCTGCCACATTATTTAGTGATAAAAACTTTTAACAGTGATACTGTATGTATGGCACTGCTCAGCTTGTGGCGCTGCTCAGCTTGCGATTGGTCTTTGTGGTCGCGCGCTGAGTGCTTACTGCGGGTGGTGACCGTTATGCTTCGTTATACAACTGATGTGTGTGGGTGTGTGTACAGTGATTGAGTTCCGGCACCTTTTTTCTTACAAAAAATGCACTATATATATATATATATATATATATATATTATTATTATTATTATTATTATAATCTTTTATTTATAAGGCGCCACAAGGTTTCCGCAGTGCTGTACACAATAAAAACATTGAACAGTACAGGGAAAAACAGTGCAGAACAATAAACGAGTAATACCATGACTTCAGAGGCTCTAAGCAAAGCAATTACCGTATATTGAAGTTGGAGCAGAAGAGAAGGTAGAGAGACAGGAGGGAGGAGGGCACTGCTCATAAGAGCTTACATCCTAAAGGGAGGGCAAACAGACGACTGGCACAAAGGGAGTCAGAAGAGGGGAGCAAGCATGTATATATATATATATATATATATATATATATATATATATATATAGTTATTTATGCCATGAGTAAAATTTCTATTCACAGTTGTAATTTTAACGCCCTACGTCTGTATTTGTTCATGCCCAGAAGAGCACTTTCATGGGACATCTGCATAAATGATCACAGAACTGTTTTATTATAACCTATGAGTATGGTTCACAACACTTTTTAAAAAAAGTAACTTCAAAACAATGCCTGCTATTGCTTTTGATCTTTTCCACGGTAAATTAAACTTTCCTTTTTAAAATGAAATACTTTGGTTTGTATACAATATCGTGCTCTTGGGTTAAATTATGCTTATATTATTATTCATTAATTTGTAGGTACCTTACACATTTCTTCACAGCGTTGTGTCAGGCTTACATCAGACACACCCAACTTATCCTATAGCGCACAGATGCAGCTACTCCGGCAGATTTACACTGTACATTGGGCCGTGCACATTGCCGGCAATTATGGTAGAAAGCTCTGCACATTTTCCCTTGCACCCCTAAAATGAGCAGAGATTATTGTCAAATCTCCACTGCAAAGTGTCTCACTGACGTTCTGGAGACACTTTGCAGCTAATTGAATTCCTTTCTAAATAATGGACACCCAATATACACCAGCCCATAAAATGTGCCTTTCCAGCCCAGGACATACTCTCGTTTTCTGACAAGCTTAGTGTAAGTTTTTTAATTATAACTTCAACGTGGCTTTATTTTTTAATGATGAAAAATAGAAATAATAATACCAACCATCGTAAACAACTAAGGAAAAATATATACTTGGTTAATGCGCATAAAAAATAGCAAGCAGCATTGTTTATGTGGAGGATAACCATTTTGAGGAAAATAACTATATATGGAATCTACTACAATTACTTTGAACCAGTTTGATATGGATGCACACATTATACTGCAGCGAGATTTACCTAATTCTAAACACACTGGGCCTGAGTCATTAAGGCAAAAAAGGAGTAAATGTTCTCTGGGACAAACCATGTTACAATTCAAGGGGTGCAAATGAGTTTATTATTTTGCATATAAGTTAAATACTGGCAGTTTTTTCATCTAGCACACAAATACTTGCTAACTTTATAATTACACTGAAATTTAAAGTTGATCTAGGACATGTCCTACCCCAACTATAAATATGTCCCCACATTTTAAATTTACCTTCCCCTCCAGTGCAACATGGTTTTGCCCAGGTGCAAATGTTACGCCTTTATTATGCTTTGCTCTCCTTAATGACTCAGGCCCACTGTGTGTGAAAACAATTTAAACACAGTCCAGTAACAATTCTGGTGTAATGCGGCTTGTGAGAAAGTGTGACTAAGCGAGCCAGTATAATTTTGTGGCGCTGGAAGCAGACGCGTCCCACAGCGATTCTCTGACTAAGCCGCTGAACTGATAGTGAAATGCGGTCACATGATTGCGCTGCAGTGAAGGATCTGTAGAGGGGGCCCAGCTCGAAACGAGCCTCCTGATTATCTCCCTGTACTTTATGGGCCTGAGTCATTAAAAAGAATAAAGCAAAAAAAAGAGTAACTTTGCACCTTGTCAAAACCATGTTACATTGGAGGGGGCGGTAAATATAAAATGTGGGGACAGATTTATAGTTGGGGTTGGGCTTGTCCTAGACCAAGTTTAAATTTCAATGTATAAACAAAGCTATCAAATATTTGTGTGCTACATAGAAAAGCAGCCAGTATTTTCCTTATGTGCAAAATAAGAAACTAATTTGCACCCCTTGAAAAGTAACTTGGTTTATCCAGGAGCAAAAATACTCCTTTTTTTGCCTTGCTCTCTTAAATGACTCAGGCCCCTTAAGTCCAGGAAGCACGGATTCTACTTATATTTGCAGCCACATTATTTTCTATTCTCCAGCTCCCATATATCTTTTTGGGTCTCTGGTTTTGACCCTGTTTCTGGCTTTCTGACTACCTTTATCTCTGCATTTCCTGTCCATTGTCTAGAATAGTGACCATTTTTGATCGCAGCTTGCCCTGACCTCAGCTCTGGATTTTAGCTATTGTTCTGACTGCAGCCTGCCTTGACCTCTGATTCTCTCTGTCTTGAATTACGTTTTTGTACCAGGACCATCTCTGTGAGTTACATTTTTTTCTTTATTGTGGGAGTAACTGTTTATTTCACTAAGGGGAAAGTTTATGCCCTCCCAGTCACTGAATTCAAGGACATAGAGTAGTAAAGAACGGTTCTTGTCAGATCTTCCACTTCACCTGTAGGTGCTGGGTTCTTTTTTGTTTCTAACAAATGGAGAATTATGCCCAGGGTCTGATCAACCAAAAGGCTGATCAGGCTGCAGTCTAGGGCGCTGGAGGCTGATGGGTGCATCATTGCCGGGATTTAATTTTTTTTCCTATCCTTTCATTTAATAATGCCAGCAATAGGGCTAGTCTAAAAGGGGGGGCCCGACTGTCACTGTTACATGACAGGCAGCCTGGCAGATTGCTGCTAGCTGCTGTCAGTGCAGCCATGGGACTCGCAAGACCAGGACTATCACATCTCACCAGGGGCCATCTTAACAACATTATGGGGCCCTGGGCAAAGCAGCGCACCGGGGCCCATATATATATATATATATATATATATATATATATATATCATCACCATTTATTTATATAGCACCACTGATTCTGCAGCGCTGTACAGAGAACTCATTCACATAAGTCCCTGCCCCATTGGAGCAGTCTAAATTCCCTAACATACAAACACACAGACAGAGACAGAGGGAGACTAGGGTCAATTTTGATAGCAGCCAACTAACCTCCTAGTATGTTTTTGGAGTGTGGGAAGAAAACCGGAGCACCTGGAGAAAACCTACACAAACACGGGGAGAACATACAACTCCACACAGTTAAAGCCATGGTCGGGAATTGAACTCATGACCCCAGTCCTGTGAGGCAGAAGTTACCTCACTTACCTATCAATCAACCTGTTCTCCGATCGCACCCCCTTTGTCTCTTCTTTTTTCTTATCCTGTGTCTTCTGCTTCTTTGAATCTTCGTTGTCGCTTTCTTCTCCGTTGCTTCTCGTGCCATGGCTCCTCCATACTGCGCTTCTCAATGAAAATGTCGAGTGTGATGATATCACGCCCGACCGACATTCAGTGCGAGTGCAGCACGGAGGAGGGGAACAGGGAGGGAGCCGGATCATCACCTGACCTGACTGCAAAAGGAAAGTTGGTTTTCTTAGCATTCATTTTTTTTATGCAGGATTATTTATTCTAATTAAGAGCCCTGCCTATGGGCCCCCCATGTGGCCCCCGGGCACCTGCCCATTGTGCCCGGTGGAAAAGACAGCCCTGCATCTCACAACACCAGAGTAAGAAGTGCTCACAGACACACTGACAGGCAACTAGCAACAATCGATGCCTGTCCCCTTAGCGTTATCATGTGTAGGCAATAAAATATATTGTCAATGAGCTATAATCAAATACAAAGCTCTATCAGCCCCAACTGACTAATATTTAGTATTCTAGTGACCCTAGAGACCACAGAGAGCATCCTCATAACTGCCACACAATAAAAAGATCATGCCCCCTTCAGCCATTTCATCTGCCCCATTAGCGTTATCACCCATGAATAGCGCTGAAGAGAAGACTGCTGCGCCAGAACATCAGCAGGTAAGTAAGTCCTAATGTCTGGGGGGGGGGGGGCTCTGCAGGTGAGAACGCTAAAGGGGGCAGGTGAAAACAGTAAGGGGGCATGTGATAATGATAAGGGGGCAGGTGATAATGCTAATGGGGCAGATGAAATAGCTGAAGGGGGCAGATGAAATGGTTGAGGGAGGATTTTAAAAATAAAGAGCAGCTTTGGGGGACGTGATCTTTTTATTGTGATTTGATTTTGTGATTTGTTACAGGCCTGGATCTAGGAACACCAGATCTGATGCTTCATCACTGTATGAGTTGGTTTTTTTTTACCATAAGGCACATCAAAGTTCCTGATAATATTCCTAGAACAGAATTTACTTGCACCAGGACTTTATGTTTCCAGGTGGGCTTCACCTTTCTTTTGTGCTTATGGAGTTCACCTCGGATGAATCTTGCTTGTTTTCTTGCCTGCAGTCTGATATCTTGAAGACAGACAATTAGGCATTTTAGATTTAAAGTGGGTGACAAAGGTCTGGTTCTCTACTTGGAAAATCAGGTTGAGACCACTATTGGAGACCTTACAAAAATATCAGAAAAATGAATCTGTTATCCTTCCAGTTAAACTTACCTGTGTCTATGACAAGTCTTAGGACATTCCCCTGCTCCTAACTTAATCCTGTTTTCCATTAAAGAATTTTTAGAAAGGGGTCCTCCAAGCCTGCTCCACTTTTGGTTGATGGACAACCTGAATATGTTTTTGAGAGTACTGATAGGGGCAGTGGGCGCAAATGCTTCATACTGCAATACCCTGTCATTTACCCCAGCTGCTCGCTTGCCAAAGAAGCCTCTAACAACAATCAAATAAACAGTACAGTGCGACCACATGATCCCTCCAATGAATCATCTGTTAAGAGGGCTTGGCTTGGCAGGAGCACCCTGTTTGGGTCCCTGCTCTTTATAAGTGCATGGACCCAAGTTTCTTGTTGCCAGCTATAATTGCAGCCAGTGTATTGTAGTCTCCATCTGCTTAGTTTATCTGTTCAGATTTTGTGTAAATAACTTTAAGGCTTTAACAGACTTTAAGGCTGCCTTTATAACAAGTGTCAAATAGTTGCATTAACTTTCTTAAAAACATTGGTTTATGTGTACATATTTATCTATATTGTACCTAATTTATAGAATATTTAAATCTACCTAGAGCAATAAACTAAATAGAAATGTTTGTAAAATAACTGATTTCTGCAGCCAGATGTGTTTATTTCATGTCCACTCACTTGTCACGAGTCACAGGGACTGAAGGCCAGTTGCTGATATTTCCGCTGCTGAGCTAGGAGGTGCAGAGTCAAAACACGCCCCTGGTCTTCATCAAGCTCTACAAACCAATGTGAAGTCCTATAAAAATAGGTACACTATCCTGATGTTACAGAGGTACCTGAGGAACACTGCATGTCCAACTTGTAAATTCCATTTTAGTGTAATAGTAAACATAGCTACTTACACTAGCTCTTTCCGTATTTAACACTTGGTTACCTAGTTAAATCTCTAAATGTTCTAAAGACACCAATGTATACTTTAGTGTATTTTATGCATTATTTGTTTATTGAATTTGAAAGTGACAGTAAAATTTGAACACACATTGTTCCAAATATGGCATCTTTATAGATTCACATACACATATGAAAAATACCAAAGCTGAGACAGAATTTAAAATATTTAAAATATTTTTATTCTATGAATACTCTGAGAGTATATAATTAACAAGAAGTAAAAGCAAACTTTTTTTAAAAGGATATGACTAAATCACCACCCAGCGGAGACTGCTTGAGTTATATAATTACATAATAACTTATTTTACCCTAGAGATGTTCCATTGACATTCATTATAAAGAGAATATAAAGCCACCAATATAACTCAGTCCTGGCATGAAACAAGGGCTGGGACAGGACGTGCTCTACAGAATGTCATCTATTAGTAGGTAACTTTACACTGCAACAGGACTATAATACATTTATACACTTGAAAATATATTTTTTCAGGCATGTGTATCTGAAATTCAGCAGCAACAGTGTTTACAGATCAGTGGAAATGTCAATTTTTCTTCTGCCTATTTCAAAATTTTAGTTTGTAAAGAATACAATTTTGATTGAAGAAGGATATAAAATAAATATTTTTTGCAGATTTTATGCACAACGGTTATTTACTAACCGCAAAGTTTGCAGACGTGCACTGCATTTGATTACTTACGACTAGAAATAGCTCTCCTTAATATCACTTTAAGACCACACTGTTGATTACAGCTTATTGTGGGATTTTTCTAAAGTAATGCTTATTCAAACCTCATTTATTTCTTAAATAAATCATGTCAAATAGAAGTTACCTTCCATGTACTAAAGTAATTGTACTACAGTGCACTGTAAACATGGACAATTGATTGAGTAATTGTTGTAGGACATTTGATTGTCAACAGTTGCTCAACAAGCAATTGGTTGAATGGGGTGACTATCAATGCATGTCTGGGACCAGGCAGGCATTGAAAAGGCAGGAAAGGCAGGAAAGGCAGGGACCATACCTGGCAGGGACCAGGTATGGTCCCTGCCTTTACCCCCTTCCCATCTGCTTATTCTATCCTAACCAAAGCCTCCCACCATCACAGTCTATTCCAAATTAATTAGTCTTACCTGGCAGCAGGGGGAGCAGTGAGGAGACCAGACCTGTCATCCGACCAGGATAAAAGTGCAGTGAGTGAGGGTGTTATTGCATAGTTAGTAAAGTTTAGAAAAGAAACAATCAATCAAGTTCAGCTTTCTTCCATTTGCAATCGGTTCCTCCTTGTCCTCTGTATTGTCTTGATTTTACCAAGGTGTAAATTTTACTCCTTTTTTTGCTTTACTTTCCTTAATGAATCAAGCACTATGTTTGCGTCATTTGCATTTGTCACCCTTTGTATGCATTTTTTATTTCTTCAATATAATATTTTCTCTAATCTACTAATAAAAACACAGTTTTTTAAGCTAATTGTGAGTACAATCTGAAATATATGTAAGTTGTACTTAAAGGAAACCTATTGTTACTTATAGAAAAAGTTAATAAAGACTGGTGGGTATATTTGCTAAACTGCGAGTTTGAAATAGTGGAGATGTTGCCTATAGCAACCAATCAGATTCTAGTTATCATCTACTTAGTACATTCTACAAAATGACAGCTAGAATCTGATTGGCTGCTATAGGCAACATCTCCACTTTTTCAAACCTGCAGCTTAGTAAATATACCCCTTAGAAGTCATTGAATGCTACATAGTCTGCAACAATTTTTAAACTCACTTTTACTTGAGGAAAGTAAATCATATGAATTAAACAAATTAAGGAAATCTAACAGATAGCTGACCATATTTCTAATCATATTTTATGTTAAAAGCATGATGAAAAATTATCAATGTCCCATACAATAGATTCTGTAGCAAGAGGCACAAGGAAACCCTTTGCAGCTGGAAGAAATTATATGTAATCTCCAGCTATGAAAAGGGTTCTTTGCTGTAAAAGCCATTATACTGACCAACACACCTACAAGAACTGGTATTGGCAAACTCTGTAAGAAAATGTGATGAAGGATTGGACATATTCCTAATAAAAAATAATATACAGTATTATGGGCTTTAATAATGCAATATAGTATATTGACCCAAAATATAGTAAAATTGTCAGCAAGGAATGTTTGCCCTTGTAAGGTAAATGGGACTATGTTTTACAGCAGGCTGGCTCTGGAGGTGTTGTGAAACCGCAAGCCCCAGCATGCATTTCCAGTAGATGGCCAGGCAATAGCTTTCTGGGTATGCTAGGTCTTGTAGTTTCACAACATCTGAAGAGTGACAGGATTACCTGGCCTGTTTTATATAGTTATTGGAACAGCTGGGATTTTTGAGGTTGAAATGTTGAACATGATGACACACAGTTTTTTTTATGCAACCCAAATAAACTATTGAACTATATGCAACATATACGTAATCACTGTCACATCTGGTATTGAGTAGATGAAAAGCCCTTGTTTAGACTCCAACAATTACAAAAGTATCATTTATATCCCTCTTTATGATACAAATGTGTTCATAGACATGGACTTCATTGCTTTAATCTCTTAAATTTATTTCACTTGTAAGTACATATTTTACTACCAGACCAAAGAATAAGCAACTTTTCAAGAAGAGAATCTGTTTTCTATTAGATTTCCTTTATTTGTTTAATGTATTCATTATGTTTCAGCTGCTCGGTACATTACAATCAATGTCAAGTTTATCTTGTTTTAAAAGCATTGTGGCAACTGAAAAAGTAAGGCATACTATAGCTGACATGAATATGTGTAAAATGTCCTGTAAAATATATCCATATATTTGCTGAGTCGGAATCTCATCACTTATATTTGGAGAGTATTGATGTCACACTTATAAATTATAGCTTATATTTGGAGAGTAGTGATGTCGCTTGTGTTACATGATCATTATCAAAGTGTTCAGTGATGTATGATTACCAGCAGTGGGGCAAGTGGGGTGGTACGGGCCGGAAAGTTGTACCATTAAGAAATATTTTGATGGTACGCTATACCAGAGGCGGATCCAGAGGGGGGCGTTTGGGCTGAATGCTCCCCCTAGCCCACTAGCGATGCCAGTGCCAGCTCAATGCACAATCAGACAATGCCTCGCTCCAGCTTCGGTGCCCTCCTTCGAACTGACTGTCTGGCGTGACTTCATCATCAAATCTTGATGCTGTCAGTGAGCAGCCATGCAGAGAGGAACTATCTATCTATCTATCTATCTATCTATCTATCTATCTATCCAGTATATATAGTGTTGCACAGGGTGCTGCTAGACATGGGACCACCCCTGTTCCCCTTTCGCACACTGCACATTTCCTTGGATGTGCAGTACATTACAATTAAGTTTTGCCCATTGCAGTATGTGGAACAGAAAGCTGACCAGCCAACAACCAGCCAGCCAGCTTGCATGATTGTCTCCCTGTGCCTCTATCCAATCTGTTCCCCCTCCTATTTCTTCCATCAGCTCCCACAATCCACTATTTTCTTGTGCCACACCTTCTTCCACTTGTCTTCCACTTCTCTCTCTTAATGCCTTTCCTTCCACTGCTTCTGCTAGACTCAAAGTGGTAGGCAGAACAATTGCTTTTGGCTGCCGATCACAGATGACAGGCACAATAGTAAGCTTTTGTTATATTATTTTATATTGTATGTTATATGTTATATTATAATATATTATTTATCATTCTCAAAGTGCATGTGCTAATGAGGTTTTGAGACGCTGCTTGTCAGGGATTCCTTACTGGAGATTTTGCATACATAATCAATGGGGCTTTTTTTCTCTTCAAAGTTTTACCACTAGGGATAAATATAAAACGCAAATTTAATAAGAAGACAAAGGCCAAAGGGCGAAGTTTTAATTCCCTGTGAAGTTATCGAGGTAACAGGAATACCAGTTCCTGTAACTGTACCTCTAACTGCACTGAAAACCTATGTAAGCACGTTGGAGTACAGTCACTGCTTTTAACGAGAGCTCACGGATACCACCTCATCTCCCTCTGAGCAGGCGATATAGAATCTCCATAGTGAGAGGTGCTGATGGACACATATAGAGTACCATATGCACCTTGCAAAGAAATGAATCGGTGCCAATCACTGTTTAAAAGATGTGGTCCAAAATGTCAATGCGTCACACTGGTGGAAAGTTGAGATGGTTAGGCACAGTACCACTAAGCTTTAAATCTACTTGCACCATTGACTAAAAGTAAAAGTATAACACACATGGAAAGGAGAATAGCCTTGTATAAGCAAGTAGTTTCAAATTAAAACTTGTGAGCAATAATTTAGCAGCGTCATACATTTATTTAGTCAAACAAACTTCCCAGTGGCTTCTAATATTCATATATTTTACAGTAGAAGTATATTAGAATATTGGGGTTCAACTTGAAGTTCCATGGTCTTTATGAAACTATGTTGCAAGTAATCTCATCATTATAATTGGTCACGGAACTTCTCAGTAATTTCTAATAACATATATTTACAGTAAGCGGTATAGTATTCACATAATAATATATTACATGATATTATTATTTTCTTGCAGAAATGTGACAGAATCTAATGGATAATAACACTATTATAGAATTCCACATTTTGCCATTTTCCCTGAAAGCTGATGATAACCCCTTTATTTTCAGTCTCTTTTTCTTACTATATCTGTTTGGAATAATGGTGAATATACTTATAATTACAGCTATTTGTTTGGATTCTCATTTACACACCCCTATGTATCTATTCCTCTGTAACTTGTCCTTTGTAGACATGTGTTACACTACAGTAATTGTCCCTAAACTACTAGACATATTAAGGTCTGGGAATAGCACAGTTTCCTTCCCAGAATGCTTCACTCAGATGTACTTTTTCTTTTTAGCAGCCAGCACAGAAGTTACACTTTTATTTGTGATGGGGTACGACCGATACATTGCCATCTGTTATCCATTACACTACCATCATATACTGAGCAAGAAAATCTGCATCCTGCTGATGATCATTATCTGGTTGTGTGCATATTTAAATTCAATGTTATTTATATTTTCAGTCCTTAAAATGTCATTTTGCCATTCTGTTACTATTCATCAGTTTTTTTGTGATCCTAAAGCTCTGGTTAAAATCTCCTGTTCTGACTACAACATGTTTTATATCATTGTATATGTTAACATAGTGTTGTTTGGTGTTTGTCCATTCTTGAGCAATGTGATGTCATATATAAAAATTATCAGTGTGATATTGCGTATTAAATCCAGGGATGGAAGAAGAAAAGCTTTCTCCACCTGCTCATCCCACCTCTCCGTCATGGTCATTTATTATGTTAACAGTATAACGGTTTATATGATACCATCATCAGACCAGCACAATTTTTTAGAACAGATCTTGACTGTGTTTTACACAATAGTGATACCCATGGTAAATCCTCTCATATACAGTCTACGTAATAATGAAATAAAGAAAGCTCTTCATAGATTAATGGCATAGCTGGTACCATTACTTAACATCTTTCCTATATGTCTATTTGCATGTATATTCAAATCTATGTTCTGATAGATTGTCTGGTCGATGGCTTGTAATAGAATAAATTATGGTACAAATATAAGTTGGATAAAATATTGTTAATGTATTATATGTGTTTAGATAGAATAGTTAAACTGTCTGTATGTATATGTATTCTGTGCAAGGGTTAAATTCTTTCTATGTGCCTTTTCAATGACCTCATTGTACACAGGATGTTCCAAATTATTCCAGACGTGTTAAGTAGATATAAGTTTAGGAATGTAAAAGGTCACATATGTCCCTTGACCTTAAAAATATAGGTTTTCTGTTTGATGAAATATCTGTCGAAAGCATTTATAATTGATTTCTTTACTTTAGTAGTGTATTATTTCAAAGTATGTGATATAATTAGTGACGTCTGTTAAGAGGGGTGGGCTTTTATGTATATAATCTATGTACATTGGGTAAAAAATAACAGTCTTGCTCTATCTTTGAACTAAGACTCATGCATTGCATTATGGAAGAATAAAAGAACTTTGCTATTTTTACACTTACTAATCTTGAGTGCTTAGTGATTTTGGAGGTAAGCACTGAGATTTATCTGTAAATAACGATCAGTCAACACATCTGGAGATGGGAGACAAACTATATATTCAACTATGACCACAAAGGCAATATTTTTTTTCTCTTTCTGACTATATACTTCTGTCTCCTACTTTCTGGGTTTGCTGAAAAGGTATTTATAGTTGTATCTGTAAGTGTGAAATTGCAAATGTATTTTTGAATTCTTTATATGTTTGTATAGATGTATACGTATAGATTCGGAACCAATTAGAATTTCCATTTGCTGTTTATTGCTCAGAATCTGTTTAACCTTGTTAACCATAGTATGAAAGGTTGCATGTATGTGAGTATGAAAGGGTTTCTTCGATGGGACCGGAATAGGGTGAGTTACTGAATTCAAGTATTACTTCTGGTTAACGCTTGAGGGAGGTAAAGATAGTTCCAAGCCACGTGAAAGTACTGTAAAACACATAGGAAACGTATACTATAAGGCCTTAAATAGCAGTGTGTGTAACATGTGTGCGTGATAACACCAGGATTTATCTGACGAGATAAAGTATGGTCTCATTAATAACGGTTGAAGTCGATAAATGGGATAAAAGGGGTAATACATATTAATAGTGATTGTAGCCCTATTACCATAGCGCAGATACTGAATAAGTCGGACTATAAAAGAAAAAGATTAAGCTGCGCTATGGGGTAATATGTAGCCACACATGAAAAGCATAATTGATTGGTAATTTCCCCTGGAAGTCCTACCACCATTGTGTTCCATAAATATGGAAAAAACTCTGTTCAATCCGTGCATAAATGGTTAACAAGGTGTCCTAAATTTACAGCAAAAGGAAATTTTGATTTAAATGTCTTAGGAGAGATAGGGAAGGGTGTTTCTAAAAGTAAATAAGTGCAAGTCTTGCAATTATGGTTATGCGAGGCTACAATTTCGCCTCCATATGTTCAATCAATATATGACAGTTAAAACTCCTAGTGCACCAGGAGAGCAAGACGACCCAATATATGATTTATTACCTATTGTAATGGGGGCGCAAAGAAGGCTGTATCCACAGGTACCTCTCCAAGTAGATCATCAAATAGATATGTCACTGGGAGACAGATTTGTGGAAGAAACAAAAAGGGATGATGAAATTCTTGTATAGTCTGTTGAGCACCAAATATCTGATGAGAACAGTGAGGATGAAGTAAGGGGAGCTGTAGGTGGTTTTGTTACAGAAGTCAAAAAAAACCCTTATGGGTAAAGATTATGCAAATATATCTGCAGATAACATTACCAGTATTCCAAGAAGGCCTGGAAAATCCCCTGATGTCCACGTGCTTCCTTTAAGAACTATAACTACAGACCAAGGTGCACAGTGGGTATGTCATGTCCCTTGGACACAAAATGAATTGAATTTAATTGTTACTGAATGTAAAGATTATAGAACTAAACCTGCAGATGTAATGATTAAATTGCAGAGATTATACAAAACACATAGTCCCACATTTTCGGTTATACTGCAGTTGTTTCATGCTCTGTTAACCTCAGATGAACTTACTACTTTAAATATTCAATGTAAGTGGAATGAAGCTAATTTTCAAACCCCTATAAATGATGCAAGGGCTGATATTGAGAAACAGTGGAAACTTGCAATGGCAAAATTTAAAGAAATGTTTCCCCTGAAAGTGGATTGGTCCAAAGTTTTTCTGATTAAACAGGGTGCAGCTGAAGGAGTTAGAGAATATAATGCTAGATTCAAAAGAGAAGTTGTAAATTATTTAGGCGTTTCTGATGTATTTGCATAAGCTGATTTTAAAAGTATTTTAACTAGTGCTTTTGCTAAAGGGTTAAAGCACAACCTCAAAACGAGAATTCGAATTCACGACCCCCTCTGGACTTTAAAAGATATTGATGCTTTAGCTACAATTGCTGCACATCATGAAGATAATATGGTAATTAAAAAAGTTCAAGCAGAAACAAAATTAATGAATTTGCAAATGGAAGTGGCAAAAGCAACAATAGAGGGTGTTAGACCCAAAGCAAGGGTAAATGCATATCCTGACAGGAGTAACAGATTACAAGTGATTTGTTATAACTGCCAGGAGAAGGGGCATTTTGCTAAGTATTGCAGGAAGCCTAGGAAGCAAAGAGTCAATCGGGTAAGACCAGATCAAATAACCACTTCTCAAGAGAATATTGATTGACGGTCTGTAGCAGCTCCTGTGCCCATATGTCCAGTATTAAGAACAGATGTAAAGGACCCCACTGTAAACATGACCATTAATGGCAATAAGCATAAATTTCTGATTGATACAGGAGCTGCAAGATCAGTGTTAAAAAATGAAATTGCATTACCAACTACCAGCAAAATTGTAAATGCAGTAGGAGTTTCTGGACAAGTTATTTCTTTAAAAGAAACAGTCAGTTATAGTCACTTTAGGTCCTATCACAGATTTATTGGCAGCAAATGCTCCTTCTAATTTATTGGGTAGAGATTTGTTGTGTAAATTAGGGTGTTCAATATTTTGTACTCCTGATGGAGTGTTTCTAGACATTCCTGAGAAAAGTAGGCATGAAGTGCAGATAGCTCTTGACATGGATGCTAATATGTCTTATCATGAAACATATGACATTCAGCCCCCATGGTGCTACCAACCAGGGCTAAACAAAATGGTAGATGACATGCTAGAGAGTGTGCCTAGTCAGTAGACTACAAAACTGGGAAAATGAAAGTTAGCCCAATTTCTGTTAAATTGAAACCAAATGTAAGACTGCTATCATTGCCTCAATATCCTTTAAGGCCAGAAGCTGAGCAAGGTATTTTCCCTGTAATACAATCATTATTACAGCAAAGAGTTTTATTAAAACCCAAAGTCCCTGTAACAGTCCAATCTATCCGATAAAAAAAAGTGGTGGACAGGCCTTTAGGCTAGTTCAAGATCTACGGGCTATTAATGCGGTAGTTGAACCCTTACATCCAGTTGTTCCAAACCCTGTAACAATTCTTATGCAAACACCAGCAGAAGCCCACATTTTCTCAGTCATTGATTTATGTTCTGCCTACTTTTCTATTCCTATACATGAGGATTGTCAATATCTGTTTGCATTTACCTATCAGGATGAACAGCACACTTGGACTAGAATTCCCCAGGGGCTTGTAAACAGTGGTACTATATTCAGCCAAGCCTTAGCAGCTGATTTAAAGACTTTGAGATTTTCACAAGGAAGTACGCTCATTTTATATGTAGATGATTTGGTATTATGCTCTGATTCTTTTGAAGCATCGCTATTAGACATTGGCGAGTTGTTAACTCATTTGGCAAATTCAGGACACAAGGTGTCAAAGGGTAAAATGCAGTTATGCATTCCACAGGTCCTATACATAGGACACTATTTCACTAAACGGAAAAGACATTTATCCCCAGATCGCATACAAGCCATTCATGAACTTTGCCAATGAACAAAAGGAAGTTACGCTGGTATTTTATATCAAACTATTCAAGTTTAATTGCCCCTTTGTATGAACTTACAACTGATGCTGTTAAAGAACCTCTCATTCATACTGATATTACCAAAAGATGTTTTGAGCAGCTTAAACAAGAACTCTTGATGGCCCCTGCATTGGGTATACCAAATTATGAGTTATCATTCACTTTGTTTTGTCATGAACATTCAGGTCATGCTGCTGGTGTTTTAACACAGCCCCATGGGACTATCCCCAGACCTGTTGCATGCTACAGTAAACCACTAGATCCAGTGGTTAGAGGGCTTCCAAATTGTTTAAAATCTGTTGCAGCCACTGCCTTGTTAGTAGACAAATGTGCTGATATAGTTTTGGGAAATCCACTTACAGTACAAGTCCCACATGCAGTAGCTGCACTTTTAAATTGCCATATGACTAGACATGTTACAAATGCCAGACTAACAAAATGGGAATTGATTCTCCTTATGGCTCCAAATATCACACTCATCAGATGCAATGTTTTAAACCCTGCAACCCTATTGCCTATTGCTTCTGATATTGAATCTTGTAAGATTCAAAGGGAGGGGGAGGTATATTTGAATACAGATGATAATGATTTGATATTAAGTGAATCAGACGAGGAGCATACACATAAGAGTGAACATCAGAGTTTTGCACATTTTGCTCATTAACCACATGATTGTGTTATATACATGCAACAAACTACTGCATCACGACCAGATTTCAAATAAATACCATTGCAGAATCCTGATTTGCTTTTCTATGTAGATGGGAGTTGTCATAGGAAAAATGACACAGGATCATTACAGTCAGGATTTGCAATAGTGGATGATAATATGACTGTATATTCTGAAAGTTTATCATCTCCACAATGTGCTCAGATCTCCGAATTAAAAGCATTAATTAAAGCTTGTCAATTGGCAGAAGGTAAAACAGATAGTAAATATGGGTTCGGTGTCGTTCATGATTATGCTGAAATATGGCGACAAAGAAATTTCATCACAGCTAATCGTACACCTGTTGCTCATCATGAAATTGTAAATGAAGGTACTGTGTTTCATGTTATATCTGTCTACAGAGAAATGCAGGTAAGGCAGTAAAAACAATACCTAATCACCTGCCACCAACTGACGGCCCGTTTAAAATAATTCAAATTGATTTTATCCAACTTCCTAAGTGTAGGATGTTAGAATATGTATTAATATGTGTTGATCAATTTTCTGGTTGGGTTGAAGGTTACGCAGTTGCAAAAGCCACCGCTAATGTTACAGCTAAAAATATTGTGCAAGAATTTGTATGTAGATAGGGCATACCACAGGTAATTTCTTCTGATCAAGGTCCTCATGTTATTGGATTTGTTTTTAAGCAAATGTGTGAATTGCTCGGTATAAAACAACAACTTCATATCCTGTACCATCCACAAAGTAGTGGGAAAGTTGAGAGATACAATGGAATTATTAAAAATAAACTGTCTAAGATATTCAAGGAAACAGGAATGCAATGGCCTGAAGCATTACCAATAGTTTTACATGCTATCAGATTAACCCTTTGAGGCCCTCTCAATTTATCACCATATGAAATTCTGTTTGGAAAAATTCCAAATTTGACTCTGAATTGCAATACCAGTCTAAGCCAA
Organism: Mixophyes fleayi; assembly: GCF_038048845.1. Taxonomy (NCBI): domain Eukaryota; kingdom Metazoa; phylum Chordata; class Amphibia; order Anura; family Limnodynastidae; genus Mixophyes; species Mixophyes fleayi. The sequence continues at coordinate 15,549,129 of NC_134408.1, forward strand.
GTTAATGATGTGACTGTTAACTACATTCTATCATTACTATTACTAAACAGTTGAGACAGATTCAAGCTGCTGTGATAGGCACACACCATCAATTCCGATTGATGCATCCTGTTATAATTTGCATCCTGGAGATTGGGTGATGATAAGAAGTTTCTTGAGATCCGGTTCGTTGACTGCTCGGTGGGAGGGTTCATATCTTGTGCTATTGACAACACCAACAGCGATAAAGGTCAAGGAAAAAAGCACTTGGAAACATGCTTCCCTTTGTATAAAGGCAACCGATCCTGATCAAGTGAGAAGATAATTATGACCTTTATTCTAAAAGTAAGGGATATTTCTGAGACCATAATAATGTCTCAGCCCTTACAAAGGCAAGATGCTCTCCTCTTGATGAAGTCAGGGGATGAAAATCTTGTGAAGAGGAAAAGACAACAGATGGAAAAAAACTTGTATTCAGAGTTGATAGCCCTCAACCAAATTTAAAATTATGGTTATTACTAATTGTTATAACACTAATGACATTTGCAATTGGTATCTTTGTTGAACTGTATGTTTACAGCCCTGTAAAATGACAACAAAACAATAATGTAACAGCTTCGTAAAAGAGAGGTAAAGGGGAGGCTACATCACATGAGCATTGCAAAGATTTATCTCCAATACAAGCATGTATGTGTAAATATTGTGAGCGTCATTTAGAAAGACAATGCGTACAATGCTGCTCAGATGATCCGATTATTTTTTTAGTGATCAACATCCTATAGATGTGTTTCATCAATTAATAGGAAAGAAGCTTAATACCAGTGAGTGTTGGGTTTGTACTTAAGTACCTCATAGACATCACAATATTGGTCTTATACCATTTCCCATAAATGAAAGTAAATTAGGTAAGAAGAAATGTGGTAACAAGACAAAAGGAGAGTATAGTACTACCATGCCACCACACATAAAGTTGATAAATTATTATAATGTGATACATGAAAATATAACATGTTAAACATGTTATAATAAAACTACTAATCCTACAGTTCAAAAGAAGGGAGTGAATTATAATGTACTGAAAATATATTTAGGAGCAATAATAGAATGTGTGAGGATTATACAGTTTAACAATTTAAGTTTAATTGACAAACTAATCAAAGTAGCATTGAGTGGAAATGTAACTAGGTGGACGATACATTCTGTTAATCAGACCACTTGTGAATTGGGCTATGAGGCAGCTCATAGTTTAATGTCTGATATACCATATACACTTCCTGAGAATTTGTATTTCATACGTGGAAGGCGAGCATATAAACGGCTACCTCCAAATTCTGAAGGTATATGTTATATTGGAGAATGAATTCCTAGTACTTTTATCATGGAACATAAGGATCTGATTGACATGATCAATCAGAATATTAACCATAGAACGAGGAGAGCTGTAAAAACGGTAAGTACTACATAGAGACAGCTTTTTAAAATAGAACTACCTTCAAAGTAAAGGTAGGTTTTGAAAATTATTTCACTCATGGAGATATAGGATATTTAAACAATATTGAGGCAATTGAACAATTAGTTGATTTGTTGGATAACATTACAGAGATCTATGATGACACTTTAGGATAGGTTGCAAAAAGCTTCAAGCTTATAAAACTGAATTAATTCAACATAGATTAATATTAGATTATTTAACTGCACAAAGTAGGATATTGTCACACATTAGAAACTGTTTATGGGGTGCACTGCTGCACATATGTAACCAATGTCACAGACAACCCAGAGGAAGAAATAGATAAATATATGTTAAATATAGCACAAATAAAGGTTAAATATAGAATAAACCATAATGATCAGGATTCTGAAAATGATGACTGGTGGGAAAGTTCCTGGTGGAATCCTTCTACTTGGTTTACAAGTATATTTTCAGGAGTATCGGGATGTTGGAAAGGTTTATTCTGGACAATATGTTATTATTTTTTTAATAATATGTGCATTAATATATCTACTTTTATGTTAGGATAATTGTGCAAGGTTGGAACAAATGCTTTACAGATTAATGTCGTCTCAGAATCACAAGGGAATGTCTCAATTGCATTGAAAAATATTAAGGAAAATAGGATATTTGTACCACAACTTAAATGAACATTTCCCTCTTGATAGTTAGGTTTTTATATATTTGTAAAGTGGATAATGTTACTATCCTTTTTACTTTGTTTAGATTATTTTTGTAGTTGAAATGTTTTTCTAGTTAAAGGTTATAGTGTGTGAATTGCATTAACAAAGGGGGAGATGTAATAGAATAAATTATGGTACAAATATAAGTTGGATAAAATATTGTTAATGTATTATATGTGTTTAGATGGAATAGTTCAACTGTCTTTATTTCTATGTATTCTGTGCAAGGGTTAAATTCTTTCTATGTGCCTTTTCAATGAATAGGGGGCCTCATTGTACACAGAATGTTCCAATTGATGCCAGATATGTTAAGTAGGTATAAGTTTAAGAATGTAAAAGGTCACATACGCCCCTTTACCTTAAGGGTATAGGTTTTCTGTTTGATGAAATATCTGTCGAAAGCATTTATAATTGATTTCTTTACTTTAATAGTGTATTATTTGAAAGTATGTGATACGATTAGTGATGTCTGTTAAGAAGGGTGGGCTTTTATGTATATAATCTATGTACATTGGGTAAAAAATAACAGTCTTGCTCTATCTTTGAACTAAGACTCATGCATTGCATTATGGAAGAATAAAAGAACTTTTACACTTTTACCATTTTTACACTTACTAATCTTGAGTGCTTAGTGATTTTGGAGGTCAGCACTGAGATTTATCTGTAAATAACGATCAGTCAACACATCTGGAGATGGGAGACAAACTATATATTCAACTATGACCACAAAGGCAATATTTTTATTCATTGCGTAAAATAACAGTCTTGCTCTATCTTTGATGTAAGACTCATGCATTGCATTATTTAAGAGAATAAAAGAACTTTGCGTTTTTACACTTACTGCTTTTGAGTGCTTAATCAGGCTGATTCATACAAAAAAGAGGAGCAGTGGCCATTAGGCAGGAAAGACTGTTATCTGAACTGTAGGCATAGTGAGGTCCCGCATGGTCCTATTGTGGTCCGGCATAGTCTTATCTCTGGGTTCAGAAGCTCACAGGGATTTTAAAATCTGGAATATTGTGACACAAATTGAAGGGATTGTCCTCCTGAACAAATACCTTTATACCAATCGTGGTTGATGGAGAACATTATTTACCCACTAAATATATGATTCTAAACATCAAATTGAGGAAGACTAATCTATATTTTAACTCCATAGTACATCTCCATGGTATATCTTTTTGGATTTCTGGTTTTGACCCTAGGTCTGGCATTCAGATTACCCTTGATTTCAAATGGCCCTTACCACAGACAACTCAGAAACTTCTGTTAGAGTTCTAGTTATACTTTAACTAAGACCCCTCTCCTCAGATTCAGAACATCAGATAGGGATAATAATATCATTATTACAGGGTGACCCCCAAACCTGACCCATGACCCTGCTCAGGGGCAGGCTGGGCTGGGGGTCAGGGGGGCATTTGCCCCCCTGGCCAGTCCCTTAATGGGCTATCTTGAGCTGTGTCAATGGGTCACCTGCATTTTTTTTCTTTAAAATAGGCTGCTAAGTCGAGTCTTGTCCCCCGGGCTAAACTTTGTCAGCCCTCCCCTGACCCTGCTAGGCCTAGCGGAACAAATAAAGGATTTTTGGTACAGTACCCAACTCCACAAGTCCTGGAATGTCTCCTGCAGCTGTCTATAAAATAAGTTAAGGCATAAAGGAAAGGAAAGTAGAATAATACTGTGGATTTTCACTCCCCAGAATCTATGCAGATTGAAGCATCCAGGTTGTCTGCTGAAGAAATAAAAAAACAATTAAATTCTGTGTTTATATTGTGGTGCGAATGGCCCCAAGAAGTTGGGAAATTTCAAGACCTAGTATAGCACTACTACAAGCTGCGGTCCTCGGCTACAGAATTATAAGTATAACTTTACATGCAGGTCTACTAGGTGGAGGAACTCATCTTAGCAGCGCACACACACATACACACACACACACATACACATACACACACACACACCCTCACTACCCATGTGCAATACAGGGGCAGGCTAGGCTGGGGGGCAGGGGGACATCTGCCCCCCAGGCCCGGTCTTTAAGTGGGCTACCTTGGGCTGGGTGACTAGGCCACCTGCATTTTTTTTCTTTACAATGTTCCTAATAGGCTGCTGAGTCGAGTCTTGCTCCCAGGCTAAAATTTGCCAGCCCTCCCTTGGCAATAGCGTACCACCAGCTATACACCAAACCCACCAATGTTCATTTAAATACATCTTCCCACACAACAAATCTAATTTAATCTGATTTATGACAAAGCTAAGTGCATCATTGTGCCTATCTCACGCCACGTCCCACGTGCCTATGAACATTCCGCATCAGCACAGCTGACCTCCTGTGTAATTTTGCTCCAGAAATCGACACGCAGTCCTATAAAGATAGGTACACAGTACATCATTCTTGATGTTACAGAGGCAACTGGAACACTGCATCACCGGCTTGTTAAATTCAGCTTCAGTGTGAAAGGAAAGAGCGGTCATCTCACGATTGCTCTACAAATTATTTAATACAATAATTATTTACATCTCTCTTTTTCGGTATTTAACATTTTATCATCTAGTTTAATATTTATATGACGTTTTAGGGCCTGATTCAATTCTGCCGAGAATAGCGCGGCAATGGCAGTTTTACCGTTAACACAGTAAAACTGTGCATAATTACTCTTAATATGGTAATTTCAACGGTGGATTTTTACTCGCGGCTCCCTGAGCTGCAAGATGAAATCCAGGTTAAAATTACTGTATTAACGATTATACAGTTAATGCCGCGCTATTTGTGGCAGAATTGAATTGGCCCCCTAGAGACACCAATGTATACTTTATGTGTATTTTATGCATTGTTTTTGTATTAAATTTGAAAGGGAAAATAAAATTAGAATACAAGTTGTCCTAATATATAACGGCAACTTTAAAGATTCCCAAACACATATAGAAAAGTAGTCATAGTGAGATAGAATGTAATATCTTTCTATTATAAGAATCTCAAAACTCTGAGTTTATAATTAGCCAGATGAAAAAGTTAACTTTTTAAAACAGATGAACACCAAGAGCAGTTTGCTGAGTGATGTAATTATATAATATTTTATTTTACCCTAGAGGGACTTCACTAACATACTTTATAAATAGAATATAAAATCACCCATATAATCTGTCTCTAACATGAAACAAGGGCTGGAACAGGACGTGCTCTATGGTATGTTATCTATAGTAGGTCATTTTACACTGCAACAGGACTATTATATATTTATTTGACAGATAGATTTGAAAATATTTGGAATATTTCTTCAGACATTTGTAGGTATAAGCCAGCAGCAAAACATCACCTTGTACTATGTAGTGAGCTCTCACTACAATATCTGATTGTACATTTTAATGGAGAATCCTTAACAATTTGCATGTTTTACAATACATTTTTGGTTATAATGGCTGCAGATCATTGAAGAGGTAAATTTGTCTTCTGCCTATTTCAAAATACTGGTTTGTAAAGAGTGCAGATTTGGTTTAAGAAGCCTATATATTAAGTGTATAATACAAATATGTACATTGAATGCAGATAGGTTATTAAATACCTGCAAAATATGTAGACGTGCACCTCATTCCATTATGTACTAAAATCACTTTAGACTGATCCCTTCTCTAATTGCAACTTTAAGAAGAAAACAAACTTGGAGATTTTTCTTCTAAGGTAATGCCTGTTTGAACCTCAATTATTTCTTAAAAAAATCATAAGTCAAACAGATGTTTCCTTTATCATGTACTGACCATGTTGTACAGCAGTGTACTATAAACATGGACAATTAATTGAGTAACTATTGTAGGTCATTTGATTGTGAGCAGTTGCTCAACCAGCAATTGCTTGAGTATGGTACCTTTCAATGAATGTCTGCAGGTATGGTTCTTCCTTTCACTTATCCCTAACTTTAACACCCTCCTTCTGCTTAAAATTTTCCCTATCACAACCAAAGTCAAACTCTAGCCTCCGACCATCCACAGGCTAATACTAACCAAACAAATGAGTCTTACCTGGCAGCAGGGGCAGCAGTGAGAGCTGGCATCTGACCAGTAGCAGAGTTGAGGGAGGAGGGTGTTATTATATAGATTATAAAGTTTAGAAAATACACAGATCTATCAAGTTCAACCTCTCATAAATTCTAATTGTGTTTATCCAGGGAAAGATACAACAAAAACCTTAGTGTGGCAGTTGTCTGTTTAGCCTCATAGAAATGCAATTGTTTCCTTGCCACAAAAATATTGATCAAATAAATTCCCTATATGACCTCCACTTATTATAACTACTTATAACATTTCTTATAAGAAAGACATCCAATCCATGTTTAACTTCTGTTAGTGAATTTACCTCCACCACCTCATGTTATATTGAATTCCACAGCTTGACCACCCTTACAGAAAAGAATCCTTCCTATGCTCATGTTGAAACCATATTTCTTACATTTGTAAATGATGCCTTTTTGTTCTCTTTATTATCCTTAGTACAAAAAATGTGTTAGTCGAAACTTTCTAAGGTCCTGAAATATATTTATACATATTTATTAGTTCACCTGCAAGGCATTTTTCTAATCTATTTTTATAATTTAACCTTTGTATTCCCGTTATTAATGAGCCAGCTTTCTGTTGAAATTTCTTGTGTCGTCCTATGACCTTCAAGTGCCCAAGATTGTATCTGATATTCAAGATGTGTTCTAACTAGTAACAAACCATGGCCAAACTATGTTTGTATCACTTGCATTTATCACCCTTTTATGTGTTGTTTATTTCTTCAATATAATTTATACTTTTGTATTACCAAACTGCAATATATGCAAGTTGCATTTTTGACTTATAGCAAAAATTAATAGAGACTTAGAAGTACTCAAAAACTATATAGTCTGCAAAAAATTAATATGAGGAAATGTGACAATATAATTTGTTATTTTATTTTATGTCATATGGATGATGGACTATATAAAAATATATCTGTAGCATGAGGCACAAGGACACTCCTTGCAGTTGGAATAAATTAAGTAAAAGGGTTCTTTGCTCTAAGAGCCATAAAACTGACCACCGCTCCCACAAGAACTTGTTTTGCTAAACTCTAGAAAAATTTTAGGAAAGATTGGAACAAATTCCTGATAAAATATAATATACAGCGTTATGGGCTTTAATAACAGAACATATTTTATTGTCCCAGGATAAAGTACAATTACCAGCAAGGAATTGTTGACCTCTTAAGATAAATTTTATTATACTTTATAGGGTATTGGATTGACTGGGGCCTTCGAGTGTGAAATATTGAACTTGATGACACATGTTTTTTTGCAACCTAATTATCCATGTAACAATGTAACTATATGTAATCACTGCCACATCTGGAATTGACTAGATGCAAACACCTTGTATACACTCCAACAATTACACACTCCAACAATTACAAAGGTTTAATTTCTGTTCTTCTTTATGACACAAGTGTGTTATTAGAATACCTCATTGCTTTTTTCTCTTCATTTTATTTTATTTTACTTGTGTGTTAATTTTTACATTAACAGACCACAGAATAAGCAACTTTTAAAAAATAGATTCAGTTTTCTATTAGATTTCCATCATTACTTTAAGTCATTCATTATGACTCAGATGAATACACACATTACATTCACTGTCAACTTTATCCTGTTTTAAAAGCACTCTGACAACTGAAAGATATACATAAGTGACATTAATATATGTAACATATCCTGTAAAATATTTTCTTATATTTGGTGAGTTTGAAGCTCATCACTTATATTTGGAGAGTAGTGATGTCACACGTGTCACATGACCATTTTCAAAATGTTCAGTGATGTCTGACTACATGTAAAGGTAAAACACATTTGGACAGAGGAATGGACTTATATAAACACCTTTCTGTTTTTTGAATTAAAACTTATAAGGAATAATGTATGAACTACTGTACAGCACAATGTATATTAGCTGTCACTTCGGAGTATCCTCATATCTTTATTTGGTTGTGAAACTTCTCAGTGGATTATAATATCCTTGTATTTTACAATAGAAGTATATCAGAAGTTCTGTGACCTCTATAAAACTATGTGGTCCATTGTCTCATCATTTTATTTGGTCATGGAATTTCCCAGTGGTTTCTAATCTCTTATATTTTATAGTAAGTGGTGCTTTATTCTCTTAATAATCTGTTACACCTTATTATTATTTCTTACAGAAATGTGATAGAATCTCATGGACAACGATACGTCTATGATAGAATTCCACATTTTGCCATTTTACCTAAAAGCTGATGATAAACCCATTATTTTCAGTGTCTTTTTCTTACTATATCTGATTGGAGTACTGGTGAATATAGCTATAATTACAGTTATATGTTTGGATTCTCATTTACACACCCCCATGTATCTATTTCTCTGTAACTTGTCCTTTGTAGATATATGTTACACAACAGTAACTGTCCCTAAACTACTAGATATATTACGGTCTGGTAATAGCACAGTGTCCTTCCCAAAATGCTTCACTCAGATGTACTTTTTCTTTTTAGCTGCCAGTTCAGAGCACACACTTCTATTTGTGATGGGGTACGACCGATACATTGCGATCTGTCATCCTTTATACTACCACCATATACTGAGCAAGAAAATCTGTACAATGCTAATGATTATCATCTGGTTCTGTGCATGTTTAAATTCAATGTTATTTATATTTTCAGTCCTTAAAATGTCATTCTGTCATTCTGTTACTGTTCATCAGTTTTTCTGTGAGCCTAAAGCCCTGGTTAACATCTCCTGTTCTGGTTCCAACATGTTTTATATAATCGTATATGTTAACATAATATTATTTGGTGTTTGTCCATTCTTGTGCAATGTGATGTCATATATAAAAATTATCAGTGTTATAATGCATATTAAATCAAGGGATGGAAGAAGAAAAGCTTTCTCCACCTGCTCATCCCACCTCACCGTCATGATCATCTACTATGTTAACAGTATATCCGTATTTATGATACCACCATCAAACCAACACAATTTTTTAGAACAGATCTTGACTGTGTTTTATACAACAGTGATACCCATGATAAATCCTCTCATATACAGTCTACGTAATAATGAAATAAAAATAGCTCTTTATAGATTACTGGCATAGCTGGTACCCCATCATTAGTTCATACTTACTATATTTCCTATATGCATGTACATTGAAATTTATACTCTGGTAGCTGCTCTTGTTGATGGCTGATTCATGCAAAAAAGAGGATCAGTGCCCGTTAGACAGGAGATAATGATATCTGAAATGTAACTATATTGAGGTTCTGCATGGTATTGTGTTATCCCTGGGTTCAGAGGCTCACAGAGATTTGCAAATCTGGAAAATTGTGATACGGAATTGAAGGGATTGTCCTCCCAAACAAATACCTTTATATTGACCGTGGTTGATGGAGAACATTACTTACGCACTGAACATTTGATTTTAAACATCAAATTGAAGGAGACATCACCCACCCATCCAGCTTTCAGGGTGCCTGCTCAGGGGCTGGCTAGCAGATTTTAGCCCAGGGGGCAAGCACACAGCACAGGCCAATAAGTAGCAGCCCATCCTTAAAGGTTTTCGCTACAATATATTTTCATCAATATGAAAAAGAGCTTATTTTAGTGTTGATTAACCCAGTGATACTTTATTATTATAAATGACAAATCTTAAATAATGAAAATAAATAAAACAACAAAAAACAAACCTCGCTTTATATTACATTTTGTTTTTATATCCTCTCCATACAGCACCTTTTTTTACATACCTGGCTGATTTTAATGGGTTTTATATATATATATATATATATATATATATATATATATATATAACCCATTAAAGGGAATCTCTAAGCAGCCAAATTGACAGTGCAGTGTGATCACAAGGTTGCACTACAGCAAATTATCTGTAGAGGGGTCTTTGCTTGGCAGAAGCCTCTTGATTGGCTTCCTGCACTTATAAAAAGCAAGTTTATGCTTGCCAGATATAGTTGCACCCAATCTATATTCTAATCTCCATAGTATATCTCAACAGTATATCTTTTGGATTTCTGGTTTGGACCATAGTTCTGGCTTTCTGATTACCCTTCATCTCAAATAGCCCTTACCACAGACAACTCAGAAACTTCTGTTAGAGTTCTAGTTATACTTTAACTAAGACCCCACTCCTCAGATTCAGAACAGCAGATAGGAATAATATTATCATTATTACAGGGTGACCCGCAAACCTGATTCATGACCCTGTAAGGCCTATCGGAACAAATATAGGATTTTTGGTACAGTACTCAACTCCACAAGTCCTGGAAAGTCTCTTGCAGCTGTCTATAAAAATAGATTAAGGCATAAAGGAAAGGAAAATGGAATAATACTGTGGATTTTCACGCCCCGGAATCTATGCAGATTGGAGCATCCAGGTTGTCTGCTGAAGAAAAATAAAAGCAACAAAATTCTGGACTGTGCTTATATTGTGGTGCGAAGGGCTCCAAGAAGTTGGGAATTTTCAAGGCCTAGTATAACACTACTACAAGCTGCGGTCCTCAGCTACAGAAAGATAAAAACAAATCTAATTTGGTCTGATTTACAACACAGCTAAGTGCATCATTGTGCCGATGTCACGTCACGTCCTACGTCCTATCAACATTCCGCATCAACACAGCCGTCCTCCTGTGTAATTGGGAGTAATCCAGAAATTAACACGCAGTCCTGTAAAAATAGGTACACAATGTTAGGCTGCCGGTCTGATAATGAACTTAAAGAACTGATGGAGGAGGTCTTCACCTATAGCAGCCTCATAAAGCCCTATAGTAGGGCTTTATGCGCTCACAGGTACTTGGATGCTCCCGGGACTTTACTCTTAATGTAGTGTAAGTTCATTACCAACACCGCAGCGGCAGGGGCCGGAGGAGGCTGTATAGAAGGTAATGGTCAAATGTAAGCCGAGTTCAGGAGTCACAAGCAAGCAGAATAGTCAACTAACACACCAAAGGGTCACCAGCACTAGAGCAGAAACCAGAAACAAGCAACAGGGTCACAATAGTAAATGGACAGAGTATCCTCAGGGAATACTGGGACAAACAGGAACAGAGCAGGAGCAAGTCAGCAACAGACAGAAACCACACTATAACTGGCAGAGAGGGTAAGCCCTCCCTGCCTTAAATAGTCAAGACAACCAATCAGGGACAGGCAGGGAAACAGCATAATGAGCCCCCCAGGTGTGGTTAACAAATGTAATTAATGTTTGACAGCCCGCAGGCTTGGTGGCGCATGCGCCCAGCTGCCCTGTGTTGCCGGGGCACGAGAACTGACAACTCGGTGTCCGGCCATTGCCCTAGCAACGGTTTGGCCGAGCAACGGAAGTGACGTCCCGATCGTCATGGAGACGCAGCTCGTAACACACAATACATCATTCTTGATGTTGCAGAGGCAACTGGAACACTGCATCACTTCAGATTTAGTGTAAGAAGAAAGATTGGCCATCTCACGATTACTCTACATGTTTTTTTAAATAATAATTATTTACATCTCTCTTTTTCTGTATTTAACATCTCATCACCTAGTTTAATATTTAAAGATTCCCAAACATATATGGAAAAGTGCCCATACTGAGATACAATGTAAAATGTTTCTATTATAAGAGTCTCAAAACTCTAAAAGTTTAAAATTAGCCAGATGAAAAGTAAACTTTTGTAAAGCAGATGAGCAGCACCCAGAGCAGTTTGCTGACTGATGTAATTATATAATATTTTATTTTACCCTAGAGGGATTTCACTAACTGTAAAAATAGAATATAAAAGCACCCATATAATCTGTCTCTAACATGAAACAAGGGCTGGAACAGGACGTGCTCTATGCTATGTTATTATCTATTACTAGGTAATTTTACACTGCAACAGGACTATTATATATTTATTTCACAGATAGACTTGAAAATATTTGGAATTTTTCTTCAGACATTTGTAGGTATAAGTCAGCAGCATCACTTCATCGTGTACTATGTAGGTAGTAAATGACTACACTACAATTTCTGATTGTCATTTCAATGCAGAATCCTTAACAATTTGCATGTTTTCCAATACATTTTTGGTTATAATGGCTGCAGATCACTAAAGAGGTAAACTTGTCTCCTGTCTATTTCAAAATATTGGTTTGTAAAGAGTGCAATTTTGGTTTCAGAAGCCTATATATTAAGTATATAACACAAATATGTACATTTTATGCAGATAGGTTATTAAATACCTGCAAAATATGCAGACGTGCACCTCATTCCATTATGTACTAAAAATCACTTTAGATTGATCACTTCATTAATTGCAACTTTAAAAAGAAAAAAAATGGAGATTTTTCTCCTAAGGTAATGCTTGTTTGTACCTCATTTATTTCTTAAATAAATCATAAGTCAAACAGAAGATTTTTCCAGCGCCATTATCTTTGTTTATAAGTCAAACAGATGTTTCCTTTATCATGTACTGACCATATTGTACTGCAGTGTAGTATAAACATGGACAATTGACTGAGTAACTATTGTGGGTCATATGATTGTGAGCAATTGCTCAACCAGCAATTGCTTGAGTGTGGCAGCTATCAATGAATGTCTGCAGGTATGGTTCTTCCTTTCACCTATTCCTAACTTTAACACCCTCCATCTGCTTATTATTTCCCCTATCACAACCAAATTCAAATTCTAGCCTCCGACCATCCACAGGCTAATCCTAACCGTACGAATGAGTCTTACCTGGCAGCAGGGGCAGCAGTGAGAGCTGGCATCTGACCAGTAGCAGAGTTGAGTGAGGGGGGTGCTATTATATAGTTAGTAAAGTTTAGGAAATACACAGATCTATCAAGTTCAACCTCTTATAAATTCTAATTGTGTTTATCCAGGGGAAGACACAACAAAAATCCTATAGAAAAGCAATTGCTTTCTGACCACAAAAATGTTGATCAGATAAATTCCCTATATGACCTCCATTAATTATAACTACATATAACATTTCTTATAAGAAAGACATCCAATCCATGTTTAACTTCTGTTAGTGAATTTACCTCCACCACCTCATGTGGTATTGAATTCCACAGCTTAACCACCCTTACAGAAAAGAATCCTTCCTATGCTCATGGTGAAACGATATTTCTTACATTTGTAAATGATGCCTTCTTGTCCTCTTTATTATTCTTGGTACAAAAAATGTGTTAGTCGAAACTTTCAATGGTCCTGAAATATATTTATACACATTAATTAGTTCATGCCTGTAAGGCATTTTTCTAATCTATTTTTATAATTTAACCTTTGTATTCCCGTTATTAATGACCTAGCTTTCTGTTGAAATTTCTTGTGTCCTCCTATGACCTTCAAGTGCCCAAGATTGTATGTGATAAACAAGATGTGTTCTATTTCTTCAATATAATTTATACTTTTGTATTAACAAACTGCAATATATGCAAGTTGTATTTTTGACTTATAGCAAAATTTAATAGAGACTTAGAAGTACCCAAAAACTATATAGTCTGCAAAGATTTAATATGAGGAAATGTGACAATATAATTTGTTATTTTATTTTATGTCATATGGAGGATGGACTATATAAAAATATATCTGTAGCATGAGACACAAGGACACCCCTTGAGGTTGGAATAAATTAGGTAAAAGTGTTCATTGCTGTAAGAGCCATGAAACTGACCAGCGAACCCACAAGAACTGGTTTTGGCAAACTCTAGTCAAATTTTAGGAAAGATTGGAACAAGTTCCTGAAAAAATATAATATACAGCGTTATGGGCTTTAATAACAGAACATAGTTTATTGGCCCAGGATAATGTACAATTGCCAGCAAGGGATTGTTGCCCTCCTAAGATAAATTTTATTATACTTTATAGGGTTATTGGATCGACTTGGACCTTTGAGGGTGAAATGTAGAACCTGATAACACATGTTTTTTTGCAACCTAATTATTCATGTAACAAAGTAACTATATGTAATCACTGCCACATCTGGAATTGAGTAGATACAAAGCCCTTGTATACACTCCAAGGGGCATATTCAATTGTCCGGAAGTCCCGCCACGTAAAAACTACTACCGTATTAAGGTTTTTCCGCGCATTATTACCGCGAGATTTTCGGCGTTTGCGCTGAGAATTGAATATACCCCCAAGAATTACAAACGTTTAATTTCTATCCTTCTTTATGATACAAGTGTATTAATAGAATAGAACCTCATTGCTTTAATCTATTTGTTTTATTTTACTTGTATGTGTTCATTTTTACATTAACAGACCAAGGAATAAGCAACGTTTCAAAAATAGATTCAGTTTTCTATTAGAGTTCCATCATTTGTTTAAGTCATTCATTATGTTTCAGATGAATACACACATTACATTCACTGTCAACTTTATCCTGTTTTAAAAGCACTCTGACAACTGAAAAAATACATAAGTGACATTAATATATGTAAAATATCCTGTAAAATATTTTCTTATATTTGGTGAGTTTGAAGCTCATCACTTATATTTGGAGAGTAGTGATGTCACACGTGTCACATGACCATTCTCAAAATGTTCAATGATGTCTGACTACATGTAAAGGTCAAACACACCTGGACAGAGGGATGGACTTATATAAACACCTTGCTCTATTTTGAATTAAAACTTATCAGGAATAATGTATGCTCCTATTGTACAATAAAATGTATATTAGATGTCACTTCGGAGCAGCCTCAGACCTTTATTTGGTCATGAAATTTCTCAGTGGCTTCTAACATCCTTATATTGTACAGTGGAAGCATATCAGAAGTTCTGTGACCTCTATAAAACTATGTGGTCCGTTGTCTCATCATTTTATTTGGTATGGAACTTCTCAGTCGTTTCTAATCTCTTATATTTTACAGTAAGTGGTGCTTTATTCTCATAACAATCTATTACACCATATTATTATTTTCTTGCAGAATGGTGACAGAATCTCATGGACAACGATACGTCTATTATAGAATTCCACATTTTGCCATTTTCCCTGAAAGCTGATGATAAACCTTTTATTTTCAGTCTCTTTTTCTTACTATATCTGATTGGAATAATGGTGAATATACTTATAATTACAGTTATATGCTTGGATTCTTGTTTACACACCCCCATGTATCTATTTCTCTGTAGCCTGTCCTTTGTAGATATGTGTTACACAACAGTAACTGTCCCTAAACTACTAGATATATTACGGTCTGGGAATAGCACAGTTTCCTTCCCAGAATGCTTCACTCAGATGTACTTTTACTGTATAGCTGCCAGCACAGAAGTTATACTTTTTTTTGTGATGGGGTACGACCGATACATTGCGATCTGTCATCCATTACACTACCACCATATACTGAGCAAGAACATCTGTATCCTGCTGATGATCATTATCTGGTTCTGTGCATGTTTAAATTCAATGTTATATATATTTTCAGTCCTTAAACTTTCATTCTGTCATTCTGTTACTATTCATAAGTTCTTTTGTGATCCTAAAGCCCTGGTTAACATCTCCTGTTCTGGCTCCAACATGTTTTATATCATCGTATATGTTAACATACTGTTGTTTGGTGTTTGTCCATTCTTGTGCAATGTGATGTCATATATAAAAATCATCAGTGTTATATTGCATATTAAATCTAGGGATGGAAGAAGAAAAGCTTTCTCCACCTGCTCATCCCACCTCACCGTCATGATCATCTACTATGTTAACTGTATATCCGTATATATGATACCACCATCAGATACACACAATTTATTAGAACAGATCTTGACTGTGTTTTATACAACAGTGATACCCATGGTAAATCCTCTCATATACAGTCTACGTAATAATGAAATAAAGAGAGCTCTTCAGAGATTAGTGACATAGCTGGTACCCCCTCATTAGTTTTACTTAACATCTTTCCTATATGCCTATCTGCATGTACATTCATATCTATGTTCTGGTAACTGCTCTGGCTGACGGCTGATTCATACAAAAAAAAGTATCAGTGCCCATTAGGCAGGGAAGCATGTTATCTGAACTGTAGCCATAGTGAGATCCTGCATGGTTCTGTTGGGGTCCCACATGGTCTTATCCCTTAGAAATCTGGAGATTTGTGATACTGAATTGTAGGGATTGTCATCTGAAGAATTACCTTCATACTGATCCTGGTTTATGGTGAACATTACTTACCCAATGAACATATGATTTTAAACAGCAAATTGAGGAAGACATATGTTAAAGTCTAAATAAAGTCACGTCAATATATAGAGATACAATTCAGAGGAGGCCAATGCATTTCCGCATTCAGTCCAGTCCAGTGTGTACATGTCCGGTCCGAATTGCAGATGTCCACGAAATCCATTCTTCTCTAACATTGTCTTCAATTTCCATACTCAATAAACTAAATACATAAACAGATTCTTTCAGCACTTCTGCCTTACAGCACTGGGGTCATGAGTTCAATTCCCGACCATGGCCTTATCTGTGTGGAGTTTGTATGTTCTCCTCGTGTTTGCGTGGGTTTCCTCCGGGTGCTCCAGTTTCCTCCCACACTACAAAAAACATACTGGTAGATTAATTGGCTGCTAACAAATTGACACGGGGAGAACATGCACTTTTCACAGTATTGCACAAACTACCATGCATTTTCACGCCTTTGCATATATTGAGTTCTTCCTGCAACAAGACTCTTGCTTTAACTCTTGGAGACCCCGAGTGATTACAAGTGGTACTGCTAGGAAAAAAATCAGGTGTAATGCGGCTTGTGATAAAGTATCACTAAACTAACCAGTTTAGTCTTAGTGGTGGTGAGTGCAGAAGCATCTTCTGTTATTTCTCCTGTTATTTCTCTTGGCTGCTCAAGTGCCAAGGGAACCTCTAAGCAGCCAAATTGACAGTTCAGTGTGATCACAAGCTTGCATTGCATCAAATTATCTGTAGAGGGGTCTTTGTTTGGCAGAAGCCTCTTGATTGGCTTCCTGTACTTATAAAAAGCAAGATTATGCTTGCCAGTTATAGTTGCACCCATTCTATATTCTAATGTCCATAGTATATCTCCATAGTATATCTTTTGGATCTCTAGTTTAGACCCAAGTTCTGGCTTTCTGGTTACCCTTCATCTCAAATGGCCCTTACCACAGACAACTCAGAAACTTCTGTTAGAGTTCTAGTTATACTTTAACTAAGACCCCGCTCCTCAGATTCAGAGCAGCAGATAGGGATAATATTATCATTATTACAGGGTGATCCGCAAACCTGACCCCTGACCCTGCTAGGCCTATCGGAACAAATAAAGGATTTTTGGTACAGTACTCAACTCCACAAGTCCTGGAAAGTCTCCTGCAGCTGTCTATAAAAATAGATTAAGGCATAAAGGAAAGAAAAATGGAATAATACTGTGGTTTTTCACGTCCTTGAATCTATGCAGATTGTAGCATCCAGGTTGTCTGCTGAAGAAAAATAAAAGCAAGAAAATTCTGGACTGTGTTTATATTGTGGTGCGAAAGGCCCCAAGAAGTTGGGAAATTTCAAGGGCTGGTAAAACACTACTACAAGCTGCGGTCCTCGGCTACAGAAAGTATAACTTTACATGCAGGTCTACTAGTCGGAGGAACCCATGTTAGCAGTGCACACACACACACATACACACACACACACACACACACACACCCTCACTAGCCATGTGCAATAGTGTACCTCCAACTATACACCAAACCCACACATCTCTGTTCATTTAAATATATCTACCCCTAAAAACAAATCTAATTTGATCTGATTTATGACACAGCTAAGTGAATCATTGTGTTTATCTCATGTCACATCCCACGTCCCTATCAACATTCTACATCAACACAGCGGTCCTCCTGTGTAATTGTGCTCCAGAAATTAAATTGCAGTCCTGTAAAAATAGGTACACAATGTTAGGCTGCCCGTCTGATAATGAACTTGCAGAACTGATTGAAGAGGTCTTCACCTATAGCAGCCTCATAAACCCCTATAGTAGGGCTTTATGCGCTCACAGGTACTCGGATGCCCCCAGGACTTTACTCTTAATGTAGTGTAAGTTCATTAACAACACCGCAGCGGCAGAGGCCCGAGGAGGAGGATGTATAGATGGTAACGGATGGTCAGACGTAAGCCGAGGTTAGGGGTCACAAGCAAGCAGAATAGTCAACTAACATGCCAAAGGGTCAGGGTCCCCAGCACGAGAGCAGAATCCAGAAACAAGCAATAGGGTCACAACAGGAGGTCCAATAGTAAACGGGCAGAGTATCCACAGGAACACTGGGACAAACAGGAACAGGACAGGAGCAGGTCAGCAACAGTTGTGTTGCCGGGGCTCACAACTCGGCGTCCGTCCATTGCCCAAGCAATGGTCGGAAGTTACAGAGGCGACTGGACATTACAGAGGCAACAGGAACACTGCATCACTGGCTTGTTAAAGTCAGTTTTAGTGTAAAAGGGAAGATTGGCCATCTCACGATTACTCTACACTTTATTTAAAATAATAATTATTTACATCTGTCTTTTTCTGTATTTGACATTTCATCATCTAGTTTAATATATATATATGACGTTTTGAGACACCAATGTATACTTTATGTGTATTTTATGCATTGTTTGTGTATTAAATTTGAAAGGGAAAATAAAATTAGAATACAAGTTGTCCTAACATATAACGGCAACTTTAAAGATTCCAAAACACATATGGAAAAGTGCCCATAGTGAGACAGAATGTAAAATGTTTCTATTATAAGAATCTCAAAACTCTGAAAGTTTATAATTAGCCAGATGAAAAAGTGAACTTTTTAAAGCAGATGAATAAATCAGCACCCAGAGCAGTTTGTTGAATGATGTAATTATATAATATTGTTTTTATACCCTAGAGGGATTTCACTAGCATACTGTATAAATAGAATATAAAAGCACCCATATAATCTGTCTCTAACATGACACAAGGGCGGGAACAGGACGTGCTCTATGGTATGTTAGCTATTACTAGGTCATGTTACACTGCAACAGGGCTATTATATATTTATTTCACATATAGACTTGAAAATATTTGGGATGTTTCTTCAGACATTTGTAGGTGTAAGTCAGCAGCAACACAGCACCATGTACTATGTAGGTAGGAAATGATCTCTCACTACAATTTCTGATTGTACATTTGAATGAAGAATCATTAACAATTTGCATGTTTTACAAAACATTTTTGGTTATAATGGTTGCAGATCACTAAAGAGATAAACTTGTCTCCTGTCTACTTGAAAATATTGGTTTGTAAAGAGTGCAATTTTGGTTTAAGAAGCCTAAATATTAAATATATAATACAAATATGTACATTTTATGCAGATAGTTTATTGAATACCTGCAAAATATGCAAACGTGCACTTCATTCCATTATGTACTAAAAATTACTTTACATTGATTACAAAAAAATGAGATCTCCTTAGATAATGCTTGTTTGAACCTCATTTATTTCTTAAATAAATCATAAGTCAAACAGATGTTTCCTTTATCATGTACTGACCATATTGTACTGCAGTGTACTATAAATATGGACAATTGACTAAGTAACTATTATTTTGGAGGGGTGCCTTGAAAAAATTTGGAGACTCTAAGGGTGCCGCGAACTGCAAAAGTTTGGGACCCACTGGTGTAACCTATATAATACAGTATAATGTGACTGCAGATTTACACCAATCCTGCCAGTCCTAGTATTTGTATTTCAGCAATGACAATTAGCAATGGAGCAATGGAGCTCTCCTCTTTGTGTGTGACCTATATAACACCGAACCATTTTAATTCAAATTTACACCAACCCTGCCAGCACTAGTATTTGTATATCAGCAATGACAATTAGCAATGGAGCTCTCCTCTTTGTGTGTTACCTATATATGTCCCCAATTGTAAAGCGCTACGGAATATGTTGGCGCTATATAAATAAATGATGATGAATGATGATGATATAACACTATACATTATGGGACTGCAGATTTAGAAGACCAAGCCTGCCAGTTCTATTAATTCTATTACAGCAATGACAATTAGCAATGGAGCTCTCCTGAATGTCACTGTAGACTTTGAAGAACACTGCTACCTCCTCCTCTTTCTATTCTACCTATGACACTGCCCAACTGCTCTACAAACTAGCAATAACTATGGTGACCCTTCTATGTCCTTCTGTGAAATGGCGCTGGATCTCCGTGGAGGGCCGTACTTATAGAATCCAAAAATTGCAAGATCCGTGATCTGACGACATAACAATGACGTTTTCCCTCGTTTTCAATTCCACGCTCGGCTCGGTACTCGGATCTGCTAAGTTCGGGTGTGTTCGGTTCTCTGGGAACCGAGCCTGAGCATCTCTACTTTCATTATGCTGCTATGCTACTATGAACTGTGTGTATGGTTCATAACACTGTAAAAATATTCACTTCAGAGGCAATGCCTATTATTGTTTTTGATCCCTCCCCCCACAAAAATGTAATCTTTGATTTAGAATGAAATACATTTTTTTTAATTTGTACAATATTACACCTTGCTACAAATTATGTTTTTATTATTATTAATTCTTTTGCATGCCAACTGAGTTTGCAATCTAGTTTTGTTGATGCATGGAACACACACAGACTAGGAATCACATGCATTAGCTTCCAAAGATGCATAGGAAACAACACACACAAGGAAAAATGCTTTTAAGCTGTATATTCAGTCAAACGCATCTATAGATGCATCCAGCTGTACATCACTAAGCATGTGAAAGATGTATTTCACACATACATATGCTTAACTCAACCTATAGCAAACAGGTGCAGTTAGTTTGGCAGAATTAGAATGTACAGTAAGGCGTATGCTGCATTTTTACATAGAGACAACTCACACTAAACAAACAATTCATTATATTATATTGTTTATGAATAGGGTACGGTTACCTTAACAATGTGTAAGTATTGTGTACTACGACTGCACCATTAAGAATGAATAAACCACTTGTTTCCCCTGCATATAAACTACTTATTGTCTATGTCTTGGTGACTGTGGCTGTAGCATTAACAACAAATAAATACACTTGTTTTCCGTGCGTATTAAGACCTCCTTGTCTATGTCTTGTTTACTGCGACTGCCCCACGTCTTCAATTAATTTAATTAAAGTCAGGGCCGGACTGGCCATCTGGCACTTCTGGCAAATGCCAGAAGGGCCGATGGCTGGATGGGCTGGCCCGACTCCTCCCGTCTTCTTGGTGGCTGGTTCCTCCCCAGGGCCGCGATTTTTGCTGGGGGTGCCACGATTTTCGGAGGGGGGGTCGCGGGGGTGCCGCGATTTTTGGGGGGGTCGCGTTGGTGCCCTCATTCTTGCATGGGGGGGTTAAGAGTGTGGAATAGTCATGGGGTGCTGGGACAGGGGGGTGAGATAGCCAGGGGGTGCTGGGAGAGGGGGTGAGAGCCAGGGGGTGCTGGGAGAGGGGGTGAGAGAGCCGAAGGGGGTGCTGGGAAAGGGGGTGAGAGAGCCAAAGGGGGTGCTGGGAAAGGGAGTCAGAGAGCCAAAGGGGAAGAGGTGCTGTGAGAGGGGTGAGAGAGCCAGGGCGTGCTGGGAGAGGGGGTGAGAGAGCCAGGGGGTGCTAGGAGAAGGGGTGAGAGAGCCAGGAGGTGCTGGGAGAGGGGGTGAGAACCACGGGGTGCTGGGAGAGGGGTTGAGGGAGCCGAAGGGGGTGCTGGGAAAGGGGGTGAGAGAGCCAAAGGGGAAGAGGTGCTGTGAGAGGGGTGAGAGAGCTAGGGGGAAGGGGGCGCTGGGAGAGGGGGTGAGAGAGCCAGGGTGGTAGAGGGTGCAGGAAGAGGAGTGAGAGAGCCGGGGGGTAGAGGGTGCAGGAAGACGTGTGAGAGAGCCAGGGGAGTAGGTGGTACAGGAAGATGTGTGAGAGCCAGCAGAGAAGGTGGTGCAGGGGGTTAAGTGAGAGGGACAAAGCAGAAGATCATGCAGGGACATAGGTAAAAGAAAGTGTAAAGGGAGAGACATTTTAAGATTGGGAATGTCAGGGATGCAGCCATCATAAAATGCAAGTAGTAATGAAGAATGGAAATGCACAGAGGGGACAAGTGTTAAAAAAAATAAAAAATCAAGCCTTCATACTCCATTCACTTATATTTTCTATACCCCCACTCCTAAATTTCTGCTTCGACCACTGCTCTCTATTCCTGCTCCTGACTGCCTGTGTGAGCTGACAGCTGCTGATCCCTCCTCGCCCAGCGCGCCCAGTAGGAGAACAGAACACAGGATGCCATAATCAGGTAAGTTCATATATTTTCTTGTGTGCAATATGTTTCTAACCATCCTTTCTTGAACTGGGGACACTACAGCGTATCCAATAATGTTTAACACTATGTATTGCTCATTATTGCGCTGTAATGTTTTTTGCATATTTATCTGTACAGAGATTTTTAATTAAGAGGAAAAAACATTGCTTGCCATAAATTTTATCTGTAATTGTGTCAATATATCTATTTTTGTTTGCATTGTAAATAACGAATTAAGCTGCTCTTGGGACTCACACTCAGTATCTGATATGCTGTACCAATTTTTATTTGTGAATGAGTTTTTGTCTGAGCTTTACTAATGATTTGGGGGCATGACTATGGCATAATGTTATTTGGGGTCACGATTGTGGCATAATATGATTTGGAGGCACTGTTGTGACATAATATGATTTGTGGGCACTACTGTATGGTATATGTTTTGGGGGCACTACTATGCCATAATATGATTTGTGGGCACTTCTGCATGACCAAATATGAATTGAGGGTAATAATATGACCTTGGGGCACTACGATGTGGCATAATATGAACTGGGCACACTACGGTGTGGCATCATATGAACTTCTGCCAAAGGCAAGTCTTTCATTGTTGAATATGATGGGAGCCCAAAGAAGTTGCTGTATCAGGGCCCAAAATTCCTCTTGTCAGCCCTGCCTGTGAGTCAAGGGGGAAGACGTCTCCAGGTAAATAATCTAAATGTTTCCTATCTAATCAAACTGATGGATCACATCCAATTATTTCTCACCCACCTCCTCTATCCTCCTTAATTTATATACTGTGTTATTTAAAATGAATAGAAAAGACGCATATTCAATTACTGTAGTAAAACAAAAATATTTTTCTCTGGCATTTTGCTGTAGATGGAAATACTTTTAATGCGGCCGTGTGGGTTCAACTGATTATTCAATAGTTATGTTTTTTTTAGATATATGTTAGTTTTATTTCATGTGGAATGATTCATGAAAATTCTGCCATTACTATTTAATTGAGGGAAAAGGGTACCTGTTACCTATATGTGTGTGTAAGTTCTCTGTTCATTGTTGCTATTTTGTGGGAGATTTGAAAAAAGCAAAACATTGTTTCCTACAGTGGCGTCTGTATAATTGGTGGTATTGCTGTAGTATGGGGTGGCGTGCTGGTGGCAATGTTGTAGTGTGTTTGGTGCTTAGTATTGCTAATAAGTAGGAGAGGGTATTGCTATAATGTGGGGGGTGACACTGGACGCTGTAATGTCGGGGGTGATGCCGGTTGCTGTAATGTGGGGGGTGATGCTGGACGCTGTAATGTGGGGAGTGATGCTGGATGCTGTAATGTGGGGGGAGATGCTGGACGCTGTAATGTGGGGGTTGATGCTGGACGCTGTAATGTGGGGGGTGATGCTGGATGCTATAATGTGGGGGGTGATGCCGGTTGCTGTAATGTGGGGGGTGATGCCGATTGCTGTAATGTGGGGGTGATTGATGTAGTATGAGTGTGTGTGGGGGGTTATTTATTGCTGTAATTTGGGTACTAATAATGTATTGTCATGGTATTTATTGATGTAATTAGGGTGCTAATAATGTAATGTTGAGGGTCATTAGGAGAAATAAATACCCCCCCCCACACACTCATACTACATCATGTTGTACTGCGCCAGCATCAGTGTGCAACAATATAGTGCATGGAGCCCACAACACGTGGGCCTGTGTGCTTTAAATGCC
The DNA here is from genome assembly GCF_038048845.1 of Mixophyes fleayi. NCBI lineage: Eukaryota > Metazoa > Chordata > Amphibia > Anura > Limnodynastidae > Mixophyes > Mixophyes fleayi. The sequence goes on from NC_134408.1 coordinate 15,573,289, forward strand.
AGGGCTGATTTTTAGTCCCAGTCCGGCCCTGATTAAAGTAATTGAATATATAAGTACATTGAAGCAAACAGATTAATGTAACATTAAATCTTTATTGCAATAATAAAATAAATAATATGAAAATTAAATCAACTTACAAAAACAAACAATTGCAACAAGCGGTAAATTAGCTTGCACTGTACTCCTTAGTTTTGCCCAGGGCACATCAGGTGACAGCTAACTAATGATGGATGCTTTTCAGGTATGCCCAGGTCAGTTTTCTCCCGAGCTCCAACTTGATTGGGTTGTCTACATGTTCAGCATCCAAGCAGGAGAAAAAGCAGATAGTTAAGTGTGACAATAAACAAATATTATTTGCTAAATATCAAACTTTGCCACAAATATGGAGTTCCATTCTTCACTGATGAAAAATTGTGTGTACATATTTTTAGTTTATCCTTTCATTATGACTGTATGTTAAGAATATATATATATATGTTAAGAATATCTAAATTATAGGTTTTTAGTATCTGCATTCTTAATTTATACGATTGTGCCTAAAAGCACCAATTATACATTGGACTATATAGCAAAATGTACCCAACCAAATACAACAGTAAGTATGAAGATATTTTTTTTTGGTGAAAATAAAAAGCATAATACCACATGACACCATTTGTGTGACACGCAGTCTGCAAGTGTTTTCTACACATATTCAAGAATGTGTTAATGTTAGACTCAATGAAGGTCATCAAACTGACCCCAGTCCATAAAATGTGTATTTCCAAGCCGTGACATACTCTCCATCTAATCCTTTGTTTAAATGAATGCTTTAAAATGCATTATTAAAATTATTGTTTTTAAATTCTTAGTAAATACACATTAGCAAAATATAAAACAGCATTGTTTATGTGGAGGACATTATACATCATACTGCAAATAGATTGACTTAATTCTCAACACAGTCTGGCAACAATTATACCATAGAAAGTACAATACACATTTTTGCAATATTGGTGGTCCTCTGGTCTGGCATAGATGTAGGTCTACATACTATGTGCTGTGGTCCAATCCAATGTGTTAAAGTCCAAATAAAGTCACGTCAATATATATAGACATACAATTCAGAGGAGGCCAATGCATTGAAGTCCACATTCAGTCCAGTCCAGTGTGTACATGTCCGGTCCGAATTGCAGATATCCACCAAATCCAGTTTTCTCTATCATTGTCTTCAATTTCCATACTCAATAAACTAAATACATAAACAGATTCATTCAGCACTTCTGCCTTACAGCACTGGGGTCATGAGTTCAATTCCCGACCATGGCCTTATCTGTGTGGAGTTTGTAGGTTCTCCCCGTGTTTGCATGGGTGTCCTCCAGGTGCTCCGGTTTCCTCCCACACTACAAAAACATAATAGTACGTTAATTGGCTGCTAGCAAATTGACCCTAGACTGTAGGCTCCAATGGGGCAGGGACTGATGTGAGTGAGTTCTCTACACAGCGCTGCGGAATTAGTGGCGCTATATAAATAAATGGTGATGATGATGATTTGTAGTCAATGTTGCCTTACTCCCATTGCCTAAATAATTCATACACACATATGAACATGCAGTGTAACCTGAATCTAACCACAGAGTCTGTCTATGAAGGATTACTGAAGACCTTACCACTTTGCAAAGTGAATGTACATTCACAATATTGGACAACCTGCTTTGCATTTTCATGCCTTTGTATATATTGAGATCTTCCTGCAACAAGACTCTTGCTTTAACTCTTGGAGTCGCCGAGTGATTACAAGGTGTAATACGGCTTGTGACAAAGTATGACTAAAGGAACCAGTTTAGTCTTAGTGGTGGTGAGTGCAAACGCATCTTCTGTTATTTATCCGGTTATTTCTCTTGGCTGCAAGGGAACCTCTAAGCAGCCAAATTGACAGTGCAGTGTGATCACAAGCTTGCATTGCAGCAAATTATCTGTAGAGGGGTCTATGGTTGGCAGAAGCCTCTTGATTGGCTTCCTGCACTTTTAAAAAGTAAGTTTATTCTTGCCAGATATAGTTGCACCCATTCTATATTCTAATCTCCATAGTATATCTCCATAGTATATCTTTTGGATCTCTAGTTTAGACCCTAGTTCTGGCTTTCTGATTACCCTTGATCTCAAATGACCCTTACCACAGATAACTCAGAAACTTCTGTTAGAGTTCTAGTTATACTTTAACTAAGACCCCGCTCCTCAGATTCAGAACAGCAGATAGGGATAATATTATCATTATTACAGGGTGACTCGCAAACCTGACCCCTGACCCTGCTAGGCCTATCGAAACAAATATAGGATTTTTGGTACAGTACTCAACTCCACAAGTCCTGGAAAAGTCTCCTGCAGCTGTCTATAAAAATAGATTAAGGCATAAAGGAAAGAAAAATGGAATAATACTGTGGATTTTCACGTCCTTGAATCTATGCAGATTGTAGAATCCAGGTTGTCTGCTGATGAAAAATAAAAGCAAGAAAATTCTGGACTGTGTTTATATTGTGGTGTGAAGGGCACCAAGAAGTTGGGAAATTTCAAGGCCTGGTAAAACACTACTACAAGCTGCGGTCCTCGGCTACAGAAAGTATAACTTTACATGTAGGTCTACTAGTCGGAGGAACCCATGTTAGCAGCGCGCACACACACACACACACACACACACACATACACACATACACACACACACACACACACACATACACACACACATACACATACACACACACACACATACACACACACACACATACACACACACACACACACACACACACACACCCTCACTAGCCATGTGCAATAGTGTACCTCCATCTATACACAAAACCCACCCATCTCTGTTCATTTAAATATATCTTCCCACATAAATAAATCTATTTTGATCTGATTTATGACACAGCTAAGTGCATCATCTCATGTCACGTCCCACGTACCTATCAACATTCCGCATCAACACAGCCGACCTCCTGTGTAATTGTGCTCCAGAAATTTACAGGCAGACCTGTAATAATAGGTACACAATACATCATTCCTGATGTTACAGAGGCAACTGGAACACTGCATCACCGGCTTGTTAAAGTCTGTTTTAGTGTAAAAGGAAAGATTGGCCATCTCACGATTACTCTACAGTTTATTTAAAATAATAAATATTTACATCTCTCTTTTTTTGTATTTAATATTTCATCATCTAGTTTAATATTTATATGAACATTTTAGAGACACCAATGTATACTTTATGTGCATTTTATGCATTGTTTGTGTATTAAATTTGAAAGGGAAAATAAAATTACAATACAAGTTCTCCTAACATATAAAGGCAACTTTAAAGATTCCCAAACACATATGTAAAAATACTCATAGTAAGATAGAATGTAAAGTGAAAGTTTATAATTGGCCAGATGAAAAAGTAAACTTTTTTAAAGCAGATGTGTAAATCAGCACCCAGAGCTGTTTGCTGAGTGAGTAATTATATAATATTTCATTTTACCCTAGAGGTTTTTCCATTAACACACTGTATAAGGAGAGTATAAAATCACCCATATAATCTGTCTCTAACATGACACAAGGGCTGGAACAGGACGTGCTCTATGGTATGTTATTATTAGTAGGTCATTTTACACTACAACAAGAGTATTATATATTTACCTCACAGATACTATACAAAATATGGGGAATATTTCTTCAGTCATTTGTAGGTGTAAGTCAGCAGCAACACAGCTCTGGGTACTATGTAGATAGGATATGAGCTATCACTATAATTTCTGATTGTCATTTGAATGGAGAATCCTTAACAATTTGCATATTTTCCAATACATTTTTGGTTATAATGGTTGCAGATCACTAAAGAGGTAAAGTTTTCTTCTGTCTATTTCAAAATATTGGTTTGTAAAGAGTGCAATTTTGGCTTAAGAAGCCTATATATTAGGTATATAATACAAATACGTACATTTTATGCAGGTAGGTTATTAAATACCTGCTTAATATTTCCCCTATCATAACCAAAGACAAACTCTAGCCTCCAACCATCCACAGGCTAATCCTAACCCAACGAATGAGTCTTACCTAGCAGCAGTGAGAGCTGGCATCTGACCAGTAGCAGAGTTGAGTGAGGAAGGTGTTATATAGTTATATAGTTAGTAAAGTTTAGAAAATACAGAGCTCTATCAATTCAACCTCTTATAAATTCTATTTGTGTTTATCCAGGGGAAGACAAAACAAAAACCCTAGTGTGGCAGTTGTCTGTTTAGCTTCATAGAAAAGCAATTGCTTCCTGACCACAAAAATGTTGATCAGATAAATTCAATATATATGACTTCCACAAATTATAACTACATATAATATTTCTTATAAGAAAGGCATCCAATCCATGTTTAACTTCTGTTAGTGAATTTACCTCCACCACCTCATGTGGTATTGAATTCCACAGCTTAACCACCCTTACAGAAAAGAATCCTTCCTATGCTCATGGTGAAACCATATTTCTTACATTTATAAATGATGCCTTCTTGTCCTCTTTATTATCCTTGGTACAAAAAATGTGTTAGACAAAACTTTCTAATGTCCTGAAATATATTTATACATATTAATTAGTTCACCTGTAAGGCATTTTTCTAATCTATTTTTATAATTTAACCTTTGTATTCCCATTAATAATGACCTAGCTTTCCTTTTAATCTTCTTGTGTCCTATGACCCTCAAGTGCCCAAGATTGTATCTGATATTCAATGCAAGAGATCTTAACATACCATGGCAAAACTATGTTAACATCTCTTGCATTTATGATCCCCATTTATTTGTTCAATATAATTGATACTTTTGTCCTAATATGCTAATAAAAATTCTACTTATAAAGCTAAATGCATTAACAAACTGAAATATATGCAAGTTGCCTTTAAAGGAAATTAGTTTGACTTAAATCAAAAATTAATAAAGGTTTAGAATTACTTAAACGCTATATAGTCGACAAAACTTTAGCATGAGGAAATGTAACAATATAGTTTGTTATTTTATGTGATATGGATGATGAAATACATACAAATATATCTGTAGCATGAGGCACAAGGACACCCCCTTGCGGTTGGAATAAATTAAGTAAAATGGTGCTTTGCTGTAAGAGCCATGAAACTCAGCAGCGCTCCCACAAGAACTGGTTTTGGCAAACTCTAGAAAAATTTTAGGAAATACTGGAACAAATTCCTGATAAAATATAATATACCACACTATGGACTTTAATAACAGAACATTGCATATTTACTCAGATTAATGTACAATTGCGAGCAAGGGTTTGTTGCCCTCTTATGATATATTGTATGATGCTTTATAGGGTTATTAGTTTAACTGGGGTCTTTGAGGGTGAAATGTAGAACCTAATGACACATTTTTTTTGCAACATAAATATCCATGTAACAATGTAACTATATGTAACATATATGTAATTACTGTCACATCTGGTACAAAGCCCTTGTATACACTGCAACAATTACATTACATTACATTAATTATTAACAGAATAGGACCCCATAGCTTTAGTCTCTTTATTTTATCTTACTTGTGTGTTCATTTTTACATTAACAGACCAAAGAATAAGCAACTTTTTTAAAAAAAGAAACAGTTTTCTATTAGAGTTCCATCATTTGTTTAATGCAGTCATTATGGTTCAGATGAATACACATTACATTCACTGTCAGCTTTATCCTGTTTTAAAAGCACTCTGACAACTGAAAAAATACATAAGTGACATTAATATATGTAAAATATCCTGTAAAATATTTTCTTATATTTTGGTGAATTTGAATCTCATCACTTATATTTGGAGAGTAGTGATGTCACACGTGTCACATGATCATTTTTAAAATGTTCAATGATGTCTGACTATATGTAAAAGTAAAACACACCTGGAGAGGAGGATCGCCTTATATAAACATCTTGCTGTATTTTGTATTAAAACTTATCAGGAATAATGTATGCCCCTACTGTACAGCACAATGTATATTAGATGTCACTTCGGAGCAGCCTTGAAAAAGTGGGGATGTTGCCAATAGCAACCAATCAGATTCTAGCTTTCTTTTATTTAGAACCTTCTACAAAATAACAGCTAGAATCTGATTGGTTGCTATAGGCAACATCCCCACTTCTTCAAACCCGCAGCTTAGTAAATCTAGCCCTTAGTGCTTTATTTGGTCAAGAAACTTCTCAGTGGATTATAATATCCTTATATTGTACAGTAGAAGTATATCAGAAGTTCTGTGACCTCTATAAAACTATGTTGCCCGTTGTCTCATCATTTTATGTGATCATGGATCTTCTCAGTCGTTTTTAATCTCTTATATTTACAGCAAGTGGTGCTTTATTCTAATAATAATTTATTACATCATATTATTATTTTCTTGCAGAATGATGACAGAATCTCATGGACAACGACACGTCTATTATAGGATTCCACATTTTGCCATTTTCCATAAAAGCTGATTATAAACCTCTTATTTTCAGTCTCTTTTTCTTACTTTATCTGATTGGAATACTGGTGAATATAATTATAATTACAGTTATATGTTTGGATTCTCATTTACACACCCCCATGTATCTATTTCTCTGTAACTTGTCCTTTGTAGACATGTGTTACACAACAGTAACTGTCCCTAAACTACTAGATATATTACGGTCTGGGAATAGCAGAGTTTCCTTCCCAGAATGCTTCACTCAGATGTACTTCTACTGCATAGCGGCCAGCACAGAGGTTACACTTTTATTTGTGATGGGGTACGACCGATACATTGCGATCTGTCATCCATTACACTATCACTATATACTGAGCAAGAAAATCTGTATCCTGCTAACGATTATCATTTGGTTCTGTGCATGTTTAAATTCAATGTTATTTATATTTTCAGTCCTTAATATGTCATTCTGTCATTCTGTTACTATTCATAAGTTTTTCTGTGAGCCTAAAGCCCTGGTAGACATCTCCTGTTCTGGCTCCAACATGTTTTATATCATCGTATATGTTGACATAGTGTTAATTGGTGTTTGTCCATTCCTGAGCAATGTGATGTCATATATAAAAATCATCAGTGTTATATTGCGTATTCAATCAAAGGATGGAAGAAGAAAAGCTTTCTCCACCTGCTCATCCCACCTCAGTGTCATGATCATCTACTATGTTATCTGTATATCTGTATATATGATACCACCATCAGACCAACACAATTTATTAGAACAGATCTTGACTGTGTTTTATACAACAGTTATACCCATGGTAAATCCTCTCATATACAGTCTACGTAATAATGAAATAAAGAGATCTCTTCATAGATTAGTGGCTGAGCTGGTGCCTCCACATTAGTTTTTACTTAAAATATTTCCTATATGCCTATCTGCATGTACATTCATATCTATGTTCTGGTAACTGCTCTGGTTGACGGCTGATTCATACAAAAAACAGTATCAGTGCCCATTAGGCAGGAAAGAATGTTTTCTGAACTGTAGCCATAGTGAGTTCTCGCATGGTCCTATTGTGGTCCCACATGGTCTTATCCCTGGGTTCAGAGGCTCACAGGGATTTAGAAATCTGTAGATTTGTGATACTGAAGATCTTAAGATTTACCTTCATATTGATCCTGGTTCATGGTGAACATAACTTACCCAACGAACATATGATTTTAAACATCAAGTTGAGGAAGACATCACCCACACATCCATGGTTGCTGCTTGAAGCAAAACATTACTTCTAGTGGATTGCCCCACCACTTTGAGTGACAAACATTCCCACCCAGTTATATACAGTTATCTACATGTGCCTACAGTAATGTTCTACTGGTCAAAGTCACCGCCAGAATGAATATTATGAACTATACGTCTTCAATAAAGCCGTTCAGTAACAAATCTGTTGGCCTGGGCAATCTTTTATTAGGCATGCTGGAGGTAGGTGCTATATATTAGCCTGATCGTATTTTGCTCACGGCCTTCAATATTCCACAGGTTGGTATATTGGAGAACAGAGCCAGTACAAAGTACAAAGAAGCGCAGATCACCTTGGGTACCAGTGTTTTATTTATATACTCGGGATAATTTATACCATAAGACTCATGTTTTTAAGCACAGTTCCATTTTCAGCACACTATGCCTGCATTCGATCACACCCAGAAGAGCACTTTCATGATGTATCTGCACAAATGATCAGTAAATTGTTTTACTATGACCTATGAGTATGGTTCACAACACTTCAAAAACAAAGTCACTTCAAAGTATCGCCTACTATTGTGTTTGATTTCTCTCACAACAATTTAAACTTTTCCTTTATTATACTTTTTTGACCGTGATTTAAATATTTTAAAATTTACAAAGGGAAATTCTCTCTTTGTTCCAAGTGCCATAATATTTAAGCAAAAACTCTAGAGTCTAATTAGTTCATATATTACAAAAAGTAAATTATACTTACCTTGGATGTGCCATTTGCAGAATCCATCTGTAACTATGGTCCCACACAACAATCCTCTCTCCTTTTACCGCTCAGACTATTTAATGTGAATAGAAAGTTTACAGGGTAAGCGCAAGAACAACCACTTGGCTCAATGTCAAGCAGCAGCTGCAAGGGCAAATAAAGTATTGGCATGCATAAAAAGGGGCATAGTTGCAAGAGAAGACAGTGTAATTTTGCCAATGTATAAATCGTTGGTAAGATCTCATCTTGATTATGGAGTACAGTTCTGGGCACTACTCTATAAAAAAGATATTTTGGAACTAGAAAGGGTTCAGAGAAGGGCAACAATATTGATAAAGGGTATGGAGTCATTAAGTTATGAGGAAAGCTTAGCCAGTTTAGGCATGTTTTTTTTTTAGAAAAGGGGTGTCTAAGAAGAGATATGATTACTATGTACAAATATATATAGGGCCAACGCAGAGAACTTTCATGGGAACTTTTTACCCCAAGGACTATACACAGGACACGCGGTCACCCCCTATAGTTAGAGGAGAGGAAGTTTCACAACCAGCAAAGGAAGGGGTTCTTTACAATAAGGGCAGTCAAGATATGGAAATCATTGCCAGGAAAGGTTGTGATGGCAGATTCAATAGATATGTTTAAGAAAGTGTATCCAGGGATACAACCTTTAATTAAAATTAAAGGGAAAGTAGTGGATATAGGGATAAAATAGGACTGCAATATTGGGTCTGGAAGGATACTTTGTATATTGAACTCAATTCATAACATTTGTTTTTATTTAGGGTGAATGTATCGTTACGTTTTCAGACTTTAAATACATTGCTTTGTAGAATGTGTACAATATTATGCACTTGCTCTAAATTATGCTTCTATTGTTATTAATTGATTTGTATATACCTTATGCAGTACTACACAGATCTGTACACAGGCACAATTTCTATGCTCATCTGAGCTTACAATCTAGTCATTTGGTGCCTGGAACACATGGATTCTTGCACGCAGCTCTGTGAGCCACGGGCAAAAATCTGTGTTAAAATTACCGTATTCACGGTAATAATGCGCAGCTATTACCATAGTGGTGGTAATAATGCGTAACCTGCGTTGTTCTAAAGAACAACTCGGGCAATTGAATCTGCCCCATAGAATTTATGTATAATGAAACAAACAGAAACTTTATTACAATAATAAAATAGCAAAAACGAAAAACTGCAGCTACCTATCTGACAATGGATGCCTTCCAGGTGTGAGGATTCAACACCAGCTCCAGATGTCAGCTGACAGAAAACAGTAGAAACACCTTCTCTACATTCCTGTAATCAGCACTCTGCTAAGAACATTGATCTAGCAGGTCACCTCACATGAACTCAGCTTTCCTTACTCTGCAATCAGCCCTTCAGTGAAAAGGTCAAGTCAATCACAACATCTATCTCACTTGTTTGAAGCTTTTTTAAGTCCATCAGTTTTACAATACATTTGCAGGAACAAAGTTTTGTTTTGGATCTCTCTGCTTGTAATTTGAGGGAGATTTCTTTTGTTTGACTGTGCATCATTATTCTACCTTTTCTAATCCCTTGACTTCGGCTTTGTTCATCATTATTTTAGCATCTACAATCCTTTCACTTCAGTTTGTACCTCAGTAGCAGTCCTCTCAGGACTGAGCGACTTGGTCAGAAGTGGTGTGTGTGCCAAGTGGTTCTGTCCTGGAAGCTGCCAGCACCTTGACATCAGGTACTCCAAGGCCAGTTCTCTCCGGAGCTCTGGGTTGATTGGGTCATCCTTGTTTGTGTCATCTGAGGAGAAAAAAGAAATATTTAAGTGTGACAATATTCAAATATTATTTTTTACATTTCAAACAGTGTTGAAAAACTTTGTGTACATATTTTTAGTTTTTCCTTTTATTTAGACAATATGTTTAGAATCTATAAATTATATTTTTTTAGGTTCTTAATTTATATACTTCTGCCTAAAAGCACTAATTATACTTTGGCAGACTATACAGAAGAATGCAACAAGTCTGTCCCCATGGGCATAATATGCTGAAACTTCGGTGGATTACACTACTTTGCCACATTTGGTCTATTTGTGATAACTGATGTTTTTGTTAGCTCATAAGCCTGTATCTTACATAATGCAAAAGTTTGAGAATGACATGGTTTTTATATAAATACTGCACTTGACTTCATTATTTCTACAAGGTTAAATCCTTCAAAATATGTAGTGATTTAAATAAAAAATCAAGATAATCTCCAAAGTTACTAGAGATGGTCACTGACCCCCGTGTTTTGGTTTTGTATTGGGTTTTGGATCTGGATTACCGTCGTGTTTTGGTTTTGCAAAACCGCCCTTGCGTGTTTTGGTTTTGGTTTTGGTTTTGTTTGGTTTTGTTTTGCTATTTTGTTGGAAAATCAATGTTTTTGGGCCTAAAATAACCAAATTTAGTGGTACACCTGTTTCTTGGATAAGTAATGTAATTGTAAAGCTAATAAATTATCAAAAAAACAGTTTAATTCCTAGTAGGTAGGCCTTCATTAATTCTACACACAAACCAGATTGTCTTCCTCTCCATCTATGCATATTGGCAATGCAGCCATCGTCTTTGGGTGTATATTACACCCTACACTTATAGTTAAATATGTAAAGAAATGGACAAAGGCAGTTTGGTTTCTGTCTCTCTAGGCCCCCCTCCAGTTGTAGAAAATACAAAAAAATTCAGCCTTTGAAGACTGTACAATATTAATTGAAATGGACAAAGGCAGTTTGGTTTCTGTCTCTCTAGGCCCCCCTCCACTTGTAGAAAATACAAAAAAATTCAGCCGTTTTAGACTGTACAATATTAATTGAAATGGACAAAGCCAGTTTGGTTTCTGTCTTTCTAGGCCCCCCTCCACTTGTAGAAAATACAAAAAAATTCAGCCGTTACAGACTGTACAATATTAATTGAAATGGACAAAGCCAGTTTGGGGTCAGTCTGTGTATGATACCCTACCCATAATTATAAATTGCCAAAACAGCAGCCTTTCAAGACGGTACGTGATATGGAAATGCCACAAGTCCCTTTCCTCTTTGGGGGTAGATTGAACCCTAGACTTAAATAGAAAGTTTTGAAAAGATGTTATCGTCATCATCTGGATCTTCATCCTCACCCTCATCAGTGTGTACGTCATCATCACAGACTATCAATTCATCGCCGCTTGAATCCGCCATTAGAGAACAGTCAGTGCTTGGATGTCTTTGATGGTAAAGGCCTTCCTCGTGGAAGCTGTAGTTCATTTTTATAAACATCATTTTCTCCACATTTTTGGGAAGTAACCTTCTATGGCGATCACTGACTAAGTTCCCGGCTGTGCTGAACACTCGTTCAGAGTACACACTGGAGGGTGGGCAGCTTAGGTATTGCAAAAGCAAGTTTGTACATGGGTTTCCAAATGGCCTGCTTTTCCTCCCATTAAGAAAAGGGACTGTCTGACATATCCATATCAATTATCTCTTGAAAATAATCCTCCACCATCCTTTGCATGTTTATACTAGTATTGGATGGAGTTATGGGCAAGGTGACACATTTTTTAGAAAAATCCTTCAAACCAGCCCAGATGTTAAATTGTTTGGGTCTGCCCCTTGCGTCTTCCCTGCTTCTTTTTGGGAAATATTATTTTTTACGAGCAGCAGCAGCTTGAGAAAGTGAAGGAGGACACGTAGTCAAGCCGAGGCCCAGTTCAGCGGCCAACTTGCTGAGCAATAGCTCCTTGCAACAGTTCACATCTCGCTCATTTACAAGTAAAGACTCAATGTAGGTCTTAAACCTTGGATCAAGCACAGTGGCCAAAACGTACTGATCCGAGTTCAAGATCTTAATAACTCGAGGATCACTGTGAAGCGAATGAAGTACTTGATCGACAAGGCCAACATACTTTGCTGAATTGCTTGCTTTCAGCTCCTCCTTCAGTTTCTCAAGCTGCTTTTCCAATAGTCTAATTAAAGGAATGACTTGGCTCAAACTAGCAGAGTCTGCACTCACCTCACACGTCACAACTTCAAATGGTTTCAGCACCTTGCACAGCACTGAAAGGATTCCCCACTTTGCAAGACTGAAATACATCCCCCCTCCTTTCCCAATGTCATGGCTTGTGCAATATGCTTGGATGGCTTTGCGCTGTTCCTCCATCCTCTGAAGCATGTACAGGGTGGAATTCCACCTAGTTACCATCTCTTGCTTAAGTTGGTGGCATGGCAAGTTAAACTGCTCTTGGAGCTGCTGTAATCTCCTACATGCTGTGGCTGAATGCCTGAAATGGCCTGAAATTTTACAGGCCACCGAAAGCATCTCCTGCACCTCACGGTTATTTTGTAGGAAGCTCTGCACCACCAAGTTGATGGTGTGAGCAACACAGGGAATGTGCTGGAAATCACACAGCTGTAATGCTCGCACTATATTGTTGGCGTTATCAGAAATGACATATCCTGGGGAGAGTCCAAGTGGTATAAGCCATGTATCAATCACATCTCTTAGTTTGCGTAACAAATTGTCAGCTGTATGCCTTTTAGTGAAGCCGGTTATACAAAGAGTGGCCTGCCTGTGACAAATGTTACGTAGTGGTGTACATGCTGCTGCTGTTCCTGCTGGTGAAGGTGAATGACCAACCCAGTGAGCTGTCACAGTCATATAGTCTTTGGTTTGGCCACTTCCACTTGTCCACATATCTGTGGTTAAGTGGACAGTGGGCAGAATGGCATTTTTCAGCGCAATGTCTAAATTTTTACACACTTTTTGGTATAGTTGTGGAATTGCTTTACGGGAGAAATGGTGTCACAATGGAATTCTGTAACGCGGACACAAAACCTCAATTAACTGTGAAAAACCAGCTGCGTTTATTGTGGAGATTGGACGCAGATCTAACACCAACATTGCAGCCATGGCGTCTGTGATTCGCTTGGCGACTGGGTGACTGCTGTCATATTTGCTACCCCTAGCAAATGATTGTTTCCCAGTTAATTGCTGAAATGTAGGACTGCTCATTTTCTTGACCTGCCTCTGGGCTGACGATTCACCCCCAGCAGCAGCAACAGCAGCAGCAGCAGCAGTGGGACTAACGCTTTCTTCAGAGGAATCAATAATAGTGCAGGAGTCATCCAGCCTTAATAAGTGGGATGCCGGGCTAACTCCGAGCGCTACTGAGGATATTGATGAGGATGGTGTGGTGGGTGTATTTTGTAGCCGTCGGGATGTCGGTGACCGGAGGGTCTTAGCTGATGATGGAGTGCTTGTAATTTTTTTGGAAGAACTTTCAGCTTTTCCCAACACTTTGCCATGAACTCTCATTAAATGATGTAACATAGACGAAGTTCCAAGATGGTTAAGGTCCCTCCCTCGACTGACTGTGGCTTGACATACACTACAAATGGCTATACAGTTGTTGTCTGGATTTGGGTCCTCTCCCCCATCACCACTCTTTCTTGCCCCATTGAGGCTGTCTCCTTTAACAATCGCTGTCACCATCAAGCTTTGTTGGTCCCCGCCGCAACCGTGGTACTCAAAACTTACCCGCTATCTTCAAAAATGCTCCCGCAGTGCAGAATGGCTCTGGAGAAAGTCACGCACTCATGCTGACTTCCTCCACTTCAAGTTCATACTTGCCTCTTACAGTTCGGCCCTATCGCTCTCTGAACAATTTTTCTTTAAAGCTCTCATTTCTTCCCAATCCTCCAACACCCATCGGCTTTTTGCCACCTTCAACTCCCTCCTCTCCCCTCCCCCTCTCCCACTCCCCCCCACGCTCTCTGCTGTCGACTTTCCTACCCACTTCACCTCCAAGATTGAGTCTATATATCATGACATCTCCCAGCAGTCCTTTCTTACCCCACCTTCTCTCCCCTCCCTGCCCTCTCTGTCCCCCTTCCCAACCTCCTCTGCGACTGCTATCTCCTTTCTCTCCTCCCCTCTTGCTAGCTCACGCTCCTTCTCTTCCTTCACTCCAGTATCTGCAGATGAAGGCCATACCCTTCTTTCTTTCCCACCCCCTCCACATGCCCAAAGGACCCAATCCCCTCCCACCTCCTCCGCTCCCTCTCTCTTGAAGCCTGCTCCCACCTTGCCCACCTCCTCAACCTATCCCTCTCCTCTGGAATCTTCCCCTCCTCTTTTAAACATGCTCTTGTCTCCCCCATACTCAAGAAACCGTCCCTTGATCCCGCCTCTCTCTCTAATTACCGCCCTATTTTGCTTCTTCCTTTTGCCTCCAAACTCCTTGAACGGGTTGTCTACAACCGTCTCACCTAATTTCTCTCTTCTCACTCCTTGATCCGCTTCAATCCAGTTTTCGCCCCCTCCACTCCACTGAAACTGCCCTCACTAAGGTCACTAATGACCTCCTCCTCCCTAAATCCAAAAGACACTACTCCCTTCTTATCCTTCTTGACCTCTCTGCTGTCTTCGATACCGTTGACCACGCACTCCTTTTGCAAACTCTCAAATCTATAGGCCTCTGTAACACTGTCCTCTTTTGGTTTTCCTCTTACTTCACCAACCGCTCCTTCTCAGTCTCTACATATGACTCCACATCCACCCCTCTTCCCTTACCTGTTGGCGTTCCTCAAGGTTCCGTTCTTGGCCCCCTGCTTTTCTCCTTCTACACCTCCTTCCTAGGTGTCCTCATCTGCTCCTTTGGCCTCCAGTACCACCTCTATGCTGATGATACCCAAATCTATCTTTCATCCAGTGACCTCTCCCCTTACCTTTTGTCTCGTGTCTCTTGCTGTTTCTCTGCCATCTCGTCTTGCATGTCCCATTGCTTCCTTAAACTCAATACTTCTAAGACTGAACTTATCGTCTTCCCCCCTTCCAGGACTCTCCCACCCCCCCTCTCTATTTCTGTTAATAACACTACCCTCGTGTCTGTCCCTCAAGTCCGATGCCTTGGGGTTATCCTTGATTCCTCCCTCTCATTCAAGCCTCACATTCTGTCCCTCTCAAAATCCTGCTACTTCCAAAATCTGAATATTTCCAAGATATGCCCCTTTCTCACCACGGAAGCTACGAAAACCCTTGTTCACTGACTTCTAATCTCTCGCCATGACTACTGCAACCTCCTTCTCTGACCTGATTTACACCTTGACTCTCTTAAGTCTATCCTCAATTCTGTTGCCCGCCTCATTTTTCTCTCCCTCCGCTCTATCTCTGCTATCTCCCTCCAACAGTCACTACATGGGCTCCCTACGGCCTACAGAATTAAATTTAAACTCCTCACCATCACCTTAAAATCTCTTAATCAATCCTCCCCTCCCTACATCTTAAATCTCATCTATACCTACACTTCTAACCGCCCCCTCTGCTCTGCTTGTGACCGCCGCCTCACTGCTTCACTGATCACCTCTTCTAACTCCTGTCTCCAGGACTTTGCCTGGGCTGCTCACCAGCTGTGGAACGATCTTCCACGCTCAATCAGGTTAGCATTTACTCTCAAAGGCTTCAAGCATGCTCTTAAGACTCATTTCTTTATTCAAGTCTATCAGTCCCTTGTCCTGGCTCTCTCCCCCAGTTAGTAACACCCTATTTGTGTCTCCCCCTTTCCTTAAGAATGTAAGCTCTCAGGAGCAGGGCCCTCTTTCCTTGTGTGCTCCTTCTACTATTCCATCACCCTCTGTACCTCTTGGCCTACTTCTCGCTGATTTCTACCATCACTTTCACTCATTGTCCCAGTAATAATTTGATTTGCATTACCATGTTACCTGTGTGTGTGTATATATTTTTGTTCTTTTTTTTGTTCTTTCTGTATCATGTTGTGTCATGGCTCAATGTTTTCTGTATATGTCATGAACGGCGCTGCGGACCCTTTGTGGCACCTTATAAATTAAAGATAATAATAATACATTCCCGTTACATTTTTCATACCACCACTTCTAAATTTGGACTTCGCTCATTAATATTTATTTATATGAGTGTGTTTGTATGTATAAACTATATTATACTTAATTCTTCCAGAAAACTCATTTTGACTGCTAAAGGAATCTAGGTCTACATACTATGTGCTGAGGTTCAATCCAATGTGTTAAAGTCCAAATAAAGTCACCTCAATATATAGAGATACAATTCAGAGGAGGCCAATGCATTTAAGTCCACATTCAATCCAGCCCAGTGTGTATATGTCCGGTCCGAATTGCAGATGACCACGAAATCCAGTCTTCTCTATCATTGTCTTCAATTTCCATACTCAATAAACTAAATACATAAACAGATTCATTCAGCACTTCTGTCTTACAGCACTGGGGTCATGAGTTCAGTTCCTGACCATGGCCAGCAGATAGGGATAATAATATCATTATTCCAGGGTGACCAGCAAGAATGACCCATGATCCTGCTAGGCCTATTGGAACAAACAAAGGATTTTTGGTACAGTACCCAACTCCACATGTTCTGGAAAGTCTCCTGCAGCTGTCTATAAAATAGATTAAGGCATAAAGGAAAGGAAACTGTAATAATACTGTGGATTTTCACGCCCCAGATTCTATGCAGATTGGAGCATCCAGGTTTCCTGCTGAAGAAAAATAAAAGCAACAAAATTATGGACTGTGTTTATATTGTGGTGCGAAGGGCCCCAAGAAGTTGGGAAATTTCAAGGCCTAGTATAACACTACTACAAGCTGCGGTCCTCGGCTACAGAAAGATAAGCATAACTTTACATGTAGGTCTACTAGGCAGAGGAACCCATGTTAGCAGCGCGCACACACACAGACACAGATACACACACACCCTCACTAGCCATGTGCAATAGTGTACCACCAGCTATACACAAAACCCACACATATATCTTCCCACAAAAACAAATCTAATTTGATCTGATTTATGACACAGCCAAGTGCATCATTGGGCCTATCTCACATCACATCCCACGTGCCTATCAACATTCCGCATCAACACAGCCGACCTCCTGTGTAATTGTGCTCCAGAAATTAACACGCAGTCCTGTAAAACTAGGTACACAATTCATCATTCTTGATGTTACAGAGGCAACTGGAACACTGCATCACCGGCTTGTTAAATTCAGATTTATTGTAAAAGAAAAGATTGGCCATCTCACGATTCCTCTACAGTTTATTTAAAATAAGAATTATTTACATCTCTCTTTTTCTGTAGTTAACATTTCATCATCTAGTTTAATATTTATATGACGCTTTAGAGACACCAATGTATACTTTATGTGTATTTTATGTATTGTTTGAGTATTAAATTTGATAGGGAAAATAAAATTAGAATACAAGTTGTCTTAACATATAACAACAACCAGTGTCGGACTGGGGCATGAAGGACCCACCAGGGAAACCAATGACTGGGGCCCACCAAATACCATGTAGCTTTCACCAACTGTGGCTGCTGGAGTCTTTATATCAGTTGCTGCTTGTCTGGATCCTTGGAGGCCCTATTGGGGAAAAAAAATGGGCACATGAAATGTAGAAAACTCCAATCATCCCCGCCATTGAATCAACAGCACCCACATTTAATAATTAGGCCTCTCTCCAGCCCCTATACAATATACAACAAATCTAAGGTAGAGCGCTCCTGCAAAAGCAGCCTCAGAAGTGAAACAGGGATGTCACCATTACATCACACATAGAAATAGGTATATAAATTGGTACTTCCTATAGGCGCTGATGCTGAATCACTAAAGAATACAACATGAATATATATAATGACTACGTATAAAAAATATCATGTGATAGTCATATTAAAAATAAAAAGGAAAATCAAAATACAAATGAGGCTCAGAGAAACAGATTACAAATCCAGGAAGAAAAGAAAATTGGGAAAATGATTATCAATCATTTAGTCCATATGTCCACTTATCATGTCAATGAATTCCTGTAGGACATCTATGGTTAGTTCATAACGGCATCCAATTTTTCCATAAAGCCTCTTCCTCAAATTCTCACGGTCCTCATCACATCATACATCAGAGCAAGCTGAAGATCAATACATGTAACAAGATCTTTAATCTGAAACAAGGGATAATCCTCCGCATACAACTCAGACAGTCAAAGCCAAATATAACCTGTCCCCACAGACGTGTTTCGACCCTCAAGGGTTTTTTTTCAAGGTGTATCCTTGATACACCTTGAAAAAGACCCCTTGATCCTTGATACACCTTGAAAAAGACCCCTTGAGGGTCGAAATGCGTCGGTGGGGACAGGTTATATTTGGCTTTGACTGAGTTGTATGCAGAGGATTATCCCTTGTTTCAGATTAAAGATCTTGTTACATGTATTGATCTTCAGCTTGCTCTGATGTATGATGTGATGAGGACCTTAAGAATTTGAGGAAGAGGCTTTATGGAAAAATTGGATGCCATTATGAACTAACCATAGATGTCCTACAGGACTTCATTGACATGATGTAGGTGGTGGGGATTTCTGTGTACTGTTACTGAATATGATTGCTGAACCAGCATTGGAACTGTCTACCATCCAGACAACTGCTAATACTTTCTCACAATATATAATATATATATATATCTACTATATAAAAGCCTAGTGGCGTGTGTCTGTGTGTGTGAAAAAGAAAACCAAGCTGCAGCGCCACCTGCTGGGCGAAGTTATACACTGACCTACTAAATTCTTAGTGTGTGTGGGGAAAAAAACTCAGAAAGGGCTGAAATTTGCTGCAGCGCCACCTGCTGGGCAGAGTTATACACTGACCTACTAAATTCTTAGTGTATGTGGGAAAAAAAACTCAGAAAGAGCTGAAATTTGGTATACTAAGATGTTTTTAATTTGTTTATTTAATTTGTTAATTGTTAAAAGTGTTTATAAAGATTTAAAATATATATATATATATTTCTTAAAGGAGAAGTGACAGTTGGGAGTGGTTGGTGGTTGCCGGGGGTGACAGTGGGGAGTGGTTGGTGGTTGCCGGGGGTGACAGAGCGAGAGGAGTGTGATACTCAGGACCGCTGAGAGAGATCCCTGTGTCTGGATAGACATCTGGATAGATGTGGCGATAAAGATGAAGGATGAGGTGATGGAGAAAAATGATGAGGTGGTAACATGTGGACAAAACCACGTTAAAAAAGGGCGCTTGCATCGGGAAGTAACGCTCTTCCCCTGAGGAGGCCTGGCCTAGCCCCAAATGCATGACAAGAACCTTTTTAACACCTTAAGTAGCTTGATTTGACTAGAATGCATGAGTATCATGCACGGGTTAACTTGTATGTATATATATATATATATCTATCTACTATATAAAAGCCTAGTGGCGTGTGTCTATGTGTGGAAAAAAAAACAAACTGCAGCACCACCTGCTGGGCGAAGTTATACACTGACCTACAAAATTCTTAGTGTGTGTGGGGGAAAAAAACTCAGAAAGGGCTGAAATTTGCTGCAGCGCCACCTGCTGGGTGGAGTTATACACTGACCTACTAAATTCTTAGTGTATGTGGGGGAAAAAACTCAGAAAGGGCTGAAATTTGGTATACTAAGATGTTTTTAATTTGTTTATTTAATTTGTTAATTGTTAAAATTGTTTATAAAGATTTTAAAAAAATATATATATATTTCTTGAAGGAGAAGTGACAGTTGGGAGTGGTTGGTGGTTGCCGGGGGTGACAGTGGGGAGTGGTTGGTGGTTGCCGGGGGTGACAGAGCGAGAGGAGTGTGATACTCAGGACCACTGAGAGAGATCCCTGTGTCTGGATAGACATCTGGATAGATGTGGCGATAAAGATAAAGGATGAGGTGATGGAGAAAAATGATGAGGTGGTGACACGTGGACAAAACCACGTTAAAAAAGGGCGCTTGCGTCGGGAAGTAACGCTCTTCCCCTGGGGAGGCCTGGGCTATGGCGCAAATGCATGACAAGAACCTTTTTAACACCTTAAGTAGCTTGATTTGACTAGAATGCATGAGTATCATGCACGGGTTAACTTGTATGTATATATATATATATATATATATATATATAGTGAGAGCACAAAAAATATAAACAAGTCGTTAAAATCTAATTACCCATATGTTGATTGCTGCATCCTCTCTGCCCCTTCTTCCTTCAGTGGCGGCGGGAACATCAGACAATCAGCTGACAAGGGAGGGTGCGGGTCACATGATCACAGCAGCGATCGCATTTGAAAGATGACTGTCTGTCACTAACGGCCAATCATCTGCAGCAGCAGGGATGCCGGGGAGAACAGTGGGCCCCCAGGTGAGCTGGATGGGCTCCGCCTACTTCTAAAAGGGGGTGGGGTCGTAACTCAGCGGGGCCCACCAGTGATTTTCCTGGTATCCCGGTGGACCACTCCGGCGCTGACGGCAACTTTAAAGATTCCCAAACACATATAGAAAATTACCTATAGTGAGATAGAAACATTTTACATTCTATTACAAGAATCTCAAATCTCTCTATAATTAGCCAGATGAAAAAGTAAACTTTGTTAAAGCAGATGAGTAAATCAGCACCCAGAGCAGTTTGCTGAGTGATGTAATTATATAATATTTTATTTTACCCTAGAAGGACTTCACTAACATACTGTATAAATAGAATATAAAATCACCCATATAATCTGTCTCTAACATGAAACAAAGGCTGGAACAGGACGTGCTCTATTTTATGTTATCTATTAGTCGGTCATTTTTCACTGCACCAGGACTATTATATATTTATTTCACAGATAGACTTGAAAATAATTGGGATGTTTCTTCAGACATTTGTAGGTATAAGTCAGCAGCAACACATCACTGTGTACTATGTAGGTAGAAAATGAGCTCTCACTACAATTTCTGATTGTCATTTGAATGGAGAATCCTTAACAATTTGCATGTTTTACAATACATTTTTGGTTATAACGGTTGCTGATCACTAAAGAGGTAAACTTGTCTCCTGTCTATTTGAAAATATTGGTTTGTAAAGAGTGCAATTTTGGTTTAAGAAGCCTATATATTAAATATATATTACAAATATGTACAATTTATGCAGATAGTTTATTGAATACCTGCAAAATATGCAAACGTGCACCTCATTCCATTATGTACTAAAAATCACTTTACATTGATTACAAAAAAATGAGATCTCCTAAGGTAATGCTTGTTTGAACCTCATTTATTTCTTAAATAAATCATAAGTCAAACAGATGTTTCTTTTATCATGTACTGACCATATTGTACTGCAGTGTACTATAAATATGGACAATTGATTGAGTAACTATTGTGGGTCATATGATTGGAAGCAATTGCTCAACCAGCAATTGCTTGAGTGTGGCAGCTATCAATGAATGTCTGCAGGTATGGTTCTTCCTTTCACCTATTCCTAACTTTAACACCCTATATCTGCTTAATATTTCCCCTATCACAACCAAAGTCAAACTCTAGCCTCCGACCATCCACAGGCTAATCCTAACCGTACGAATGAGTCTTACCTGGCAGCAGGGGCAGCAGTGAGAGCTGGCATCTGACCAGTAGCAGAGTTGCGTGAGGAGGGTGTTATTATATAGTAAGTAAACTTTAGAAAATAGACAGATCTATCAAGTTCAGCCTCTCATAAAATCTAATTGTGTTTATCCAGGGGAAGACACATCAAAAACCCAAGTGTGGCAGTTGTCTGTTTAGCTTCATAGAGAAGCAATTGCTTCCTGACCACAAAAATGTCGATCAGATAAATTCCCTCAATGACCTCCACTAATTATAGCTACATATACCATTTTTTGTAAGAAAGGCATTCTGTTAGTGAGTTTACCTCCACTACCTCATGTGGTATTGAATTCCACAGGTTAGCCACCCTTACAGCAAAGAATCCTTCCTATGCTCATGGTGAAACCATATTTCTTCCAGTAGCAATTGATGCCTTCTTGTCCTCTTTATTATCCTTGGTACAAAATATGTGATAGACAAAACTTTCTAATGTCCTGAAATATATTTATACATATTAATTAGTTCACCTGCAAGGCGTTTTTTTTAATCTATTTTTATAATTTAACCTTTGTATTCCCATTATTAATGAGCTAGCTTTCCTTTAATCTTCTTGTATCCTATGACCCTCAAGTGCCCAAGATTGTATCTGATATTCAATGTAACAGATGTTAACCTTCCATGGCAAAACTATGTTAACTTCTCTTGCATTTATGATACCCATTTATTTCTCCAAAATAATTGATACTTATGTCCTAATATGCTAATAAAAATTCTACGTTTTAAGCTAATTGCATTAACACACTGAAATATATGCAAGTTGCCTTTAAAGGAAATTTGTTTGACTTAAATAAAAAATTAATAGAGACTTAGAAGTACTTAAAGGCCATCTAGTCGACAAAGTTTTAGCAAGAGGAAATGTAACAATATAATATTTTATTTTATTTTATGACATACGGATGATGAAATACATACAAATATATCTGTAGCATGAGGGACAAGGACACCCCCTTGCGGTTGGAATAAATTAGACTTAATCTCCAGTTAAAAGGGTTCTTTGCTGTAAGAGCCATGAAACTGAGCAGCGCTCCCACAAGAACTGGTTTTGGCAAATTTTAGAAAAATTTTAGGAAATATTGGAACAAATTCCTGTTAAAATATAATATACATCACTATGGGCTTTAATAACAGAACATATTATATTTACTCAGCATAATGTACAATTGCCAGCAAGGGATTGTTGCCCTCTTATGATTTTTTTATTATGCTTTATAGGGTTATTAGATTAATTTTGGTCTTTGAGGGTGAAATATAGAACCTGATGCAACATGTTTTTTTGTAACCTAAATATCCATGTAACAATGTAACTATATGTAACATATATATAATTACTGTCACATCTGGTACAAAGCCCTTGTATACACTGCAACAATTACAAACTATTAATTTCTATCCTTCTGTATGATACGTGTGTATTAATAGAATAGGACCTCATAGCTTTAATCTCTTTATTTTAATTTACTTGTGTGTTAATTTTTACATTAACAGACCAAAGAATAAGCAACTTTCCAAAAATAGATTCAGTTTTCTATTAGATTTCCATCATTTTTTTAATCCATTCATTATGTTTCAGATAGATACACACATTACATTCACTGTCAGCTTTATCTTGTTTTAAAAGCTCTCTGACAACTGAAAAAAATACATAAGTGACATTAATATATGTAAAATATCCTGTAAAATATTTTCTTATATTTGGTGAGTTTGAAGCTCATCACTTATATTTGGAGAGTAGTGATGTCACACGTGTCACATGACCATTTTCAAAATGTTCAATGATGTCTGACTACATGTAAAGGTAAAACACACCTGGACAGGAGGATCGCCTTATATAAACTCCTTACTGTATTTTGAATTAAAACTTATCAGCAATAATGTATGCCCCTACTGTACAGCACAATGTATATTAGATGTCACTTTGGAGCAGCCTCAGACCTTTATTTGATCATGGAACTTCTCAGTGGTTTCTAATTTCTTATATTTGCAGCAAGTGGTGCTTTATTCTCATAATAATCTATGATAACATAGTATTATTTTCTTGCAGAATGGTGACAGAATCTCATGGATAACGACACGTCTATTATAAAAGTCCACATTTTGCCATTTTCCATGAAAGCTGATGATAAACCTCTTATTTTCAGTCTCTTTTTCTTACTATATCTGATTGGAGCACTGGTGAATATAGTTATAATTACAGTTATATGTTTGGATTCTCGTTTGCACACCCCCATGTATCTATTTCTCTGTAACTTGTCCTTTGTAGATATATGTTATACAACAGTAACTGTCCCTAAACTACTAGACATGTTACAGTCCGGGAATAGCACAGTTTCCTTCCCAGAATGCTTCACTCAGATGTACTTTTACTGTATAGCTGCCAGCACAGAGGTTATACTTTTATTTGTGATGGGGTACGACCGATACATTGCGATCTGTCATCCATTACACTATCACCATATACTGAGCAAGAACATCTGTATCCTGCTAATGATTATCATCTGGTTCTGTGCATGTTTAAATTCAATGTTATTTATATTTTCAGTCCTTAATATGTCATTCTGTCATTCTGTTACTATTCATAAGTTTTTCTGTGAGCCTAAAGCCCTGGTTAACATCTCCTGTTCTGGTTCATACATGTTTTATATCATCGTATATGTTAACATACTGTTGTTTGGTGTTTGTCCATTCTTGTGCAATGTGATGTCATATATAAAAATTATCAGTGTTTTATTGCATATTAAATCAAAGGATGGAAGAAGAAAAGCTTTCTCCACCTGCTCATCCCACCTCGCCGTCATGATCATCTACTATGTTACTGGTATATCTGTATATATGATACCACCATCAGACCAACACAATTTATTAGAACAGATCTTGACTGTGTTTTATACAACAGTGATACCCATGGTAAATCCTGTAATATACAGTCTACGTAATAATGAAATAAAGAGATCTCTTCATAGATTAGTGGCTTAGCTGGTACCCCCTCATTAGTTTTACTTAACATCTTTCCTATATGCCTATCTGCATGTACATTCATATCTATGTTCTGGTAACTGCTCTGGCTGACGGCTGATTCATACAAAAAAACAGTATCAGTGCCCATTAGGCAGGAAAAAAAATTATCTGCACCGTAGGCATAAAGAGTTCTCGCATGGTCCTATTGTGGTCCCAAATGGTCTTATTCCTGGGTTCAGAGGCTCACAGGGATTTAGAAATCTGGAGATGTGTGGTACTGAATTGTAGGGATTGTCATCTGAAGAATTACCTTCATACTGATCCCGGGTGATGGTGAGCATTACTTACCCAATGAACATATGATTTTACACATCAAGTTGAGGAAGACACCACCCACACATCCAGGGTCGCTGCTTGAAGCAAAACATTACTCCTAGTGGATTGCTTTGAGTGACAAACATTCCCACCCAGTTATGTACAGTTTTTTACATGTGCCTACAGTAATATTGCAACTGCAACTACCTATCTGATGATAGGTGCCTTCCAGGTGTTAGGATTCAACACCAGCTCCAGATGTCAGCTGCCAGAAAACAGTTCACAATGACAGCTATAAACATCTTCTCTACATTTCTGTAATCAGCACTCTGCTAAGAACATTGATCCAGCAGGTCACCTCACCTGGACTACTGCTCAGCTTTTCTTACTCTGCTATCAACCCTTCAGTGAAAAGGTCAAGTCAATCACAACATCTATCTCACCTGTTTTAAGCTTTTATAAGTCCATCAGTTCTACAATACCTTTACAGGATCAAAGTTTTGTTTTGGATCTCTCTGCTTCTGCTTTGAAGGAAATATCTTTTGTTTGACTGTGCATCACTATTCTACCTTTTCTAATCCCTTGACTTCGGCTTTGTTCATCATTATTTTACCATATACAATCCCTTCACTACAGCTTGTACCTCAGTAGCAGTCCTCTCAGGACTAAGCGGCTTGGTCAGAAGTGGTGTGTGTGCCAAGTGGTTCTGTCCTGGAAGCTGCCAGCACCTTGACATCAGGTACTCCAAGGCCAGTTCTCTCCGGAGTTCTGGGTTGATTGGGTCATCCTTGTTTGTGTCATCTGAGGAGAAAAAGGAGAGATTTAAGTGTGACAATATTCAAATATTATTTTTTACATTTCAAACAGTGTTGAAAAACTTTGTGTACATATATTTAGTTTTTCCTTTTACTTAGACAATATGTTTAGAATATATAAATTATATATTTTCAGGTTCTTCATTTATATACTTCTGCCTAAAAGCACCAATTATACTTTGGCCGACTATACAGAAGACTGCAACAAGTCTGTCCCCATGGGCATAATATGCTGAAACTTCGGTGGATTACACTACTTTGCCACATTTGGTCTACATGTGATAAATTATGTTTTTGTTAGCTCATAAGCCTGTATCTTACATAATGCAATAGTTTGAGAATGACATGGTTTTTATATAAATACAGCACTTGACTTCATTATTTCTACAAGGTTAAATCTTTCAAAATATGTAGTGATTTAAATAAAAAATCAAAATAATCTCCAAAGCTACACACTTATATTGATGGGCCAACATTAAACCATGCAAAGCATGCAATATCAAACATATATGTGATGTTGAATACTTTAATTTCAGAAAAGATAAAAGTGTTATAGGACTGATACCTTTATTGGCTAACCAAAATACATTTTTATATTTGCTAGCTTTCAGCGCACAGAGGCCCCTTCATCAGGCAAGTGTACAAATGAATGACTGAGAAAAAAACACAATATTTAAGAGATGTTACATCAAGCAATTTGTACTTGGGGGATACATCATTAAGATAAGCTAAAGTAATAAAACAGAGGTTTTCCTTACGGATGGAAGAGTGAAAGTCCTAGGAGTTCAGAGATCTGGGGGTAAATGTATCATAGTCCGTTTTTTTCAACTTGCCGGAAATCGGCGAGTTGACAGCTAAAATTTAAAGCGGCGCTGGCTTGTAAAGGCAAGTTTGCCTTTACAAGCCAGCGCCGCTTTAAATTTTAGCTGTCAACTCGCCGATTTCCGGCGAGTTGAAAAAACCGGACTATGATACATTTACCCCCTGGAGTCACTCTGCTGTGGGGTGTGTCTATGTAGTGGGTCATAAATCCAGGTGTTAGGTTGAGTCCTTGAGTCAGTGACTGGAATGTTCTTATAAGCTAAGAACATTCCAGTACTGACAGTTCAGTCAGTACTTTTGTCTTTTTTGACACAAAAGTATTCAACATCACATAGATTTTTCTGGCTTAAACCGTACTGCAATAAAAAAAATATTTTTTTTTTTGCTATACATTCGAATTTCAAACATACATATTCACCTATGATAATAAATGTATTTTTGTACCATTGTTGGCCATTGTTGGCTGTCCACCTCACTCTCCTCTACTATATGGAGATTGCCCAGAGATGGCCCTGCAGTCCGGTCCAATTGCCGATGTCCTCTAGTTCCAGTTTTCCCTATCAGTGCATCTTCAACTTCCGTGCTGAATAAACTAAATATGAAAACAAATACATTTCTAAATATTTACAAGACAATCCCACTTTACTTTCATCGGCTGAATAATTCATACACATGTATAAACATGCACTGTGACCTAAATCTCACCACGGAATCTGGCTATGAAGGATTGCCGCAGGACTTACCACTCTGTTAAGGGAAATTTACACTCATTGTATTGCACAACCTGCCTTGCATTTTCATGCCTTTGCATATATTGAGTGCTTTCTGCACAAGATTGCTGCTGTAACTTTTGGAAACCCCAAGCAGTTGCAAGTGGTACTGCAAGTACAAGGAAAAAATTCTGGTGAAGTACGGCTTGTGAGAAAGTGTGACTGAGCAAACCAGATTAGTTTTAGGGGTGGTGGGCACAGATGAGTCCAGCATGATCCCCTATCATTTCTCCCAACTACTCAGTTGCCAAGGAGTAGTATTAACAGTGCACTGCAAACACATCATTGCACTGTAGTGAATCATCTGTAGAAGGGGCCCCGGCCTATCAGGAGCATCCTGATTGGCTCCCTGCTCTTTGCAAGTGCAGGGAGCCCAGTTTCTTGTTGACGGTTATATTTGCAGCCACACCGTATTCTAGCCTCCAATTCCTTAGTATATATTTCTGTATTTCTGCTTTTAATCCTATTTCTAACTACCCTTGATTTCTGCTAGTCCTGACCATTACCTGGAATACTATCCTTTTTTTACTGCTGAATTCCTTGACCTCAGCTCTAGATTTTGATTACTCTTCTGACTGCAGCCTGCCTTGACCTTCACTCCTGACTCTTATACTCTCTGTCCTGCATTAAGTTTCTCTAGGGGTCATATTCTTGCATTAAACTGATCTTTTATGGAGACAAACCCAGCTCACTTTTGGCCAATCAGTTTCAACTCCTTAGCCAGATGACACAGGACCAGTCTACTAGAGTCACTGCCAAGAAAAAGGTTGCTAGATCACTTCAGGTTCTTCTTCCAGGCAATCCAGGAACTTCTGCAAGAATTATACTTTATTTGAATAACTCGATTCCAGGAACAACAGATGGTAGGGATAATAATATCATCATTACAGGGTGACCCACAAACCTGGGCCTTTGGCCTTGAACCACACAATACCGCACTCAATTGTAAAGATACCTTTTTTTGAGTCCATAGACCTCATGTACGATGACCTAGACAAGGTTATCTCTGCTGTGTCCTCTTTACTTTGCCTTTGACAGGGTCCACATGCTGTAAAAAAATATTATGCAAAGCTTAGGCTCTGGGCAATGTATTGTGATTGTAATGACCATGCCCTGCACAATCAATTTTGGCTATACCTATCAGAACAAATAAAGTATTTTTGGTATGGTGCCCAACTCCAGAAGCCATAGAAAGTCTCATGCAGCAGTCTATTAAAATAAATTGACATATACGGAAAATGAAGACGGATTGGAAATTTGTGGAATGTAATTCTTTCGCTACTACCTCTCCTGTGTTTTTTGATCACCCAGAACCTATTTAGATTGAAGCCTCCAGTTTGTCTGTCAAAGTCAAACAAAGTTGATGAACCTGTGGACTGTGTTTACACTGTAGTGAAAAGGTCCACTTCACCTGCTTCTGTCCCAAGAGATTAGAAAACTATAAGACCTAGTTGAGTTGAAGGAAGCACACCTATGTTCACAGGTATTTCCTTCTAAAAACATTCATCTATTACATCTCTTTTAATGTCATGTCAATTAATGTGTTGGCTTTAATTGTTATGGGATTTTTTTAGACACTGTATTGGCCCAAAATTTTGATTTGATAATTTTCATAAGAAGAAAGTTTACCCCTCCCAGTCACTTAATCCAAGAACAAAGAGGAGTTAAAGAAAATTTGAAGAACTTTTTTTGGTCAGACCTCCCACATAACCGGGGTTCTTTTTTGTTTCTAAAAAATGTGGAGAATTATGCCTCTGCATAGACTATAGAATTTTTAATACAATAACAGTAAAAAATATCCACATACTTTGGTCTCCAACATTTTCCTACAACTGAAATGAGCGAAACTTATAATCTTATTCGTAACCAAGAAGGAGATGGATATAAGACTGCGTTTAACATGAATAATCCACAATATGAATACCTGACCATGCTGTTTGGACTTACTAATAGTAATACTCCAGCAGTTTTTCAGGATTTTATCAATGAGATCTTCAGAGAAGATTGTAGTACGTTAGCTTGATAACATTTCCATCTTGTCTCTTATGTCTCTCTGAATATCAAAAGCACATCAAGGACTAAAGGAGAATCAGTTGTATGCCAAGTTATCCATTATTTGTGTACCAACGTTGGACTGTCCTCAACTACGCCTCTTACTTGAATTCTTTGCCTTATTTACTTCACTATGTACCAAATAGGCTGTTGTTGGCCATTCTTATCATAACTAACCTTTTAGTGGTCTGCCTTTCTTCTTATCACTGGACTCCAATTCAGTCTCCAAACCATTACACTTTGTTGGCATTTGCTTCTTTAAAAGAAGTCTTTAGTTAGTTCTTGTCCTTCAACATACTAATATCAATTTACCTTTTGCTGAGATTAATTCTTCTGATGTTGGGGTTGGAGTAGTCATTTCTCAAAATGGTATTGATGATTGTAAACTGCATCCTTGTGCTTTCTTCTCTAGAAATTTATTTTGGCAAGGTTAATTATGATGTGGTGAAACTGTCATTACACAGGAAGGCAGACACGTATAAGGAAAATTATAACATGTTAATTAGGAGGTTCATTTTAATCACCTGAAGCACAGGGCTGTACGATTATGACAAACAGCTACATGGTCTGTAGACGAAGCAGCTGATCGAGGGCCCTCGACTAGAATCAGTAAGACCAGTATTTCTCCGGAAAACATTTATTTTCTATCCCAGAATAATAAAGGATTCCTCTATACAAGCCTTTATTAGCCGGCCGGCACCTTAGGTTTACTACTAATTGATAAACAACTGAACTATACTAGTTGTCTAATCTGAGACTGGTGGCGATTAATGATCTAGCGAAATTGCTTCTGAACCTCCTTTATTTTTGGATATCTGATGTTTAATTGTTTTTACTGTATTATAAATGTGCTGTACATTGGTAAGAAATAGATGTTTTTATGTAACAACATGGTTATGTTTAATGTGGACTAACGGATAGCTGTCTGATAACTTTTTTGATATTTAAATCATGATGTGGGTAAAATGAGCTCTTGGCAGTAAAATGGGCATTGAGGAATGGAGACACAGGTCGGAGGCAGCTCTTTAACCCATTAATTGTGTATACAGATCATAAGAATCTGAAGTATATTCAGGCTGCCAAGAGGTTGAATCCTAGAAAGGCATGTTGGGCACTTTTTGTCAAGATTTGATATTGTGATTACTTACAGACCTGAATTATTGAACACCAGAGCTGATGCTTTATCTCTTTATGAGTTATAATATCAAAAAGCATATCAAAGTTCCTGATGATATTACTGTCATTCCTCGCTCACAGTTTCAAGCGTCTTTGACCCAGGATCTGTCCATTCAGATATTACAAGCTCAGGGACAGCCACCTAAAGACACATCCCCTCATTTCATATTTGTTCCTAAAGGGCTTTGTCAGGAAGTCTTCTCTGAAGCTCATGAAAGCAAACTCGTCGGTCATCCTGGTATAAATAACACCACTAAATTGTTAACTCAATTGGTCTTGTGGCACTCCTTCAAAAAATATATTAGGGAGTTTATCCATGCCTGTGAATTTTGTGCCAGTAATAAAGGTCTTATGACTCTTCTACTAGGCCAGCTGATGGCCTCAACTGTAACCATTAATCCCTGGAAACATCAATCCATAGAGTCCCTGGAAACACCTGTCCATGAATTCCCTGGATACATCTGTCCATGGGTTTTATTGTCGAATTATCTCCATCTAGAAATGTTATTACTGTCTGTGTAGTAATAGATAGTTTTGTGCCTCTCACAGGACTGTCTTCTGTCAAAAATTTGGGCTCGTTATTCATTCAGCATGTAGGTAGACTACATGGCATTCCAGAAGATATTGTGTCTGCTAGAGGTTATCAGTTTATTTCTAGGTTCTAAAAAGCATTTTGTTCTAATTTAGGTATTGACCTTTCTTTTTCCTGTCAGCCAAGTCCTAGAACAGGATTTAAGGTGTTATATCTCCAAATTACAGAACAATTGGTCAGATATTCTACCAAGATTGTACCTACACCGTAAGTTTACGTGGGTGCTTCACCTTTCTTTTGTGTCTTTGGAGTTCACCCAGAATCTTGCTCCTTCTTTTTTCTACAGTCATATGATATTCATGAATTCAATAAAGTTTTACTATGATTAAAATGTATATGCAGTAAAGTTCAATTACCATTAGCACATGCTAACTTTAAGTAACAAACTCAAAGGGTTAAGTCTGGCACTCACAGGAGGAAGGCAATAAAAATAAATCTGATACTACTAAGGAGACCAATAAGATTGGAGAATTAGCTCATTCCCACTGCAGCTCAGTTAGGGCCTATTGCAAACCCTTCAAAAAATACAAAAAAAAAATACAAAAAAAATGGTGCTGTGGGAAGTGACTAAATAGGAATACAATATTACAATGAAATTAATAGATTGGTTCTGTTAATAAACAAATATTTAATACACAACACCATAAAATCAACACATACATAACAAAACATTTAAAAACATATGTCAAATGCTAGTGCTCTTGAATGTAACTCCCCCACTAGCAATAATAAATCACATAGAACCTCTAAACCGAGAGTCCCATAAATTCTCTCCAGGGATCCTCCATAGGATTATTTAGAGAACCAGATATCCTCAGGTAGTGTCACTTACATGGAGATCCGATCCCAGTAAACTTATGAGAGTGCAGGATGTTACCACCTAATTCATCCGTCCAGGAACTCATTGGTATGTGGGTTACTTCCTAATGAAAGCTTCCTAGCGTTATGGGGAGAAGAAATGAGCTACTGTTCTGGGGAGATGTAATAACTCCTGACGCGTTTCATCCTGTAGTACCAGGACTTTCTCAAAGCTGCCACATGAATCTCCCAGGAGTCATTAAATAGGGAGACTTGAAATGAAAGGTGTTACCAATAATTAATTAGCCATCACACTGTTCCCCTCCGTCATCACCACACTGTGCCTCATCCTTCATCACCACACTGTGCCCCTTCTTCTTTTCACCACACTATGCCCCATCATCACCACACTGTGCCCCCTTCATCATCATCACCACACTGCACCTCCTTCTTCTTCTCCACACTGTGCTGCTTTGTCTTTACCACACTGTGCTCCCTTCTTCAAGACCAAACTGTCCCCCCTTTTTCTGTTTCACCACACTGTGCCCCCCTCTTCTTCTCCACACTGTGCTTCTTTGTCTTTACCACACTGTGCTCCCTTCTTCAAGACTAAACTGTGCCCCCTTTTTCTGTTTCACCACACTGTGCCCCCTTCTTCTTCTCCACACTGTGCTGCTTTGTCTTTACCACACTGTGCTCCCTTCTTCAAGACCACATTGTGCCCCCCCTTCTTCTTCACCACACTGTGCTCCCTTCTTCTTCTTCACCACACTGTGACCCCTTCTTCTTCACCACAATGTGCTCCCTTCTTCTTCTCCACAATGTGCCCCCTTCTACTTTACCATACTATGCTCCCTTCTTCATGACCACATTGTGGCCCTTTTCTTCTTCACCACACTGTGCCCCTTTTTCTTTTTCACTACACTGTGCCCCCTTCTTCTTCATCACACTGTGCCCCCTTCTTCTTTTTCACCACACTGTCTCCTCTTACCTTCCTATGGTCTCCTTTCTTCTGTCTTCTTCTCTTCTGTCTACTTTTCTTGTGGCAGCAGCTCCTTTCAGCATGGCTCTTCACTGACAATATTGATACATGATGATGATGGCAGTCAATGAGAAGGAGGACCCCAGAGCTAGAGTGAGGCACTGATCGTGCCTTGAGTCGGCACTGGTACTGAAACGGTATGCCGTACCATCAAACAATTTTTTAATGGTATGGCATACCGGCCCGTACCACCCTATTTGCACTGCTGGTTTTTGTGTATAAAGAAAGATTGACCATATCACAACTACTCTGCAGTTTCTTTGAAAATGGCAGCTATTTACAGCTATTTCTGTATTTGACACTTGGCCATCGAGTTTCATCTTTACATGTTTAAACAACGTCAATGTATACTTTAAGTCTATCGTATGTATTTATTGTGTATTCAATTTAACAGGGACAGTAAAATTATAATACAAGTTGTTCCTACATAACATAGCATTTTTAATCCATTCTCTCTACGTGTTGCGGTGATCTATCGTCCCCCTAGAGCACACCAACAATTTATTGAGGATTTCTCTGCATGGCTCCCTCACTTCTAATCTTCAGACACCCCCACC
Organism: Mixophyes fleayi; assembly: GCF_038048845.1. Classification (NCBI taxonomy): domain Eukaryota; kingdom Metazoa; phylum Chordata; class Amphibia; order Anura; family Limnodynastidae; genus Mixophyes; species Mixophyes fleayi. Next base: position 15,607,078 of record NC_134408.1, read on the forward strand.
ATCATCATGGGTGACTTCAACATCCCCATTGATAACCCACCTTCCAAGGCTGCTTCCAAACTACTCTCCCTAACCTCCTCACTTGACCTCTCCCAGTGGATTGAATCATCTACTCATCAGGATGGCCACTGCCTTGATCTTGTTTTCTCTAGACTATGCTCAGTTTCTAATTTTATTAACACACCCTTCCTCCTCTCGGATCATCACCTTATCAGCTACACTCTCACCCCCACTGCTCTAACCTCTCTACTGTCTAACTCTACCAAGCCTCCTCCTACTCACAGAAATCTGAATTCTATTAATCTTTAACAATTTTCCACCTCTCTCCAACACCTTCTCTCCCCTATCTCTACATTCTCGTCCCCTGAGATGGCAGTACCTCATTTTCACCAAACCTTAGCAACGGCCCTTGATCAAGTGGCTCCAGCGACACTACATACTAAACGTCGACTTCGATGTCAACCGTGGCACACCAAAGCAACACGAAGTCTTCAAAAACTGTCCCGTAAAGCAGAACGTCACTGGCGTAAATCTCGAAGCTCTAATGACTTCTTCACATATACTTCTGTCTACCGCTCCTATCGAAAAGCTCTGGACACTGCAAAACAAACATACTTCCAATCTCTTATCTATGCTCAGGCTTCTAACCCCAAACGCCTTTTCAATACATTTAGTCATCTTCTCAATCCTCCCACCCCGAACCCTCCATCTACTATCAGTGCTCAGGATCTTGCTTCCTACTTCAAGGACAAGATTGATAAGATCAGACTAGAAATGGTATCCTCTTCCTCGACAAGCAATCAGCTCAATTCCTTCCCACTACCCTCTGACACCCTCTCTTCATTTGACCCCACAAATGAAGAGGAGATTTCTACTCTCTTCTTATCTTCCTACTCTACCTCCTGTCCTCTTGATCCTATTCCCTCGCAAATTGGTAGATCCCTGTCTCCTGTACTCATTTCACCTCTAACTCAAATCTGTAATCTCTCACTCTCTACTGGCATATTTCCATCACTATACAAGCATGCAGTGATTACTCCTATTCTAAAAAAACAAAACTCCGACCCAAACTCTCTCTCAAATTACTGTCCCATCTCTCAGTTCCCTTGCCCCTCCAAGCTTCTAGAGAGACTTGCCTACACTCGCCTCACACGCTTTCTTTCCGCAAACAACCTGTTGGATCCTCTTCAGTCTGGCTTTCGTTCTCAACACTCCACAGAGACTGCGCTGACCAAGGTTGTCAATGATCTGATCACTGCTAAAACTGAACGCCATTACTCTCTCGTAATTCTCCTGGATCTCTCGGCTGCATTTGACACCGTTGACCACTCTTTTCTCATACAAACGCTGCAATCCCTAGGTCTTCAAGACACTGTTCTATCCTGGTTCTCATCCTGCCTCTCTAATCGCTCTTTCACTGTTAATTTCTCTGGAGCCACCTCTGCTCCGCTTCCCCTATCAGTTGAAGTACCACAAGGCTCAGTGCTAGGTCCTCTGCTGTTCTCTATCTATACCGCTTTTCTTGAAAATCTAATAAGTTCCTTTGGCTTTCAGTATCATCTCAATGCGGATGATACCCAAATCTATCTATCCTCTCCTGATCTCTCAACATCTCTGCTGTCCCGTGTAACTGACTGTCTGTCTGCCATATCATCCTGGATGTCCTCTTGCCAGCTCAAACTTAATCTTTCTAAAACAGAGTTAATAATATTCCCACCCGCCAACAAGAGCATACCTGACATTTCTATCTCTGTTGATAACATGACCATAAATCCCACCCCACAAGCTCGCTGCCTAGGTGTAATCCTTGATTCACACCTATCCTTTGTTCCCCACATTCACTCTATATCTAAATCATGTTACATACATCTAAAGAACATTTCCAGAATCCGCACATATCTCACGCAAGACACTGCTAAAACCTTAATTCATGCACTTATCATCTCCCGCATTGACTATTGCAATTCCCTCCTTACTGGTCTTCCCAAAAACAGACTCAAACAACCCCTACAATCTATTTTGCATGCTGCGGCAAGACTGATTTTCCTTGCAAATCGCTATTCCTCTGTTGAATCACTCTGTATGTCCCTACACTGGCTGCCTGTCTTCTACCGAATCCAATATAAAATACTTTTACAAACCTACAAGGCCATCAACAAAGCTGTACCAACATACATCTCCTCACTTGTCTCAAAATATCTCCCAACTCGGCAACTCCGTTCTGCAAAAGATCTGCGTCTCTCATCCACCCTCATTACATCCTCCCATTCCTGGTTACAGGACTTTTTTCGGGCTGCACCCACTCTATGGAACTCTCTCCCTCGCACAATAAGACTCTCCTCTGGTCTACAAACTTTCAAGCGTTCTCTTAAAACCTACCTATTCAGACAAGCTTATAATATTCCTCAACCACCCTCTTAACCTCACTACCGTTAGCCTGTTACTGCCTGTTCCACAATTTCACACAAGACAACTACCCCCTGACCAACATTGTTGTGTGACAGGATCATTTAGCTTATGAGTCACTTTTACCTTTGCAGTCTGGCTGGGCCAAGATGCATAATGTAGACTTAACCTCATGTGTCAATCTCCCATTGTCCCATAGATTGTAAGATTGCGAGCAGGGCCTTCTCAACTCTTTGTCTGTTTTACCCAGTTTGTTTATTAGTTTATTATGTTTGTCCCCAATTGTAAAGCGCTACGGAATATGTTGGCGCTATATAAATAAAAAATGATGATGATGATGATTATCTTTAAAGTTTCACAAACACATATGGAAAAGTATCCATAACAAGACAGAATTTCAAATAATTTTATTATAGAATCTCAAAACTCTGAAAGTATATAATTAACCAGATGAAAACGTAAACTTCTTTTTAAAGCAGATGAGTAAATTAGCACCCAGAGCGGACTGCTTGAGTGATGCAATTACATAATATTTTATTTTACCTTAGAGATATTTAATTAACATACTGTATAAGGAGAGTATAAAATCAGCCCTATAACTTGTCTCTAACATGAATCAAGGGCTGTAACAGGACCTGCTCTATGGTATGTTTTTATTAGTAGGTAATTTTGTACTGTAAGACTATTATATATTTATTTCACAGATAGACTAGAAAATATGAGGAATATTTCTTCAGACATTTGTAGCTGGAATTCAGCAGCAACACAATACCGTGCACTATGTAGGTAGGACATGCACTACTGCTAAAAACTTTTATTGTACTTTATATGGAGAATCCAAAACAAGTTGCATATATATCAGCACAATTTTCAGTTACAGTGTACAGTGAAGAAGTAAATTATTCTACTGGCTATTTCAAGATTCGGCTTTGTAGAGAGAGCAACAAAGCAAACACATTAAGGATATAAAACAGTTTTTTCTCTGTACAAATGCATCGATTGTTCACCTCACCACACATAATAAGGGGCACACCTGCTCCCACGGCTCAACCCTTTGCACAATTGTGGGGTCCAGATAGAAAGAGTTCTGCTTAATATCACTTTAGGACCAGCCCTTCCTTCATTTAAACTGTGTACAAAATAAAACAATATTTGGTTAGAAATAAAGACTTGATAAATTGCATTTGTTTATATCAATTTCAGGTGCAGTTCATTCACCTGTAGTTATGTAGTTCCACTTTTATAGAGGGCATAGGAAATTCATAATATTTGCCTTATAATTTTACAGAGTTTATAGTGGAATATTTTTAAAGAGAAATATATAAATTGTGAATTTTAGAAATGCAAATTATAAACAACACTATAATATTTTAGTGCAATAATAATGGTGAATACTGCTGTACACACACACACACACACACACACACACATTCATTCACACCAACTTCAGCAGTGACTGCAGTGTTCAGAAGCGTTAATTCTCAGTAAAATACAATGGAGTTCTATGGTTCATTAAGTACATAGTACATTACACAGCCGGGAAACATTGAAACACATTACTGAACACACTTCAAACACTCTCTTAAAAGTGAGAACAAAGTACAAGGTTTAATCTGTTCTTTAACTAGCTTTTTGGGTTAAAATGCTTGAATGTGATCCTAATCATTTGATTAACAACACTGATCAACACATTCATTCCAATATGCAAACTTTTCAAGTTTTAAAATTTGCAAAATGAATGAACAATAACATAATGTCTCAGCTGTGCCTGAAATATATCTCAGTTGTAGCTTTTATTTATTATATTCTATTGTGAATATTTTACTAAAAAAACAAATTTTCAAGGACAGATTTAGTTTGGCAACTGAAAATAATGCACAAGTGAAATTAATATATGTAAAACATTCTGTAATACAAATCCTTGTATTTGGAGAGTAGTGATGTCACATGTGTTACATGACCATTTTCAAAGTGTTCAGTGATGTTTGACTACCAGTAAAGGTAAAACACACCTGGACAGGTGGAACGGCTTAAATAACCAACCTGCTGTGTAACTGAAACTCATGTATTATACAGAATAATGTACCCCTACTGTACAACAAAAAGTATTAGATGTCACTTCGGATCAGCCTCATCCTTTTGTTTGGTCATGAAATGACCCAGGGCTTCTAATCTCCTTATAACTTACAGTAGAAGTATATTAGACTATTAGTAGTCACCTTGGAGATCTATGTGGGCTGTAGTCTCATCATTTTGGTAGGCCATGGAACGTCTTAGCGATTTCTAATATATTATGTTTTACAGTAACTGGTGCAGTGAATAATGACAGAATCTCATGGATAACTACACGTCTATCATCGAATTCCACATTTTGCCATTTTCCATGAAAACTGAGAAAAAACTGCTAATTTTTAGTGTTTTTTTGCTTATATATTTGATAGGAGTACTGGTGAATATAGTTATAAATACAGTTATATGTTTGGATTCTCATTTACACACCCCCATGTATCTATTTCTCGGCAATTTGTCCTTTGTAGATATCTGTTACACAACAGTAACTGTCCCTAAACTACTAGATATATTACGGTCTGGGAACAGCACAGTTTCCTTCCCAGAATGCTTCACTCAGTTGTACTTTTTCTTTTTAGCTGCCATCACAGAGGATATACTTTTATTTATGATGGGGTACGACCGATACATTGCGATCTGTCATCCTTTACACTACCACCATATACTGAGCAAGAAAATCTGTATCCTGCTGATGATTTTCATCTGGGTCTGTGCAGGTTTAAATTCAATGTTATATATATTTTCACTCCTTAAAATGTCATTCTGCCATTCTCTTACTATTCATCAGTTTTTCTGTGAGCCTAAGGCTCTGGTTAACATCTCCTGTTCTGGCTCCAACATGTTTTCTATCATCACGTATGTTGACATAGTGTTATTTGGCATTTGTCCATTTTTGAGCAATGTGATGTCATACATAAAAATCATCAGTGTTATAATGCATATTAAATCAAGTGATGGAAGAAGAAAAGCTTTCTCCACCTGCTCATCCCACCTCACCGTCATGATCATCTACTATGTTACTGGTATATCCGTATTTATGATACCACCATCAGACCAACACAATTTATTAGAACAGATCTTGACTGTGTTTTATACAACAGTGATACCCATGGTAAATCCTCTCATATATAGTTTACGCAATAATGAAATAAAGAAAGCTCTTCGGAGGTTAGTGGCATAGCTGGTACCCCCTTATTAGTTTCTTTCCTATATGCCTATCTGCACATTCATTCAAATCTAAATACCGGTAACTGCTCTCATTGATGGATGATTCATAAAAAAAAAGGAATAGCAGTGTGCATCAGACAGAAAGGAATGCTATCTGAGAATTTAAACGGTAGCTATAGTGAGCTCCCAGATTGTCCTATCGTGGTCCTACATGGTCTTATCCCTGGGTTCAGAGGATTGCAGGGATTTGGAGATATTGAGACTTGTGATACTGATTTGTAATGATTGTCCACTCTAAAAATTATCTACATTATCCTGGATGATGGAGAACATTATTTAATATATGTTTTTAAATGTCAAATTGAGGGAGACATCACCTACCCATCCTGATTTCAGAGTGCTTGCTTGATGCAAATCATTACTCCTAGGGGTAAATCAAGCTGAGAGTTTTCCGGCGGGTTTGAAAAACCAATCATATTCTAGCTATCATTTATTTAGTACATTCTACAAAATAACAGCTAGAATCTGATTGGTTGCTGTAGGCAACATCTCCACTTTTCAAACCCACCGGGAAAACTCTGGGCTTGATACATTTCCCCCCTAGTGTATTGCCCCACTGCTTTGAGGTATAAGCATTTCTAGCCAATTATCTACATATGCCTTGTAAAATATGTCAGATGCAAGTCCCCTCCAGGGTGAATTTTATGAACTCTATGTTTTTAAATAAATCAGTTCAGCAACAAATTTGTGTGACCTGAATAATCTTTTATTATGCATGCTGGTGGTAGGTTGTATACTGATCATATTAATGTTCATGGACTTAGATATTTCCCCAGTTTGGAGACCCAAGCCAAGACCAAGTACAAAGGATAGCCGACCACCTTGGGTACCAGTACATTATGTGTGTGTGTGTGTATATATTGTGAACTAACGAGGTGTTACGAGCCGCGGCAGTATGCCGCATCCTGGCGTGAGGTAGCAGCCGAGCACGTGCATTAGTTTCAATGCACTGTTATATTTGTGGAGGTTGTAGGGACATCCCCCAACTCCAGGGGGAGCTCTCGCATGATTTTATTTGTCATTCATACATGTTCCTGGTTGTGATATGACCTTTGCTAGTTCCCAGCTAGTAATTAATCAGCAGCCTCCTGAGGCTGATTATCAGCCCTGTCCTCCTCCTTTCTGATTTGCCCATCATAGTATTTAAGGCAGTGAGGACTGGGCCTCACTGTCGGTTATAGTTCCTGTTTCAGTGCTCTAGCTTGCTCTCTGTACCTGCTTGCCTTTGTACCTGTTTATTGTTGCCGACTCTTGCCTGGATATCTGACTACGTTTGACTGCCTGTGCCCCTTGATCTATTGCCTGGACACTTACGCTGCTGTTTTGCCCGTGACCTCTGACCTCGGCTTGTTTACTGGATACGCTGTTTGCTGCCGGCCCTCGACCCTTGCTTTGGATTTCACTCTGCTGTTTGCTCCTATACTCTATGGCTGGGTTCTACCCAGTCAGTGCACATCTCACGACCCTCTGTTTGTCTGCGGCCAAGTCTGTCCCCACCACTAGGGGCTCCAGTGAACACCAGTCTTTCAGAGCAGACTCTGGGTTTTGATGCACTGGCTGAAGGGGTTCCTAACACAAGAATGGAGATATTGTCTTCCTGGGTAGATGATTGCACTTCAAACAGACCAGCCAAGGATATCACATCAGTCAATTGCTTTTATTTGACTAGCCGCGGCTAGTTTTATTTTCCAGTCTTAAAAATAAACAGAAACAAAATCCTTGCCTGTCTGGCGCTAACTAAACATACTGGTACACCCTCTCTCAAGTGAGAGACCTTACTGGTTACCGTTTGCAGTGTCTCTCAGGAGGCATCCAAAGTCATCCCCAGATTGTGAGAGACTCAATGAACTACCTAGCAGTCTTTAACAGCACCTCACCAGGTGCAGCTCCCGATTAGTCTGCTTTGAGACTGAGAGATCAGAAGACCCGGACTGGACCTTATGTATGGAGTCCACCCTTCTCTCTCCATACATAACCCCAGAGACTCTTACCAGCTTTTCCTATAGCTGAAGACAACTTTGGGAAGCTCCTTTCCATATACAAATAATCACCCTGAGGCTTAGCAGAATATAAGACTGACAGCCTCGTTAAAGCTACCAATGCGAAACAGGCTATAGGGAACACACTTATTTACCAGTCTCTCCCATATAATAGGGATCTAACACCATCAGCCGCATTCTATTCCGACTACAGGCATCTAATTCTCCTAGCGGTTTTACCCTATTTATCATAAGCCTAGTGTATACCTATTTAGATTCAGATAACAGTAATCAGGCTTCGATCTGATTTACTAGACAGACAACCCTACAGAGTATAATCCCCATCAGTCTATTTTAGGGACAAATTTACCCTTTCGAAGGATTAGATTTAACAGAATATTTATTAGCAATATCTGTCATTATTTTGGTTACCAACAGAGAGCATCTATTTACTCTTTGGTATACAAGTGTGGCTATATTTAATGAATGGTACTAATTATTATTAAATCAAGGCTTAAATAAATATAAATCATATCCCTATAACAATTATTATTAATAAAGGATATTTAATTCTCAAGATATTGACTAAATGAATACGAATAACAACAATAAGAAATATAAAAATAGTTTTTTTATTTATTAATTTATTAAATGTGACAACAGGGTTATTGTAGTTGATCAATTTTAACTTTACATCCATTCCACTTTCCCATTGTTTTTAATATTTCGCTATCTTTTTCATGAAATAGGATAATATGACATTTTTAATTTGATTAATAAAGATGATTATTTTTAACACATTCAATATATACATCCAAGTTTGTCCCTATATACACCTTCTTTTCTTTTCATTTGGTTTTCGAATTTCAGACACACCCAACTTATCCTATAGCGCACAGGTGCAGATACTTCAGCAGATTTTGAATGTACAGTAGAATGTATACTGCATTTTTACATAAAGACAACTAATGGTAAATAAACTGTTCATTATATCATATCGTTCAAGAATTTAGTAATGCTACATTAAAAATGTGTATGTGTATGTCTTGTGTAGTGAAACTGCAAGATTAACATTGAAAAAAAACATTTGTTTCCCTTGCATATTAAGACCTTGTTGTCTATGTCTTGTGTACTGCGAGTGCACCATTAATATCTAACGTTAAACAAACTGTTCACTTTTTTAATTAATTCAGTTAATGCAATAGAATATAGAATATATAGAATATATAACTATAGGTACAATCAATCAAACATTCAAAAAGTATGAAAACTTTAATTATACTAATAAAATAAATAATACAGAAATGTAAATCAAAAAACAAAAAAATTTCAACCAGTGCTAAATTAGTGTATACAAAATGCAATCCGTAGTGTTTCCCAGGATGGCACCTATCTGGTGATGGGCGCTTTCCAGGTATGACCATGCCAGTTCTCTTTGGAGCTCCATCTGGATCGGGTCATCTATGTATGGAGCATCCGTGGAGCAGAAAAAATAAATGGTCAAGGGTGACAATTTTCCAAATATTATTTATTCAATTTCAAATTTGCCATCAATACGGAATTCATCTATCACTGTTGAAAAATTGTGTGTGTACATATTTTTAGTTTTTTCTTTCATTTTGACAATATGTTAAGAATATGTAAATGATATTCTTTTAGTTTGTGGATTCTTAATTTATATGCTTCTGCCTAAAACAATGTGTAATTGCTAAACTGTCATCAGTTTAGTCAAAACTGCCATCAAATCCAACAGGCTTTTTATACCTGCTTCTTATTGGCTAGATAGCTCAAACAAACTGAGCTATCTTGTCATTCAGAACATAATGTGAGGCACCATTGATTTATGGATTATCGAGGCAATCATTATTTATTGAATAAGAGTCAAAATTAATTTACAATTAACTTATATGGGCAATTTTATTTTTCATTATATTAAGGGGGCACTATTATTTTATTATACTGTGGGGCAATATAAATATATAATTGTATTAAGGGGCAATACTAGTTGATTGCTAATGGGGGCAACAACTTTTTTCTGATGCACACATGTAGATACATATTGCCCCATAATGCAATGATGCAATAAGATTGCCCCCTTAATATAATGAAAAACAAACTTCGCCCCATATATTAAGTATAAATGAATTCTGCCCCTTAATCAATAAAAAGTGATTGCGACCATAATTCATAAGTCAGTAGTGTCTCCTGCACCTCTTACAGTCTGCAGTTTACAAAAATAACCGCACTAAGTTTGTCAATGATATCTATGATCAATAACCCCTATATTACTGAACATTCATTAGTTCCTGAATTAATCTATTATCTTAGATAGAGGGTGCACCCTTACACTGATAGTTTAGGAGTATAGAACAAAGAAAAAGAGTGTATAAAGGGGCACTCCGGGGTATGGAGTGTTAAAAATTACATATTTTATTAGTATTCATTAAAATTGAAGTATCTGAATACAACTAGCGAAAATGTTAAAATAAATACAAAGTGAGGGAAGTGAAAATAAAATTGCAGTTACTACTGCAAATCGCTTGTATTCTCACTGAAATTATTAGAATGATAAATATTAATATAACAGTATTGGCTGCTGTGGTGATAAATTACTCATACATCCTAGAGGTCATAACAGGATAAGACCCTAATGGTAATCAATACTTCGGATGGTAAAGAGTTTAAATACACCTTAGTTATTATTATACAATGTCTCTCAGATGTTAGCTCTCTGTAACAGATAACATTGGTTGCAAATAATCGTGCATACCTAATTTTAATCTGTGATCCTATATAATAAGATCATGCATAGTATAGTACTTCTATGCTGGCAATATGATCATCTATGATAGGGTCAAGGCAATAACTGCACCAATAGACTAAATGATCTCTGTAGCCACAGAGAGTTGTCTAAAGCAGTCAGAAAATGTCTATTAGAGCCGTGTATAGTAAAATCTGATAGCATGTATGATTATCACGGCACACTATGTAGCGGCCATATATTGACCCATTGCTATGACCCAATCTGATTAAAAAGGAGTGCTTTTCGCTTGTATGCTTTTTCAAGGCATGAAAAAGCATATAAGCGAAACGCGCGTCGGCGTTCGCATTGTATCTCACACGCTGCTGCTAAATAATACTTAGTTTATCAAAAGAGATTAATACTATACTCTCTCATTCTAGATTGGGTCATAAAAACGGGTCAATATATGAACGCTTCATTATGGGCTGAGATAATAGTATATGCTAGATGATTTATATTAATCATGGCCCTAATAGACTCTATTACTGACTCTACTAGATAACTCTCAGGCAGTATAGATAACAGCTAGCCTATCAGTGCACTCCTTTTTAATCAGATCGGGTCATAACAACGGGTCAATATATGGCCGCTACATAGTGTGCCGTGATAATCATACATGCTATCAGATTTTACTATACACGGCTCTAATAGACATTTTCTGACTGCTTTAGACAACTCTCCAGTCATGCCCCCTCTCCCGGTAACAAGTTTCCGGGAGTTGGTAAGTATGAGTAATAATGGTGAAAACTACTGTGTAGCCTATATCTGACCTATTCCTGGTCAATGGTAATGAATAGCAGCAAGTGGAATACTGACTATAGCTTTATTGTACCAGCCCTGTGGCACAATAAAGCTATAGACACTGAGGCCTTGTTATTTTAAAGTGTTTAACATGTCCCAAAACTAAAAACCATGAACACACTGACATACACGCACACACACTTATTTTCTAACAAGTGTTCACTTTGATTCACACCAATTTCAGCAGTGTCTGCAGTGTTCAGAAGCGTTAATCCTCAGTAAAATACGATGGAGTTCTATGGTTAATTAACTACATAGTACATGATACTGCCGGGAAACTCCGAGACACATTACTGAACACACTTCAAACACTCTCTTAAAAGCGAGAACAAAGTACAAAGTTTAATCCATTCTTTAACTAGTGTTGTGTCTTGAATGCCCATGTGTGTGGACAAGCCCTAATATAAATTATACGTTTTCCACTGTGCCAGCACATTTTTGGGCTTAAATGTTTTATATGTGATGTGTAATAATTTGATTAACATCACAGATCAATATATTTATTCCAATATTTACATTTTTCAAGTTTTAACATTTACAGAATGAATGAACAGAATTTTTCAGCTGTGCCAGAAATATATCTCAATTGTAGCTTTTATTTCTTCAATACAATGTCTGACTTTTCCACAATGTACGAATATAAATCCAACTTTCTAAGCTAATTGCAATAACCATCTGCAATATTTGCAAGCTGTATTTAAAGTAAATCTGTTTTGACTTATAACAAAAATTATTAGGGGTAAATTTATCAACCTCTGAGTTTCCGGCAGGATTGAAAAGTGTAGATGTTGCCTATATCAACCAATCATATTCTAGCTATTATTTTGAAGAATGTACTAGATAAATGATTACTAGAATCTGATTGGTTGCCATAGGCAACATCTCCATTTTTTTCAAACCTGCCGGAAACTCACAGCTTGATAAGTTTAACCCTTAGAAGTATTTAAAAGCTACATTTCATGCTAATTTTTTTTACTTTTTATTATTTTTAATATTTAAAATTATGATATATTTTGTAATCTTATTTTAGGTGACATGGATGATGAAATGTATAAAAATATATTAATGACCTATTCCTTTTGCCTGGAAGAAATTAGATTTCATTTCCAGCACTCCCACACAAACTGGCATTGATAGGCGTTGTAGGAAAATGTGAGGAACAACTGGTACATTTTCCTAATTTAATGTAATATACAGCGCTATGGGCTTTAATAACACAACATAATATATTGACACAGAATATTGTACAATTGCCAGCAAGGAATTTTGCCCTTTCAAGATAAATTGGACTATGCTTTATAGCAGAGGTGCATGCCAGACGTGGCACATGAACCACTTTTGTCTGGCACGCTGAGCTATGCTGCTGTCAAACTAAAACAGCCGAAGACGGCTGAAACAGAGCTGCTGCGCAAGCGCAGCATCTCCGTTTAAGTCGTCTTTGGCTGCTTAAGTGAAGCAGCTCCTGTGTAACGGAAGATCAGCATCTAAGGTAAGAATGAGGCACAATATGACTGGGGGCATAACTAGGAGGCACAATATAACTGGGGGCACAATTATGAGGGAAAACATAATCTGGTACATCTGGGCTTGAAAGTTTTTTTGCCGGTGCACTGATAGAAAAAGGTTTCTGACCCCTGCTTCATAGGGTTCTTGGATCAAAGTTGGGTTTTTGAGGTTCAAATAGAACCTGATGACACATGGTTTTTTTTGCAAACTAAATAACCATGTAACTATATGTAACATATATGTGATCACTGTCACATCTGGTATTGAGAACATTCAAAGCCCTTTTATATACTGCAACAACCACAAAATGATATAATTCTATCTTTCTTTATGATACAAGTGTATTAATAGACTAAGACCTCATTGCTTTAATCTCTTTATTGTATGTGAATATTTTACTAACCAGCAACTTCTCCAGAATAGATTCAGTTTGGAAGATGTATTTTACATAATATTATGTTTCCTTGTTTTTTTTTAATTAATTTATTATGTTGGCCTCTAATATCCTTAAAACGTACAATAGAAATATATTAGAATATTAGCAGTCTCATCATTGTACATGGTCATAAAATACTTCAATGGCTTCTAATATCTTGATATTTATATTTATTTCCTACAGTAGAAGTATATTAGACTATTAGTAGTCACCTTGAAGATATATGTGGGCTGACGTTTCATAATTTTATTAGGTCATGGAACGTCTTAGTGACTTCTAATATATTATATTTTACAGTAAGTGATGCAGTGAATGATGACAGAATCTCATGGATAACGACACGTCTATTATAGAATTCCACATTTTGCCATTTTCCATGAAAGCGGATGACAAACCTCTACTTTTTAGTGTTATTTTTCGCAATATATCTGATTGGAGCACTGATGAATATAGTTATAATTACAGTGATATGTTTGGATTCTCATTTACACACCCCCATGTATCTATTTCTCTGTAACTTGTCCTTTGTAGATATGTGTTACACAACATTAACTGTCCCTAAACTATTAGGTATATTATGGTCTGAAAATAGCACAGTATCCTTCCCAGAATGCTTCACTCAGATGTACTTTTACATTGTAGCTGCCAGCACAGAGGTTATACTTTTATTTGTGATGGGGTACGACCGATACATTGCGATCTGTCATCCTTTATACTACCACAATATACTGAGCAAGAAAATCTGTATCCTGATTGTGATTAGCCTTTCATGTTTAAATGCAATACTATGTACATTTTCAGTCCTTAATATGTCATTCTGCCATTCTCGTATTATTCATCAGTTTTTCTGTGAGGCAAAAGCTCTGGTTAACATCTCCTGTTCTGGCTCCAACATGTTTTATATAATCTTTTATGTCAACACAGTGTTATTTGGCTTTTGTCCTATCTTGAGCAATGTGATGTCATATATAAGAATTATCAGTGTTATATTGCATATTAAATCAAGGGATGGAAGAAGAAAAGCTTTCTCCACCTGCTCATCCCACGTCTCCGTCATGATCATCTACTATGTTACCGGTATATCCGTATATATATGATACCACCATCAGATCAAAACAATTTCTTAGAACAGATCATGACTGTGATGTATGCGACAGTGATACCCATGGTAAATCCTCTTATATATAGTCTACGCAATAATGACATAAAGATAGCTGTTCAGAGATTAGTATCATAGGTGGTACATCCTTATTAGTACATCCTTATTAGTTTGTATGTAGCTATCCTATCTGCCAATTTGCATGTACATTCATATTTATGTTCTGGTAACTGCTAATTCATACAAAAAAAAGAGCAATGCCCATCAGTGAAGTCTTTTTATACGTAAAACATTAGTAGGGAATTTACCTGTTAGAATGTTCTTTTGGTTTTAAATACGTAGGGAAAACTAATCGACCCCTGAAACTAGGGATACAGGAGCATGTTAGAAATATAAAGAATAAAATCTAAACATTTTATCCAACAACATAGATCAGACCCACAATATTTGAATTTCAAAGCTATTGATCATGTTCAGCTTGGATCAAGTGGTGGCGACCTACAGAACCGAACTTTCACAAAAAGAAATGTTCTGGATTTATGAACTTGGAAGTTTTACACCACAGGGAATGAATGAAAGTTATGAGATCACTCCTTTTTATGATGTTCACAACCTTTTTGCTTTTTTTTGCATACATTTCCTATTGGCAGTTTTTTTTATATTTCTATCTATTTTAGGTAATAATACCTCTTATTTTCATATTTATATTTATATTTGTCTTTATCTTATTGGTGGTGTGCAGATAAACAAATAAATATCGATATGCACATCATATTAAGAAGGTTCCATTCATAATAATGATTTATTAATCTGTATTCTGAATAAAAACATTGTTTTAATAGTATTTTTTATACATGTATAGTTAAAATATGTTATTACATATTTTTATGTAATTTAAATGTATTTTTAAATGTCAATGCTCTTTTATTTGTTGTTGTGATGTGAGCATGTATTTCTGCCCATTGTAAAAATGGCCACTGTGCCTTGTGCTTATATAGATATACATGCTAGGTGGTATCACTGTCCTTTTTCAATATGGCCACCGGGCCTTGTGCCTATGTATATGAACAGTTGTGCTACCTTAATACATAGGCCATGGGGATATAATAGTAAAATCCATATATCGTTGCTTGTAATCATTCTGATTCATTTGCGTTTTAGTTCTGAGAACATCTTGCGCTGATCGCGAGTTCATGCATGCGCTAATGCATGAGGGTCAGACTGCGCGTGAGCAAAATGGTGATGCAGTTTATTTAATCTGAGTTGTTTAGTAGACTTGTTCTTTTCTTACTGAAGAAGTTTCAACAGAAATGAAATGCGCTGAGGTGCTAATGCATCGTTTTACTCCCTGGACTTGATCTTGGACTTTGACTGGAGCCATCTATGATGCAGAAAGGTGGGAACCAGCCCAGGGGAGACTACAAGCAATACCAATACTTATCCTGTTGTACCTGTGACTATGGGCCTTCAGATAGGATCATATATATATATATATATATATATATATATGATTGTATCTGACTAACAAATTGACCCTAGTCTGTGTGTGTCTGTTTGTGTGTGTGTGTGTGTGTCTGTGTGTCTGTGTGTTTGTGTGTGTGTGTGTCTGACTGTATGTGTGTGTTTAGACTGTAAGCTCCAATGGGACAGGGACTGATGTGAGTGAATTCTCTGTACAGCGCTGCGGAATCAGTGGCGCTATATAAATAAATGGTGATGATGATGATAATATATATATGTAT
Organism: Mixophyes fleayi; assembly: GCF_038048845.1. NCBI lineage: Eukaryota > Metazoa > Chordata > Amphibia > Anura > Limnodynastidae > Mixophyes > Mixophyes fleayi. The sequence goes on from NC_134408.1 coordinate 15,623,147, forward strand.
ATATATATATATATATATATATATATATACAAAGCAAGACATATATGTATATATATTATATGTATGTATATCATCATCATCATCACCATTTATTTATATAGTGCCACTGATTCCACAGCGCTGTACAGAGAACTCACATCAGTCCCTGCCCCATTGGAGCTTATAGTCTAAATTCCCTAACACACACACACACAGACAGACAGATAGACAGAGAGAGAGACTTGGGTCAATTTTGATAGCAGCCAATTAACTTATTAGTATATTTTTGGAGTGTGGGAGGAAACCGGAGCACCCGGAGAAAACCCACGCAAAAACGGGAAGAACATCCAAACTCCACACAGATAAGGCCATGGTCGGGAATTGAACTCATGACCCCAGTGCTGTGAGGCAGAAGTGCTAACCACTGAGCCACCGTGCTCTCCAATATGTGTGTGTGTGTGTGTGTGTGTGTGTGTGTGTGTGTGTGTGTTTTGCTTTGTAAGTGCATACATTGCAGGTTTAAAACTGTTTTAGCATAGAAATACTACACTATATTGTTATTTTCCACTCTTCCTGATTGGAGGTTAACAGTAACGCCAAGAGGCAGAAGCATTACATGGGAGAGAGACAGATAGGCCTTTTTAACTATCTATTACGCTTAAACTTAATTGGTGAAAGTGGTGGTAATATTATTGTTATTTGCAAAAGATAATACACTATCTCTGGTTGTTCTGTCCTATCTTGTCGTATGTTTTGAAGCTCAGGAGTCTGAGATTTCGGGACAATAACTTAGCTGTGCCTCACTTATTCTTATTTATGGTACGCATGAAAATTATCACCTTTTGAGTTGGAATTAACTTCTAACTACTACACTATTAGGCACCCTATTCCCTCTTTTTTCTTTGTAGACATCTATATAAATATATGACTTCAAAGCAATGTCTGCTATTGTTTCTGAGCTTTCCCACAAAAATGCAAACTTTAATTTTCAGAATTAAATACATTGGTTTACGTGTCCAATATTATGCTCTTCCTTTAAATTATATTCTATTGTTATTAATTAATTAATTAGTATAAAAGTTACACAGCTCCACACAGCACTGTCTCAGGCTTAAATCAGACACAGCCAGCTTATCCTATAGTGTACAGATTCGGATACTTCAGCAGATTTAGAATGTACAGTAGAATTGTATGCTTACATATAGACAACTGACAGTAAATAATTATATTATATAGTTAAAGAATATAGTAATGTTGCAGTAACAATTTGTATGTCTTGTGTAATGTGACTGCACCATTAACAATGAGTAAACCTATTTGTTTCCCTTGTATATTAAGACTTTGGGTTAGATTCACTAAGATTCGAGTTTGGTGGCGGTTTAAAACCACCATGGCCGGCAGTTTAGTGGTCCATACTATAGGGTGGTTTGAGGCTATGTTGTAAAATGGCTGACGATGTGTGGTGGATTGAAAATAGCTAAACAACCATCAAAACCGCCATCCAAAAGACAGGTCTTTTAATACCTTCTTTTGAAAGGCTTGATAGCTCAAACATGCTGTTTCTGCTATTTTGCCATTCAGAACATAAGAGAAAGCGCCACTGACATTTAAATTTATTGGGACTATCATTATTCATTGACTAAGGGGCAAAATTAATTTAAAATTAACTTTTGGAGGCAAATTTTATTTTTCATTACGTTAATGGAACAAAATTATCGAATTATTATATTATTCGTGCACTTTGTAATGCCAAATTGTGCACCATAAATAATTATATTCACCATTATAGTTAATATTATTATATATTCACATTTCTCCCATAACATAATACAATAAAAGTAAAGGAAAATTTGCCCCCATAAGTTAATTAAATAATATTTTTGCTCCTTAATCGATAAATGATGATTAGCCCAAAAATGTAAATGTCAATGGTGCTTCCTTCCATGTTCTGAATGGCAAAATAGCTCAAACATCCTGCATTTTGCTCAATCTCGCCACTCACAACCATCTGTTTTATTGTGCCCGTTTGGATGGCAGTTTTTCGGCAGGTTTGCAAACCCCAGTTTAGTAAATCCACCGGTTTGTATGTTCATCATTGTTAAAATTGTGATGGCGATTTGTAAAGTGGTGGTTTTGTAAAATGTCAATTCTGCCCAAAAAATCGCCGAAAGCTGGTGGTTTCACCAAACCGCTCTTCTGTAAATCTAGCTCCTTGTTGTCTATGTCTTGTGTACTGCGACTGCACCATTAATATCTATTATTAAACAAACTGTTCACTTTTTAATTAATTCACTTAACACAAAAGATTATAGGTATCTTTCCATCACTATTCAAGCACGCAGTGATTACTCCTATTCTGTAAAAACTAAATTCTGACCCAAACTCTCTCTTAAATTATTGCCCCATCTCTCAACTCCCATGCCCCTCCAAACTTCTTGAGAAAATTGCCTATACTCGCTTCACACGCTTCCTTTCTGCAAACAAGCTATTTGATCCTCTTCAGTCTGGCTTTCACTCTCAACACTCCACAGAGACTCTGCTGACTAAGGTTGTAAATTATTTCATCACAACTAAAACAAAACTGTAATTCTCCTGGATCTCTCTGCTGCATTTGACACTGTTGACCACTCTCTCCTCACTCAAACGCTACAATCCCTAGGTCTTCAAGACACTGTCCTATCCTGGTTCTCATCCTACCAATCTAATCACTCTTTCAATGTTAAGTATGAAAACTTTATAATAATAAAATAAATAATATGAAAATGTAAACGAACAAACAAAAGCAAAAAAATTGCAACCAGCGCTAAATTGGTTTATACAAAATGCAGTCCGTAGTCTTGCCCAGGATGAACACATCTGATGATGGACAATTTCCAGGTATGACCATGTCAGTTCTTTTTGGAGTTCTATCTGAATCGGGTCATCTACATGTGCAGCATCCGAGGAAGAGAAAAAATAAATGGTTACGGGTGACAATATACAAATATTATTTGGCCTGTAGTAAATCTGACAGTTTTAAAACTCTCTGTCCTGCCCATTCCACCTTAGAAACATTGCTCAAAAATGCTCTTTTCTCATCCCACATGCATTCATTCATCTCAAATCGCATATCAAAACCCTCTCCCTCTTGCCCTCTTAATCTACCTCTGACCTGCGCCTTGTCTCATCTCTGTCAAATAGCAATCAAATAGTATTGTCCCTTTAATATAATTATACACTCATATTACCTTTCACTCCCGCCTACAAGACTTCTCCCGTGCTGCTCCCCACTTATGGAATTCCCTGCAATATTCAATCAGACTTTCCCACGGCCTTGAAATCTTTAGACGCTCTCTAAAAAAACCAATCTCATTTTTCGAGCTTATCCCCAATGATACTACTCACACTAATACACAATCATAACTGTACCAATCTCCACTCTGAGCTACACTCGCTCCTCCTATATCAGCTGTGCTCTCTCCCACTTAGAATGTAAGCTCTCTAGTGAGCATGGTCCTCCATACCCTTTGTTTAATGTCTACATTTACTTTGTCTACCTTGTGTGTCCCTGTTTTATGTATGTCCTGCTTTCCCTACTGTACGGAGCTGCGGAGCAATGAGGCGCCTTACAAATCTACGGTAACAATAATAGCTAAGTGCATCATCTCACACCGTGTGGGGCATCCCCAATCTGCACAGAAACAGACAAAATCCTGTGCAAAATTTCTTCATTCTCCATTTTGTTCCACAAATCAAGGTGCAGTCCTGTAAAATTAAGTACACCGTCCATCTTTGATAATGTCACTGAAGCTCCTGAGACACACTGCATCTGTGGCTTGTAAAATTAATTTTTTAGTGTAAAAGAAAAGATTGACCATATCACAACTTCTGCACTGTTTCTTTGAAATAGCAGCTATTTACAGTTATTTCTGAATTTAACACCAATGTATAATTTCAGTCTATTTTATGTATTTTTGCGTATTAAATTTGACAGAGGCAGCAAAACTAGAATACAAGTTGTTCCGACATCAAATGCCATCTTCACAGTTTAACAAACACATATGGAAAAGGATCCAGACCAAGACATCATTTTGAATATTTTTATTATAAGAATCTCAAATCTCTAAAAGTATATAATTGACCAGATGAAAAAGTTAACTTTTCTTAAAGCAGTTGAGTAAATAAGCACCCAGAGCGGACTGCTTGAGTGATATAATTACATAATATTTAATTTTTCCCTAGAGGTATTTTTTCCCTAGAGGTATTTCATTAACATAGTGAATACAGAGAGTATAAAAGCACCCATATAATCTGTCTCTAACATGAAACAAGGGCTGGTACAGGACGTGCTCTATGGTATGTTATTATTAGGAGGTAATTTTACACTGCAACAGGACTATTATATATTTATCTCACAGACAGACTAGAAAATATGAGGAATATTTCTTTAGAAATTTTAGCTGGAATTCAGTGGCAACACAGCCCTGTGTACTATGTAAGTAAGAAATGAGCTACCACTAAAATTTTTTACTGTACTTTATATGGAGAATCCATAACAAGTATATATATGTACAAGTAATATATGTCAGCTTAGTTTTCAGTTACAATGTACAGTGATAAAGTAAATGAACACTGAGGCCTTGTTATTTTAAAGTGTTTAACATGTCCCAAAACTAAAAGCCATACACACACACACACATATTTTATAATGGGTTTCAACTTTGATTCACACCAACTTCAGCAGTGTCTGCAGTATTCAGAAGCGTTAGTCCTCATTAAAACACAATGAAGTTCTATGGTTCATTAAGTACATAGTATTCTACTGGCTATGTACACTATGCTGCAGGGAAACTCTGAGAACATTACTGAACACACTTCGAAAATTCTCTTAAAAGAGAGAAGAAAGTACAAGGTTTAATCCATTCTTTAACTATCGTTGAGTTTTGTATGCCCATATGTACAAGCTCTCATATAAAATCTGCATCAATATATTTATTACCATATGTAAATTTTTCAAGTTTTAACAATTACAAAATAAATGAACAATAACATAAGTTCACAGCTGTGTCAGAAATATATCTCAATTGTAGCTTTTATGTCTTAAATATAATGTCTCATTTTTCCACAATGTACGAATATAAATCCAACTTTTTATGCTAATTGCAATAACTATCTGCAATATTTGCATGCTGTATCTAAAGTAAATCTGTTTTGACTTATAACAAGAATTATTAAAGAGTTTGAGGCAAATTTATCAAGCTGTGAGTTTCTGATGGGTGTGAAAATAGGAGATGTTGCGTACAGCAACCAATCAGATTCTAGTTATCATTTTGTAGAATGTACTAAATAAATGATAACTAGAATCTGATTAGTTGCTATAGGCAACATCTCCACTTTTCAAACCTGCCAGAAGCTCACAGCTTGATAAGTACTTAAAAGCTACATTTCATGCGAAGTATTTTGGGATTTTTTTGTGGGTTTTTTAATATTTAAAATGAGGAAATGTAATGATATATTTTGTAATCTTATATAATGACACAGGATGATGAAATGTATAGAAAGATTTTAATGACCCAGTCCATACATTCTGTAGCAAGATGTCCACAGTGGACACAAGGACACCCCTTGTGCCCGGAAGAAATTAGATTCAATATCCAGCACTCCCACAAGAACTGGCTTTGTAGGAAAATGTGAGGAACAACTGGTACATTTTCCTATTTAAACATAATATACAGCACTATGGGCTTTAATAACACAACATAGTATATTGACCCAGGATATTGTACAAATACCAAATTACCAGCAAGGAATTTTGTTCTCTCAAGATAACTTGGACTTTGCTTTATAGGGTTCTTGGATCAACTTGGGTTATTGAAGTTCAAATGTAGAACCTGATGACACATGAGGCCTGATTCATTAAGGAACTTAAATTAAGATTTTTTTTGTAATATTTAAGTCTCCTGGACAAAACCATGTTACAATGCAAGGAGCAAAAATTAGTTTTCTGTTTTGCCCATAAGTTAAATACTGACTGTTTTTTCATGTAGCACAAAAATATCAACTTTAAAATTCAGTGTACAAATAAGCTATCAAATATTAATAGACTGAGGGCTAGATTTACTAAGCTGCGGGTTTGAAAAAGTGGGGATGTTGCCTATAGCAACCAATCAGATTCTAGCTGTCATTTTGTAGAAAGTACTAAATAAATGACAGCTAGAATCTAATTGGTTGCTATAGGCAACATCCCCACTTTTTCAAACCCGCAGCTTAGTAAATCTAGCCCTAAGACTTCATTGCTTTAATATCTTTGTTGTATGTGAATATTTTACTAACCAGCAACTTCTCAGGAACAGATTCATTTTGGAAGCTGTATTTATATTATATTATGTTTCCTTAGTTTTTTATTATTCATTCCGTATGTTCCCGCTAGATACATCACCATCAAGGTCAAATTTACCATGTTTTATAAAGCATTTGTGGCAACGGAAAACAATGCACGAGACATGAATATATGCAAAATATCCTGTAAAATATATCCTTATATTTGTTGAGTCTTAATCTCATCACTTATATTTGGAGAGTAGTGATGTCATTTGTGCTACGTGACCATTCAGAGTGTTCAGTGATGTATGACTACCAGTAAAGGTAAAACACACCTGGACAGGAGGATCGTCTCATAGAAGCAACTTGCAACAAAAAATATATTACATGTCACTTCAGAACAGCCTTGTCCTTTTGTTTGGGCATGAAATGCCCGTGTCTTCTAATCTCCTTATAACATACAATAGAAATATATTAGAAAGCTCGTCTCGCCTCTCTGTGGTGGAGATGTGGTACAAAGTTCTTTCCCGCTGGTACAGGTGGCCCTCTCAACAAGATGCACCAGGTTGTCTCGGGGTCATGTTGGAGATGTGGCTCTTGGCCGGGAACCCCCTTTCATATTTGATGATCGTGCCCTGTATTAGCGTCATTCTGGCGCCCGGGGAAAACAGTCACAGAGGAAATCATGGGTGCCCCGGATTTCAGGCTATTTAGTATTTCGAATGTTCCCATTTCTCAGTATAAAATATATTTGTTTCAACATTTACTTTAATATATTTGCTTCAATGCTGCCATAGCAGTCCTTCCTGTCCATTGGTGATCTCCTGTGGACCCTGACATGCGGGAGTGGCTTAGACGGATAGACCTTTACAGGCTTACGGACGACATAACCCTCTGTGGCCAAAAGAAGGTCACTGAATATGTGGTGATATTGCTATGCTGGCTTGGATTTAAGGAGTCTCTGTGTTATTGCTCCCTCGTGGATTCGGGCTAGCTATTGTCGGGTGGAGTTTAGTGTGGACCGAAACACGGGAGATTAGACATACTGCACTTTTGCCCTTTGGACATTCTTCCCCTTGTAATGTGAGTTATTCACTTTGAGGAGTTATTTCCCTCTACCTTCCCCGTCCTCTCCTTAACCTTCCCCCATCTCCCCCTCTTTCTGTCTTACTCACCTATTTCCTTATATGTATGTTTACACCGATCCATGTCTGTTATGTAATGTATATCTGTACAATCAGCGCTACTTTCTTGGTCAATGGACTGTCAAGTCTATACATGATCTTATATTTGAAAATAAGCCTCATTTGCTGCTTGTATTTCATATTTGTATTCTTCTAAATTTTGCAATAAAAACAAATTACACACAAAAAAAAAAGAAATATATTAGAATATTATCCGTGACCTTGGACTTCTATAAAACTATATAGCATGTAGTCTCATCATTATATTTGGCCATGAAACTCCTCAGTGGCTTCTAATATTTAATATCTTTATATTTTAAAGTAGAAGTATATTAGAATATTGGTGGTCACACTAGAGTTCCCTGACCTCTATAAAGCTATGTGGGCTGTAGTCTCTTCATTTTAGTAGGTCATGAACATCTCAGTGGTTTCTAATATCTTATATTTGACAGTAAGTGATGCAGTATTCACATACTAATATATTGCATCATATTATTCTCTTGCATAATGATGACAGAATATCATGGATAACGACACGTCTATTATACAATTCTACATTTTGCCATTTTCCATGAAAGCTGATGATAAACTTCTAATTTTTAGTGTTTTCTTCTTAATATATCTGACTGGAATAATGGTGAATATAGTTATAATTACAGTTATATGTTTGGATTCTCGTTTACACACCCCCATGTATCTATTTCTCTGTAACTTGTCCTTTGTAGACATGTGTTACACAACAATAACTGTCCCTAAACTACTAGACATGTTACGGGTTGGGATTAGCACAATTTCCTTCCCAGAATGCTTCACTCAGGTGTATTTTTACTTTTTAGCTGCCAGCACAGAGGTTACACTTTTATTTGTGATGGGGTACGACCGATATATTGCGATCTGTCATCCGTTACACTACCACCATATACTGAGCAAGAAAATTTGTATTGTGCTATTGATTATCATCTGGTTCTCTGCAGCATTAAATTCAATGTTTTATACATTTTCAGTCCTTAAAGTTTCATTCTGCCATTCTGTTATTATTCATCAGTTTTTCTGTGAGCCTAAGGCTCTGATTAACATCTCCTGTTCTGGCTCCAACATGTTTTATATTGTCACGTTTGTTGACCTAGTGTTTTTTGGCATTTGTCCTATCTTGAGCAATGTGATGTCATATATAAAAATTATCAGTGTTATTTTGCATATTAAATCAAAGGATGGAAGAAGAAAAGCTTTCTCCACCTGCTCATCCCACCTCACCGTCATGATCATCTACTATGTTACCGGTATATCCGTATATATGATACCACCATCAGACCAGCACAATTTCTTAGAACAGATCATGACTGTGGTGTATACAACAGTTATACCCATGGTAAATCCTCTCATATATAGTCTACGTAATAATGAAATAAAGAGAGCTCTTCAGAGATTAGTGGCTTAGCTGGTACCCGCTCATTAGTTTTAAAATAACATCTTTCCTATCTGCCTATCTGCATTTACATTCAAATCTACGTTCTGGTAACTGCTCTGGTTGACGGCTGATTCATACAAAAAAAGAGTATCAATGCCCATTAGGCAGGAAAGAATGTTATCTGAACTGTAGCCACAGATCCGCATGGTCCCATTGTGGTCCCACATGGTCTTATCCCTGGGTTCAGAGGCTCACAGGGATTTGGAGATATTGAGAATTGTGACACGGAAGAGTTGGGATTGTCCATTCAAAAAATTACCTTCATACTGACCCTGGGTGATGGAGAACACTATTTACCCACTGAACATATGATTTTATATATCAAATTGAGGAAGACATCTCCCACTCATCTAGCTTTCAAGGTACCTGCTTGAAGCAAGACATTACTCCTAGTGTTTCTATCCAGCTATGTACAGTTATCCGCATGTGCCTACAGTAATATTCATCTGGTGAAAGTCATCTCAAGGATGAATATTATGAACTACATGTTTTTAAATAAATCATCTCAGCAACAGATTTGTTTGGCCGGAATAATCTTTTATTATTCACGCTGGTGGTAGCTGGTATACATTCACCCTGATAATATTGATGTTCATGGCCTTGAATATTCCACCCCGGTCGATACATTGGAAAACAGCGCCAGGACAAAGTACAAAGGAGAGCAGGTCACCTTGGGCATCAGTGCTCTGTTGTTATACTGGGGGTAATTTATGACATAAGACTCATATTTGTATGCACAATTGTATTTTAAACACAATATGGCTGCATTTATTCACACCCAGAAGAGCACTTTCATGGTGTATCAGCTCAAATGATCACATAATTGTTTTATTATGACCCATGTGTATACATCACAACACATTAAAGGAAAGTCACTTCAAAGCAATGCCTGCTATTGTTTCTGATCTTTCCCACAACAGTTTAAACTTTAATTTTCAGAATTAAATACATTGGCCTATATGTACGATATTATGCTCTTGCTTTAAATTATGCTTCTACTAATATTAATTAATTTATTAATAATTAAAATTTGCATATGCATTACACAATTCTAAATAGCGCTGTGTGAGGCTTACATCAGACACACTAAACTTATCCTATAGCGCATAGATGCAGCTACTTCAGCAGATTTAGAATGTACAATAGAATGTTTACTGCATTTTTACCTAAATAAACTATTCTTTATATTATATTGTTTAAGATTTTAGTAATGTTACATTAACAATGTGTATGCCTTGTGCAATGTAACTGCGCCACTAACAATGAATAAACCTATTGGTTTCCCTTGCATAGTAAGACCTTGTTTTCTATGTGTTGTATACTGCCACAGAACCATTAATATCTATCATTAGACAAACTGTTCACTTTTTAATTCATTCAGCTTATTCTGTTAAAGCAATAGAATATAAGTACAATCAAACAAACATTTAAAAAGCATTAAAAAGTTATTATAAAAATAAAATAAATAATATGAAAATTAAATGAACAAACCAAAATTGCAACCAGCGCTAAATTGGTTTATACAAAATGCAACCCGTAGTCTTGCCCAGGATGGCAAACATCTAGTGATGGACGCTTTCCAGGTATGCCCATGCCAGTTCTCTTTGGAGCTCAGGTCATCTACATGTGGAGCATCCGAGGGGGAGAAAAATTAAATGGTTAAGGGTGACAATTTTCCAAATATTATTTATTACATTTCAAATTTGCCATCAACACGGAGTTCATCTATCACTGTTGAAAACTTGTGTGTGTACATAGTTTTCGTTTTTCCTTTCATTTTGACAATATGTTAAGAAGTGTGAGAGAGGCCATTAAGCCGAAGGAGTTTAAAAGCATGTGTTGTGAGCTGACAATGTTACTTGCCATTAGGGGTTAAGTCTGTGATGGAATCAGCCAATTGGGATGAGGTGGGAGTGGTCGTGGAAAGAATATATCCAGCAGTGGAGGAGGAGAGAGCTTCCTGTTTCCTGGATCCGGATACCCACCCATCCGCTCTGTTATAAGTATATCCAGTTGTAATACTTCCTTGTCACAAGGAACGAGGTGTGTGAGTGGTGGGAGAGCATGGCGGTCAGATGGTTGGTATACATACGGTACTTAAGTGTTGGCGATGTAGCCTTGGTTCCCTCGTCGTTATCAGACTCGTTGATGCTCTAGTAAGGAGTATCAGGTTTTGCCATGAAAGGGCTTAACCAGTTTGAGTCCAGAGGGTATTGAGTTAATTTATAGTCGATAGTACCGGCTAATAGATAAGGTTTTAACCTGGGTTGGTGGAAAGGAGACGATCTTCCACCTTATTGGTTTATGTTGGTTTTAGCCGGCTGCCCTGCTCTTCACCACCTATATAAAATAGGTCCAAATTGTTGATAGAAACTTTTGATAGATTTTGATAGAAATAAAATAAACATAAATAAAATAATAAAAAAAAAAAATAATAATAAAAATAAAAGGACCTTTTTATTCCAAACTTAAGTCGGTGTCCGTGTCTTTATTTTATGGTTTGTAAGTGTTGTGCAAGGTTAACCAGAAAGGGGATTCACATAAGAGGGGAATCAACACTATGCATTTTATATATAAATTATAAGATTCCAACAGGAAAAAGGAGATAAATATTTCAGCTATATAAATTACTTAGCACATAAGAATAGATCTCTGTCATCTCAGGAGTGTTCACAATTCATCCAGCTTTGAATTCCATAAACAGGATTAACAACATGAATCTATTCTGTTTAGAAACACCAGTGAGCATTTGTTTGATGCAAGTAACATGATCCAGACATACAGCTATAGCTGTACTGAACAGCACAAATTATTTGTCTGTGCAGATTTTTTTAATAAGTCACACTTAACAATGTGCTTTGCATTAGAAAAGCTGTATTGATCAAACATAGTGTATATTTTGTATGATAATATTATTCATTGTTATATTTGGCTATACAAATTTTGCATCATACCATTTATATTACTCCTAATAAGAGCCTTATAAAGAGGATTACCTGAGATATATATATATATATATATATATATATATATATATATATACATATATATATATATATATATATATATATATATATACATATATCTTCTACTATATAAAAGCCTAGTACTATATAAAAGCCTAGTGGCGTGTGTCTGTGTGTGAAAAAAAAAAAACAAGCTGCAGCGCCACCTGCGAAGTTATACACTGACCTACTAAATTCTTAGTGTGTGTGGGGGGAAAAAACTCAGAAAGGGCTGAAATTTGCTGCAGCGCCACCTGCTGGGCGGAGTTATACACTGACCTACTAAATTCTTAGTGTGTGTGGAAAAAAAATTCAGAAAGGGCTGAAATTTGGTATACTAAGATGTTTTTAATTTGTTAATTTAATTTGTTAATTGTTAAAAGTGTTTATAAAGATTTAAAAAATATATATATATATATTTCTTGAAGGAGAAGTGACAGTTGGGAGTGGTTGGTGGTTGCCAGGGGTGACAGTTGGGAGTGGTTGGTGGTTGCCGGGGGTGACAGAGCGAGAGGAGTGTGATACTCAGGACCGCTGAGAGAGATCCCTGTGTCTGGATAGACATCTGGATAGATGTGGCGATAAAGATGAAGGATGAGGTGATGGAGAAAAATGATGAGGTGGTGACATGTGGACAAAAACCACGTTAAAAAAGGGCGCTTGCATCAGGAAGTAACTCTCTTCCCCTGAGGAGGCCTGGGCTATGGCCCAAATGCATGACAAGAACCTTTTTAACACCTTAAGTAGCTTGATTTGACTAGAATGCATGAGTATCATGCACGGGTTAACTTGTATATATATATATATATATATATATATATCTGTATTTACTCTTTTACACCACTAAGTTTTAATATTTCGCTTTTAATTTATACAATTTTAATTCATACAAATAAAATGTTGTTTTAATGTGTGTTTTTTTCATTCATCTCATGTCTATGAGCATTATAAACCATTAAGAAAGAATTTTGGAATATACTAATCCTCATTACAATTACTACTGACTACATAGATGAGGTGTGCTTTGCCTTCCCTAGTTAGTATTTCTTTCTCTCTCCTTCTTTTACCAGTAAACTATGAAACTATACTACAGGAAGCAGCACCCTCAATAGCAGATTTTTGTAAGAATATTATTTTACTACAAGTTTAACCCCACTATCTTATTTGGGCCATTCTGTGTCTATTATACGTTATATAAAATGGATTAAAGGACTCTGGCGCGGAAGATAATCCTCTTTCCATTATTAAGTAGTGGAGAAGCAGCCCAAGAGCCAATGAGAGAGCAGAGGAAGTTTAAAGAGAAATGCGCAGACCCGAAGCTAAGATGGCGCCCGGCCGCGGAGACGGGATGACATCGGCAGAGAGGTAAGTAAGCCGGGTGTCGGTTTAGAGATACCAAAGACCCGGCGTATATCATAATCCCCCTCCCCCTTTAAAGGTGGACACTGGACACTTAGGACCCGGTTTACTAGGAAACTTAGTGTGAAACTTCTTCAGTAGATCCGGAGCATTGATGTCAGCAGCGCGGATCCAGGAGCGCTCCTCTGGCCCGAATCCCCTCCAATGGACTAAATACCAGACACCTCCTCTGGAATATTTAGAGTCAAGGATGTGGGTTATCTCAAACTCTTCATCTTTTTGGAGTTGAATGGTCGGAGATGTGGAGGAAAGAGCAGAGAATCAATTGACAATAAGGGGCTTCAACAGAGGAGCATGAAAGGAATTGGAGATGCGGAGAGTTAGGTAACTGTAATTTGATAAAGACTGGATTTAGGATTCTTAGGATTTTGTAGGGACCTATGAATCGCAGTGCAAATTTCATGCAAGGAATTCTAATACGGATGTTCCTAGTAGATAAGCAGACTTGATCCCCCACCTTGAATTCAGGAACTTTCTCTTATCAGTAAGATACTCTCCTGAGGGAAGTCCGAACTTGAGTCCAGATGGATGAAAATCTTTGATGTAAAGAAATGACTGCAGGAACCTGGGTGGGAGGGAGGGATGAAAGTTCTGGGAGGAGTGGATGGAGCCCATAAACAATAGAGAAAGAAGTGGGGGAAGTGAACTCGTGGTACACATTGTTATGGGCAAACTCTGCCCAAGGTAGAAGATCCACCCAGTCTTCCTGGTTTGATGAAGAAAAAATCCTCAAAAAGGTCTCAAGATCTTGGTTGACCCTCTCGGTTTGTCCATTGGATTGAGGATGGTAAGAGGACAACAGACATAACCAAATACCCAGAAGCTTGCATAAGGACTTCCAGAACTTGGAGAAGAACTGTACTCCTCAATCTGTCACAATTTCAGAGGGACAGCCACGAAGTCGAAAAATCTCTTTCATAAAATGGTTAGCCAAAATAGGGTAGGAAGGCAGACCCACCAGAGGAACAAATTGGGCCATTTTGGAAAACCTATCCACGATTACCCAGATAGTGTTAAACCTACTGCTAGGTGGAAGGTCCGTAATAAAGTCCATGCTAACATGGGACCAAGGTCAGGATGGAATAGGCAGTGGTCGAAGAGGGCCAGTAGGAGCCTGATGATTCATTTAGAATAGTGAGCCACCAGTAGCTTCGGGAATTGATCTCAATGATCTTCCGAACTCCAACATGTCCTGAAAAGTGAGAGGAGTGGTGCCAGGAGAGAATTCTTTTTCAGAGAAGGGGGCACAAAGGTTTTACCCGACGGCGGAGTAATGGGAGTAGAGGTGGATAGTTGAACACATCTCAGATCTAGAACCGGACGTTCAAATGGGACCTCAAAGTCCGAGGCAGGAATTATGGCTCTAGATAAGGCATTAGCTTTCTTTTTCTTAGAGGCAGATTTAAAGGTGATGACAAGTTGAAAACGAGAGAAGAACAGCGACGATCGGGCCTGCCAGGGATTCATACATTGAGCAGAATGTAGATAGAGTAAGTTTTTGTGGTCGGTAAAGATAGTAATGGGATGACGAGCTCCCTCCAGAAGGTATCGCCATTCCTCCAGAGCTACCTTCATAGCCAACAGTTCTTTATCACCGATGGTGTAGTTCCTCTCTGCCAGCAATAGACTCTGAGAGTAGAAGGCACAGGGATGGAGTCTGTTCCGAAAGGATTTCTGTGACAAATGGTGGAGAACCGTTGAATGAAATGTTGGTAATAGTTAGCAAAGCCCAAAAAGCATTGGATAGCTTTATGGTTGGTGGAAATTGCCATTGTAAGACAGCCTTCACTATTTCGGGATCCATCTCAAGACTGGATCCGGACAGCAGGTAACCTAAGATGGGAATTTGTGGGAGTTCAAAGGAGCATATTTCCAACTTATAGAATAGTTTGTTCCTTCGGAGTCTTAGAAGTACTTCTGCCACATGTTGTCGGTGGGAAGAGATGTCTTGGGAAAAAATCAAAATGTCATCCTGGTAGAAGACCACGCACACATAGAGGAGGTCTCGCAAGATTTCATTCACGAAACTTTGAAAGACAGCTGGGGCATTACACAAACCAAAAGGCATCACAAGGCCTTCAAGTTATTCATAGTGACCTCCCGGGTGTTAAAAGCTGTCTTCCGATCATTACCAGCCTTGATCCTAATAAGATTGTAAGCACCGCGGATGTCTAGTTTGGTGAAAATTCGGGCACCCCTGATGCAATCAAAAAGTTCCATAATTAGGAGAATGGGGTAACGGTTCTTAATTGTTATGGCGTTGAGGCCCCAATAGTCAATACAGGGTCGTAATGTACCATCTTTATTCTTAACGAAGAAGAATCCTGCTCCGGCAGGAGAAGTAGAGGGTTTGATAAACCCAATCTGGAGGTTCTCTTTAATGTAGTCTGACATAGCCTGAGTCTCGGGCAGGGAAAGCGGGTATACCCGGCCCTGTGTGGAATCTTGCCGGGCTGCAGATCCACAGGACAATCCCAAGGTCGATGAAGGGGATGGTGTTCAGAGCAAACCTTGTCGAATACATCAGCTTAGGAAGTATACTGAGCAGGGAGACCGGCTGGAGAAGAGCTCTGAGAGGGGCTAGCCACCTTAATAGAAAGGATTTGGGGAAGGCATCTCTGGCGACATGCAGAACCCCAAGAGAGGACTTGAGGAGAACACCAGTCTATTTGTGGAGAATAGAGTTGGAGCCAGGGCCAGAATGAGTGGGCTAGTAGTAGAAGGTAAGACCAAAAAGGAAATTTCTTCCCGATGCAATGCCCCTACTTGAAGGGTGAGTGGGCTAGTGCGCTCAGAAATAACTCCCTTAGGAATTCGTGATCCATCAATAGCCGTGATGACAATGGCCTTCTCCAGGGGAATAACAGGTAGGGCCCACCGAGCAACTAGAGACTGGGAAAGGAAGTTGCCCGCTGCTCCGGAGTCCAACAGTGCACAAGTAGTGAGGGGACTGACAGAGGCAGGGATAGTAAAGAGAAAAGCGCAGGTCTTAAAACTGGAACAGATTGGAAAGGTATCAAAGGACCCTAGTCTGACCTCCCCAGAGCAGGTTAGGGCTTTGCGTTTCCCAACCTTCTGGGGCAGGGAGTTAAGCAAATAACAAGAATCAGCACAATAAATACATAGCTTATTTTTCAGTCGACGTTCTCGTTCCTCTGGGGTTAGGCGAGAACGACCCAACTCCATGGGCTCCACCGGAGGAAGAGGGTGTTGAAAGCGAGGTGCGAGTTTGGTAGGTGGGTGAAGACTCCTCACAGTCAGTATTTAACTTATGTGCAAAACAAAATACTAATTTGCACCCCTTGCATTGTAACATGGTTTTGTCCAAGAGACTGAAATAAGTTTCTCAAGTTAAGATCCTTAATGAATCAGACCCTAGTCTGTTATTTTAACTCAATCAGCGTGACAGAGTGATTTCCAGCCTTGTCCTTGTCAATACTCTCACCTGTGTTAACGAGAGAATCACTGACCTGATGTCAGCTGGTCCTTTTATGGCAGGGCTGAAATGCAGTGGAAATGGGGTTTTTGGGGGGGACTTTGAAATTAATAGCAAATCATCTGATCACTCTTCATGACATTCAGTAGTTTATGCAAATTGCCATCATAAAAACTGAGGCAGCAGACTTTGTGAAAAATAATATTTGTGTCATTCTCAAAAATTTTGGCCATGACTGTCTAGCTGGAAAGCCACAGGTAACCCGAAAATAGTCTACATACTGTATTTGGGAAGTCTTGGCATATCTGATGTTTATTATTTTCTTATACTTATTCGTATTCTTATTATTTTCAACACTATTGTATGAAAGGTGCTTATTAGGTTGCTGTCATGATAGCTTAAAATTGTGTTGGCTACATCACAATACACTGAGTGAAAAGTAGTTTACTAATAATGTATAAGGACAGTTCATACTGTCATCTTTGTTTTATAATAAATTTTATATATTGAATATCCGATCTTATTTAAATCAATGAGTAAATAAAAAAGTAAATTTAAAAGGAAAGTATGTACATGCTGATAAATTGATAAATTTTCCCAAAACTTTATGAGATGAGATGTATGTTATACTTCTACACTTTTTCTTTATTTTTTTTTACTATGTATAAATATAATATATTTTATATATTTATTTATATATATATATATATATATATATATATATATATATATATATATATGTCAGTAACATATAAAATGTATCAAGTACAGTGGTAAACTATGACCTGTAATAGACGTTTCATTGTGAATTAATTTAGAAAATGGAATGTGTTGTTTAATTAATAATGGGAATAATAGCCGTGAATCTCAGGGAACTGGGAATTACATCTCTCATGTTTACTACATTGAGCTTCCACACTGACTCTTAATGCAAGATTAATTAATGCAAAAAGTAAATTGCCAAGAGATGCGGGTGTCTAGAAAGCAGTCTGGCTCCCCAGCCTGGCAACATTCATCATTACAACAATAAAGCCAAATATTGATGCAATTCTAGTGACAATTCTCAGTACATTGCATTAACACTTTATACAAAGACAACAAATCTATAGAACATGTGGTTTAAACAAAACATAATGATTAAGTAAAAAATTTTCTATATATAAAAAAAGTAAATATATTTTATTCATTCTATATTAAAGTGGTGCTCTTACCTACACACATTACACTTTAATACTTGATATATTAAAAGCAATTAAACCCACCATGAGTTAGTGCATGAATATATGTATTCAAAATAATCTTCCTTATCTTAACAGCTTGTTCTTCACTATGGTTGGTGCTGACTTTTTAAACTACAATAAAATGTATCACTGTATAGCATTAAAAGTGCTTTAAGCCTTCTTCATAAATATTAATGTTGATGGATTTCACATGACAGCAGCTGACACTTAATACCCCTATTTGCTAATTTGGGATGTATTATTACTGGGACACTGCAGGTGAAATATATGGAGAGATTCTCATTTTATAGGAGCTGGTCTTGCTTCATGACAGGACCAGACCAAGTAATAGGCCAGGTACCCCAGTGCTGGTCCTGCTCAGTAGCAGGACAAGCAGTGTTCTTGTTATGAAAAGTAAATAAAAAATTCAATATTCAGGCTTACTAATTCTATACTGAACCATTCACACTAGACATTATTATATGGAAGCCAAACATTTCACCACACCCAATACTGATATCCAGTTTAGTGTTAAAATAAATAAACACATGTGGTGAATGTATCTGTGAGGGTCCAAATAAAATATTAAATTAATAACTAGGAATGTATATTATTTCGGTCAGTCATCACAAGTAATTAGGTAATTAGGTCAAGCCCAAACCTTCTTTCAGGAAACCCACTTAACATATGCAAATCAAAGTCATGCAGTCCCTTTCATCATTCAGGCCCTTTCCTAATTAGAGGAGACTATCCAATTACGCCATTGTAAAAAATAAGGTAAACCACTAGGAAAAGCCATAAGCATTAGGCCAATGCAAAATATAGAAAATAGAAATTTTAAAGAACATGCCTTCTTATTTCTTATTTTGGGATATCAGTGTGACACTCTGAACATGGGGGCAAAAAAAGCACAAAGGTTGTGTAGTTTAGATACCAACTGTACAGGGAAACCACAGCAGTTACTGCTGAATTAGTGGTGCTATATAAATAACTGATGATGATGATGATCTTTCGGAATGATATTTGATATTGTTGCAATTACATCATATTTGATATGTAAATGCACGGTAGGTTATGGCTGCTTTAGTGAAGAGGGAATTATATCTCTGGGATATGTCCAAAAAAGTTATGTAAGGTCAAACTTTTGGACAATTTTTGGTCAAACTATAATTGACATCCAAGAGACATATTTTCCCCCACATTAGCATATATACTGCACCTCTGAATTGCCTCTTTTTTCAACCTGCTTAAAAACCCTGTGTGAGAGAGATTAGATTGTAAGTTCTTGGGGTCTCAATCTAATTGAAGGACTGTTCATTTCACCTTGACCATGGCACACAGATTATTTTGGGTAAATATTCTCTGTAATTTCATCCCATTGGTTGTTAAAACTGTATTGCATTTCTTTTTTTTTGTATGTCATTTGCTATCTGGTCTTTTTATTATGTATATCCAAAAGCCCTGTAGCTTAGTACCTTTGTGTAACAAAGTTTTGATGTTTTAACCCTTTCATTGCTGGTGTGTGAATTGTTAATCTATTTGACTAACAAGCCTAGTATGTGCCAACGTGTACATTTGTGTAACAGAGTTTGATGTGTTAAGTGGTAACCCTTTGATTGCTGGTGTGTGCATTGCTACCCAGTGTGTTACAAGGAGCGTAGTGTGTTCTGGTGTGTGACAGTATATTGGGGTCCTATTGGCCTTAATAGGTGGTGGCAGATCATAGGTGTGTATGGCTTAGAGGGCACTGTCTGGGGAACGATTCCACAAATCAATAACCTGTGTCATAGGTGAATAAAAGACTGAGTGCTGGAATCATTTGTACACCCACACAGTAAAGTAGGAACGCTGGGAGCGCACTCATGACAGTATCAAACTCTTGTTTTGTTAAATTGCTGATTTTCGAAGGTTGAGGGCCAGTTATTGATTGACAATTTTAATAATCCCCACAGGTTATGCCTTTAATTAAATTCATTAATTGATCATGCATACATTATAGGATTTTGTGAAGGGGGGTTCTAATTTAATTCGTACACGAGAAAGCCTATTATATCTCCTGTATTAATCAATAGCGAATGTATCAAAACAAAGGTTAACAAACTTTTCTTATGCTTATGACCAGGTTGTGTGTATGCGTGTGAGGAAACGGGCTGCTACTGGACTGGGAACTTTGTATTCATCACCCGTTTCTCATGGTTTAATGTACTTTTTAATCCTTGGTCCAGTCTAAGTATATACACCAGAGCATCGGTGTACTATGTGTATTATTATTTCATGTTATTAGGTACATTTTGCCCTTGCTATCACCTGCAATATTGTGTGTAGTATAAATATAAAGATTATTGCCATACTGTGTCAAAATAACAGGACAGCAGCAGTCATTTTGCTACTGTTAGCTAATGTAATTACCATTTGGAGATATTGGGAGGGTTAGCAACTTTGGCAGGAGGAAAGATGATGAGTTCATATTTGGAGATGTGGAGTTTGATGAAGTGCTGTAAGACCCAGGGAGTTACAGCAGAGAGACATCTAGATACTTGGGTTAGGAAAGAGGGAGTGAGGTCAGGGAAGGAAAGATAGCTGTTCATGTCATCAGCATAGAGGTGGTATTGGAGGCAGTTTGGAGAACGTGGAAGAGGTTTGTCTAGGTCTGCAGATTATATCTTCCAAGAATGCACTCCTGATTCCAGCAGTAACTTCCTCTGGTGCACAATCCACATCTGTCTCTGCTTTTCTAGACAGCGGTCCCACAGGGAATTTTCTGGATCTGAATTTCGCTTGTTCTTTGGGATTTCCTGCCATTAAGCTTGAGTCGCCCATCACTGTCTGTGGTCTGGATGGTGGTCCTTTACCAGGTGGTAAAATCTGTTCCCAGACACCACTGTTGCAGCTCACCATGGGGGCGCTACATTCTGAAGTCTTGTCCTTTTATTTAATTAATTGTTCTTCCGTTCTGGTGATCTTGGGACATCCCTGGCTGCAGCTCCACAGTCCGGTCATCGACTGGAACAAGGGAGACATCATTCAGTGGAGTCCTTTTTGTTGTTCATCCTGCTTATCTGTGCCTGTTCATCTCCTCCAGGTTCCTCCAGATCAGCTGCTGTTACCCTACCATGAGTTTCGTGATGTATTCTCAAAGCAGGCGACTGACACGCTACCTCTTCATTGTGATTACGATTGCACTATTGACCTAGTTCCTGGCTCTAAACTCCCAAAAGGGAGACTGTACTCTCTCTAGATACCAGAAACACAGGCCATGGAGGAATATATTAAGGAGAACCTTAAAAAGGGCTTTATTAGGCCTTCTAATTCCCCAGTAGGAGCTGGGTTCTTCTTCGTGTCTAAAAAGGACAGTTCTCTTCGACCCTGTATTGACTTCCATGGGTTAAATAAAATCACCATCAGAAACACCTACCCACTTCCACTCATATCGGTCCTTTTTGATCAACTCAGACGTGCTTCAGTATTCATCAAGATTGATCTACGAGGAGCATACAACCTTATACATATCAAGGACGGGGATGAATGGAAGACCGCATTCAACACCCACTCAGGCCACTATGTGTACCAGGTCATGCCTTTTGGTTTATGTAACGCACCTGCTGTCTTCTAGGATCTAATTAACGATGTTCTACGAGAGTTCTTAGGGCGCTTTGTCGTGGTATACCTGGATGACATCCTGACATATTCTTCATCCATGGACCAACACCGCGTTAGCGTGAAACAGGTCCTTTCTAAACTTCGGCAATTTCAACTCTTTTCCAAGCTAGAAAAGTGTGAATTTGAGGTCCAAAAGGTCTAATTTCTAGGATATATCATCTCCCCGGATGGGTTCTTCATGGATCCCAGCAAGGTCCAAGCAGTCTTAAACAGGGTATGCCCAACCAATCTGAAGGCCGTACAAATTATTACCGGAGATTTATTCATTCCTTCTCGGACCTGGTAGCTCCTCTTACTGCCCTAACTCATAAAGGGGCAGATGCCACTAATTTGACCTCTTGTGCTATAGCCTCTTTTGAAGCCCTGAAGTTTGCCTTTGCCTTGGCTCCAGTCTTAAGACATCCCAACCCGGAATTACCATTCATCATCGAAGTGAATGCCTCTGATAGAGGTGCTGGTGCTGTCCTGTCCCAGAAGGATCCTTGGGATCATAAATTGCACCCATGTGCTTACTTCTCACGAAAATTCTCTGCTGCTGAAAGGAATTATGATATGGGTAATCGAGAACTTTTAGCCATTAAATGGGCATTTGAAGAATGGCAACATTGCCTGGAGGGTGCTGTTCATGTTATCTCCGTGCTCACAGATCACAAAAATTTGTTATTTATTGAATCCACCAAACGTCTAAATTCCAGACAAGCACACTGGGCCTTGTTTTTTATCCGCTTCAAGTTTATTATTTCTTACAGACCTGGTTCCAAGAATGTTAAAGCGGACGCACTCTCCTGCAGCTTTGTGTCCTCTCATGCCCCTTCCACTGTTCCACTACCTGTAGTTACTTCATCCTCAATTCATTCTGAATTGACCCAGGATTTGAGTGCTGCTCTCCAATATTTCCAAAGAATCGCTCCTCCTGAGACTCCTTTGGATAAATTGTTTGTCCCACTCCATCTCAGGAAGGCTGTACTATCTGAGGCTCGTGACAACAAGATTGCCGGACATCGTGGAGTTTTCAAAATCACTGAAGTCCTTCTGCACATAGTTTGGTGGCTCTCTTTGGCCGCTGATGTTAAAGAGTTTGTACTCTCATGTAGTCAAACGGACTAACAGAAAGAGTCAATCAGTCATTGGAACAATTCCTCCGATTATATATTTCCAAATTTCATAACAAATTGATCTTCTTTACTTCCGTGGGCCGAATTTGCCTATAATAACTCTTGCCATTTTTCCACCAGCATATCTCCATTCTTTTGCAACTAAGGCCTCCATCCCAGGTCAAATTATGTTGCTTCAATCAACTCTTATGGTTCTCCTGGGGTACGCCAAACAGCCTCCTGTCTCAGAATTATTTGGAAGAAGGTCCATTCTGCCCTGATTCAGGCCTCCTCTTGGCCAAAATTTTTTGCAGATCGTCATCGCAGGAACTGTTCTCTTAAGGTGGGAGACAAAGTCTGGTTGTCCACCCGGATTATTAGGCTCAAACAACCCTGCCAGAAATTGAGACCTATGTTCATTGGACCTTTTTTTATTGTTAAAAAATTTAACCTTTTGGCCTTCAGGCTGAAGATTCCACCTTCTTTGAGAATCCCTAATACGTTTCACTGTTCCCTCCTGAAACCTCTTGTCTCGTCCTCCAAGTTTGAGACTCCTCAACAACCCAAACCTCGACCAGTCAACTTGCATGGTTTTCATGAATTTATTGTGGAGAAGATTCTCGAATCCAAGAGAGTTCAGGGGCAAACCCATTTTCTGGTGCATTGGAAGGACTACGGTCCAGCAGAATGCTTTTGGGTTTCTCAGAGGTGCCTGCACACTGACAGACTGCTCAGGAGATTCTTTAAACAATTCCCTGGAAAACCTGGTTGTCGGGGTTCCTTGACCCCTCCTCAAGGCTGGGTACTGTTACGAGTCGCGGCGGTGCCTCAGGCAACCGTGACTATCCGTGCCCGCAGGAAGTGTCCCGGCCATCTCCATGACGACAGGGATGTCACTTCCTGTTTTTGCCCCGGCCATTGCCTAGACAACGGTCGGGACGCTGTGAGAGATAGCACCGCGTCCCGGCATTAGGGGCAGCCGGGCGCGTGCGCAAGTTCTTGAATTAATTAATTAATCAGCTCCTGGGGCTGATTATCATTTTGGCCTCTCTGTTTTGCCATTGGTTAGTGTCTGTATATAAGGCAGGGAGGGCTTAGCCTCCCTGCCGGATATAGTTCCAATTTTCTGTGTCTTAGCCTGCTGCTGTGCTTGTACCTGTATTTCTATTGGACTTCCCGTGTATGACCTTTGGCTTTGTTCTTTTGGATTTGATTCTTGCCTGTTGCCCTGACCCTTGCTTCGTTCCTTGATAAACCCTGTCTGCTTCCAGTCCTGACCTCTTGCCTCACCTTGACCACAATACCTGCTCTGGACCCAGACCTTGGCCTGTCTTTTGACCACGCTAGACTCCACACCCCGTTACTCTACGCTACGGTACGTTCGCACACCTGTACTACCGCGAGTATAAGTCCTGGGGGCATCAAAGTACCTGTGAGCATAACGAGCTCTATGGGAAAGGCGGCTGCTAGAGGTGAAGAACTCTCTACCTGGTTCTACAGGTTGATGAATAGACCGTTAGTCGTAACACCCAACAAAAACATTACATAAAACCTATGGCTCTAAAATTAGAATCTACAAAATAAATACTAATAAAAACTAATTAGAGTAGTTACCAATTATAAATCCAATTCCATCTTATAAAAAAAATATAGAACAGAGTTAAAGTTTTGAAACTACTGAAACGATCTTGCAGGCATTTGTCATCCATCTGCATAGCTGGAGAGGAACAAGTTACCCGAAAATCATTTACATATTTGTTGGCTTGGGAAGCACAAGTGGTTATCATTTTCTGTTTCTCCAACAGTATTGTGTGAATGGTGTTGCTGTCATGATAACTTACTATTGTGTTGGCTACATCACAATAAACTAAGTGGAAAATAATTATTTAATCAAGGTTATCATTGAGACTAATGTGTTATAATATGTTTTGCATATTGTTTATTTGATTTCTCGTAATTTGTATATTTTAAAAAGTCTTTAAAAAAAGTATTCACATGTCTGGTCCTGATAAAATATAATCTATATATATATATATATATATATATATATATATATATATATATGTGTGTGTGTGTGTTACACTCACAAACATTTTCCTTGTCAGTAGCATATAAAATGTATCAAGTACAGTGGTGAACTATGACCTGTAATAGACATTTCATTATGAAGAAATTGCCATATTTAGAAAAGTGAATGAGTTGTTTGGTTACTAATGGGAATAATATTCCTGCATTTCAGGGATCTGGGAATTATATCTCTCATTTTAACTACATTGAGCTTTCACACTGACTCAATGCAAGATTAATTAATGTAAGAAGTAAATTGCCAAGAGATGCAGGAGCCAAGGAAAGAGACTTGCTCCCCAGCCTGGTTACTTTCATCATTACAACAATAAAGAAAAACATTGATGAAATTCTAATGACATTTGAATTAATCTTTTTTTTACTTTGTACAATATGTGGTTTGAAAAAGAAATACAGAAAAAGAAGAAAAAAATAATAAGTAAAATTAAATATAAATTTAAAAAATAAATATTTTTATGCATGTTATATTAAAGTGGTTCTGTCACCTACACATATTATACTTTAATGCTTGATATATTGAAAGCAATTAAACCCACCATGAGTCATTGCATGAATATATTTACTCCAAATAATCTTCCTCATCTTAAGAGTTTGTTCTTCACTATGGTTGGTGTCGTTTTTTGTAAAATACAATACATTGTATCATCTTATAGCAATATAAGCACTTTAGGCGTTCTTCATACATATTGATGTTGGTGGATTTGACATATCAACTAGCTGACACTTAAAACCCCTATTTCCTAAGTTGGGATGTATCATTACCGGGACACTGCAGCTGAAATATGGAGAGAGATTCTCATTTTATAGGAGCTGGTCTTGCCTCATGATAGGACCACACCAAGTAATAGGCCTGGTACTGCTGGTCCTGCTCAGTAGCAGGATTAGCAATGTTCTTATTAGGAAAAGTAAATAAATAATTACATATACAGGCTTATTAATTGTATAACCAGCCATTCACACTAGACATTATTACATGGAAGTCCAACATTTCACCACCCCCAGTAATGATAACCAGTCCAATGCTAAAAAAAACAACACATGGGTTAAATGAATCAAACTCTGGTTTTGCGAAATTGCTGATTTTCGCCGATAAAAGGACAGATCTATAATGGCAGATTTATTAAACCCCACCGGATTTTGACTTAAATGCTGTATGAAAACTGGTCAGCAAAGTCACAGAAAATCGGAGCTTGATACATTTACCCCACAGTCTCAGGGCCATCTCTTCCATAGGGCACGATGGGCAGTTGCCCGGGGGCCCTGCAGACCAGGGGGCCCGTCAGAGGCAGCTAAAAAAAAAAAACTCCTGAAAAAAAGAAGAAGAAAATACTTACCTTGCTCTCAGCTGGTGATCCGGCTCCCTCCCTGGTCCCCTCCTCCGTGCGGCGCTCGCAGTGCATGTCAGCCGTGATGTCATCACGCCCGCCCGACATCCATTGCGGAGCGCAGCACGGAGGAGGGGACCAGGGAGGGAGCCGGATCGCCAGCTGAGAGCAAGGTAAGTATTTTCTTCTTCTTTTTTTCAGGAACTTTTTTTTTTTTGCTGCCTCTGATGGGCCCCTTGGGCTGCAGGGCCCATATATATAATCTTTTTTTTTTATATATATATATATATATATATATAGGGGCCCCGGTGCTTTGCCCGGGGGACCCAAATGTTGTTTAGAGGGCCCTGCATGGTCTACTCCAGGTCACCCATGGACTTGGCAGACTGGGTAAGAAAGTGAAACCTGCTGGCTCTTGGTTCTGTTTCAAATAATGTCTGGTCAGGTCCTTCCACATTATCCTTAATAACAATAGAAAAAAAAACAAAATCTTCTCAAATGTACAGTACATATAATCACAGTACAGTATATACAACAATAGGAAGGTGGGGTTCCAGGATTAGAAGTACCCAACACAGTCATAAAACCATTGTTGTGTCTGCAGTTTATACTAGTATAGTAGCATCAGGAGACTATGGGCAGGGCTGGCACTGCCGTCAGGTGAACCAAGGTGCCCCAGGAGAACCCACACAAGGAGCGTAGGCTGCTGGCATGAGGGAGCAGCAGTCAGCAGCTTCCTACATGTAAAGCTGCTGACTGCTGCTCCTCCATATCAGTGTGATTTTTGGAGTGTGGCATTTAGATATGATATCAAAATTAACAGCCGAGGATACAGCCCCACCTCCCGCCTGTCATGGTGAGAAGCAGTGGGGTCGGGGATGAAATGCCCAATGGAGAATGGGCGCCACCTAAGGCACCCCCAGGGTTGCGCTGGTCCTGGATATGGGTAGTGGCACACGGCTGATTTTTCTGTTGTGTTTTTATACCATGGACATTAGCTGATGTGGGTTTTTAATGACTTTCCACAGCAATATCTTCTGGGAGTAGACAAGCACGGTATATGCCGCTAGGCAGACTTGTCACTTCTGAACACAGAACACTTGCTAACAATAGGGGATGCAAATAAGTGTCAGGGAGAGGGTCCAAATAAAATATTAAATTAAAAACTAGGAATGTATATTATTTCGGTCAGTCTGCCCAAGTAATTAGGTAATTAGGTCAAGCCCAAACTTTCTTTCAGGAAATCCACTTAACATATGCAAATCAAAGTCATGCAGTTCCTTTGATCATGCAGCCCTTTCCTACTTAGAGGAGTCTGTTCAATTAAGGCATTGTAAAAATAAAGTAAACCACTAGGGAAAGCCATTAGTATTAGGCCAATGCAAAATATAGAAAATAGAAATTTCAAAAAACATGCCTTCTTATTTCTTATTTTGGGATATCAGTGTGACACTCTAAACTTAGGGGCAAAACAAAGGCACAAAGTTTGTGGGGTATAGATACCAACTATACAGGAAAACCACAGTAGTTACAAATCTTTCGGAATGATATTTGATATTGTTGCAATTCCATCATATTTGATATGTAAATACGCAGAAGATTCTGACTGCTTTATTGAAGAGGGAATTATGTCTCTGAGATATGTCCAAAAAAAGTTATGTAAGGTCAAAACTGTTGGACAATTGTAAGTTCTTGGGGTCTCAATTTAATTGAAGGACTGTTCATATCGTCTTGCCTTGACCCTGGCACACAATTATTTTGCGTAAATTTTATTCTCTGTAATTTCATCCCATTTGTTTATAAAACTGTATTACATTTGTTTGTTTTTTGTATGTCATTTGCTATCTGGTCTTTTTATTATGAATATCCAAAAGCCCTGTAACTTAGTACATTTGTGTAACAGAGTTTTGATGTTTTAACCCTTTGATTGCTGGTGTTTGAATTGTTAATCCATTTGACTAACAAGCCTAGTGTGTACCATAGTGTACATTTGTGTAACAGAGTTTGATGTGTTAAGTGTTAACCCTTTGATTGCTGGTGTGTGCATTGCTAACCAGTGTGTAACAAGGAGCCTAATGTGTTGCTGTGTGTGACAGTATATTGGGGTCCTATTGGCCTTATTAATAGGTGATGGCAGATTATAGGTGTGTATGGGTTAGAGGGCACTGTCTGGGGAACTATTACACAAATCTATAACCTGTGTGACTGGTGAGTGAAAGACTGAGTGCTGGAATCATTTGTACCGCCATACAGTAAACTACCCAAAGTAGGAACGCTGGGAGCGCACTCATGACAGTATCAAACTCTTGTTTCGCTAAATTACCGATTTTCGAAGGTTGAGGGCCAGTTTTTCATTGACAATTTTATTAATCTCCACGGGTTTTGCCTTTAATTAAATTCATTCATTGATCATGCAGACATTATAGGATTCTGTGAGCCCAAGTTCTGGCAGGCCAGATCCATACGATATCACAAGTGGTCCAGAACCTAGTTCAGCGTTTGTTTGCCCAGGAAGAGGCCCACAGAGCCTCGCAAGCCCAGCAAGGCCTTCCGGGTCCTGTAATGGAGCCCAAATTGAATCTACCAGATCGCATCTCCGGTGACAGGGCTTCTTTTCGCAATTTTAAGGAGAGCTGTAAACTCTACTTTCGCTTGAGAACACGCTCCTCTGGCTCTGAACAACAAAGAGTTGACATCATTATCTCCCTGCTCCAGAGTGATCCTCAGTCCTGGGCGATTAGCCTTGCTCCCACAAGCCCTCCACTACAGTCCGTTGATGCATTCTCTGATGCCCTAGGGTTGTTTTATGATGATCCAGACAGAGTTGCCTCAGCTGAATCACATCTCAGGGCCCTGAAACAGGATCACCGCTCTGCTGAGGAATATTGTGCGGAGTTCAGGCGCTGGTCCACGGATAGCGTGTGGAATGATCCGGCACTCTGAAGCCAATTGCGTTTGGGTCTCTCCGAACAGATAAAAGACTCCCTGGTGCAATATCCTATTCCTGCTACATTGGAGAGTCTAATGCAATTGGTCATTAAAATTGACCGTAGATTTAAAGAGAGAAAAGCTGAGAGGGATACTACTGTCACCTCTTGCTCTTTTCAGTCCCCTCCTGCTGCACCTTTTGAAGCCACTGAGCCCATGCAGCTAGGTGCTTATCGCCTTACTTTGGAAGAGAAAACCCGGAGACGAACCTTAGGCTTTTGTCTATATTGTGGCAATAGGGGTCATCTCCTCCGAAACAGTCCCAGGCCATGGAGGAGTATAATAAGGAGAACCTTAAAAACGGCTGTATTAGGCCTTCTAAATCCCCGGTAGGAGTCGGGTTCTTTTTGTGTCTAAAAAGGACGGTTCTCTTTGACCCTGTATTGACTTCCGTGGGTTAAATAAAATCAACATCAGAAACACCTACCCACTTCCACTCATATCGGTCCTTTTTGATCAGCTCAGATGTGCTTCAGTATTCACCAAGTGTCACTCACCGGACCGTGAGTGCCTCTTCTCGGACATTTAGGAACCGTGGCCGTCCGCCATCCTGAGGGTCTGCGCATGCGCAGCCCTTTCCTATATTTTTCAGTGTATGTTCCTTTAACTCAATTGGCAGATCAGGCAACACTCCCTATATTAAGCACCTGTGGTCAACACCACGGGGCCTGATCTTGGAGTCTCATTCCCCATGAGTCTCTGAAGGTGTTCCTGTATTCCTCGTGTATTCAGCCCTGCTGATTCCTGTGGTTTCCAAACCACTTCTACCTCTGTGGTTTCCAAACCACTTCTACTCCTGTGGTTCCCATACCACTTCTACCATCAACTGTATCATCGTGACTGTTTGCTGATTCCTATCCGCTGCCTCCGTGCACTACAGTCTTCTAAATCACTTCAACGCTATTATTATCATTGTGGCCGTTTGCTGATTCCTATCTGCTGCCTCCGGGCACTCCAGCCTTCACTTCACATCCACTCACCTGATCATCATCAAGTTCCTGAGCTGACTCCTATCCGCTGCTTCCGTGCACTACAGTCTCCAGCTTGCAACTCGTCTGTGTTCATCATCGTGACTGTTAGCTGATTCCTATCCGCTGCCTCCGTGCACTACAGCCTCCAGCTTGCAACTCGCCTGTGTTCATCACCGTGACTGTTAGCTGATTCCTATCCGCTGCTTCCGTGCCCTACAGTCTCCAGCTTGCAACTCGCCTGTGTTCATCATTGTGACTGTTAGCTGATTCCTATCCGCTACCCCTGTGCATTGCCGCCTCATCTCAGCTCTCCTGTGTTTCCAGTCTACTGCTCACGTTGCCATCCGCTACACTCCTGGATCTACAGCTCCTGGTCTACTCTGCCATCCCGTGTTCCATCACTGTGGGTCCTGTTGGTTGCCCCTGGTTACCTCCGTGGGCGCAGAGTCCTGCTGCTGCTGTCTGCACTATCGTCCATCTCCTGCTGATCCGCTCTCCACGCCTTCACGTGTCCCGCTGGTCTCTACCCTCCTGTCAGCATTGGATTCGTATCTCATCTACTACTCCTCTGCTGGATCATCTCCATTCTCCTGGGTCCTCCATGAGTCCAGTTCCACGTATTACTGATTCCTGTGGATTCGTGTCCCTGTTGGTCTACTTACCTGTGCGCTGCACCTACTAGACCGCTACCTCATCTATCCTGGGACTTCTCATCCAGCCGGCCTCCTGCCGCTCAGGTATCGCTGCACTCCTATCTGACTGCCTGCTTCTGAACCACGGTATGCATACTTCTCATTGACTGTGCTGGTGTATTGCATATCTTGCTGGACTGTGTTTGGTTCTCCTCTGGAGTCTGCTATCCGCTGAGTCTATTGCCATCATTGACTGTGTTAACTTGTGCTGGACTACTTCAAGAGACTTTCTATATTTGCAGATCTGTTCAGTCATTTATATATATTGTGCATGTTACTGTGGATCGTATATAAGGTGCCTGTGTATATCCTGTGTTGCAGTCTCTCCCTGTGCACCTCCTCACATATATATTCAGTGGTACAACTTGCTCATGACAGACCACTGATCCCTGTTTCCGGTATCACCTGTTCCAGTACCCTCTCACATAGCAGTGGTACAACTTGCTACCGCAGACCACTGACTACCCGGATACCTCCACTTGGATTCCATTCCTTCACTCAGACAGCGGTGCAACTTGCTATCTGCAGACCGCTGACTCTCATCACTCCTTTGTCTCTGTTGGACATTCCTCCTCACTATAGCAGTGGTACAACTTGCTATCGCAGACCACTGACTACCTTCACGTGCCCTTGTCCATACAGTTCCTCGTGTATTATTATCTCCATATTACCAGTGCTGCTAGTCATAGACTTTCCTGAGCATCTCATCAGTTACCATTTCCTGTTCCGTGATCACCCAGCTACCAGAGTACCCTATTACCATCTACATTGCTCTGGTAAGCCTACCACCTGGTGATCCCTGGGTAAAGACTCCTAGTGCCCGTGACAGTAAGATCAGGCCATGACAGACCCAGATACGGAACCTACAGCCAAAGAGATGCTGCGGCATCTGGTTACTCGTATTGAGCAACAGGAAGTTCGCCAACGGCATTTACTGCGGTGTTACCAGGCGTTAGCCTCCCAAAGACCGTCTGTACAAGATGCCACAACTACTGTTGATGCTCCTGTGCCTTCCTCCGTTTCCCCAGTGCCATCCCAGGTGTTTACAGCTTCCACGCTTCACCTGCCTACTCCGTCAAAATACGATGGAGACCCCAAAACTTGTAGGGGTTTTCTTACTCAATGCTCAGTTCATTTTGAGCTCCAACCTCAAAATTTTTCTACCCATCGTTCCAGAGTGGCCTATCTTATTTCATTGTTTTCTGGACAAGCTCTCGCATGGGCTTCCCCTCTGTGGGAAAGAAACGATCCATTGTTACAGGATAGTGCCGAGTTTATTTCCACGTTCCGAAGTGTATTCGATGAACCAGGTCGTGTCATTTCCGCTGCATCCAACATTCTCCGTCTTCGCCAAGGATCTCGCACTGTGGCTCAGTACGTCATTCGATTTAGGATCTTAGCCTCTGAACTTCAGTGGAACACTGAAGCACTAGTTGCCGCCTTCTGGCAGGGGCTTTCCGATAAAATTAAAAACGCACTGA
The DNA here is from genome assembly GCF_038048845.1 of Mixophyes fleayi. Classification (NCBI taxonomy): domain Eukaryota; kingdom Metazoa; phylum Chordata; class Amphibia; order Anura; family Limnodynastidae; genus Mixophyes; species Mixophyes fleayi. The sequence continues at coordinate 15,655,454 of NC_134408.1, forward strand.
CTTCACAAGAACTACCCTCCTCTTTAGAAGATTTGATCTCTCTTTGCCATCGGGTAGACCTGAGGTTTCGTGAAAGAGAACCTGAGAAAACAACTTCGGTTAAAACACCTCTTCTCTCAAATCCTCAATTTCACCCAGCTTCATCTCCGGTGATACCCATGGAGATAGGTCCCTCCAAATTAACTTTAGAGGAGAGGGACCGAAGAATAAAGAATAGACTTTGTATCTATTGTGCCGATTCTACGCATATGCTCAACTCTTGTCCCAGGAGATGCCGGGCTCTAACCAATACTGGGGAGATAAGGTTAGGGTTCCTGGAGTCCTCTCCATCTTCCATGAAATTAAAAGCCTGCGCTTTTGATGTTACGATTTCCTTTGCTACCAAAGCCTTTGAGTCACAGGCATTGATTGATTCCGGAGCAGCAGGAAATTTTATTTCCAAATCATTAGTAAATCAATGGTCTCTACCAGTGATTACCTTAAAAACACCCATTACTGTGACGGCTATAGATGGATCACGTCTCATCAACGGTCTCATCACCCAGAGTACGTCTCCAGTAACACTTCAGATTGGTGCCCTGCATCATGAAGAAATATCGTTTTTAATCCTTCCTGTTACGACAAGTCCGATTGTCTTAGGCCTTCCATGGCTTCAGTGTCACTCTCCCCAGATTGACTGGCGCACTCCTCGAGTTACATCTTGGGGAACTGAATGTCATCATCGTTGTCTCTCTCAAGTGGGTTCATTCAAAAGACAGCATTCGTCTATTCCACCAGGTCCTCCTCCACAGGATCCTTCATCTACGGATCTGTGTGATAAGGTTCAGTCTGAACGCCTTCCTCCTCATCAGGCGTTCGTGACGTCATCGGACGGTGAAGATGGATCTCAGGAGTCATCTTCAAAAAGTCAAGTGCTGGTGGTTCACGGTCACCATCCGTCTTTTCCAGAATTTCCTGCCCTCCCGCCCACCCAAGTTCCTGCGGTGGAAACTGCTTGTCAGACCTTTAAAAATATCGGGTCTCAGGTCAAGACCTGTTTAAAGAAGACATCTATCAAATATAAATCTTTCGCAGATAAGAAGAGGCGGGCTATTCCACCACTAAAAATTGGAGATCGTGTCTGGTTATCCACCAAAAATATTCGTTTGAAGGTTCCATCCATGAAATTCGCCCCCCGTTTTATTGGTCCATATAGGATCATTCAAGTAATCAATCCAGTATGTGTGAAACTTCTTCTTCCTAAGAATCTTCGGATTTCTAATGCCTTCCACGTATCCTTGCTCAAACCTCTGATTATCAACCGTTTCTCAACTCCTCCCTCAGCTCCGCAGCCAGTTCAAGTCCATCAGGAGGAGGATTTCGAGATCACTGAGGTGCTAGACGCAAAAATTTCGCGAGGAGGTCTTCATTTCCTCGTTCATTGGAAGGGCTTTGGTCCTGAGGAGCGCTCTTGGATCAAGGCTGAAGATCTTAATGCTCCTGCCCTTTTGAAGAAGTTTTATGCCAAAAATCCGGACAAGCCCGGTTCCAGGCGTTCTGTGCCCACCTTTAAAAGGGGGGGTACTGTCACTCACCGGACCGTGAGTGCCTCTTCTCGGACATTTAGGAACCGTGGCCGTCCGCCATCCTGAGGGTCTGCGCATGCGCAGCCCTTTCCTATATTTTTCAGTGTATGTTCCTTTAACTCAATTGGCAGATCAGGCAACACTCCCTATATTAAGCACCTGTGGTCAACACCACGGGGCCTGATCTTGGAGTCTCATTCCCCATGAGTCTCTGAAGGTGTTCCTGTATTCCTCGTGTATTCAGCCCTGCTGATTCCTGTGGTTTCCAAACCACTTCTACCTCTGTGGTTTCCAAACCACTTCTACTCCTGTGGTTCCCATACCACTTCTACCATCAACTGTATCATCGTGACTGTTTGCTGATTCCTATCCGCTGCCTCCGTGCACTACAGTCTTCTAAATCACTTCAACGCTATTATTATCATTGTGGCTGTTTGCTGATTCCTATCTGCTGCCTCCGGGCACTCCAGCCTTCACTTCACATCCACTCACCTGATCATCATCAAGTTCCTGAGCTGACTCCTATCCGCTGCTTCCGTGCACTACAGTCTCCAGCTTGCAACTCGTCTGTGTTCATCATCGTGACTGTTAGCTGATTCCTATCCGCTGCCTCCGTGCACTACAGCCTCCAGCTTGCAACTCGCCTGTGTTCATCACCGTGACTGTTAGCTGATTCCTATCCGCTGCTTCCGTGCCCTACAGTCTCCAGCTTGCAACTCGCCTGTGTTCATCATTGTGACTGTTAGCTGATTCCTATCCGCTACCCCTGTGCATTGCCGCCTCATCTCAGCTCTCCTGTGTTTCCAGTCTACTGCTCACGTTGCCATCCGCTACACTCCTGGATCTACAGCTCCTGGTCTACTCTGCCATCCCGTGTTCCATCACTGTGGGTCCTGTTGGTTGCCCCTGGTTACCTCCGTGGGCGCAGAGTCCTGCTGCTGCTGTCTGCACTATCGTCCATCTCCTGCTGATCCGCTCTCCACGCCTTCACGTGTCCCGCTGGTCTCTACCCTCCTGTCAGCATTGGATTCGTATCTCATCTACTACTCCTCTGCTGGATCATCTCCATTCTCCTGGGTCCTCCATGAGTCCAGTTCCACGTATTACTGATTCCTGTGGATTCGTGTCCCTGTTGGTCTACTTACCTGTGCACTGCACCTACTAGACCGCTACCTCATCTATCCTGGGACTTCTCATCCAGCCGGCCTCCTGCCGCTCAGGTATCGCTGCACTCCTATCTGACTGCCTGCTTCTGAACCACGGTATGCATACTTCTCATTGACTGTGCTGGTGTATTGCATATCTTGCTGGACTGTGTTTGGTTCTCCTCTGGAGTCTGCTATCCGCTGAGTCTATTGCCATCATTGACTGTGTTAACTTGTGCTGGACTACTTCAAGAGACTTTCTATATTTGCAGATCTGTTCAGTCATTTATATATATTGTGCATGTTACTGTGGATCGTATATAAGGTGCCTGTGTATATCCTGTGTTGCAGTCTCTCCCTGTGCATCTCCTCACATATATATTCAGTGGTACAACTTGCTCATGACAGACCACTGATCCCTGTTTCCGGTATCACCTGTTCCAGTACCCTCTCACATAGCAGTGGTACAACTTGCTACCGCAGACCACTGACTACCCGGATACCTCCACTTGGATTCCATTCCTTCACTCAGACAGCGGTGCAACTTGCTATCTGCAGACCGCTGACTCTCATCACTCCTTTGTCTCTGTTGGACATTCCTCCTCACTATAGCAGTGGTACAACTTGCTATCGCAGACCACTGACTACCTTCACGTGCCCTTGTCCATACAGTTCCTCGTGTATTATTATCTCCATATTACCAGTGCTGCTAGTCATAGACTTTCCTGAGCATCTCATCAGTTACCATTTCCTGTTCCGTGATCACCCAGCTACCAGAGTACCCTATTACCATCTACATTGCTCTGGTAAGCCTACCACCTGGTGATCCCTGGGTAAAGACTCCTAGTGCCCGTGACACCAAGATTGATCTACGAGGAGCATACAACCTTATACGTATCAAGGATGGGAATGAATGGAAGAACGCATTCAACACCCACTCAGGCCACTATGAGTACCTGATCATGCCTTTTGGTTTATGCAATGCACCTGCTGCCTTCCAGGTTCTAATTAATGATGTTCTACGAGAGGTCTTAGGGCGCTTTGTCGTGTTATATCTGGATGGCATCCTCATATATTCTTCCTCCGTGGACCAACACCGCCTTCACGTGAAACAGGTGCTTTCTAAACTTCGACAACATCAACTCTTTGCCAAGCAAGAAAAGTGTGAATTTGAGGTCCAAAAGGTCTAATTTCTAGAATATATCATCTCCCCGGATGGGTTCTTCATGGATCCCAGCAAGGTCCAAGCAGTCTTAAATTGAGTATGCCCAACCAATCTGAAGGCTGTACAAAGATTCCTGGGCTTTGTAAATTATTACTGGAGATTTAATCATTCCTTCTCGGACCTGGTAGTTCCTCTTACTGCCCTAACTCATAAAGGGGCAGATGCCACTAATGGGACCTCTGATGCTATAGCCCCTTTTGAAGCCCTGAAGTCTGCCTTTGCCTCTGCTCCAGTCTTAAGACATACCAACCAGGAATTACCATTCGTCATCGAATTGAATGCCTCTGATAGAGCTGCTGTTGCTGTCCTGTCCCAAAAGGATCCTCGGGATCATAAATTGCACCTGTGTGCTTACTTCTCACAGAAATTCTCTGCTGCTGAAAGGAATTATTATATGGGTAATCGAGAACTTTTAGCTATTAAATGGGCATTTGAAAAATGGCGACATTGGTTGGAGGGTGCTGTTCATGTATCTCCATGCTCACAGATCACAAAAATTTGTTGCTTACTGAATCCACCAAACGTCTAAATTCCAGACAAGCACGCTGGGCCTGGTTTTTTATCTGCTTCAAGTTTATTATTTCTTACAGACCTGGTTCCAAGAATGATAAAGTGGACGCACTCTCCCGCAGCTTTGTGTCCTTTCATGCCCCTTCCAATGTTCCGCTCCCTATAGTTACTTCATCCTCAATTCATTCGGGATTGACCCAGGATTTGGGTGCTGCTCTCTAACATTTACAAAGAATGGCTCCTCCTGAGACTCCTTCGAATAAATTGTTTGTACCAGTCCATCTCAGGAAGGCTGTACTATCGTGACAACAAGATTGCCGGACATCCTGGAGTTTTCAAAACCACTGAAGTCCTTCTGCACCCAGTTTAGTGGCCCTCTTTAGCAGCTGATGTTAAAGAGTTTGTACTCTCATGTAGAGATTGTGCTAGAACCAAGACTACCAGAAGCTCTCCGTCGGGTCAGCTTATGCCGTTGTCCACTCCAAGTAAACCTTGGTCACATCTGTCGATGGATTTCATTGTAAATTTACCCTGGTCATCCGGTCACAATACAATCTGGGTAGTGGTAGTTCGATTTAGTAAGATGGCCCACTTCATCGCTTTGGCAGGTCTATCCAATGCCCGAACTCTGGCATCACTATTCATCCACCATATCTTCCGTCTCCACGGAATGCCTGAAGATATTGTTTCTGATCGTGGGTCTCAGTTCATCACTCAGTTTTGGATATCTTTCTGCAACCACCTTAGCATCAACATCAATCTGTCTTCTGCCTACCATCCACAGTCAAACAGACAAACAGAAAGAGTCAATCAGTCATTGGAACAATTCCTCCGATAATATATTTCCAAATTTCATAACAATTGGTCTTCATTACTTCTGTGGGCCGAATTTGCCTATAATAACTCTTGCCACTTTTCCACCCGCACATCTCCATTCTTTTGCAACTATGGCCTCCATCCCAGGTCTAATTCTTTTCTTTCAATCAACTCTTATGGTTCTCCTGGGGTACGCCAAAGAGCTTCCTGTCTCAGAATTATTTGGAAGAAGGTCCATTCCGCCCTGATTCAGGCCTCCTCTCGGTCAAAGTTTTTTGCAGTCATCGCAGGAACTGTTCTCTTAAGGTAGGAGACACAGTCTGGCTGTCCACCCGGAATATTAGGCTCAAACAACCCTGCCAGAAATTGAGACCTATGTTCATTGGACCTTTTTCTATTGTTAAAAAAGTTAACCCTGTTGCCTTCAGGCTGAGAATCCCTAATACATTTCACTGTTCCCTCCTGAAACCTCTTGTCTCGTCCTCCAAGTTTGAGACTCCTCAACAACCCAAACCTCGACCACTCAACTTGCATGGTTTTCATGAATTTATTGTGGAGAAGATTCTCAAATCCAAGAGGGTTCAGGGGCAAACCCATTTTCTGGTGCATTGGAAGGGCTACGGTCCAGAAAAATGCTCTTGGGTTTCTCAGAGGTGCCTGCACACTGACAGACTGCTCAGGAGATTCTTTAAACAATTCCCTGGAAAACCTGGTTGTCGAGGTTCCTTGACCCCTCCTCAAGGCTGGGTAATGTTACGAGTTGCGGCGGTGCCTCGGGCAACCGTGACTATCCGTGCCCGCAGGAAGTGTCCCGGCCATCTCCATGACGACAGGGATGTCACTTCCTGTTTTTGCCTCAGCCATTGCCTAGACAACGGTCGGGACGCTGTGAGAGATAGCACCGCGTCCCGGCATTAGGGGCAGCCGGCGCATGAGCAAGTTCTTGAATTAATTAATTAATCAGCTCCTGGGGCTGATTATCATTCTGGCCTCTCTGTTTTGTCATTGGTTAGTGTCTGTATATAAGGCAGGGAGGGCTTAATTATTTAATCAAGGTTATCAATGAGACGAATGTGTTAAAATATGTTTTGCATATTGTTTATTTTATTTCTCTTAATTTGTCTATTTTAAAAAGTCTTTAAAAAAAGCATTCACATGTCTGGTCCTGATAAAATATAATATAATATATATATATATATATATATATATATATATATATCTCAAACTCACATTTTCCTTGTCAGTAACAAATAAAATGTGTCAAGTACAGTGGTAAACTATGACCTGTAATAGACATTTCATTATGAAGTAATTGCCATATTTAGAAAAGTGAATGAGTTGTTTGGTTACTAATGGGAATAATATTCCTGCATTTCAGGGATCTGGGAATTATATCTCTCATTTTAACTACATTGAGCTTTCACACTGACTCAATGCAAGATTAATTAATGTAAGAAGTAAATTGCCAAGAGATGCACGAGGCAAGGAAAGAGACTTGCTCCCCAGCCTGGTTACTTTCATCATTACAACAATAAAGAAAAACATTGATGAAATTCTAATGACATTTGAATTAATCTTTTTTTTACTTTGTACAACATGTCGTTTGAAAAAGAAATACAGAAAAAGAAGAAAATAATAATAAGTAAAATTAAATATAAATTTAAAAAAATAAATATTTTTATACATGTTATATTAAATTGGTGCTGTCACCTACACATATTACACTTTAATGCTTGATATACTGAAAGCGATTAAACCCACCATGAGTCATTACATGAATATATTTACTCCAAATAATCCTCCTCATCTTAAGAGTTTGTTCTTCATTATTGTTGGTGTCGTCTTTTGTAAAAATACAATAGATTGTATCATCTTATAGCAATATAAGCACTTTAGGCTTTCTTCATAAATACTGATGTAGATGGATTTGACATATCAACTAGTGGACACTTAAAAACCCCTATTTCCTAAGTTGGGATGTATCATTACCGGGACACTGCAGCTGAAATATGGAGAGAGATTCTCGTTTTATAGGAGCTGGTCTTGCCTCATGATAGGACCACACCAAGTAATAGGCCTGGTACTGCTGGTCCTGCTCAGTAGCAGGATTAGCAATGTTCTTATTAGGAAAAGTAAATAAATAATTACATTTCCAAGCTTATTAATTCTATAACCAGCCATTCACAGTAGACATTATTACATGGTAGTCCAACATTTCACCATCTCCAATAATGATAACCAGTCCAATGCTAAAAAAAAACAACACATTTGGTAAATGTATCAAACTCTGGTTTTGCGAAATTGCTGATTTTTGCCGATTAAGGGACAGTTCGATAACGGCAGTTTTATTAAACCCCACCAGGATTTTGATTTGAATTAAATTGGCGTTTGAAAACTGCCCACCAAAATCACAGAAAATCGGAGCTCGATACATTTACCCCACGGTCTCCTCCAGGCCACCCATGGACTTGGCAGACTGGGTAAGAAAGTGAGACCTGCTGGTTCTTGGCTCTGTTTCAAATAATGTCTGGTCAGGTCATTCCACATCATCCTTAATAACAATAGAAAAAAACAAAATCTTCTCAAATGTACAGTACATATAATCACAGTACAGTATATACAACAATAGGAAGGTGGGGTTCCAGGATTAGAAGTACCCAACACAGTCATAAAACCATTGTTGTGTCTGCAGTTTATATTAGTATAGTAACATCAGGAGACTATGGGCAGGGCTGGCACTGCCATCAGGTGAACAAAGGTTCCCCAGGAGAACCCACACAAGGAGCGTAGGCTGTTGGCATGAGGGAGCAGCAGTCAGCAGCTTCCTGCTGACTGCTGCTCCTCCATATCAGTGTGATTTTTGGAGTGTGGCATTTAGATATGATGTCGAACTTAACAGCCGAGGATGCGGCCCCCACCTCCCGTCTGTCATGGTGACAAGCAGTGGGGTCAGGGGATGCCTTCAAGTAATACTGTACCTATCAACATCAGAGATGTACTTAGAGTTGACCTAACAGCAATCATCTGCGAACTGATTGTCTGCTATCTTCATCACTATCACATAGACTTTGAGACATAAAGGGGTCTAAGCATCAATAAAATGTGGTGTCTCTAAATATGCTTTGCTGGAAATCCCAGTGATGCATATTTATGCACCGCTGAGATGCACCATGCTGAGGCTACACCGCCGCTTCTCCTACTGCCTTCGTTGTAGCACTATCACACTCCGGTCACTTGCATATATATATATATATACAAGTTAACCCGTGCATGATACTCATGCATTCTAGTCAAATCAAGCTACTTAAGGTGTTAAAAAGGTTCTTGTCATGCATTTGGGCCTAGCCCAGGCCTCCTCAGGGGAAGAGCATTACTCCCCGACGCAAGCGCCCTTTTTTAACGTGGTTTTGTCCACATGTCACCACCTCATCATTTTTCTCCATCACCTCATCCTTCATCTTCATCGCCACATCCTTCATCAAGCTACTTAAGGTGTTAAAAACTCACCACTGTAACCCCCAGCAACCACCAACCACTCCCAACTGTCACTTCTCCTTCAAGAAATATATAGGTCAGTGTATAACTCTGACCAGCAGGTGGCGCTGCAGCTTGTTTTGTTTTTTTTCACACACGCCACTAGGCATTTATATAGTAGATATATATATATATATATATATATATATATATATATATATATATATATATATAGTGATGGAAGTGGGGGGTATATGTGGGGTATGTCATACCACCACGTCTCCTACTGCCTTAATACTATCACATTCCATTCACTTGCATTTTCATTACATTTTTCATACCACAACTTCTAAATTTTCACTTTGACCACTGGGTCTGTCGATACTTATTTGTGTCAGTTAAAATTGATGTTGGTGAACTACCAAGCTGGACTTCTACTCGAAACTTGAAAAGAAAACAAGGTTATTATAAAGGGTTATCTGGAAGAGAGCCAGTGGAATTGATGGATTATGTGTCATCCTTACTGATGCAACAAGGTTAACATCATTCACAAATGTGCTTTTAAAAGTATCTCAATTAACTATGACATTGTATAGAAAGGAAATAGATAAATAAGGGCACAAATAAACAGATTCCAACGCTTACCAGATCTTCTAAAATGGAACAGTGGAGGTGTTGCCCATAGCATCCAATCAGATTCTAGCTATCATGTTCTAGAATGTAGTAGTTGGTTGCTATGGGCAACACCTCCACTTTTCCTTTTTAGAAGGATTGCTAAATCTACGCATCGGACTACACAATAATATTTTGAATGTGAAAGAATCCAGTCGGCCTAAGCGAGTAGCATGGAAGCTGTTCTTAATAATTACAAGGTGATTTAAACCCTTTATAAAATTAAATGTTTTTCGAAAATTTGTAGTATGGGGGTAGAGTCAACCTTTAGCAACAGCCCAGAGTAGTCTGTTGCATTTTTTTTTATTTACATTTGTTAATTTGATTGCATGCTCCCTTGTGATATTAGGATATAATGTAAATGTTTCTAACCTATTTACATATGAGCTAGAGATTTCAGCTGACATGTGTTAACTCTTAGTGCCACAGCGAAGCCGATAAGTTAAAAAAAAAAAATTTGTGCAGACAAATGAACAACTATGTCTGCAAAGCACCGACTAAAGAATATGAATTGGGGAAAAAAGGGGGGGCATCTGCTTTATGTAAAACCACAGACACATTTTAAGAACATTTGATTAGGGTACACATTAGTATTATTATTTAAAATTGGCTACACACAGATGAGCAGGAAATGAAGTGAGTGGTGTTAGGGCAAGCTGTATCCAATCAGATCATTAGAATATTAAAAGACGCACAGATTATTGCAGGTCAGTCAGTTCCAGTATGTTCATGCAGGGGCAAAACCAGGGCTATGCGAGAGTGGCGACCGCCCAGGGCGCAACGCTGAAGAGGGGGCAGTTTATGAATATTTTAGGTTCATATGGTTAAAACTGAGGTCTAGGGGGGAGGCAGTTTTGCTTCTATCCCCAGTCACCACTGCGAGCGTCTAAATGTTAAAGGCTATATTCACCTTTACAGTCGGCCTGAACTGGCACTATGATATGAGCAGGGCGTGGGGTCACCAAAGTGCTTGGTTTGTGGCCTACTGACGCATTGTGCCCCCTTTTGTGGGGTCTCAATACGATTATAGACTCCAACAGCATGAAGTAAGAGGACGAGGAGGGACCAATATAATTCAGGTAGGGGGGAGTAAGAGTGGGGTACCTGTTGTAAAATGTCCATCATAAAGTTAGAGTTATGACTGAAAAAAATAGTTAATAAAGGCTCATATCAAACTAGTGATGTAAGATTGTGCTGTCAATCAGACCTGTATATAAAAACAAAGATCATCTAAATCGTTAACCCTCCTCCCTTTTTGGTAAATCTGAAAATTCCGTAAAATGATACTATCTGGTTAATCTACATTTCTCATCTCCTTTCATAGTATGTGTGGGTTTTTTTTGCATTTACCACAACAACTGTCATTTTACTTTTCTGCCAGTAGATGGCAGCAGAATCTTACAAATGCCAAATATCAGAAAAAACTTGCTGCCAAAGTTCTATTTTCACAAACGTTGGTGATTTAAGATGAATAAAGCAGTAAGACAGGTAAAGTGTCAGCCTTGAAGAATGAAGGATTTTGTGAGGACAGTTAACAAATGGATACATCCATATAAAACTGTATTTAATTTGAGTAGTGAATAATGTTTGCTGGACAGTTCTCATGGGAACATTTGATAGACATAAATAAAAGGCACATTATCAAGAAATAACAGACAAAGATGACACTTATTATTATTACAACTATTTTCTTTTATTTTTATAGTGCCAATATATTCAGTAATGCTATATAGAGCTCTTTCTTCAAACACATCTGCTGATTACAGTCTAATTTCTCTACCAGAGACGCACATAATTTCCTGCCACACGTGATACCACACCTGCAACATTATCCAGCAATTGTCTTTATAAAACAGCGCACGGCTCCAAAACAACCACCGTACCGAAAATAATCCAAAACTGAATATTAATTATCGGACATGTTGGTAAATGGGGTCAGAAGATGTCCTCAAATGACCTCTAATGGTTTATTTGTGTGGTCATCTTTTAATTGTCTTAAAAGGCCCCTGTATTTCAAGAGAGGAGAGCAATGCTGGACTGCTGCAACCTTCAGTAGGACTCTCCAGATCACAGGATTAGGTCATAATTACTTACTCTCCCGAAATGTCCGGGAGACTCACAAAATTCTGAGAATCCTCCTGGACTCCCAGGAGAGCAGGGCAAGCTCACGGATCCCGGCCAGTTCGGTTAGTTAAATGGAGGGGTGGGGCTTACTGACATTATCCTGCGTCATTGAGGCCCGCCCCCTTGCTGTGATAGGCTATAATGGTTGTGTCAGTTTAGGGGGAGGGACCAAATGATGTGTTCCACTTGGCCGTACCCTCAGAAATCTCAGTGAGATCTCCCCTCCCGTAAGGAAGATCTCACAGGCACCATCAGTGACAGGTGATGTCAAAACTTCACTTAACAGCTAAATTGCCGTTCCAATTCTGCAGGGTGCATACACAGTGCAGAATTGGAACGACAATGTTCCAACTGTGAACAAGATTTTCAGTTCAGTTTGAAAAGCTCGATCAATGGTTTCATGTGCTGTGGAACAATAATCGTTCATCGTTCCAGGGTACACACTACTGTGATATCAAGCCAATCAGTTGTTCATTGTCTGATTGGCCCTATAATCAGCTGAAAACCGTGTAGTGTGTACCCAACCTAAGATGGGAAGCCTACTGCCCCCGAAATTCAGTCACCCAAGGTCAAGGCCTATGTATCTTTCTCAAACTCAAATCACAAGCCATACAAGCCAAACCCATCTCCTAAACAAAACTGTATATACTGCTGAAACATTCTAATTTCAGGATCATATTTAAATATCGCCCCAATATTTGTGCTATAAGAGTGACACAACATGTGTGGAAACCAAAGTTTTTTGCTGAACAAATCTATTTCACTTAGGGCTGATGCAGGGTGGGGCGTACGCCAGTCTGTGTAACGTGTCTTGCTGAGATTTATTGTAAACCAGGAGCATATGCTGCTGTACGGACCCATCTCAAGATGTGTACAGAAATGCCAAAGTCACTCCCATTATGCGTCCAACATACTTCAGGATATATTATCCCTGTTAACTCATTATTTCCTGTTCCACAGCAGACAAAACAAAGCAAGTTACAACTCCAGTATCGCTGCTAGACACATTGTCAGGACCTGATTATTCAATAGGCTGACAAGGCTGAAGCCTACGGTGCAAGGTTTTTGGGGGTGCATTCAGCAAAAAAAAAAAGAACTTGGAATTTGCCCAAATATTCATTGGAACATTTGCAAAGTTTCCTTTTTTACATACATTGATTTTATGTCACTCAAACTATCTCAGGCAGCAAAATTTTGGGAAGCTGAATGTATGGAAATAGAAAAATGTTCATGCTGCAAAAATGTTCATTACTATGAGGTCTAATAACTAAGGGCCGATTTTAGAATTGCGACTTTTGCGTAGGCAAAGAAATCCACCCGTACACTTGCGGTTCTGTTGTAGTATTTTGAGTTGAATGCTATCTTAAGATACGTGCAAATGGAATTGAATTCCATTCATCCAAAAATCGTGTAAAACGGCAATGGCTTTTAAGGCAAAACTTGCCTTGAAAGCCATGGCCCGTATAACATCTCTGCGATGTCACTTATTCTGATGTGTATCGGTGATGCCCAGAAAATGGCTGCCTCCGCTGTGTGTGATGGTGTTGGGCCCACTTTAATCTCTGCGCAGATGGTGGTTTTGTTTTTGAAAATGTCACATCCTGTAATTCAGATCTCAGATTTTTGTTCATGAGTGATAATTTCTCTCCAGAATGAAGGCTGGGAGGTGCCAAATGTGATTTTTTTCCCTTTGTTAATATCGTGTTGAATTATTTCAGGTGGAAGTGATTTCTCATTGTGTTAATTGTTACTATAAGGTTTTATAGTGATCAGCAGCTCTGGGGTCACACTCAGTGTAGGCAGTGCGCACAGAAAGCACAGCTAATAAGATCTGAAGATATAGGTTGATCCATACTTGCCAACTCTCCCGGAAAGTCCGGGAGACTCCCGAAATCCGTGCAGGCAAGTATCCCGTGTATGGCAACTTACTCTTCAAAATGACGCGATTCGCGTTGAATCACGTCGTTTTGGCCCCGCCACCGCGACAAAATGATGTTTTTGACGCGGGGGACGGGGCCGAAATGACGCGATTTCACGTCGCAGTCAGCACTGAATAGGTTACACAGGAAGGATTGTGGCACAGTGACCTCTATCATAAGAAACTAAAGACTGTGGAGAAGAGAGAAAAATTGTTTTTGATGGGGATTACCCTTTAATTCTCACCTGCTGCGCAATGTGTTTGAGAACCTTATTACCAGTGCTGGAGATTTAATAACTGTTTTTGTGCATTTTTAGTATTGTTTATTGAGAGAATTCATGTAGAGCCAAAATATTTTATTACACTTTAAAATTACAGTTCTTCTATTTCACTATGCTAAGCACATCACAAGATCATCACACAAATATTGTCTATGGGAGGAAGTTATGCGATATCAGCTGTGATCGTAATTTGCACTAGTGCACCCAGTAGATGACACTGCATTTTCCTCTCCCGGCTTAATTACTACCCACATGAGATGTTGCTTCCAATTCATTACTTATCTGTATGTGCCCCGAGATAATAAACAACAGATTTACTGAGGTTAGTATCACTGCTCAGTGGTGCCATCTACTGGTCAGAGTTCAGAGGTGCACCATCATTGCTGAACCTATTACTAAGGCATAATTTATCATCATCATCATTTATTTATATAAATAAATTTGCATAATCTGCACTTTGTTCGTGCTCAGGGCCTGTGACGCCTCCAGAGCTTTTGACACTGAGCACTAGATATTGAGCCCATTTGCTCAAGACAGATTAAAGGACCGTTAAACTACAAAATTGAAACGTTCAGATTTGAATGGTGAAAGTAAAACTCATTGTTTAAATATAACCTGGCATTCCACTGCAGCCCTATGAAAAAGCTTACTTGTCAACTCTCCCGGAATGTCCGGGAGACTCCCGCATTTTGGGTGAGTCTCATGGACTCCCGGGAGAGTATGGCAATCTTCCTAGTGAAGTGGGCAGAATTTGGTCCAAAAAATGCTGCGATTCCCGGAGAATTTGGCTCCGCCCCCGGTGTAAAATGAGGCGTCACAGGGGGCGGGTCCAAAAATGACGCGATTTTTGGCGCCCCGTCACCCTCATGCCCACCTCCCCTGGCAGGCTCCCGGAAGCCAACTTCAGAAAGTTGGTAAGTATGTGAAAAAGTAAATGCTTACCTTCTCACTCCATTGAACACAGTAGAAGCCCTTCACATATCTTATGGACTAAAGCGATCTGACACAGGTCAAAAAGCTGAGACTGCAATCAGTTAAGTTACTGTAACCTCACTAGCCCCGCCCCTGTGTATGAGTCACCCAATCCACACAGTGATTTTCTACAAAGCAAGACAGTCAAGAAGTCAGTCTCTCTGTGCCTACCTTGTTAGTGAAGCACCACCCTTCTATCTAGGCCTGTGGCAGAGGAATGAAAGCACGCTGGACTTCCTTAGTTAAACATAAACATCATGCATCAGAAATATATTTATACCCAGTGGACATTTAGTGATATGGAAACTTAGAAGTGGCGGTATGGAAAACGTAACGGGAATGTAAGTCGTACTTGCCAACTTTATGTAGCCAGCATCCGGGAGATCCTGGGGAGGGGGCATGGTGGGAGGGCGGGAGGGGCAATTAGTGTCATTTTGGCCCCGCCTCTGCAATATTATTGTTTTGTCATGGGGGGGTGTGTCCAAAATGACGCAAATTTTGTCACCTAATGGGCATGATGCGGGAGTCTTGCCTGCTCTCCCAGGAGTCCTGGAGACCCACTCTGAATTTGGGAGTCGTGGGCAAGTATGATGTAATTGAATGGAGTTAGATGGTTTTACACTGAAGGCCAAAGGCGTGTAGTAGGTATCGCTGTCCTAATAGATTTATTTCTCCATAGACACAATACTGCTGGTGTAGCTATACGGCTTTTCGCAGCATTGAGGGGCCCATCCTACATTGTAGTAAAGGGAGTTTTAAGGGAAAAGTCCCCAAAAAATTTTTTTTTATTTTTTTAAAAAAATAATCCCACCCACCCCACTAATGAAACTTCCAAGGGGTATTATATACCCCAATTTTGCAAACAGCAGGGTATTTCCACCAGCCCTGATTTGTCTGTACAAAAATCTGCATACTTCTATAACAATACAGTACAATATATGCAGATAAATAATAAGTAGCCTGAAAGAGTGTGAATGTGATATTGCTACTAATAACCTTGGCAGTGAATGAGTTAAAGCATCTACATTGGGTGGAAAATCTGTGCAGGACATAAGAACGCAGCGAGGCATGCCGGATAATGTAGTCTTGTTCCCCCTCCTCCCGGCGCACCGTGTGAGCCTTCACGTGCATCTTCGGACTACATCTCCCAGAAGGCAGCGCGGCCCGGGACGTGTGGTCGGTACTGAATGGTTGGGGCTGCATAGGATATGAATGCAGGATTGTGCAGGTAAATGGCTGTGATTAGTCCACATCACCGTAGTCCGCTGCTAGGGACTAACATGTGGTGACAGACTGTACATATATGAGGTACATGACATCTGCTCCATGCTTGCTATCAGTGGTAGGGAGATAAGGGATTAATGCTGCATTATAGCTCTGCAAAGGCTTAGTGTGAGCTTGTACTGTACTAGCTACACCCAGATCAAGTATGTTGCATGATATAAATGAGACCATATTATTAGGAAGTTCTGTGTATTGCTGGAAAACAAATAAATTGCTTTAAAAAACCCCAAAACTTATGTATCCTTCTGTTTCTGTTTCCTCCAGAACTGCCCGTCTTCTGGGTCTGATATATAGACAAAAACATCCAGTGTGTCCCAAAGGTGTCTGTTTGGCAGAGCCATAACTTAGAATTCTAGCGCCTGGGGTGAGAAAGACATATGCCGCCCCCCTAGCCCTCAATTGTAACCAAATTAACCTAAAATATTCCTAAATTGCCCCCCCTTCGGCATTGCGCCCTGGGTGGTCGCCCCTTTCGCACAGCCCTAGTTACGGCCCTGCTGTTTGGCTCTTAGGCATCTAACCTGTCTATTAAGACCAAAATATATTTGTGTAATTATATATACATACTTACCATTGAAATCTTCTTTTCCTAGCTGTGGGGTGCTGGCTTTAAGAAGCAGACGCTAGCCGAGTTGCGGAGATCGTGATGGCACTTATCGCCCAAATTATCCTCCTCCCTGTTGTTCTAGCGCTGGCACTGGATGAACAGGCAGAGTACTCAGAACATGACGGCGGCTGGTATGTATAGTAAGGATCACTATTACACAGGAGTATTATTGTTACATGACTGTGATGTCATCAGACCCCATCAGAGGTGATTATGATGTCATGCATTCCATGCTACATACCAGTCTTTGTATAGAAGGAAAGCAAGCTCTGTTTCTCCTAAGCACAGTGAGATGCACCTGGGGAAGGTTATACATAACAGACAGTGTTTGTTACATCTATGGTTTGTTTCTATGTTGCGTGTTTAATGAAAATAGGAGGCACCCCGACATCAAAGAGCAGTGAGAGCCAATGATATTACTTTTAATTCTGTCTGCAGGCAATGGAACAATTACTCTCCTTTACGGGAAGAAGAGAGCTGTACCGTGGAGCGAAGAGACTCTTCCATCACTTATGCAGAATTTATTGACCGGTGAGTGTTCGATTATAGTCTGCACCATCCAAATGTCAGAGATATAGGGGTAGATTTACTAAAGTTTCTAAAAAAAAAAGAAAAGTGGTTGCTATGGGCAACATTTATAATCACATTCTATCATTTATCTAATACATTCTAGAAAATGCTAGGTGCGACCTGGATTGGTTGCTATGGGCAACACCTCCACTTTTCCTTTTTAGAAGTTTTAGTAAATCTACCCCGTAGACTGAAAGCAGCTCAGTCTACTGATGCCTGGAGACAAAAAACATTCAGAAGTAGATACCCCACTTAAATTTATATATATTTAAATATACATTACTCTTGAGGGCGGAGGCTGTAATATATTTTTAAAAACACATTTTAAAATCAAAACACTGTCCAGTACAGTGGTGGGCAACGGGCAGCCGGCAAGCCTTCACTTTGCCCCTCCGCTTGCCCCTGGTCTCCATCGGACTTATTCTCTGCTTTGTCACAAGCCGGATTCTCTGTCACGTGACCTCCTCTTCACAGCACGGAGAGGTCTCGCCGCATACTAGAGGAGGTGGGAGTGCAGTGTTCTGGAATTCTGGAGCAAGTGAGAGACACATGGGGCATTTTAGGATGAGTGATGTGGGAATGTCAAGGTCGTTTCTGGACTATTTTTTTCTTTCATTCATGAAATTACTGATAACGCCAAGATCTCTGGAACTGTTTGTGAATCAAGGTCAATAGCAGAGAGGAAACGTTAACAATATTTATAAAGCATGTCAATAGTTTTAAAGAGAAAATCTTTCATTTTATTACTACAATAATGAATACATAGTCCATGTTTTCTTCATACAAGGAATGAGGTAAAAATAAGTGTTTTACAGACTCTCTGCACCTCTCTTTCTGTACTTCCCTCGGTCACACTTGTGTCCAGTCTCTCAGCTGCATTGTGGATATTACTGATAACACTTTCCACTCTCTCCCCCACAGATATGCCTACAAGAGGCCAGTTATTCTCCGAGGACTCACAGATAATTCGGTGAGTGGAGGTTGTAGATCGCTACTTTCCTTACACGTCCGTGACTATGTTCTCTAACGACTGCCCTTCTCCTTTCCATCTCTTCCGCCAGGAATTCCGCTCACTGTGCAGTAAGGAGCACCTCCTGAAAGCGTACGGTGATCGCAGTGTCCGGCTGAGTACTGCAAACACATATTCCTATGAGAAGGGTGAGTCTCTGCTCTCACAATTACTCACCAGCAATCCATTGTAGAGATATCACAGCTGAGATAAAACTCTGTTACTGATATGAAACCAGCTTCCTCCACTGTTCACAAATTGACAGAGAACGATACAAACGTTAAATCCTATTTCCTTTGTCTGTTTTGTAGTGGACGTCCCCTTCAGAGAATATTTAGACCACTTGCTGAGACCCCAGGACTTGAACTCACTGGGCTGTGGTGAGTTGTGATGTCACATATCTTATCCATTACAAACACCTCTTTACAGAAAGTTCCATTACTTTTGCTGTTTGTATTGTCCATGCAAAGCACAATGTCTCTCCAGGCTGTATTCACATTATTTCTAGTGGTATAAGTGTAGAGTAAAGGGAATAATTGCTTCAAATAGAATAAATAAAGACTAAGAAGCAATAAATTCTCAAATAATTGGTCAACGCTGGCTACAGCATTTGTGTTTATCAGGAGCCGCACAAGCGTCGCATGTTCTGATATAGGGGCTACACATTACATTTGTCAAAGAAGCATCAAATCACATTAATAGATCAGCGGAGATCTGAGAGTAGAGAAACCTATGGCTGAGTAGTCAAGTTATCGAGAAGGCCTCCATTCCTACCGGGACGGGAAGCCTACGGATCTACTGAGAAGGCCTACATTCCTACTGGGACTGGAAGGCCTACTTACCTACCGGGACGGGAAGGCCTACGGACCTACTGGGAGGGATGGCCTATGTATCTACTGAGAAAGCCTACATTCCTACCCGGACGGGAAGGCCTGCGGACCTACTGGGAGGAAAGGCGTACGGATCTACCGAGACGGCCTACATCCCTACCGAAACAATGCACTGTACCCACACTATAACATTATAAAAGGCCACACATTTTGAAGGTCACATTGACAATTTTCCTCTGTTTATTTGCGCAATATATCTGCTAATTTGCATCAGATCATAAAGATACATTTTAAATGACTTTATTGTAAGATTATAGCATGGCTGTAGATCAGTGTGTGGTCTTTAACAGCTTAGAGCCTCATCTTAATGATTCTGGTTTTAGTCATATTTGCGTTGTCTGTTTAGCAGAATCATCCAGGATTGGATTAGGAGGCCTTATCACCTGGTGACCACCTAATCATAAAATAAAGTGTATCTAAAGTCTATGTATATTGAGCAAAGGAGCACGGTACCTCCGTTTGATTTTTCTATACTTTTTATATTGCGTAATTGATTGTTCTCTTGATTTGTTCCTCTGTTCTAGGTGCCAATATCACTGATTAATGAAAATCTACTAATAAAGAAAAATATAATTGAGTAAATTTGTTGTGACAAACTTCTCCCTCTCTTTACCGGCAGATACTTTGTATTTCTTTGGTGACAACAACTTTACAGAGTGGGGGTCTTTGTTTCAGAAATACACCCCTCCTCCCTTCAAGCTACCGGGCACTACCGGGGCATACAGTTTTGGGATAGCTGGTAAGTAGCGCCATTAAAACCTCTCGTCACAGGTAAGTCATTTACTCACCATAGATCATTTGAGTCCTATAATAACACATAGACGTAACTTGATCCTTTGTCGTAGGTTGCAGAGATGACCGATTGACGTAACTCCTATAGACTGCTCCATGTTAGCACCTGCAGATAGACGTAACGTTCTAAATGAGCATGGAGTAACTAGAGGCAACCGGTGCCCAACCACTCCTTTAACCCTAAATACACACCTTGCCCTCTAGGCTGTTATGTTATTACAAGCAGGCTCCATGTTCGCAGAGGGACACTTGTGAAAAATAAATATGGGGTCAGTGGCCAGAGCATCCAATCAGATGGTTGCTTTCATTTTTTAAACTGCATTGTAAATGAAAGCTGGAATGTGATTGGTTGCTAGGGGCAGTTGGAGTCTACATTACCCTATTATTTACTTACTGATTAAATGACCCCTTTCTTCCCCAGGTTCAGGAACAGGCGTCCCTTTCCACTGGCATGGACCTGGATACTCAGAGGTCATATATGGTAGGAAGGTAAGTCATAAACACATAGACAGATCTGGAAGTGTGTACCTTGCTATATACGGCATGCATGGCTGACCTAACATATTCTGCTGCTTCTGACAGAGTACCCTGGGGTTTGGCTTGCAGAGACGTTAAACATTTTCCTATATGTGTGCCATAATGTTATTGTTATTTAAATAACCAGAGCCTAACCTCACGTTGTAAGTGCAGTTATGACCACATCATTGTGATCTGCTTAATTTACACAATGTGTTCTGCCACTTATTTATTTCAAACCAGCGCTGGTTCCTTTACCCTCCAGACAAGACTCCTGAATTCAATCCCAATGAGACCACGGTCTCGTGGATAATGGACACATACCCCTTCCTCATGGTGGGGGAACGCCCTATAGAGTGCACCATCCGGCCTGGAGAGGTACGTTGAGCTTGAAGCAGTGTCCTGCAGAGTACAGGTGTCTGGGTGCCGTTATGATGTGTAACGGGCTTCTGTAATGAGGTGCAGGATGTACAAGGCTCAATGCCAGTTGTACTGCTGAGAGAGGGCAGGGTGACAGTGCAGATGGGAAGAGGGCAGGGTGACAGCACAGTGTGGTGGAGGGGAGCTGAGTGATGGGAGGAGCAAGGGCAGGAGGTGCTATGTGGGGTGAGGGGGGTGTAGTGAGAGGAGCGAGGTTAGGAGGTGCTATGCGTAGTGAGGACTGAATGAGGGGTGCAGTGTGGTGGGAGGAGTGAGGTTTAGGAGGTGCTATGTGTAGTGAGGGCAGAATGAGGGGGGGTGCAGTGTGGTGGGAGAAGTGAGGGCAGGAGGTGCTATGTGGAGTGAGAGCTGAATGAGGGGGGTGCAGTGTGGTGGGAGGAGTGAAGTTTAGGAGGTGCTATGCATAGTGAGGACTGAATGAGGGGTGCAGTGTGGTGGGAGGAGTGAGGGCAGGAGGTGCTATGCGTAGTGAGGACTGAATGAGGGGTGCAGTGTGGTGGGAGGAGTAAGGTTTAGGAGGTGCTATGTGTAGTGAGGGCAGAATGAGGGGGGTGCAGTGGGGTGGGAGAAGTGAGGGCAGGGGGTGCTATGTGGAGTGAGAGCTGAATGAGGGGGGTGCAGTGTGGAGGGAGGGCTGAAGGAAGGGAGTGCAGTGTGGTATTAGGAGCGAGAAGGGTGCAGTGTAGTAAGAGGAGGGGATGAGAAAGGGTGGGATGAGAGAATGGCGTGTGGAGCGAGGGCAGGAGGTATAGGATGGAGAAGGCGGATGCAGTGTTGTTGAAGAAAGGAGGGCAGAATAAGGGGGTTTAGTGTTGTGCCAGATAGTGTGACAGGAGGATGGTGGAACAATGGACAATTTGTGGAAGAAGGAGATAGGACAACTACGTTGTGGTTATAGGACGACGAGGTGATGGGTGCATTGTGGGAGTAAGAGGCATAAAGAGAGCAGGAAAGGATGCCATGCAATACATGTAAACCACCTACGTCTGAAGACAAGAAATTGAGCCATGTTTTCTGATGCCACCTGTCCCTCCCCAGGTACTGTACTTCCCAGACCGGTGGTGGCACGCCACCCTGAACCTCGATACCAGCGTCTTCATCTCCACATTCCTGGGATAAGGGGACATATCCCAATGTCTACTGCACAACCGCCTGACACCTCAGACTGACAATTCTCAGGATTACCTGTGAACAGCTGGATCGTTCATAGAGTCCACATCTGACCCTTTACTGCTATTTATGGACCACTATGGAGAGTTGTTTCTATGTAACATAGCAAGTGAGGTTTTAGTTGTACGTTCCTCATGACTGTAATAGACACTTGCAATGTTGTTTTTTTAATACATAAATTTATTCTGAGATATGGAAATTGTTGCATCTGTTTGTTACTGAATATACAAATTGGTTTTGTTTTTAAAGTTGGCAGCTTAACGGACCTTATTTTGTTACTCACTTAATCACTAAGCCAGGATATTACGAATTGGTTTTAAAGGCATCTACTTACAAATGGTTTTGTATATATGATAATATGCAGTTGCAATAGCTTTCCCTCTAGGGGCTAGATTTACTAAACTGCGGGTTTGAAAAGTGGTGATGCTGCCTATAGCAACCAATCGGATTCTAGTTATCATTTATTTAGTACATTCTACAAAATGACAGCTAGAATCCGATTGGTTGCTATAGGCAACATCTCCACTTTTAAAAACCCGCAGTTTAGTAAATATATCCCTAGGTGTTTAATCGCCCCCGTTAATTGGTTTCCACATAGAAGACAGCCCTTAGTCTATTAGGAGGTTGCTTATAACCAATAAATAAATCATGCCAGTGACATTATTTGATAGGTTACCCTTAAAATCTAGTCTCTTCCAAATTATACTAAGCACAGTATCATGCTATGAACAGATGGATCATAAAGTAAGGAAACTAGGGTAAGAACTAGGTTCACCGATTACATTCTCCGACATTGCTGTTCCCATGGGTGGCAGGATAACCTGGGGTCAGAATAAATAAGTATAAAATAGTGTATGGGCAACGAAAAAAAAAGTCTAATAACAAAGCCAGTGATCCACAACATGCTCTATGGTTAAGGTAACTATGACCTTGCCAGTTGCTTTTCTGATTTTGTTTTAGAACTGACTTTTCAATGGGACCAAGTGCAGACAATCCTGGCCCACACTGGAATATCAGTCAGCTGTAAAGCTTTGCAGAAAAATGAGAGCAAGTATTGGCCTTTTATATTTTCTAGGCTGGTCGGGCCAAGTGTATTACACTTCCAAAATTACAATTCTGTGAACGATGCTCATATCCTATCAGTTTAGAGATCGGCACAAAACATCTGAAGGTGGCACATAAGTACTGAAACTATCCTTGTGATTTTTGTTTTATATACTCCTCTAATCTGCAGCATTGATCTCGGGCAGTGAAAATTTTCTGTTGGATTAGTGGGAAAGCTCTTTTGCCCATTCAGTAGAAAGTGCCTCCCAGTGTAGCAATGAAATCAAGCTCACCTTTACCATATCACCATTGGTGCCTATTGAGACAACCTGGAATCGCTATATACAACAGATGGATTACAGGAGCAGAATGTGACTGAACAGTAGAGCGGACACGAGCTCCATTCTGCACTATCACAGTTCTCCTATAACTGTATTTCCGTTCAGGGTGTAACCTGTAAAAAGGTGGAAAACCCAGAGAAACAACCCCCCTCCCAAAAAAACAAAAAAACTCTGCACTAGATTTAAAAACTCCTTTCTCTACCTTGTTATTCCCCATCCTGTGCTTCATGGAGAAATTCTTTCCTTTATAGCTCAGATACAAACGCCAAGATTACCAAAAAAGGCAAAAGAACTCCGTGGACACGTAGAAAACAGAACAGCTATCATTTCTTTTCTAGTAAATGGCAAAATAAAGGGAGACTTTTTGCTTGATGTACATCTTGGTTATGCACACCAAAAAAAAAATACACAACTGAAGCCCGGGAGCAACAGGGAACCTCTTTAATATATGCACTGTGCATTCACAGAAGGCTAACACCACTCCCATGTTTCCTGATGGAAAAGTTTAGTGAGCACGGGAGACACAAATCATATTTACATCAGCTATATACAGAGGGGAAAGCGATAAGTTCACAAGAAATCCAAATTCTCTGCAGGACATCTGCCCCTGTTCACTGATGATATTGACCGAAGCAGACAACGATTACAATGGCTGGGAAACAAATGTCTATGCTAGTCTTTGCGCCATTCCCTAGGGCGGGTAATGGATTTTGCGATAATCCGTTACAAAATGGATTTTGTCCCTGTAAAACATGGCGGCATGCAGTCATGCAGCTTGTGGACCACATCAAGAGCCAATCAACCAGCTACGACCATTACAGTTCACTCAGAAGGTGCATCACTGGAAAGAGTGTTTCTCTCTGTGTGAGAGAGCGTCCCCACCACATGGTGATAATCTGGTAGAACATTCAGTGGTTGTGGAGTAATTTACCCCTGTTCTCTTGGAGGGCGCTTCCAGTATGGTAAAGCAGCAGCTGTATATAAATATGTATCTACTGCACCATCTGCTGGTGCACTTACAGAACGTTCACAGAGATCACACCACGAAGCCTCAGACTTTATTCAAAGCATAACACTGAAAAGAAGATCCGTTGAAGGAAACATGCTGGGAAAGGAGGTGGCCGCATCTGTAGATGAAAGTATTGCCCTCTGATCCTTAAGCTGTACAGTCCAAGAAAGTATTATGTACGGGGGCAGGTTCAAGTTTTCGACATTCCCCAAGCTATGAATTATGGGGCTGTGAGCAGTAGGATTCTCCGCACTAGATATAAAAACTGCTGTTGGCGTTTACGTGAAGAGATTGACGGTGTTCAGGGACGGGACAAAAGCCGTTCTGTAGGTCAGAATTGGAGCTTACGTTCTCTGACAATCTTAGAAGTGGGAAGGGAACGGCCCGGCTATTTGGTTCTCTAGAGCAGAGTCATATCCGGATGCCATATGTGGCGGACAACACAAGAATCCTTTTCACGGGGAAGAGATGAGTAAGGCATGAGGCAGGACAGGCACGTTACGTAACGCGGTGGGAGGAGCAGTCTGGCACTGAGACACCACATCGTCAGACCGGTGGACCCTCCCATCATTTTAGTATTCTTCCACCCAGCCGTTCTCTGATATGAAGGCATCGATTACCTCTTTCATGGCTAGGTTTGGGATCAGCTGATCTTGGGTCAATGGACTCCGAGTCACTGGATCAAAGTGTCCGACTCTCTGGAGGAAAAAAGGGCAGAAGTAGTTAATGACTATTGTACTGCAAATATTATGGATAGACAAGGTTAATCTCATGTGTGATATTGTTATTAAAACACCATCACATTTACAATATGATAACGTTTTAGGGTTTGTTTGTTTTTTAATAGACATGGAGATTGTTGGCCACAGATCAATGCGCACAGTGATCTATATACCACCTGTGATGGGGACAACCTTGGTACACTAAGTAGTGCAAACACCTTTACTGCACATAACACAGAGTCAGTGTCATTGTGTGATGTCACAGTGTAATAACCTAGTAAACACACTGATCCTGGAAGCTGACATCACCTAACATCAAGTCACAGCAAAATAATATTTTTTTTCTCAATGTGATCTTTGTTGTATATATTAAACAGAGATTTTAATCAAAGTATACTGTAAAGACCTATTGTCGCAGTATATCTGTGAAAACATGTTTTCCCATCTGGGACATCAGGTAATGAACAAATTGAAAAATATATTTTGTGAAATAATTAATTTGAATTGTTTTGCCATAGTTTCCCTTTATGAGTTTTATATGAAAATCAGAAATGTTTCAGTGGTGCAAGTAATGATGACCGATGCACTGTGTGTAATGCAGTGGCTTACTTACAGTCATACAAAGGGTGTGTAATGCAGTGGCTTACTTACAGTCATACAAAGGGTGTGTAATGCAGTGGCTTACTTACAGTCATACAAAGGGTGTGTAATGCAGTGGCTTACTTACAGTCATACAAAGGGTGTGTAATGCAGTGGCTTACTTACAGTCATACAAAGGGTGCGTACTGCAGGTAGTTGTGCAGTCATCCAGCGGTATTGCAATCACAATGCAGAACAACAGATTATTATGAGAACTACCAATGGCCGCTGGACAGAGTGATCCATTGAGGACTATACTGAGGTCTGTTGATGCTGCAGCACAATGGGCTATGGGTGGATATACAAGCACCTGTGGATAGGTTCCCTCAATGTTACATAAGGGATTGATCATCAGTGTACAGCCAATGTTGTATGAATGATCAGGGCTTTGGGTGCTTCTAAATCAGTCAGGGAAAATTCTGAAACTCTGTACCAACTAGAAGTTTTCTGTTTTTCTATGTTTATAATTAATGCACACACGCACATAGCGCAGCTAGCAGACAATTGGTTCATGTCGCAGTGTGTGGCCCAAAAACAACCGAGATGCCCAAAAGTCCCATGAAAATCGATCGGATCATGATCAGGCATGTCGGTACTTGTGGTTGGAAGGGGAAATGACAGCTGTCTGTCTTCTGACAAGAGGATCGGGCCATACATGGCCAGCTCACTAGATATAGGACATTTAGAATCTGATCCGTTGCCATGGGCAACACCAACTTACTCCACGCACCAGTTGTCATAGCGGTCTCCCCTAATGTGTGCCATAGACATTACCTGCAGGTGCTCCTCAATGTCCTTCCTGTCGTAGGTGATCCCGCTTGGAGTTATACAGGGTTCTCTCATGAGCTCAAAGCTGATCTTACCACACAGGTAATCCGGGATGTCGCGCTTCTACAGGCAGGAGGAACCGGCTACAGTTAGTGCAGTCACAGCAAGTAAACACCACACCGGCACAATCACAAACACAGCGAACATTAACAAGTATACAAATCACCAAGAACATCAATGAAAAGGTAACAGTAATTCTTATACAGCTTCAGCTATTCCTAATCATGGTCTGTAGCTCTGGAATGTGTTTCTGGCTACTGAATGGTAAATGATTGAACTTAGAGTTCATTTAACACTTCAAACAGGTTAGTCAAACAAACCTTGCAGAAAGAGAGGGTAGGAGGTTTGCCATTGTAGAGTTAGACAGGAGTATTAATGTGAACCAGAAAAAATTTATTACGTCTTAGCAGTGGTCTTGGGCTAGAAACACTGAAGTAATTGTATAATTATAAACACACTTTACAAGCCAAATATTGCTGCAAATTTCAAGTGAACGGACAGGTACATGCTCCTCTTCCTATAATATGTGCTCTTTAATGAGACATACAGTTTCTTTCAGTCCATCTAAGGTGTGGTCTACATAGGCTGCTTGCTGCCTTTAGCATGTGACAAGTGGAATTGCTGATATTATTTGGAGCTCTGGTTTCTCGCTTACAAGGTCTACACCAGGCCTGTCCAACCTGCGGCCCTCCAGGTGTTGTGAAACTACAAGCCCCAGCATGCTTTGCCAGTAGACAACCTGCTGATAGCTGGAAGGGCATGCTGGGACTTGTAGTTTCACAACATCTGGAGGGCCGCAGGTTGGACAGGCCTGGTCTACACCATACCTCCATGCACAGTATTTACAGAAAACATCTACTCAAGTTTTTATATTACAGCTTAGCCCCGAAATGGCTGGACAGCAGGGAGCCTCCAAGCCCGGGGACCCCTCCAGAGACGGCACAGATAAGTCACTTGTTCAGGGCTGACACACTGGACACGTTAGGTTGTATACAAACCTCAATCCGTAGATAACGTGGATTGGATGACAGCTATGACTATTGGGTTTATCTGAGCATTCACAGGGTGTCCGTTCTACACAAGTAACTAGTACCAGCAAAGTTGGGGTGATTTTCACCAGAAGTGCTAAGATCCCAGACATCAGACCCTGCTGATCAGTTATAAGGTATACATTCGTGAAGGTATATCGTAACTTTGCATGGATGAAAATCACTGTACACAATTCCTTAGGGTATATGTGGGGAATCAGCCAGGGACCAAATGTATTCTGTGTGACATTCATGAAAAATGTGTCAGTGTCCCTGACAGTGCAGGAAACTAGGACCTACAGGTGGATTACAACCATTTATGTTCCTACTCTATTCTTTTAAATATGTTATTTTGTTATTAGTGATCTACTATTACAGGGCTACCCCCCACTTCCAGGCTGCAGGAAGTACCAGTGATCCCTTCCCCTTTTCCCTGGATATATGGCTTCCACACCGATCCTGGAACAAGCGTTACTGGGACAGTGACCACCGAATCAACGCTATCTTCCTGCATCATTTATAAACCACAGCTCAGGCTGTAATGCAGTCTGAGCCGCTGTTTATATACTAATAGAAGCCACTCACCTTGCGCTTTTCATCTACTTGTGAGAAGAGTTCGTCCATCTCTGCCAGATGCTTGTCCTGTAGAATCAACAGAAATCCAGTCTAAGTCACCAACCAAATGTGAAGTCAACTAACCGCATCCACCCACCCGTAGCAAGATGTCACACAGGCCAAGGGCCCCCAAACTGTAAACTCTATAGTGTCCATTGAGTGAAAGTTCTCTCTCCCAATTTATGTGCGTGTTACGGTACTTAGTTATTACACTTATACACTCACTGTCACTTGTACAGCGCTTTGCTGCCCCCCCCCCCCCCCCATGAGTCTTGTAAAGAGCTGTTGCTCACCCGCCCCCCCCCCCCCCTGCCCATTTTAACAAGTTCGCCCCTCCTGCCCCTTTGTTAAGAGCTTCCTCGCCCCCCCTTGCCCAACAAAGAGCTCGCTCTCACCCCCATATCCCTTGTAAATAGAGTGTGTGAATGATATATATATATATATACACACACACACACACAAGTTAACCCGTGCATGATACTCATGCATTCTAGTCAAATCAAGCTACTTAAGGTGTTAAAAACTCCCCACTGTCACCCCCGGCAACCACCAACCACTCCCAACTGTCACTTCTCCTTCAAGAAATATATATATTTTTTTTTTTAAATCTTTATAAACACTTTTAACAATTAACAAATTAAATTAACAAATTAAAAACATCTTAGTATACCAAATTTCAGCCCTTTCTGAATTTTTTTTTCCACACACACTAAGAATTTAGTAGGTCAGTGTATAACTCCGCCCAGCAGGTGGCGCTGCAGCTTGGTTTTATTTTTTCCACACACAGACAGACTAACACACGCCACTAAACATTTATATTATAGATATATATACACACACATATATATTTTGTTATTTTTTTGCAGTAAGAAAGCCATGACATGAAGTCACACACAATGACACTATGTACTTACATGCTTGGTGGCCGTACAGGACAGCTGGGCCCGGCTCCGGTTCTCCTCCATGTTTTCCTCCTCCTGTTTCCTCTTTGTTTCTTCAAGCTCTCTGTAAATTAGTAATCACAGGTGAGACATTTATCTGCCACCACTGTTGCCTCTAAATTGCGCTCCCTGGTAAGGATAGACTTTAAAATGAAACTATGTGGAGCAGAGTTGCTCTGAACAGCAGATTCACAGTATATCTCATTGGGGTGACATTTTTATAAGAAAGTAAATAGGTTTTACACCATCAGATGACTTTACAGACTTGTGCATGGGCCTTCTGCACCTTTTTCCTAAATACACTGTTTAATCTTTCTATCTATGAAAAGTGCAAAAATATTTCAGAAGGTGGAAGCCAGTGATCATTCAGGAGAGAAGCACCCACCTTTCTTTCTCAGCCAGGATGAGCTTGGTGAGATAGGCGTGCAGCTCGTTCTCCTGGTTGATCCGTCTCTCCTCTATGTTGTTCCATCGTTTCTTCTTGGCGATTCTCAGGGCACTGGGGATATCGTCTCCGAAGTTCAGCCTCTGCTCCTTAGCCAGGTTGTACGCTGGGGATAGAACCAAGGGAATGGCTGGAATTCATTCGGTAGTTGTTTTTTTTTTTACTTTTTTCATTTTAAATCAAGTTTGCATAAAAGGTAAGATAACCCCTACGGTACAGTTACATGTATGGGATTTGTACAAAGGCCGGACTACAGGATGGAACAAGTTTTATGAGGAACCAATGATGTTAATGTTACCTAGTGAACCAACTGGCTGCATGCTCACGTATAGGGGCCCAACCAACATAAAAGCTGCCTCCACACTTGTAGCCGACAGGTACACATTAACACTTGATGTTGTGATTGATTATGATGTCTCCCTTTAATCCACAACCTGCCCAAATCTAATGCATACAGGATTTGTTCCCCCGTTGCCAACCTCATTTGCCCAACATCGCAAAATTACCAAACTGCTAAAAAATCGCATGAAGAGACAGAAACAATGGCACTTTTGTAATAAGTAATTCTACTGCCAATACCGGTGATCAATCAGTACCTTATTTGTGTATATAAAGGGTTAACCTGTAAGCAATCTGGAGAAATGTTAAGGTCTTGCCAGCAGCCTGGCATAAATGATTCAGCAGCGACACGGAGTTAGTGGTATTAGAGCTCCTGTCGGCTTGTTGTTGGCAACAGTATATAAACAGTGTCAGACCAGCTCTGTGTCTCCTTATCCAGGAATCCTGGAACATTCCTCTGCTGCTGCCATCGGGGAGGCTTAGTCTGGGATATCGAACCCCCAGACGTACATGTGAATAGCAGGGATTGTATTGTTTAGTTACAAAGCGCACTGTGCAGTTTTGCTAGGCAAGCAGAAAGCCAAACCCTTGTTACACGTGCTGATCCCGTAGAGAGAGTGGTTTAGCAGCCAGGCAGAGACGAGAGCTTACTCTGTCCTAAAATTAACTGGCGCCCTACCCCACGTTAGATCATGCTTTGTAAATGGGTCTAACTGCTGAGAGATAGTCACCCACAAATAGTGGGGGCACGCGATATATATATGTTTGTTACAGTGGTATGTGATATAGCTTATATAGATATTATACTAGAGACATTAATTTGATTGGCTGCTGTGGTTTACATAAACGAATCATTCATCATGTGAAGCATGGGGTACAACAATGGCTTTTAGGAAAATGTATTACATATCAATTGGAGAAAACAGTACCTTGTTCTTGACCTAGTAGCATCTGAAAAATAATGTATATTAAAAGGAGACAACTCAGATACATCATCTAGAAGTCAAGCAACCAAAAGAAGGGGCCAAGAAAGAAGACTGGAGTCAGACAAAGCCAAAGCTAGACCCATAATTAGACTCTTCAATTAATGACAAAACATAACCAATATCAATATTACAAAACGCAAAGAACAAAAGAAATGAAATGACTCCATAAAGCCTGAACCAGCAAGTAGGGAAATGAAAGCTGCCGCTATGAGGCTTTTACAATAGGAGTAGGCACAGAGGAAATGAGAAAGCTTAGTAATAAGTGTGCGAGAGTCAATACCAAGGAGCTTCCTAGCAATAGATAAATTGTGGGAATGAATAATACTAATACATAAGGAATATCAGTAGATAACAAACTGGTGGTAGATCATAGCGAGTTGCAAAATACAAAACTAATGAATAAATAATCTGTAATAATAGATAAGTGGTTAACAATGAATAGTTGTGTTAAGTAAAAATGCATAAAATAAAAAAAAAAAGCCTCCAGTGTAATGGAACGAGGTGTACACAGATATAACATACAACCCAGACTGGACCACACAGAAAAGTCGATAATGAGGCGAGGATGGGAAACACATCAGTAGCTCCTATACACCCATCACTGCAGACATTGTAAGACTGATAGAGGAGACAGAAGCGCTGCCTCTGGTGTGAACACCTTACTTATTATATATTGGTACCAATTATACACAACTGTCAGCTTGTTGCTTTTTATTCAATCCTAATATATTAGAAAAGGTTGCTGTGCCTGTGTTTTAGCTTTCAAGCTCAGACGGCCGGGCCACTGTCATATGTTCGGACCTTTCCAGACTTGGTCACGCCCCCAATGATGATTTGGTCATTAGGCCAAGTGGTCATTAGGCCAATACTGTATTGTGAGAGGACTATCGATTAGACTGACAGGAGAGTTCTAAGTTGAGATAAAGGGATTCTGGGTAAGAGAAAGCAAACAATGGGACTGCACTAAACAGTGAGCTCTGCAAACAGTCTTCTTAGCACCATAACTGCCACTAGGAAATATCCTATATCAATAATATTTGTATAGAGTCATCCCAATATTTACAGCCAAATATAAATAAGAAAGAGTGTTCCTTTAAAAACAAACAAAAAAAAAACAAAACAAAACACAGTCTTGCACCATAACCTAAATATCCTTCTGTAGAAATGTACTGTAGAGAACAGCCTGCACAACACTAAACAGCAGCCTTATTTTGCAAACAGATGTCAGTATACCCAGCTCAGCAAAAAAACATACCTAAAAATAAAGATTGCTTTATATAACCGACTTGTGCTTCATTTTTCTTCCTTTTGTACCCAGGACACAAATCAAAGTTGCATTGCTGGTGCTGATAAAGACACAGTCAATGACCTTTTGTAACACATCTTCTAAAGGACTCAGTACAGACTCACCTCTCTGCAGATTGGCAATGGCTTCATCATAATTCTCCATCTCCATCTGGCACTGCCCCAGGAAGAAGTGGGCTTTCACCGACTGGCAGTCCAGCTCTAGAGAGTGCTTGCAGTCGGCCAAAGCCTTGTCTAGCTGCTGCATTTTCAGGTAGCAGAGTGCCCGGTTAGTGTAATATACAGCAATAGAGGGGTTCCGTGTCTGGAGGGTGGGAAAGAGATGCATTATTACTTCTCCTTTACATGCTTTAGCAATCAGAAGTAATGTGGAATGGTCATATACCCTGCCACCTATTTAGTAGGAGATCTGCAATCACTGACTTGCAGAGACAGGAAAAGGGTGGGAGGTTTGCACAGAAAAGCCATAGAAAATGATGTGATTCTTCCCAAAAGGAATAAAGGTACGCAGTAGATTGAGGATGTTTAATTAGATTGGATGCAACTTTGGTCACCCTGCCAAGCAACAGATGATCTGGAACCATGCCTGTTCTACAAACTAATCTGCATATCTTAAACATAGGAAGGAGAAATCAACTAGTAAAATTATGACATCCATTAAACTGCCAAGGATTTATCTTTATGCAATTAGGTTTAGAGCCGTTTCTACTGTGTAACAAACATAGGGTTCTAGCTCAAGAATGAAGAGAACTAAGAATAAAGGTAACATTAACAAATGTGCCCAGACAGACTGAATTGCTTGACAATATTTCCTAGTACAATAACATACAAACAAGCAAAAAAAAGAGTTAGTACTTTCCCCTAAGTAAATAAAAATTTGGAGGACTTTTCAGAAGTGAAACTATTTTAGACAAGACTGATCTACGGAGGATGCTTTTTGTTCTATGCCGACCAGACATCGTGTGATGCATGACAGATGTCCTATATTAGGTGTAGCTACTTAAGAGTCTATTGTGGAAGAGTACAGGAAATGTTTGCAGTAAATTAACAATGGTAAAGTTTAATTATGCAGGGGAGAATATCTATATTTACTCCATGGTGACAGCAGCTTACGCTAGTCATGGCTCCATTTCCAGCAGCGGGAAAGATGGTGAAGAATAAGACCGGCTACACAGAGTACTCTAAGGCACATAACTACAATAGTACCTGTGCAGCGTGAAAGCAAAAGTTCATCTAGGACCAAAAGAGGAATGGTAGATATGGTTGACAGCAGCTGACTGTTATAAGGTTTC
Source organism: Mixophyes fleayi (assembly GCF_038048845.1). Classification (NCBI taxonomy): domain Eukaryota; kingdom Metazoa; phylum Chordata; class Amphibia; order Anura; family Limnodynastidae; genus Mixophyes; species Mixophyes fleayi. The sequence goes on from NC_134408.1 coordinate 15,688,969, forward strand.
TACAATGACTGGTTGAAATTTCATGTATCTACCTTCCAATGTCTCTCCTCATTTTTACCGTATCGACAGCACTATGTAATATGTCAACACTTTATAAATAAAAGATAGTAATACCAGGGATGGACAAAAAGTTGCAGACTGCTGAAGCAAATCAGTTCAATCTAGGCACTAGATTGACTTTATAAGTAGCCAAAGAAAAAGCCCGTATATTGAAAGCCATAAAATGTACCCAAAATTTAAGCAGTAGCACCACGGTTTTAGGATCAACAACACCTTCTCGTTTGTCCAAACCTGCTATGTGGAATGCAATTCTAAATAAAACAAGCTGTAGTCTATAAATGGCTTGGCCAACCTGCGGCCCGTACATTTATGGTGAAACTACAAGCCCCAGCATACCCTGCCAGCTATCTCATGGCAAAAATATGCTGGGGCTTGTAGTTTCACAACACCTGGAGAGCCTCAGGTTGGTGTAGGCCGGGTATAATTTTTGAAAGGTTGCAAATACTTACAATGGCTTTGCTATAGCAGGAAACGGCCTCTTGATATTTCCGAGCCACAAACAGTCTGTTGCCCTGTTCCTTCAGTTCCTGAGCACTAACACTCTTCTCTGGGCTCCCCCCAATCCCACCCTGGCCCCCGCCGGACGGGCGCCCTCCACCGCTCTCCTCCTTCCCTTTCATCCCGGGGCCTCCGGAAGTCACCCCTCCAAACCGCGGTATGCTCGGCGTCACCCCCAATTTCACAGTTGACAAGGGGCCCCTATATCTTTAGGGGACCCCTTATATGTATATAAAACTCTTCCAACCTTCCAAGAACTTTGTTCTTCCACCACAATATAGTCTATACCCCTATATAAATCTAATAGAGACCCTTCAATCAACATTCAGCAACCCCAAAATAAAATCCCTTCTGCTCCTGTAATCCCTTAAAAAACCACAATACCACACCAAAGCACACTAATGTTTATGTTTCTATGAACTGAGTCATTAATATACAAAATTAACCCCTCTGTTACCTGCTTCCAGTCCACCAAGTGCAAACAATCAAAATAAAAACCAATAACCTGAGGAATAAACACAGAAATATAATATTACAACAAATAATCCCCTATGTATAATGTTGAGCAGCTCAGGTACCTCAATGCACTATACCTGCATTACTGGATGTCCCTGGCTGTACATTAATAAATAGAATTAATAATGTTCACTACAGTAAATACAGTATATATATATATATATATATATATATTAGCAGCACTATATAACCAGGTGTAGGGCAGATCTCAGCAAGTAGGTGCCCTCCCCTGCCCCTTTCACATTCAGCAGGGACAGGACTCGGACCCCCCCCCAAAATCACAAACAGTAACGGAACATACGGGCACTCCAGGCCCGAGCACTCATAGATCCCTCCGCCGGGGATAGACCGTTACTGCCTCCCGCACTGACACAGCCCCCAACGGTTTAACCCCCCTACCGGAACTTCCGGCCCCGTCTACTCCGTACTATGACAGAAGTTACCATCTCAGGGCGACCCGAGGAGGTGATTCACAGTTTGGTCTCCGGTGTAGTGTGCTGACTTGACGGGATTGAGGACATTTTACCAGAGACCGAAATGTACCGAGGTGAAGGTAAAATGTCTCCACGAAAATGGGTCCTTGGAATGGAGACGGTAATGACGCAGAGTTTTCTCTCTAGCGTTTCACAGCCTTCGTGAGCAGTCATTGGTCAGACGTCGGATCGAGCATCGGCTGGGCCAATCAAATTGCGGATTGAGCTGGCCTGGCAGAGGGACGGTGGAACGCACGCACGCACCACGTGACCTGACAGGTATTTTGACTGACAAATGTGGATGTGGGTGAGGGCAGCTCTTGTGTGTGTGACCCAACTGTACTGTGCACCCCAGAAACTGCAGGGGAGGCTGTTCTACACTGTGCAATGCTGTGTGATCATTAGATGCAGGCATGCATTCATATCTGGCTGTGCAGGCATGCATCTTGTATCTGGACTCATTGCAATGCAGCCAGCAACGTGCATTTCATATATGTCCACTTTGAAATAACTGGTCTGGTAAATCTATAGGGGTGGCTAGTTTTCTGTTTAAAAAAAAAAAAAAAGTTAATATGTCCTAGTCAATAAACAAGACTGAAATTATTTATGTAAATATTGCAACAGTGCTAATGGTGTATTCTGTATAACATTATTTTATTTAATAAAAAATATATGTGAAAGGACATTCTGAGCAATTCTAGGGGCTCAATTGCAATTATAAACAATGGGTAATAACCTTGGATGCGCCTAGACCACTAATGTAACATTAGTGTAAATATCTTGTTATTGTTTTCTCCTTTTTAGTAATTTTTAGGGTTTTTATTTTGTTGTTTACAAATGGCCTTCATTTTCAATATTCACCCACTCTGTACAATACACTTTCTCTATTCTGCGTACCAAATTACTATTCACTATTTCTTGTTATTATCTGGACCCTCTACATTAATATTTAGTGGATTATTTAAAACAGAAAAAATAGATATTATAACGAAACCTTTTATGACAGGAATTATAGTGCATTAAGGTCTTACTAGATAATACTGCAGATAGCACACTCACATTTACTTATTTGATTGTCCAAAAATGTTCTCACAGATGACAACCTTTTAAAGGCCAATTCTTACTTGTCTTAGGTTTACATTGTTGTGTAAGAGGAGGATTATTATCCAGTATAATATAGGTGTATTACGAGTGACATATGAATGGGTACAGTAAATTATGCAGCACATCTAGATACCTGTTATTGCAAGTTAGCACATATATACATGTTACAGGGCTAGAGCTAGTTAAGATGCATGTTACATATTTACATTAGTATCTACAATGAAATTGCACATGTGTCTTTTATAAATGTCAGGTTTAAAGGGCACCTGTCACCTGCAATATTTATGAGTACGCAGCCTATTGTTTCATGAGGAACCAGTGACTTTACTGAGGTAAACAAACAATTCATATGTAACATTTCAGTAGCTATCAGTTGGAAGTTAATATGTTGTTGATGCCCATTTAGATGCCAGCTTTTCACGTGTTACATACAAAACATAACTAAACTCCACCTCCTCTATTCACAGCTAAAATAATTGGTCCAGGAAAATGGCGCTGGCGTCCGGTCTCTTTCAGTGCAGCGATCCAAAAAAGTGGCAGCAAGTCTCAGATATTTACTGGGATGTAGTTGCATCAAAGGGAGCCAAGCAAAGCCGATTATTAGAGCTGGACAAATGGTGAGTTGGGTTACATCAAGACACAGAACCAGTGAAAGTCTACCTGACAGTGGAGGCAGCCATTTTGTTTGCCGAACCAGTATTCATAACAATACGCTTTCCGCTGCTAACAAGCATTAAATGGATTTGGTCACTTATGTCTCCAAGGTGCTGTCTGGCTACCCCTGCCTCAGTTTTATGTGACAGCACAATAACATATAGTACAGCCCTGTATTCTGCAATTGCGTATAGCATATCATATTCTCTGTCACTGAGGGGGGGGGAATATTCAATTGGCCGCGTTACTGTAAAAAGTAAACCGGCCTGCGCACTATTACCATTATTACGGTAATAGTGCGCTCAAATACCGTTATTACGGCAGTTTCAATGCCGGCTTTTTGGGAGCTGTGAGCAGGGATCCGGGTTAAATTTTCCGTAATAATGGTAATAGGTTTATTGCGGCGATACTCTGGGGGGAGTTGAATTCCCCACCATATCTGTATGTTATTTTGCTGTTCAACAATATGTTTATGGACCTTGAGCTATTGAATGTTTTTAAAGTATACAGATAAAATGTTTTTGTCTTTTTTACATTTTATCACATGTTTTGTGTACCTCATATATATGTTACTTCTTGTCCCTCCTCAGGAACTATATTGTATTTAGTAAGCAAACTCAGCTAGATGTTGCAGACAGACAGACTGAATAAATGAATTTACTAGTAAATAGTGGTACAGTTTATAGTTACATTTTGAATTAATACAATATTTCACTGGTTCGGGGTTGGTGGGGGGGGGGATTTGTTGCAAATCGATTGCCATAATTTAATATTGAAAATACATAATGCACTATACAGGTATCAGAAGGAACTGCCGTCCTGCATTAGCGCTCGGCCTCAGAAATCATTAACACTGGATGAGCTGGTGAAGCTGATGGAGTGGAAGTTGCAGGTTAGTGATTGATTATACAGAATTCTCTGATATTTCTGGAAGAATATATAGATTATCCGTGTGATATTAGCACCCGTCCTGGCCACAGGTAACTGGATCTGAGTCAGCTGACTTTTCTTTATTTTTTTGATTGGTCAGAGAGGGAAGTTCCGCCCACGCTTGCATCAAATGGTGTCTTCGAATTCTGCAAGCCTGGTAGAGAACTGCACCAGGAAGGCCTTTCAGCTCCTGCCCGATGTGTCCGCTGCCATTACTGAGCTCTGCCAGCTGAAGGGCATCGGCCCTGCCACTGCCTCTGGTGAGTGTGAGCCAAAGATGGGCTGAAACAAGGGTTATATACTATATGTACCGCATAGCTGCCTTATTGAGCTTTTTCACAGTGAGCTAATACATCGCTCAGGATTTTCCTGCTTAGTTTCTAATTTAATAATCAACACTAAAGGTGTTTCTTTTTTTTAACATCAATTAAGAAATTAAGCCTGGCTATTGCAATGGAAAAATAACAAGAAATGGGCATTTTGTGTTTTCAACCATCATTCCATTTTTTAATTCACTAGTAACTAGGCATCACTGAGGCGTGAGGAATTTTGTGCCTCGTGCCTCAGTGATGTCACTAGTGAGTAGACTTCATGAATACCGGTTCAGCACACAAAATGGCTCCCTCTGCCATGTATAGGTGGCAGGTACAGGTCTGAGCGCATGTGTTTAAAGGGCCACTAAACCTAATATGCATTTATGAAGAAACATTTCAGGACCTGAGGTATTTGAGCTAAGCTGTGATTGTACATTTTAACGCGCACACCTGATTTCCTGTATAAAGGACACCACACGGAGTCTTTGAGAGCATGAGTTGTCTGATAAGAATGGGCGATAATATGTAGTAAGTTGTATACAAGACTACGGCGTATAGTGTCAAACAATTTGCCTATATATATATATATATATATATATATATATATATATATGTGACCCAGCGCTGTCCCCTGTCGTGTGTTCCTGTATAGCGGTTCTCTCTGCTGGCGCTCCGGAGTTGACGGCGTTTATGGCAGACGAAGCCGTGGAGAGTGTCCCCGGTCTCTCTCCCATCCAGTACAACCTGAAACACTACCTGACGTACCTGGAGCAGTTATGCCGGAAGTCTGAGGCTCTGAACACAGGTGAGTCGGGAAGAAGGGAGCAGTTCAGCGCGGGATGAAAGTGTGTGTGTGTGTGTGTGTGCGCGCGCGCGCGATGCACCCTAGAGACACACTGGGAATGGAACTGCAGGATGTAACAGAGAGCAAATAATTGAAGTGTTGTCCTCTATAGGACGAGCAGGTCTCTTTATTTAACCTGTATGATTCTGGGGCTCTGCAAAAAAATAAAAATAATAATTGTCACGTAAGATCCCATTCCCACTCCTGTTTTCCCAGGAGAGTCTCCTGAAACAAGCTCACCAATGTTACTGACTGCTACGCTGGGCCTCGGTCCACCTCTCCAGTGCTACCTCCCCTCCTGCCCTCTACAGCAGGAACTGTGACTTACAGGAAGGGAGACGCAGCCCGTAAAGATTAAACAGTGATTATCACATAAGGGTCATTGCCGGGCAGAGCCCTCCGGAGCGGCTCCTCTCCTGCACATCTCAATGTGACTGCTCTAGAGCTCAGAACTACGACGTGCGGAGGGGACTGGGCACTGCTAGAGGAGGGACGTGTTACAGTTTGCACACTGTACGTTCTTATTTTGTGAGCCTCTTATGGAAGACTAGTGGGCGGTGAGAGGGGAGACAGAACAACTTTATCAACTATCCCTCACTTTAAAATAAATAAATAGAACAGGTATGTCCAATACATATCCCCTTTAACCCTATAATTCCCAGAGGCCCCCGCCCCTTGATTTATGTATTTGTGCCGTTCTGTAAAGCGGTAACCCGTCATCACCCAAAGACCCTTCGCTGAGATTCTATTCCCCTTGCAGCATCAGGGGAGACGTGGACACCGCACCGGGTGGAGCTCTGTCTGTGGACCTGGAAAGTGGCACAGAAGGTTTGCCCCGACCTCCTGGCATCCCTGGATGATGCGGAAGAAAGACCTCCCAAAAAACTGAAGACCAAGAAATGAGTAAAGGAGGTGGAGGAGGAGGAGTGCAACCATCACTGCTCACCAATTTGCCAAGTTTTTCACGGCAGAAATTCCTTATGACATGTTCTATTCCATCTTACTACAGTTTCCACCGCAACTCTATAGGGTTTTCCACCTGTATTGGCTTGTACGTACCCTCCTGCGACCTTAACTAAGTACATTTCTTTATCTGTGTTTCTCAGCCATGTCTTTAGATCAGTCCTGTCCGCCTGCGCCCAAGAACTGAGCCTCTGTTTTGTCCTATGTGCTCACGTGCTGAATAATTTGATGTCGAGGTCTGTCGAGGTTGATGCTTTATATCATCAGGGTAACTTGTTTATTACAGTTATACAAAGCTGTTCCCAGGTTACAATATATATTCAATGCAGAGAGCGGAGGCAAGCTGTCATACAGCAGAACTACAAACATAGACCGCTCCACCTGATGAATAAATAAAGTGAAACCAGACATTGAATAATAGTATGTACTTGGTTGAACAAAGGTCATATGTGTTTATAATCTGTGTGTACGTGTGAGGTTTTAAAACATGTAAGAGGAAATCTGTTCATGTTTTCTATTGACTTTATATCAGTGGTGCAATCTCCGTTTAAGCTGATGGGAAACACTTTGATAAACTCTTAATTATGGGTTGAATTGTGTTTAAAGCAATTGGGCCAAAGAAAATCCTAGCAAGAATGTTTTTTTAGTCATGATCTCTGATTTGTAAATCATTACAGTAGGTTAAAAAAACAGTCAGCTATTGTGTTCTAATAGGGTAATGTATGTTTTAATTCATCTCATATGCCATTTGGCACATGAGACAGACTTGCCCAGCAATATGGAAGCATGGAGAGAGCAACTTCTGATTAATGTTCTGCTCTGTATTAACATTCAAGGAGAGGCGACAGACAATCCAGTTAAGTTCCACTTGCAGAATTTGAGGTTTTTCTAAGAACAAAATGGTATGCAAGTTGACTGCAAGAAATGTAATTGTATGTGTAGTGGTCCTGCCCTCTTCATGAAGGTTTTGAAACGTAAAAAATAAACAACAGGTTAGTTTTGTACAGCATGTAGATTTTATTGACTCTTTATTTAAGCAATCGTTGTTTTCTCTTACAATCCTCCAACCCACCCGCCCGCCCACCCCCGAACAAACATGAGTGGTTAAAAAATAACCAACATCACCAAATTTATAGAAAATAAATTCTCTTAAGGATTTCTTCCCTCGTACAGCAGTTTTGAGGTTGAATCTGTGTCGTGTTATATATAGGGATTGATTTTGGCACTATTGAAGTGTATTGAGGGTTAGATGACGAGAGACCGTTGGGTTACAAAATCTGCCATTTCTTAAATACTACCTCAGTTACATTCCAAGACTTTTTCAAACTATAGTGTAATTATAATCTTTTTACTGTTATATATTTCTCTGCATAATTTTCAAACACTTTTGTATGTGGCTCTTTTTTTGTACTCGATGCCTACAAATTTAAATAAATAAAACCTTTATTGTATGAACTTTTGCTTTATTTAAAACCACAATTTCGTCCTGTGTACGATGGACACTTGGCACATGACCCTGGCTACTGTCTGATTCAAAATGGCTGCCAGTTAATCTGAGGTGATATCAGAATAAGTAAGAAAATCAGGACATTGAACATGTACGGTACACTGTATGCTTGGGGGCATTACTACTGACATATATAAAATATATGTATATATCATGAAAATTTTGAATATTTTACTAAATTTGTTTTTCATCCATGTTGTGGGCTGATAGGGGGAAAAGAAAGCTTTACTCTGTGACAGGAACCTGAAAATTTAATGAGCCCGTTAGCATTCAGTGCACCTGTCAAGCAAATATGGAATTTGGAATCATAGAAAAGAACATTGAACATTTATCAACACTGGAATAGGCGGCGTTGCCCATAGCAACCAATAGAATTCCGTCATTGTTCTAGTGCAGTTATGACAGAATGCGATTGGTTGCTGTGAGCAACCGCTGCATTTTCCTTTGCACCAGTTTTCATCAATGGCTGCTTGGAGACTAAAAAATCGTAGACAGCAATAAATAAAATACACCTTGGGGACGGTTATGAAAATTGGTGCACAGGAAACCGTAACCCACAGCAACCAATCAGACCTCGGCTCTCATTGGCTAAACTGGACAAGGTAAACGACAGAATCTAATTGCTACGGGTTACAGCAACTTTGCAGCACCAGTTTTACTAGCACAATATATAGTGTGAATTTAAAGATTATTCAAAAGGCATTAAAGAGTTTTTGAATGACGGTGTGTGGGTGGGACGTCCGAGCCGGTAAACTCCAAATGAACAACTGAAATGCCGGCTAAAAAAAAATGTCAGACATGTTAATGAGAGGCAACTTTGTGAGTATAGATAAAGTTTTGGAGATGGATTTTCATCAGGTAATTTTAAACTGGGGGTTTAATTGCAAATCTAAGCTCCTCTACCCCTCATTGCCCCCACAAATATGTCTCTCTTGGCCCCTCCTCCTCAATTATCCACCGATCTAATGCTCTATTGCCCCGCCCACTGGCATATTGAACCATAAACGGCGCAGATGGTATTCGTGGTCCGCTTGGCTCCACCCACGCTGGAGATAATATAGGTGGATGGCACGACGATGATGTGGGCACAGTTGTAGTTTATTATATAGGGGGCATCGCACCTTCAAAATTAGTATGATGAGTTTACATTAGAGCAGGCATTGGCAAACTGCGGCTAGACATCTGTTGCGGATGCTGGGATTTGTAGTTCCACAATAGCTGCCACGCCACTTGTCACCTACCTCTGCTTCAGCAGGTCCTGCCAAAACTTATTTTATGGACACCATGCTCTTTCAAAGCTTCTCCCCACAAATAATGTTCGAGGCATTATGGTGATTATGGGGTAATTTTATAAAATGCGAGAATTATTTTAAGATTTCTAAAATATTATTGTTTTTATTTAAAAATGGCCTTTTGTCACTACGGAAGTGTATGAAGGGTTAGATGTCGAGAGACTATTGGGGTACAAAATCTGTCATTTCTTAAATACTTCCTCAGTTACATTCCATGACTGTGTAATTATAATCTCTTTTTACTGTTATACATTTCTATAAATAATTTTCAAACTCTTATACTCTTTCTGTGGCTGTTTTGTAATCGATGCCTTAAAAGTTAAATAAATAGAACCTTTATTAAACTCACTTTTTTAAAAGTACTATTTCGTCCTTTTGTACAATGAATACTTGGCACATGACCCTGACTATTGTCTGATTGAAAATGGCAGTACTGAATAAAAGTGAGCGACGTGAGCTTGCAATCAAACGGGCGGATTAACACAGAATCCTCAATAATTTAAGCGTTTTTTTGTTTGTTTTTTTTATAAATATAAGACCGTGTCCCTTTGGGGCCTGTGTGAGGTAAGATGGTTCATAGATATAGGAAATGTAAGGCATTTGTTAGCTTATTAAAGGCAGATAAATAGAGGCTGTATTTTTATAAATATAAAACACAAGGATGTGTGATTGAAATGCAGATGAAGCCGTTTGATCATGGAGAGGAGAATTAATGGAGGTACCTGGTGATAACCCAACTCCTAGAGAACTCAACGCACAGGCAGTAATAACTTAGAGGGAACAAAAATCAGATTATAAAATCACCTGACCACATATATACATAGCAAACAGCATCACATCACTCTGCTTTACTGGAGGGAGATGGAAAGGGGCGTCCTTGCACCCCATAATCTGGCTCCAGTGTACACTTCTCGGTCCCCATGCTGCCGAAGGCTCCAGCACAGTGTCAAGAAGCGAGTTCTTTTGCTGGGGGTTAAAGAATAGGTCCGCTTCAGCACCAAAGAATCCTTAAAGGGTTTGAGACAATCAGGGTCAAAGGTCAGGGAGGATGCGGGATCTGCACACCGAGCAGGTCATAAGCGAACACATTCCAGAAGATAGCGAAAGCCAGGAAGGTGGCGTAGCACAGCAGGATGACCCACCAACCGCACTGGTCCTGAAGGTTCTCCTCGTAGCTGCGCAGGATGGTCAATCCCATGCTGACCCCAACGGCCGCCCCTGCCAGGTGGGCCATGAAACTGGGCTGGGGGCCAGCAGCTGGCAACGGCGGGGAGAAACGGAGCCAAACGGCGCGGCCCACTTCCGAGCTCACTGTGTGTAGAGAGAAGGTCGTCACTTGATAGCCAATGGGGGATGATAAGCAAAATAATCTTGGTTTTTAATGTACAGATATGGAATTTATAATCCGGAATACTTGAGAGTTACGTAGCAGTGCTCCTCACAGTGACTGCAGGAGATGGCTATCTAATCTATGTGTATGATATTCCCTATTTCCTTCATAGCTATTTTGTATAGCAGTGCTCCTCTGATTGTAGGAGGTGGTCAGTTACCATATCTGTATGTATGAGATAGTGCTCCTCAATACCTTGTCTAGCAGTGCTCCTGACAGTGATTGTTGGAGGAGCTCAGTAATCATGTGTATGATATTCCGCTCATTACCTTGTGTAGCAGTGCTCCTCATAGTGACTGTAGGAGAAGACACTAGATGATTATGTCCATGTGTATGACATACCCTCCCCATTACTTTATGTAACAGTGCTCCTCACAACTTCCTAGTTTGCTCAGAGCCTGCACAGAGGGATAACATAAAACTATGTGTGCTGTATACATACCTCTGGGCTGACACCATTAAACACAGATATTTTTGAGTTCACCGTCCTTTTATAGGAGATTTATTTATATGCGTCAGGCTGTGAACAATAACAAAGTTCCTAAGCTCTCTGACGGGGAATTCTGCATATAAATCCTGTCTATCCTGCACTATACATCCTAACACCGCTGGCACTGATAGGGTAAAGTATGTGAAATGCAGAAATAGAGGAGGAACATAGGAACTGTTTACATGTTTTGATAAACACCAGTTACAAAAATTATACTTATAACAATATTCTTACACATTTCTGTTAAAATGAGTTTCTCTGATTATAAATAATACAGGAATAAGATGGTTGTTTCATACAGAGGGGCGTTTGATGAACTCCCCCCAAAATTAAAATGTTGCACTTAGGCATGGGACCCAATGCCACCGGGCATCCTGGTGTATCTGCAAAATGTTACAGCCATCGGGACCTTGATAAACTGCTCACGTTTTGGTCTTGTTTTTATTTTAACCTCTACTTTAGGGCTCTAATGCTCTGATTGGCTACAGGTTGGTCTAGCCCTGTGCGCGTTCTAATGCTTTGATTGGCTACAGGTTGGTCTAGTCCAGCGAGTGTTCTAATACTCTGATTGGTTACAGGTTGGTCTAGCTCTGTGAGTGTTCTAATGCTCTGATTGGCTACAGGTTGGTCTAGCCCTGTGTGTGTTCTAATGCTCTGATTGGCTACAGGTTGGTCTAGTCCTATAAAAGTGATTACATTAGGCCCTGATACCCGATTGTGATACTACTATATATGATACGAAAGTTAAAGTCTAATACTCCTAAAAGGATATTAATTTGTAGAAAGAGGTCAATCAAATTCAAATTGTCTGAATATTATGTCGCCAGCATCGTGATGTCTTTGTAGGTACTTACTGCAGACCAACGCAAGGACCATTCGAAGGACCTTATAAGGGCAGCGCATTCCAGCCCAGTTCTGTGAGAGAAAGTGTGAGACGTTACTGCAGCGGGTAACAGACATATATGACATATTATCAGTTAAAGAGCGCGTGATACATCTACCACATGTTGAGATACAAGCTTAACAGGTCTATTTATTAAAAAGTGGCAGTAGGGATGGATTTCTACTGCTGTTTATTTTGATTTTATTTTCAAAAATTCACAGTTGAAAATATGCTGTGTTTCAATAATAAATAATTATTACATTGAATATCCCCTGCTATTGCCATCCTAAGATGATAATCAAATCCTGTGATATCTCCCGGTTTTGCAGGATTTAGAGCTTATCTCCCTTTGATAAATAGACCCCTTGTAGTTTAAAGCGTTTTTTGACATTTATTTTCAATTTTGCATCTCCTTCACACTGTGAGCCTGTAGTAGCACAGGTCTGTGGAAAGGTGGCGCTAAAGCTCTTTTAAAGTGCATTTCTTGTCTACGTGGATGCATTTTGTGGATGCTATTTTATAGGCTGAAGCAATACATTGTACTAAAGGAAGGACATTCTAAAGCCCCAAGTTATGCAATACTGACTTCTGAAACCTGTACATATGAATGCAATGTGCTATTTGTCTTATGGTTAAATCCATGTACATTTTTCTGCAGACACTGAATTTATTGGCCTAAATATTGTATATCGAACCCCTCTAGCTACATCTGCAGATCTGTATTCCAGTATCTGAGATGCCAAAGATGACACATTCGGTCAGCGTTGGCATTAGGCATATTTTCTTTACCCCAGGATGCGGTTGCTATGGCAACTGAATAGGCCGCAGTTTACTCTCGTTATCAGTCCTGTTATTTGACCCTCTTAGTGTTCTGAGCCCGGGGAGCATGAATATCTTTCTCACAATAACATGACTTTCATCCTTATGCTCCCAGTCTGGTCGCATACAATATAATAATTCTGCGGTACTCTCCAGTGATGGAAACCTTGGCTCAGTTATGTGCGCTGTCAAATCCATTCAGGGCGCTCCGTCTCTCTGCCATCGAGCTGTCACCTCCTCTCATGTCATGTATGTCGGAGAGGGTGACACGGGCCATTTGATGGCAGCAGAGACAGAGAATCCTTTTAATCATTTTACATTTCGAATTTTTGTGTAACGACGGCCAACATTTCTCATTAAAAAAAAAAAACATACCCCTGTAATATGCACACAGTGTGGAGGTCGCTCATTATGCTGAGATTATGGGACTGATTTGCCTGGAGGCTCCATATTCTGTCAGACGGTAGCATGAAAACAAATGTTAGACCATTATTGGATGTCTCTGACAGTATATGAAGCCTAGGTGGCTATTCTGTGTGACAATTCTTAATATCAGTGTTAAAACATAACTCCTGAGTAACTAAGTAAGTCAACGCCTTCATAGAAATTCTCACTTACCCAAATAATTTCCATTTTTAAAGTGCATTGTACTGTATTCTGAAATCTATAGGCGTGGGTGTATCAAAATGGGATGTGAATTTTAACGGCTTGGTAAATTTTTTTCTCTTTTAAATTTAGTATTGTTGGGACTTATGCTTTTGGAATGTGTCCCCTATTTATATTGCGGAGCTGGTAACACTGCCATTCACCAGTATAACACTTACCATAACAACATTAGCGAGATGGGCAGAACAGAGGGCGTACACCCCCCCTGAACCGCCAACCAAAGGCGCTCTCATGTCTGTGACAGAAACTGCAAGCGATCCTGGGAAGAGACGAGAGGAGGAGGATAAAACTACAAGTACGGTGATATTAATGGCCAATTTCATCTTTATACTGCACATTTTCAAAAGTACCCTCTCCTTACACTCACCTTAATTAGAGGGGTATCTCCTCTAGCCAACGTTTCTCTGTGCTTTCAAGGTCCATGATTACACCAGACGCTCACAACACAGGGCCCAGTATGCAAGTAAGTTGCAAACGGAGACTTATGTCGGCCCCATCTCGTCCCATTGTCATTTTGCCGCTTCAGGCTGATGACATTCGAGGTTCCAGCACCAATAGCTATTGTATTGGGACCACTGCATTGGCGCCCTGAAGCTACAAGATGACGAGATCAGGAACCAATATAGTATTCAACAGCCCAATCGCTACTAGGCCCTCTGTTTGACAGCCTGGTACGAACATGGACCCTGATAGCGCAGGAAAAAAGGTCCCAGGAGAATCCCCTTTGATTAATTTCACTTTGGATCTTCTCAGCCTATATGATGTTGCCGTATTAATCTCCTGTAAGATCACCAAGTTCCTGGAGGACTGGAGTAGACAGAGAAATTGAAAAGATTTTGTAGGAGGGATGTAAGCGATGGAGACACCTGATTGGATTTATGTGGCACCTACCCAATCAGGAGAGGCCATCACCTACCAGCCTCCGACAATATCTACAGTATTTCTATAGGTACCTCCAGGCACTTGGACTCTATTGTACCAGAGCTTTCGATGGGGATAATAATGGTGAGTATGGTAAGTGACATTGTACTTAAATATGAGAAAGACATGACGCAAAGATATTGCACTTGCTAAAAGGTGTCAATCTCACGTAGGAGGCATTAGAGGTGCCTTGAATCCAGAAATATTGTAAAATAATGCTAAGAAAGTGGCAATGCAGATAATTTAAATTCATACTTGTGTGCAGTTTGCACATATATATATATATATATATATATATATATATATATATAGCGGCAAATATGCCTCTTTGCCACAGTTCCCCTATAAGGGATCTGATAAACACTCAGCTAGTCTGCAGCAGCAGGCTGCAGACTGGGTTAAAGGTTCCCGGGGATCCTCTTTTAGCACACACACACACACACACACAGAGGTGTTCCACATGGGTGTGATTGGTTTGCTGTGATTTGTTGTAGTGCTTGGGGTGGAGGCTAAAGACACTGTCTGTATGTGTGGGTGGGACCACCGATGTCAGTAAGTGGCCGGCTTGCAGACAGGGAAGTAATGTCTAGCCAGATGTAGGTGGTGGGGATTTTTGTGTACTGTTTCTGATATGATTGCTGAACCAGCGTTGGAACTGTTTTACCATCCTGACAACTGCTAATATACAGTTAAATGGTTCAGCATACCTGTGTCGGATTCCTGTGAATGCTGTGAAACATTTTTTTTTCCTTTAAAATGTTCTTAATAGGCTGCCGAGCCGAGTCTCCCCCCAAGGCTAAAATTTGCCAGCCAGCCCCTGAATCCTAGTGACAAAAGCGTGGGCTCACCTGCCAGCACCCCAGCTAAATACAGGAAGCTGATCCGCAGCACCCCATGAACCATCTCTAAAGGTACGCCAATCATCAGCTGTAGCAGGGTGTTAAATCCCAATTGTTCCAGGCTGTAAGAAGCACAGATGTCGCATGATGAACAGAAAGTGCACATAGAACATTCTACACAGAGAAGTATTATTATCTATGGGAGGAAATGGAGTTTAAAGAAATGATCACCAACATTTGTAATATACTGTATGGGAGGTATACAGACTGTCGCTTGTGTTAAGTCTACTCTCACGTCCGTTTTTACCATGCAGTTTGGGTGTTTGCAAATCGCAACACGTGTGATGTTTTTTTTACTTATCAACCTCCATACAGCAGGCTAGTAAAACCTGCATTTTGAATCTGAAAACTGCATCCGATGTGTATGTGGCTTTAGTAACTCTCCAGCTTAAACTATGACTATAGTCTCTGCAGCTAGCAACACACTAACGATGGGAAACATCAGGGGTTAAATTTATTAAGCTGCAGGTTTGAAAAAGGGGAGATGTTGCCTATAGCAACCAATCAGATTCTAGTTATTTATTTAGGGCATTCTACAAAAATGACAGCTAGAATCTGGTTGCCATAGGCAACATCTCCACTTTTTCAAACTAAACACACAATAACGTCAATATTCTGTATGTTGTTTAATGAGGTTCAGTTGTTATTTATACAACATTTAGTTAATAAACAAAAATGAAAATTGCTAATTATGCAAATATTTATATTACCTGCAAGTTCGAAACATTTACACTGCACGGGATTATTCAACCTTTTTCCTACCAAGTCCTCAATATGTCTATAAATGTTTGCTAGGTAACCCATCATGCCTATATATCTTTCCCAAGTACCCCTTGTGTATTAAGATCGTTACCAAGTCCACCCCCCCGTGTATATAGATATTTACTAAGTATCCCTTATATCCATAAATGATACCAATTACATTGCCTGGGGAAACCATTGAAACTATCTTCTTGGGGGTAATATATATGCAGCGTAAATCTACTTCTTAGATTACTTGGATTTAATATATAATAACCACACAGAAAGAACAGAGTAGGATCTTATGGTGCCATTATATACCACAGGTTGAGGTTCTGTTCTGTTGTTTGGTCCTTCGTGCTCTATATTGAAGGGTCTCTCAGAGCAAAGGACGTTATTTGAAGCAGCAAATTTGTGTTTTTCAGCCATGTCTTTATATCACCAGGCAGAGTTGCTCATTGTCATTGTCCTGCAACAGCAAGCTGCTCTCAAGAGACAATTGTATCCAATGCAGAAAGAACGGCAGGGCCCCGCTGCATCTCAGGACAATGTAAAATTAGCAGTGCTGCTTAATTATATAGATACATGACTGAAAAACACAGCAGGAAGCAACGCCAGACCATATTCTGTGGATAGTCCTGATAACACATAAGTAAGGAAATCACCTGATCTACTGACTAGTACACAGTGCTGAAGGAATGATATAAGCCCTAACCACATAATCCTCCCAACCACAGCTTTAACGCATCCAACCATGAACTATTTTCCTGAAGCCACGCCCCTTCACAATAGGAATCCAAAAATCGTGAGTTGACAAAAAAAAGCAGGACTACATTTAATATTATTTGTTTATCACCAGACATATGATCATGTCCCATGACTAATTAGCATCGTGTGAATAATAAACAACTTGGTGTTACGGACTTACCTTATCCCCGCCGCTCCGTCCAGCCGCACTTCCGCATTCAGGACCATGTGACCGCACCCGGAGGCGGTCACATGACCACAACCTAGAGGCGGGGATTTTGAATCCCCGTCTGTATAAAAACCTCACTCTGACACTCGCTGAGTGTCAGAGCAACACTTACCTGTTCCTGGCTCCTGCTCTTCGTAGATTGCAGTGTCTTCCTGTTTCCAGTGTCTCCTGTGTGCTGATCTCTGCCTGTTTGACTTCCCTGGCTCTCTAATCCCTGTGTACCGACCCGGCTTGCTGACCATTCTCCTATTCTTGTGACCCGTGTACCGAACCTGGCTTGTTGACTCCGAGTTGCCTTCTGATTCTGCCTGACTCCAGTCCTGTGTACCGAACCGGCTTGTTGACTCCGCTACCACCGCTTCACTCCGCTGTACTACATCTTGAGGCGAACCTGGGGACCGCGACCTGCGACTCCTGGCAGCGAAGCCCACCCCGCCTTGCGGCGGTTCTTGGTGAACACCGGGGAGATCGTTAGACTCCGCACCTCAGGTAAGCCAGCGCTAATCAAGATTAGTAATATAGTATCCAGAATCTGTTACAGTTTGCTCTGACCATGGATACCACAGCTAAAGATCTGTTGGAGCATTTAGTAGGAAGGATGGATAAACAAGAAGCTAACCAAGAGCAACTTTTAAAATTCCTCAATAGTCTATCCACTCGCTTGGATGTTGTCCAGAACACCCTAGTGGCTGGTGGATCACCTGGGCCGGCAGTGGCCCCTGTACCTCAGGCAGCAGCAGCAGCTTCTTCCTCGCAGCTACGGTTACCTAACCCACCTAAGTTCGATGGAGACCCTAAAAATTGCAGAGGATTCTTAAATCAATGCTCTATACAATTCGAGCTTCTACCTGGGAACTTCCCCTCCGGAAAAACGAAAGTGGCCTATGTGATTTCGTTATTGTCCGGTCAAGCTTTAGCATGGGCTTCCCCCTTATGGGAGAGGGACGACCCCATTCTACATAACTTCAACCTCTTCTTGTCCACCTTCAAGAAAATATTTGATGAGCCAGGAAGGGTGTCCAATGCCGCTTCCGGCTTACTACGACTCCGCCAGGGAAACCAGTCTGTGGGGCAGTATGCGGTCCACTTCAGAACCATGGCCTCTGAACTTCGCTGGAATGATGAGGCTCTAGTAGCTACATTCTGGCAGGGCCTTTCAGACCGAATCAAAGACGAGTTGGTATCCCAGGAACTCCCTACATCTTTGGACGACATTATCTCCCTCTGTGTCAAAGTTGATTTGCGTTTCAAGGAACGTAATTCCGAGAAGGAACAGTCGCGGCGTAGCATGATTCGCTTGGCCCCCAACTTCCAAACCCCTGTTCTTCCCCCTGAAGAGCCCATGCAACTTGGGAGGACCCGCCTATCAGCCGAAGAGAGGGAGAGGAGATTTCGGAACAAGTTGTGTTTATATTGTGGAGAGAGTGGCCATCTTCTGAGTTCTTGTCCCAAACGCTCGGGAAACGACAGGGCCTAACGAGTTCTGGAGCTGTGTCGTTGGGCCTCTTTTCTCAGTGTCAGTCAGTTCCCAATAGTAATGATTGCCTGTCTATTCCCATTTCCCTTCAGTTAGGACAAAAGACCTTCCCGCAGTCGGCTCTTCTAGATTCCGGGGCCGCAGGAAATTTCATTTCTGCCACAGTAGTAAAACAATTCGCTATTCCCACACAAGCCTTGGAACAACCCATTTCTCTGATGGCCATTGATGGGGGAAGAATCCCTGAGGGGTCCATCTTGGTACGCACTATTCCTCTTCTACTTCAGATAGGAGCACTTCATCGGGAGAAGATTTCTTTTCTAGTAATACAAAGATCTACCAACCCAGTCATCCTAGGACTTCCTTGGTTTCGTGCCCACTCTCCCACCTTGGACTGGAAATCTGGTCACATATTGTCCTGGGGACAGTCCTGCTTCTCTCGCTGCCTACAGAGAGTGGTTCCCCCGAATAGTCCCAGACGTACCCAAGAATTTCCTGTGACTCTCCTGCCTGAGCCATACCAAACCTTCTCTGATGTTTTCTGTCAACAAGAGGCCACTAGACTTCCTCCTCACAGAATCTGGGACTGTGGCATTGATCTGATACCTGGTAAACCCATTCCCAGGGGCCGTGTTTACCCCCTTTCCCTCCCGGAATCTAAGGCTATGGAGGAGTACATCCAAGAAAATCTAAGCAGGGGCTTCATCCGCAAGTCTGCCTCCCCAGCTGGGGCTGGCTTCTTCTTCGTAAAAAAGAAAGATGGGGCCTCCGCCCTTGCATTGATTACAGAGGCCTGAATGCCATTACCGTTAAAAATCGGTATCCTCTGCCACTGATTTCTGAACTATTTGACCGGATCAAGGGTGCCACCATCTTTTCTAAACTTGACCTCAGAGGAGCGTATAACCTTATACGCATTAAGGAGGGGGATGAATGGAAGACGGCGTTTAACACCCGAGACGGCCACTTTGAATATCTAGTCATGCCTTTCGGGCTATGCAATGCCCCAGCCATATTTCAGAGCTTTATGAATGAGCTGTTTCAAGACCTCTTGTACCAATCTGTAGTCATCTACTTGGACGACATTCTCATCTTTTCTCAAGATCTAGCATCTCATCGTACTCATGTATTGGAGGTCCTCTCTCGTATCCGAAAAAATCAGTTATTTTGCAAATTGGAGAAATGCACCTTCGAGCAGAGACAAATTCCCTTCCTGGGATATATTATTTCGGGCACCGGTCTACAGATGGATCCCACAAAATTGAAAGCCATACTTGACTGGCCCCAACCTTCAGGCCTTAAAGCCACTCAACGCTTCCTAGGATTCTCCAACTATTATCGTCAATTTATCAAGGGGTACTCCTCTCTCGTGGCTCCCATCACAGCATTGACCCGCAAATCTGCTAACGCTGGTATTTGGTCCTCTGAGGCTATCCAAGCCTTTATATTATTAAAGTCTCTCTTTTCATCCGCACCCATTCTTCAACAGCCAGATTGTTCTCGTCCCTTTGTCCTGGAGGTAGATGCCTCTTCTGTTGGCACAGGAGCCGTACTATCACAGCGAGGTCCTTCTGGAAAACTTCATCCCTGCGGATTCTTTTCCCGTCGCTTTTTACCTGCTGAGAGGAATTATGGGATTGGCGACAAAGAGCTCCTGGCCATCAAATTGGCTCTCTCCGAATGGAGACATTTACTAGAAGGAGCACAATTCCCTATCACCATATATACCGACCATAAGAATTTGCTGTACTTACGCACTGCCCGATGTCTAAATCCTCGACAAGCAAGGTGGTCCTTATTCTTCTCACGCTTTGATTTCAACATCACTTTTCACTCAGGATCTAAGAACACGAAGGCAGACGCCTTATCTCGCTCTTTTGATCCAGCTGACATGGAATCCTCGGAGGATAAGAAATTCATTGTAAATCCATGTCAAGTATTGGCAGCTACACACCTGAAAAAGGGCTGCCCTCCAGGCAAAACATTCATCTTGCCACATCTACGCACCCGGCTCCTTCACTGGGCTCATCACTCACTCTTCTCTGGGCATGCCGGCATTCGCAAGACCTGGGACTTATTGTCCCGAAGCTACTGGTGGCCTTCCTTGCTGGAGGATGTGAAGAAATTTGTTGCTGCTTGTTCCAAATGTGCTCAACACAAGACCTCTAGGAAGAAGCCTTATGGATGCTTGCTCCCATTACCCATTCCTGATTACCCTTGGTCACAGATCTCCATGGATTTTATCACGGACCTTCCCCCTTCCAAATCCTGTACTGTAGTGCTTGTGGTCACGGATCGCTTCTCTAAAACAGCTCACTTTATTGCTCTCAAAGGCCTTCCTTCTTCCTCCTCCTTAGCCGATATTTTTATTAAAGAAATATTTCGCCTCCATGGCTGTCCTCAACATATTGTCTCCGATAGGGGATCACAATTCATATCAAAATTTTGGCGGTCTTTTTGCAATAAATCCGGGATTAAGCTTGACTTCTCTTCCGCATATCATCCCCAGTCCAATGGGGCTACTGAGAGAACCAACCAAGAATTAGAGAAGTTTCTAAGAATATTTATCTCTAGTAACCAAGACAACTGGGTGGACCTTCTCCCTTGGGCCGAGTTCGCCCATAACAACCATTTTCATGAGGCCATCTCTAACTCCCCCTTTTTTGTTCTGTATGGCTGCCATCCTAGACTACCCACCTTCTCTCAAGTCTCATCTTCTGAAGTTCCAGCAGTGGACTCTCTGGTTCGTAACTTCTCTGATATTTGGGAACAAACCAAGACAAACTTAAAACAAGCAACTACTCGTTCCAAAAAATTCTACGATAAAAGGAGAAGAATGACTCCAAGTTTTGCAGTTGGTGACAGGGTGTGGCTATCCACCCAGAACATTCGTTTAAAGGTTCCCAGTAAAAAATTTGCTCCCAAGTTTATTGGCCCATTTGCTATATCTGAGATTATTAATCCCGTAGCCTTTAGATTGAGTCTGCCTCCCTCCTTACGCATACCCAATGTCTTCCATGTCTCCTTGTTAAAACCGATGGTAACCAACAGATTCTCCACCTCATCCAGAACTCCTCCTCCTGCTGTGGATCGGGATCAAGTTGAATACGAGATTAAAACTATCCTAGATTCTCGTAAAGTTCAAGGTGCCATACAGTTCTTGGTGGATTGGAAGGGTTACGGTCCTGAGGAGCGCTCATGGGTAAGAGCCATTGACCTACATGCTCCCCGTCTACTTAGATCCTTCCATAAAAAATTTCCTTTGAAACCCTATTAGGTGTTCGGAGTCCACCTTTATGGCAGGGGGTACTGTTACGGACTTACCTTATCCCCGCCGCTCCGTCCAGCCGCACTTCCGCATTCAGGACCATGTGACCGCACCCGGAGGCGGTCACATGACCACAACCTAGAGGCGGGGATTTTGAATCCCCGTCTGTATAAAAACCTCACTCTGACACTCGCTGAGTGTCAGAGCAACACTTACCTGTTCCTGGCTCCTGCTCTTCGTAGATTGCAGTGTCTTCCTGTTTCCAGTGTCTCCTGTGTGCTGATCTCTGCCTGTTTGACTTCCCTGGCTCTCTAATCCCTGTGTACCGACCCGGCTTGCTGACCATTCTCCTATTCTTGTGACCCGTGTACCGAACCTGGCTTGTTGACTCCGAGTTGCCTTCTAATTCTGCCTGACTCCAGTCCTGTGTACCGAACCGGCTTGTTGACTCCGCTACCACCGCTTCACTCCGCTGTACTACATCTTGAGGCGAACCTGGGGACCGCGACCTGCGACTCCTGGCAGCGAAGCCCACCCCGCCTTGCGGCGGTTCTTGGTGAACACCGGGGAGATCGTTAGACTCCGCACCTCAGGTAAGCCAGCGCTAATCAAGATTAGTAATATAGTATCCAGAATCTGTTACACTTGGATGTATGAACTTCACACGCTATAGAGATGTTACGTATATGTATTATTAGAGTATATGATACCAAGTTCACAGAGTGAAGGAGACACTTGCGGGGGGTCAATTTCATTAAAGGAATGGTTTAATGTGTGGAAAACGCAAGTCTCGGCACATGCACAACTCAAAGGTGGTAACACACAGACCCTGCTGAGCTGAAAACAATTACAATAGGTATTGATACACAATGTATTGTGCCTAAAAATCATGTACACACCATGCACCATCTTATTCAAGGAGCCGGTTTGTCTCCAGAGGACTAGTGTAGATCTAAATTATTTCGGTCGTTATTGGGCTTGTTGGTAAATTTGGTTAGAAGATGACTGTAGATCACCTTTGTGTGCCTTATCTGACCGTACAAGCAGATGTGCAGGCAATGGCTTGACTGCTTAACATAAGATCCAACAAGCGAGTCCCTACATGTGGGGCCAAATTGAACATTGCACCTGTTGCCTGACAACTCAAGGCAAACAGGAGGATAGTCTTGTGTGTGGCCAGCATAGCCAAGCTAAATCTAGCAACAAGGACTGTTACCTCAAGATGTTTCCCTGAACCCTAAATCACAATCGGTGATGCTGTATGATATGATATGATCACAGTGGATGAGGATGTTGAAACATGCATAAATAGATTTATTTAAAATACTTGTATTACAAATTTGAATTTGAGTAATACTTTTATTGGCCCAATTTCCTTTCTGATGAAAAGTATCACCAGTGTTTTAATGAGATAATGGACCTGACAACGCTATACTTAATATTAGACGGTGGTTGGTTCAATCAGATCGCAAGCAAAGAGAATGGGCAGGATTGAGAACTCGCTGTTATGTTTTCATCTGCTTTGCTTTCTGCTTGTTACTTAGATCTGCTATGTAGTTTGTGAGTCTGCATCTGAGTGCTGATTGGAAGGCTGCATATTATAAGCTCTTGCCTGTCCTGCACTCCTTGCAGTGACAGTGTTACACTCTAGCTTCCTGGTTCCTGTGTGATTCTGACCTTGCACAAAGCAGTGCCTGGTTCTGCATTCAGCGGTCTTCTGGTTGCTGATAACTGGCCTTGTATCTGCATGCTATTCGTATACTCAGGCACAGACTGCTCTAGTTATCATTGCTCACTCTGCAGAGCATTCACAGTGAAGATTGAGTTATATTCCTGCATTGCCACAAAGACTGTAATATTTCTGCATTGCCACAAAGACTGTTATATTCCTGCATTGCCACAGATACTGTGTTATATTTCTGCATTGTCACAAAGGCGATGTTATATTCCTGCATTTCCACAGAGACCGTGTTATATTCCTACATTGACACAGAGACTGTTATATTCCTGCATTTGCCACAAAGGCTGTGTTATATTTCTGCATTGCCACAAAAAAACGTGTTGTATTCCTGCATTGCCACCGAGATCTGCAATGCAGATTATATTCATGCACTGTCTTTTGGCTGAGACTCATCCCTGCACTACCTCCTCAGAGTCTGTGTTTTCACATGTCTTTTTTTTTTATCACTGCTTTATATGCAGTGAACTGCAATAAACTCCATATTAACATCTTCTCGTATTTCTGTGAATTCCTGCCACTCGCACATGCGCATTGGAATTGAAAGGCAACATTTGGATTTTCAGTTCCACTAATGTATTCCTGCCAAGACTTACCCTTAGTAGTGAAGTGGGCAGGATACGAGCCTCCGTGATGCATTTTGTGGGGATTTGCCTCATTTTGCCCCAACCCCCACAGGGGGGGGGGGGCAAAATAACACGATTCACCACAAAACACGTCATGGAGGCTCGTATCCTGTCCAAATCACTAGGAAGGGGGCAGGATATGGGAGAATAGCTTTTGGGGTGGGATTGTCCCACCTATATTGGGACACTTAGTAGGCAAGAGCATATTCTTGTCCCATGCCTCAGGCTACATTCATGGGTTCAACACACAAAGTAGCTGTGTGTGGACGCAACATACGTACATATTATTAGTGTCAAGCTCACTAAACATCTGTTGCTAAAAAACATTTTTCTTTGTTACTGAGGTATTTGATTGACAGGTCCAATCATAACCATTGTCATATAGAAAACAGTATGTAGGTCCCTGGAAACTTAGAGAGAATTGACAAATAATGCAATATTCCAAATAGCGACTAGCCCAAATTAGAAATGTCTATAACACAGCGATACGTTTTCTAGATGAACTACATTTCTCCTTCTAGAATAAACATCCAGGGAAAAAATTCATTGAAAGCATTGGAGTCAGTCAGTGATTTTACCCCTGGTCACAGAAATGCCTATTAATCTGCTTACATGCACTTATTTGATCCTATGTGAACTGCAAGCACTTGCTGAGGAAAGCCTTTTAGGGCTTATAAGTTTTGCTAGTGTACACCATTAAAATCACTCTTGGCGTTGCCGCCAAGCATGAGAGTAATCCTATTTCCTGGCTCAGAGCCCAGAACAGTCATCGTCACTCTCTCAGAAATATACCTTCTCTTTGCCATGTTGTATTTCTAAAATAAGCCAGCTTTATTTGCATTCACTACACGACGTAACAAACGGCTTTACATTTCAATAGCGGCTTTTAAGTGTGTTCCAGCGTGTTTGAGAAAGCACCAGCAGTGTCCCAAGAAAATTACGAGCAAATTATATCCAGGAAATTCAGCTTAATTTCAGGCCTCTATTCCGCCTACAGTTTTATGTGTTACTTATTCTGCGGATATTTAATGGCAGCGTCATCAAAATGGACTGCTGCAGGGAGCATAAATTTGGACTTCTTTTATCTTCTCCAGCAAAGGCGGAACTCGGATTTCTGGCATTCTGGACCCCCTCTTCAGCATGCTATTGTCCAATTTAACCATGCTATGCCCCCCAAGGCATTGGAAGCTTAGCTATAAATATAACGTTTGCACAAATGCTAGAGGAGTGGCACTATGCGGCTGTCCATCATATATATATATATATATATGTATATAAAAACACAACAGATCCACACTTGGAAAGCCCTATCTGTGTGGAGTTTGTATGTTGTCCTCGTGTTCGTGTGGGTTCCCTCCTGGTGCTCCGATTTTTCTGCGTGTGTATTCATGCGGTAGGGAATGTAGACTGTAAGCTCCACTGGTGCAGGGACTGATGTGAATGATAAAATATTCTCCGTAAAACATGTAAATTTATGGACACACCGCGCAGTACATTTTTACAAACATGATTATGTACGACCATGTGGGTGTATTCATACTAGATGCAGAAATTGATTCTGCATCTACATGCAAAAAAAAAAATATTTTTCAGGGCTAGATATTGAACTGTATGTCAGAAGTTATGGATTTAGCAGGTGCATGCAGAATTCGGAATGTCCGCAAAGTCCCGGAATCCTGAAAGACCTTATCTGTAGGGAGTGGAGCTTTCCACGCCTGCGACACCCACTAGATGACATGTCACCAAGCTCCGCCCACCTCAATTTAGACTACCTAATCTTTGAATCTCCCGAAAGTGAGGTAGGAAAATTGGGAAGTATGGGAGGTAGTCATCGGGCAACAGCCATTATTATCAATGGAATGCCTTATGCATCGCTTAGACCCTAGGTTCCCAAACTGTGCACTGGGGGCACAGAGTGTGTGGATGCAGAGGGGGCCCAGAGTGTGTGGATGCAGAGGGGGCACAGAGTGTGTGGATGCAGAGGGGGCACAGAGAGTGTGGATGCAGAGGGGGCACAGAGAGTGTGGATGCAGAGGGGGCACAGAGAGTGTGGATGCAGAGGGGGTACAGAGAGAGGATGCAGAGTGGGCACAGAGAGCGTGGATGCAGAGGGGGCATAAAGGATGCAGAGGGCCCAGAGTGAGTGGATGCTGGGGGCACAGAGTGTGTGGATGCAAAGGGGGCACAGAGAGTGTGTGGATGCAGAGGGGCACAGAGTGTGGAGATGATGCAGGGGCACAGAGTGAGTTAGCTGTAAATTATTTTTTTACAGAAATATAATTAAAAACAATATATAAAAATATTATTTTCCCTTGGATTTATGTGTATTATTTTTGCATACAACTAAATAAGTATTTCTGTCCTGACTAGAAAATTATTACATTTTTTGACCCAGCTACTTATAAAATGGGACTGCTCTGTAATTATTTTGGAGGGGTGCCTTGAAAAAATTATGAAGACTCTAAGGGTGCCACAAACTGCAAAAGTTTGGGAACCACAGACATATATCATTCATCCCTACATTATTGATTGGATTGGTTGAATATTCAAGACAGAGTGTGCATGATGTGGGGAGCTCTGGTTGTCCCTATGTTTTCCGCTAAGCCAGTGTTGGCTAACCTGTGACACTCCAGGTGTTGTGAAACTACAAGTCCCAGCATACCCTTCCAGCAAAAAGCTGCTATATATTGTCAAAGCATGCTGGGACTTGTAGTTTCACAACACCTGGAGTGTCACAGGTTAGCCAACACTGTCCTATGCTAAAAACACTTCTTTAATATCACACATCCCTGACGCTGGTATACATGGCAGTGAGGGGGCATCACTCAGTGGGACATATTCCCCATTAGTGCCCAGTTGGGGGGATAATCAGGACGTCGGACGTTGGCCCCACATCCTATTTCCATTCAGATTCCCAGCAACCAATAGTTATCTCATGGGACAATTTGGTTAGTGGCTAAAAGCGGCGTAACGATGGGACCAAATTCAGGGGCAAACGCAGGATTTGTAGAGGGGGGTTTCCACACCACGCCACCAGTGGGCGTGACCAGCATGTATGGGGGTGTGGCTATAATATTACATCACTTGGCTGCTCTCCAACTCTTCCTATCCCTATAATATACATGGGCAATGCTGTGTGCACTACTGTTAGGTGCACGCAGCTCTCCATTTTCAAGCAGAGCCGTGTGAAGCAGGGGTAGGGTCCAGCCACCTCAATTATACAGTGCCCCAAGCTCGGAGGGGGGTTTCCTGGCACTAGGACACACCTTGTGGCCTACTCAAAATTGGGCCATCCTTTATGGACCCTTGCTGCACATGGGGGTCCCAGAGAACGTCATGTTACTGAAATGAAATTACTAATGCTAGCAGGCAGCACCTCGTATTTAAAAGCAAAAATCACTTTTTTTTTTTTTTTTATCGATAATGTCCCTTTTAAAAGCTTGCAAAGTTCATGATATTTACATTTAAAAGTAAGAAAATATATTTTCTGCACTGATTATGGTTTACTCTGCACATCGTCAGTGCTTCGATTTCTTCATTACTAGCCAAATGCACAGCCCTCCTCCATGCCTAAAAACTAGTCATATCTGAGGGAGCATGGCAACCAGCACGTGTCAGGCCAGCACCACTATAGTATTTGTCTTCGGGTGATCATGGTATTAAAAATAACTAGTAAAATTAGGCTGGTCAGCGTGCAGACTGCTGGCGCAGACGACACAGAGGTGCTGTTCTCAGATGATGAACTACTGAGAGGCCTGTAATTAGGATGTCACAGCTACGCACTTATGTTACCATGACAACAACCACTACAGCCTAGGGATCAATGCAAGAAATCGTCCCTGGGAGGTTCAATAAGAAGCAGAAGAGGATGATGGGAATAAGAGCACATATAGGACACTGAATAAATACAGAGATGGATACAAATTATGTTTTGTAGTCAGTGTAGGCTTCAAGCTTTCCAATCAGAACTAAATGTAGTAAAATTCAGCCTTCAGCTGTTGTGGAACTACAAGATTTAGGAGGCTGGCAGTTCCACAAGAGGTGAAGAGACAGATTTTGCTTCAAATTCTGGGGAACCACAAGTCTCAGCATGTCCTGTTAGCTAAAGGCTTTAGAGAGATGATCTCTCTAAACATAGTTCTGAGCAGGTGACACTTGCCCTAATATAATGCACAAGAGTAGTGCTCCAATTTTTTGTCTAATAAAATTATTAATGTTCTGAGTCTGTCTATATCTTCCCGCGATTCAGAGACAACCCAACACTTACGCCCCCACTCACTGTCACCCTCTTTTTGTCCCCCCACTCCTCTTTAGATTGTAAGCTCTCACGATCAGGGCTCTCTTACCTGATTTCCTGCCTACACAATGCTACTTTCCAGCACCGTCTGCCTGGTCTCTAAGTTCCAGCCCTGTTTCTCGTGCCCACACTTCCGGGCACAGGCTTGATTCATATTGATATACTCTACTCCCTGATTTGTCCCCATCCCACCTCTGTATTCCCCTCCTGTACTCTTCAACCTTCTGCTCTTAATTTAAACTGTAGTTGTTTCTCCCCTACAATTTAATGCACTTCTGTTTGTTCATTACATAATTTTGTAGTTTGCTCTAACCCCCATTGTAAGAATAATAATAATAATGATAATATTGCTCCTTTAAAGAAGTCAATAAAAGGCCATGAGAGAAAGATGTTAAATATTTCCTGCTTTTCCCATCTAAATTCCGGGTACATTATTATTATTATCATAGAAGTAACAAACCACAGTGCTCCGCAGCGTCATACAGTAGGGAAAACAGAACATACATAAAACACATGATATGAAACCACCAGATTCTTCATTACTCTTGATGAGGCAAAGGACATAAATGACCCATTATCTTGACTTTTAGTTGTTCTATGCTCCAGATTCAGTGCATATGCTTCTCCTTCCAGATAAGTGCTACATGTGCATTTGTTCCTAAAAGAGAAGTGGTTTTACGAGGTGGCATATTGTGCATTTACCACTCCTGGTTTTTGTTTCCCTGGAGAACCCATTAGACTGCTCCACAGTTGCCATTTATAGACTGTCAATGTGTAGCGTTTAGTTCACTCATTGTTTGGTGTAGTCATGTTACGGTTGAGGCTAATCTGTTTTGTGTAGTCATGTTAGGGTTGAGGCTAATCTGTTTTGCGTAGTCATGTTAGGGTTGAGGCGAATCTGTTTTGTGTAGTCATGTTAGGGTGGATCTTGAATTACATATCAGTAGACATTTTAAAAAAGTGTTACAAGCTATACCAAGCAAATCTGACAATCAAGCAGGAAGGAGCTGACACTTACTGTATCCACAATCCCTCCACCGGAATGACCTCCCACGCTCCATTAGACTGTCCTCTAATTTGTGCACCTTCAAACAAGCACTTAAAACTCATTTGTTCCTCAAAGCATACCACCCTTACACCTAACCTTCTCTCCATGCCTGATCTCCTCACCTCTCTCTTCCCCTGTCCCGCTACTCGCTCTTCTTGTGATTAATCTCCTCTGACTTCCCATTATGCCTCCTGTCTGTTTACCCTCCCTTAAGGATTTAAGCTGTTATGAGCAGGGCCCTCTTCCCTCCTGTCTCTCTACCTTTTCTTCTCTTCCAACTCCGCTATGCTAGCTATGTTTGGAGCTCTTCAAGTACTGGTATTTTTGTTCAGTGTTCTGTACTGTACTACCCTGTATGATCCACTGTCTGTTTCTGTACGGCGCTGCGAAAATTTTGTGGCGCCCTATAAATAAAGATAAATAATAATACCATAGCTCACTCTCTAGAATTGATCTAGTATTTGTAAGCGCTTAACTTTATCCCCAGGTTTGTAGAGTTCCCTGGTTACTCTTTTCGCTGCCGTCCTGGTGTGCTCCAGGATCTGGCAACAAAGCTTGCTGTGGCTGGAGGACATCTTTGTTGGTACGAAGCATATGCTGTCCCAATTCCCCAAATGAGAGTTGGGCGATATGCATATGCACAGATAGCGTGTAGCTCTGCGGTCCTTAGGTTCCATAAGAACCGAGGAGCTACAGCACTATCAGTGCCTCATCCAGATGCTGACTCTTCTGCTAGCATTGTCAGGAATATATCAATAGCTCCTACACAAATAGGTTAAAGTACAGAGAAAGTAGTTTTGCTCAAGCGTGCACCACAAAAGCATTCCTTTCAAACAATTTAATGAAATATGCTTTCTGCATCTTCATGTGATTAATCCAGAAAATATAAGTAAACACTAGATTGGGGCTTATTCACTAACAGGGCTAAAGTTGCAAATGTGCATTAACCAATCAACCAATCAGCAATAACTTGTCATTGGATAACTTGCATTAGATCGAACAAAGCTTTTTGCTGATTGGCTGCTTTGCGTTACTGCACTTGTACAGTGGAGGCAGCAATTGTATGGACATAATTCATGAGAATGCAGCCTATCAATTCATTCAAAACTGTTGTCATCACTGAGACTCGAGGCACAAGATGCCTCATGACTCAGTAATGCCTAGTTTCTAGTGAATTAATAGGCTGAATATTGGTTCAATCTACAAAATGGCTGCCTCCCTTGCGTTGGCATGGGGACAGGTTAACTTACTTTCAATCCATAGGTTCCAAAATAAGTACTTCCATAACCACCCCTCGACAATACCAAGTTTTAAAGATTTCCCACTGAATAGATGCCTATTATTTAATATTTACCAACCAAATACATTTATTTATAAAATGTAATAAATGTATAATGCAAGTGAACTACTTCAAAAACATCTCTGCAGTCTCTATGCACAGTCTCAAGTACCTGGTTACCATAGCAATTGAGAATACATATTCAAAAAATAATAGCTGTACTTTCAAGGGAGAAGTAAAAGCAGATCTATTTAATGTCACGGATTCTACTAATGAAGTCAGTATAATTGTTATAGATACTGTAGATAAAGCTAATGGATTATCCATTTTTTATATAAGAGATTCTTTTAAAGTATTCTCATTCACTAAGAAAAGAAAACTGACAGGAACAATGTACAGTATAATAGCATTGCTCTATATGTGAGGATAGGAGAGGATTTGTATGATAGATATAGCTCTATACTGAGCCATGAGGAGAATCTAGTATAATTGTACACCAGGATTATACATTGACATTTTAATACATATTATGTTCTTATTGTTATTGTTTAAGATGAATTATTTTACCAAACAAAGACCACCTTTATAAAACGGCAGAAAGTATTCTTAACGTAGGAAATTAATTCCTCATTTCATTATCCATATTCTGTATTACATAGTACTGATAGTAAACATTGCAAAAGACACACTGAGAAACTGGTTGATTATGCCTACACGACTTATGTTTCTAAAATATGTGTTTTACACTACAGGGAATATTTGAAAGCTATATCTACTTTTTAAACTTATGTAAAAGCTGGTTTACAGGGTCCCTGGAGTGAATAGATGAGAGTTTTCTGACTACCAGTTCAGGTAACAGCCTGATTAACAGACAACAACTGTGCATGTTCCTATGCAAAGACAATAGTGCGGGAGAGCCTGCTACTTGTGTTTCACTGTCTTGGGAGAGTTCATTCTGATGCTTGACCATGACCAAATCAAATGAGATCTGGCCATTCGAGCAGCCTGGTAGAAAGGAGTTAAAGATTATGGTCTCTTCCCACAGGAATTATATCTAGCCTCTAATCCCTTGTCCATTTTCCACATTTAGTGAGCTACTCCTGTTATCCTCATCCTGCTTGCTGGCTCTCTCATGATTCCCTGATCCTTTTGTTGTTGAAGAGTTAAAATAAAATATGAGTTGTCACGGTGGAAGTTTAATTAAAAATTAAAATAATTTGACTATAATAATATAACTGTCAATATATGAATTTTACACAGATAAATTTCTTAGGAATTTGGCTAGTAACCTCAGTGGGGGACTAACTAGGTTAAATGCTTCAAAGGGCACACACATCTTCTCAGGAAGCCAGTTTAGCACATGCATGTCACAGATCTGCTTCCATATGATAATCCAATTCCGTCTAGCATCCATTTAGGATAACATTCCAGATAAAGGGGTTTTTTTTTAAGACAGAGAGACATTGGTATTGAAAGGTGTTAGTATTGTTAATTAACAAGTAGGTGTGACTTAGGGGTATCCATGAGTTTGCCAGACACAGGTGCTCCAGGCAGATTCAAAGAACACAGTTGTTAGCATCGCTGACACATGGTCCATGTATTTTTATAGAAAACATTAAACTTCAAAACAATCTTCTTCATATTTCATGAGACATCTCTGTGCCAATCTAAACTTGGGGACAGAATCTACAAAAAGTGTGCCACTTATAGATAGATAACAGCTGTAATGGGAAACTATCATAATCATGTATTTTCCTGGATATGGGGCCTAATAATGCCATATTTGATATGCAATTGTGTGGGAAATTACGATTATTTTATTGAATGGTGAATTTTGTCTCTGTGATGTGTCAGAGAAAAGATATGACAGGTATAATTTTGGGCTATTTCTGGATAGACTATGATTCACATCAATGTGGGAATTTCCTCCCCCATATCAGCATATACACTGCCCCACTAAGTAACTTAACAGGTCAACATGGTTAGAAACACCTGTGTGTTATGGGAAATTGTCAGTTTTGTTGAATCAATCCAATTGAGTGCCGTCCATTTCATTCTGCCATTCTGCGGCATACAGACTATAAGATCTATTTAAGTGCTCTGTTTTCTGCTCTTTTTTAATTTATTGTCTAACTATGTTTGACTGTGTTAACCCTTTTATTGCTTGACTGTATTAACCCTTCAAATGCAAGGATAGGAAGTGTTAACCTCTTTGGCTAACAAAGCACATAGAGTGTGCCAGCATGTACCTTTGTGTAACAGAGTTTTAGGGTCCTACTGCTAATACAATAGGCGGAGGCATTTATTAATCTAAGATTGGGTGCTGAAATCCTGTTTAACCCCTTGCAGTAACAACCAAATCATGGATGAGGTCAGCCTGTTCGTGACACTTGTGTTTAATCCTGATTTGGCTAATCACCCCTACCTTTGCTCCTGTACTTGAAGCCTGAACAAATTGCAAATATTTACCCACTGCATTATTCCTGTCCTAGCTCCTGAACCCTGGTCTGATTAATCACCTCCATTCTCTAACGTCCTCCAAATTCCTGCTTCATTGCAGCCTGTTCGTACAGTTTAAGGAGGATACCGGTCATCTTAGGACTTAATAGTCTACAATGTTCAAAAACAATCCTACCAATTTCAATTGGATAATTATCTGGCAATGCGGTCATTTTGGGGGCCACACACCCTGCATTATCTGTCCCAGTGCCCCGTATCAGTTACAACATCTGTGGCCAAGTTCAAACCTAGCTTAACTCATAATTAACCCACACTTACCCAACATGCATGAACATGTAGGTGAGGAAGCGCCAAGCCCGTGCACGATGTCCCGGATGGTAAACAAGGGGGCTCTTCATGTATTCAGGGTGGTATGTCTGTAAAACCCACTTGTTCAGTCTGACCCCATAACACAGGAACACGATGATCTAGAGTGGATGAGACAGACCTAAGAACAGTAGAAGAAGGCCAGTGGACTATTAACCCCTTAGGTAACAGAGCCTAGCAGAGATGCAATATATTTGAAGGCCTAAACAGCCCATATTAAAGACTGTTTGACCCTAAGCCCTGTTCTCATGGGATATCTTTAACAAAAAAAAAAAAAGACCCCACAAGATCTTATCTTGGACGCAAGCAAAGGAAACACAAGATTAGGGCCTAATTCTGTCTGGTTGCCCAATGATTCCATGCACAGGTAAACATAACCAACAGCCAATCAAATTTTAGACCTGCCGATAGAATCTGGTCATGAGTCGAATGAGCAGAACTGATTGTTTGCCTACCAGCATCTAGTGTTGGGCCAATTTAGTCGAAAGCTGCCACAATGGTTGATTGTATTTGGCCAACATTACGGCATGGATAAAAACACAGATGCATAATATTTCACGGGAACAGGGTGTTATCCAATGTAACACAAATTGAGTTTTCTGGCTTCAAAAGAAGTAAAATGTATTTGTGTTTATGTGCAACTTGCAATTGTGTTACTGTGACAATATCTTGTGATGTCCCAGAATGCTGTTTGTTAAATTACTGCTAAACCCAGTAGCAGTATCCGAATATAATTACTTATCTGATTATATGTAATAGATTGATATGGGTATGTGAGGTATAGAAAGATATGAGAGAGGGAGATGAGATATATATGGGAGATAGATATGAGATAGATAGATAGATAGATAGATAGATATGAGATAGATAGATAGATAGATAGATAGATAGATATGAGATAGATAGATAGATAGATATGAGATAGATAAGTAGATAGATATGAGATAGATAAATAGATAGATATGAGATAGATAGATATGAGATAGATATGAGATAGATAGATAGATAGATATGAGATAGATAGATATGAGATAGATATATAGATAGATATATAGATAGATAGATAGATAGATAGATAGATAGATATGAGATAGATAGATAGATAGATATGAGATAGATAAATAGATAGATATGAGGTAGATAGATAGATAGATATGAGATAGATATATAGATAGATATATAGATAGATAGATAGATATGAGATAGATAGATAGATATGAGATAGATATATAGATAGATAGATAGATATGAGATAGATATATAGATAGATATGAGGTAGATAGATAGATATGAGATAGATAGATAGATATGAGATAGATAGATAGATAGATATGAGATAGATAAATAGATAGATATATAGATAGATAGATATGAGATAGATATGAGATAGATAGATAGATAGATATGAGATAGATAGATAGATATGAGATAGATATATAGATAGATAGATAGATATGAGATAGATAGATAGATATGAGATAGATAGATAGATAGATATGAGATAGATAAGTAGATAGATATGAGATAGATAAATAGATAGATATGAGATAGATAGATAGATAGATATGAGATAGATAGATAGATAGATAGATATTAGATAGATAGATAGATATGAGATAGATATATAGATAGATAGATAGATATATAGATAGATAGATAGATAGATATGAGATAGATAGATAGATAGATATGAGATAGATAAATAGATAGATATGAGGTAGATAGATAGATAGATAGATAGATAGATATGAGATAGATATATAGATAGATATGAGATAGATATATAGATAGATAGATAGATATGAGATAGATAGATAGATATGAGATAGATATATAGATAGATAGATAGATAGATAGATATGAGATAGATATATAGATAGATATGAGGTAGATAGATAGATATGAGATAGATAGATATGAGATAGATAGATAGATATGAGATAGATAGATAGATAGATATGAGATAGATAAATAGATAGATATATAGATAGATAGATATGAGATAGATAGATAGATATGAGATAGATAGATAGATAGATATGAGATAGATATATAGATAGATAGATAGATAGATAGATATGAGATAGATAGATAGATATGAGATAGATATATAGATAGATAGATAGATATGAGATAGATAGATAGATAGATATGAGATAGATAAATAGATAGATATGAGGTAGATAGATAGATAGATAGATAGATATGAGATAGATAGATAGATAGATATTAGCTAGATAGATATGAGATAGATAAGTAGATAGATATGAGATAGATAAATAGATAGATATGAGATAGATAGATATATAGATAGATAGATATGAGATAGATAAAAAGATAGATACGAGATAGATAGATAAATAGATAGATAGATATGAGATAGATAGATAGATAGATATGAGATAGATAGATATAAGATAGATAAATAGATAGATTTGAGATAGATAGATAGATAGATAGATATGAGATAGATAGATATGAGATAGATAAATAGATAGATATGAGATAGATAGATAGATATTAGATAGATAGATATTAGATAGATATGAGATATATAGATAGATAGATATGAGATAGATAAATAGATAGATATGAGATAAATAAATAGATAGATATGAGATAGATAGATATGAGATAGATAGATAGATAGATAGATATGAGATAGATAAAAAGATAGATACGAGATAGATAGATAAATAGATAGATAGATATGAGATAGATAGATATAAGATAGATAAATAGATAGATTTGAGATAGATAGATATGAGATAGATAGATATGAGATAGATAAATAGATAGATATGAGATAGATAGATAGATATTAGATAGATATGAGATATATAGATAGATAGATATGAGATAGATAAATAGATAGATATGAGATAGATAAATAGATAGATATGAGATAGATAGATATTAGATAGATATGAGATATATAGATAGATATGAGATAGATAAATAGATAGATATGAGATAGATATGAGATAGATAGATATGAGATAGATAGATATATATGAGATAGATACATAGATAGATATGAGATAGATAGATAGATAGATATGAGATAGATACATAGATAGATATGAGATAGATACATAGATAGAATTGACATGTTGACAATTTGACTGATTACTTGCCTGTGTTAGAGTAACAGCTGCCATGAAAATGGGCGGTGGGCATGGCCGATGTTGGTAAAAGTACCAGCGTCTCTCCATCTCCCCGGGTAAGATCTCATATGCCACATAGCGGACAAATCTCTTGTAGACGCCCAGCCCCGCCTGGTCCAGCAGAACATCGCGGGGGAGAGCTCTCTGACCGCTGGTGATGGCCCTCCGAAAGCTACTGGATCGCTTGCTGCTTATCTGTAGTAGTGACAGTAACAGTTATTCAGTATAAGCTAGAACTAAACTCTCATTACGTATCATAACTTTTATCACCAGACACACAGGTACCATGTCTGGAGACATGCTGAGTGCATAGACATCAATGGCCAACATGATAAAGACCGGTGATAATGAAGTGATGGAAAGCCGGACCTTGCATGGGGATTGGGTCACACATTCCATGTGACGGAATGTACAGTAGAATAATTATATTAATTGCTGAGAATACATATTTCTATCAGATGCAATAGACACAGCTACATCATCACTCACATTGCATAAAAATATATAACATGGAGCAGACAAGCAGCAAAATGCAAATATCAAAGTTGATTTAGAGTTTGCATGATATTTTTTATTCTCACTTTATATTTGTCTGATATAAATACTAAGGAAAGATATATAAAAGTATTCTTGTTGTAGGACTTTCCTATTATGATAATGCTGGTAATTCTGCTTCCAGGGCTCTTCATATACTATGTATGCAATGTAAAAATACCTAATATTATTAATTAATTTCACCGCTTCTGTTTTTAGAGTGTTCTTTTTCTTCAGGACTACACAAGGGAGAGTAACATACAAATTCCTCATTATACCTATACTGGGACATTTCATGGGGTATTTTGCATGATTGGAATAAAAGTCAAAGTACCCTAACCCTAGGTTGTAAAGCATTCCTATATGATCTAGCTCAGTTATAAGTAAATGGTTTTGTGTAACAATGCATGACCAGAAAGGATTTGTGTGCGCTCTGTGGCAGTGTCTGCTACAAACAGCAAGATAACAGGTTTACATCTGAATAACCACCATTTTCTTGTTGTCTTTTAAGATAAGACCTTCTCTATATATGATGATATGTGTGTGCTAAACATTTCCGCCCCCTCCACCCACATCTCGGTCACTCCCCTTCCAAAAGTGCGTTCTTCTTTCTTATCAGATATTTGTTGCTGGGGAAGGAGAGAAGGATAAGGAGCAGGGAAGAAAATCCACTGTATTTCCACATTAACTGTCCTGCATAAAACAGACAAAAGGTGATTTTTGAGGTAAGAGCCACTTTAAATCTCCGACATTTTCAGATATGAACCATAGAGGTAAAATACATTCCTCAGTGTTAAGGTGACATTTCTCTGCAGTTCTATAAAAAAGTAATACCCCTCATCCCGCTCCGTGAAATACCATCTAAAGCTCCTCCTACATCTTTAGAACAGTGTCTGACACAGGTAAAAAAGCTGAGACTGCAGTCATTTGAGCCACTGTGACATCAATCACTCCACCCCCTGCTTATGAAGCAACCAATCCACATCATGCATTTCTGCAAAACAAAACTGCAGAGCTGTCACTCTGCAGCTGCCCGGTTAGAGAAGCCCCTCCCTCCTAACATGGCAACAGAGCAGTGGCAGAGAGCATAGTGGCCATATATATGTATAAACACTCCAGTTAATACATAGACTTTGAAATATCCCTTAATAGCAAATAGTGGAATTACTTATTCATATATCCACTTTTCATGTTAATAAAATTAAAAATAAAATCACAATCAGTAAGGAGTTGTATTAGCTGAGGTTTCGTAATTATGAATGAGAGCCATTACAAATTGAAGCTATTTATAAAAACTGAGGATATTTGTACTAAAACTGCATGTTACAAGTTTGGCTCTTAAAGTATTACTTCATTTCATCCATTTGATAAAATCAGCATTCATAGACTGGAGATGCTACTCTATTATCTCTTGCAAAGAGTAGGGTAATAATATGCTTTATAACAAAGAGCAAATGCTTCCAGGGAAATAGATTTCATTTGTTTTATTGTCGTTAAATATGTATACAAATGGGGACGAAATCTGCTGTTGCAAACTCTGAGTTGTTGGACTCAAAACAAATGGGACATAAAATCATAAAAGTTACATAGACAGCTGCAAAACTGCGAACCCACGCAGCGAAATGATATTCTGTAACGTTATAGAACTTTTTATGTGCAATTGTGCCAATATGTTATAGGAAGTGCCCGGATTTCGGGTGTTAAGACCGCGGAGTCTGTGGGTGTACAAAAGATTGCATCTTCCGACGGGCGAGGACAGGCCGTTTTTGTTGCTAAACGCTGTCTAGGTGCAATTAGGTGCCTCGTCTTGTACCCACAAGCAAAAACAAGATCGCGTTTGGCTGGACAAGACACTTAAATGACAGACTATGCATGTAGAGAGCACATATATGGAGAGTTCCGTGTTTAGAGAGAGGCCACAGAGCCGTTTTCTCCTTACAGAGGGACTTGATTTTCACACGTTCAAATGGCAGAGATGGGGACCCGGGTCAGCAAGGCCGCTATGTACAAATTCCAAGTGCACTTCATATAGGAACCTGTATTCCTAGACCAATGGAATAATAACACATGACAGTGACACATATGAATAATGTAACACATAAATGAGGATAAAGTTAGTGGTATATAAGCAGAAATAAAGGAAAAGTGGCGATGAATGAAGGGGCTGGCTCCGAAGTGGTATTAGGTAGGAGTTTGAAGGGATGTCTGTAACTCTTCACTGCATCACTACAGCAGAGGTCTATTACATTTTTAAACTTAGGGGTAGATTTAACGAACATTCTAAAAAGGAAGAGTGGAGGCGTTGCCCCCAGCAACCAATCAGATTCTAGTTATCATTTATCTAGTACATTCTAGAATATGATAGCTAGAATCTGATTGGTTGCTATGGGCAACACCTCCACTGTTCCTTTTTAGAAGGTTCCATATATCTACCCCCTTAGATCCCATACTTTGGACCCAATGGTTTATTTTTCTCTCCTTTCCATTACTCACCAGGTCCACCAGCTGGGAGTAGCAGATTTGTCCCTCTTCATTGCCCTGTGAGAGGGCAAATAACATCTCCAGCTTGGCAGGATCCAGGGGCAGCTCATTGTTGCTCACCAGAGAGGCGAAGGTTTCAGCACATACAAAACCCGTGTTCTCTGGGTCAAGCTGAAGAAAGAAAGTCGGTGTTACTATAATATACAGGGTACGTGGGAATATCCATCCCCACTTATCGCCGGTGTGTACAACAAGGGAGCGGCTGCCTCTTTTCTCTGATCATACTTTGGGTGCATCGCTTTCTAACAATTATGGTATTAGACAATACAGACAGCACGCTCATAAAATGATTATATTGCTCTTGTGATGTATACAGACAGCAATCTCCATTAGCGCGGACAGGATGTTCTTATAATATAGATAGAAAGCGTCTCCTAACCCAGACAAACAGCTCTTTTATATTAATATTTTGACACGGATCGATTTAAAGAGAACCATTCTATGTATATATGGGCCGTTATACCAGGCAGCCTCTGCGTAAAACCCCTACAAGTCCACTTTGATTTAAAGGTTATAAAAATGAAAACACTGCAAAGATATGTCAGATGCGTTTGAGTTATGATATTTAATTTATAAAACAAATTGTGATACCCTTTAATAGGACAATGTGTCAGATTTATACTGACACAGCTTTAACATACAGCTCTCGTTCCCTGCTATGTGAAACGTCCACAACACAATGCATAAATTCTAATCCCCGAAATTGCTGATTTTGTTACTTGGCTCCAACCTATTAATATTCTTACTCTCATAAACCGCAAGCACAAATGCCTTATTCAATAACATAGTGCCACTAGAACAAACGGGCTGTAAGCAACAGCAATCAGTCAGATAATCACCTTAAAAGGATCATGGCTCTTAGGACCCCCTTAATTTTGGATGACTAATTCCCAGTGAGGGTCCCTCTGGTGAGTACCCCCATCGTTACCTGATACCCATCACCACACAGCAATGATTGACAAGAGGAGGAGTAGAATCAGAATGGACAAGAGACACTGTCACCCAGTGCGGTGCCCCATTCAGCTCACCCTCATGCCAATGCAGCATGAATCTCAAGGAGTGATTCTGCCCATCAGTTCTCTGCTCCTTCTCCTGTCAAAAAGTGCGGTCAAGACCAGCGCTGTTTTTACTATATACACAAACTATGCACATGCCTATGGGCAACGCGCTTCATGGAGCAGCAGGGAAATGGAATTAAATAATGTGTTTTTTATACTTTGCTATTTACCAGCAATTGGCATGGGGATTGTTTGGGAGCACATTTATTGATTTAGGGCATATTTACTCACAATACCTAAAGCAAGATCAACTCCTGGTGGCTTGTATCAGATAACGTTGGCTCTCCCACTGTAATGTATGCCCTTCCATTCAGCAGCATGCACAATTTCCAAGTTGCAAAGATGGAATCAATAAAAGCATATTTCTCTTAAGGATCTCCTTTGGGCTCTTTTACTATAAGAAACGGCACAAGACAGGGCTCTCCGTTGTCCCCCCTGGTCGTTGCCATAGCAATCCAGCCTTTGGTGGCAACCATTAGAACCTCTTTGGACATACGAGGACTGGAGGTGGGAGATCTAGAAAGATGTCCTCCTGACCCTCTAGCACCCTAAAATATCCCTTTTCAACCTTTTCAAGGTCTTGGACTTTGTATGGTTCTAAAATTAACTGCTCAAAGTCTGAGGCGATGCTTCTGAATGTCCCTCTCCCATGAACGTTTTGAACCCCGACTTCCACTTTGATTTTAAATGGAAAAAGAAGGGGATGAAATATTAGACATTCCTACGACTCTCTACATTCTGAAGATTGCCAGGGTCTCTTCTCCAGGGTCAACTGTGATCTCCTCTCCTGGAAACCCTTAATGATCTTGTGGCTGGGCAGGATCATTACGATAACAAAGAATATCCTTCCCAAATTTCTTTATCGTTTCCAGACAGTCCCGGTTAAGGTCCCCTTTTCAGAAGTCATAAATATAGAAAAACGTGTCTCCAGGTTTAACTGGAACAACAAAACGCCAAGATTCTGCCTAACCATGCTTAATAAAAATACCACAGTAGGGGTTTCCCAGACATTAAACTCTATTATTGAGCTGTCCACCTTAACCAAATCAGTCTCTTTTGGATCTCCCACCACCCTGTCATGGCTAAATATAAAGGCCAACGACCTCAAACTCATCTCTGCCTCTAGCTTATGGTGACTCTCTAAGCAAAACTGATCTAACTTTATCAAGTTATTACCGACTCTACATCTCTCAGCAACAATCTTGGATATGTGTAAATCCCAACTCACCTCACACTCCAGTTACCTGACCCTTGTCCCATCATGGCATAATCCTGATTTCCCCCTGGGCCTTAAACGTCAATATTCCCATCCTTGACTGATTGCAAACATTGGCTTTGCCTATGTTTT
Organism: Mixophyes fleayi; assembly: GCF_038048845.1. Classification (NCBI taxonomy): domain Eukaryota; kingdom Metazoa; phylum Chordata; class Amphibia; order Anura; family Limnodynastidae; genus Mixophyes; species Mixophyes fleayi. The sequence continues at coordinate 15,731,116 of NC_134408.1, forward strand.
CTCTGACAAGGAGACTTGGATGACCTCTGAGACTTTCCAAAATAAGAACCTTGAACTCTCACATACATTCTTCAACTTTACACAACGAGACACTATCTGAGGACCCTTCTATCAGACGACCTTTCAGAAACCCTTCTGAGCTTGAAGGTCTCTGTATTACTTCCACTTTGAAGGGAGGCATGACCTCCTCACTCCATGAATTACTTTTTTGACATGGTCCAGGGGTCTCAATCCAGGCACGAGAGGGAATGGGAAAGGGACCTAGGCCCACCTCCTGAGGATGACTGCTGGGAAACAGAGAAAAGGTAGCAGGTTGCTCAACTTCATTAAAGATAATGCCTACAAAGTATGTTATAGGTGGTATTACACCCCTGACAAGCTTTCACTTATGCTTCCCTACACCTGAGGCACAGTCCACAATAGCTGGTGGACATGTCCAAAAATTTCAGTCTACTGGAACAAAGTCTGAGACCTTCTAGCCCTGCTTTTACCATGTCATGTTACTAAGGAACCTTGGACCTTCTTACTTTATCCACTTCAAGACATGGACAAGCACTTTGTCACATTGGCCTCCCAAATGGCTCATTGCCAAGTCCTGGAAACAGCGTGATCCACCCAAGTTTCTTCGCTTACGTCCTACATATGCTTCATAGAACGCTTTGGCTCCTTGGCTATCTCCACCAAGTCCATCCACATGACCTCACATTTCAATTTAATCCTGTACACAAAACTCTGATGTCGATCCATCAAATGCTTTTTCCTAGTGCACAAGTTACTAGATATTGTATTTGATTATCCTTCTTTTATGCTCTCCTGCACCCGCAATTACATAATCATCATGGTGACTTCCCTCCGGCCCTATCCCCTCCCCACCTTTCCTGTCCTACTCCTGGTCCACTTCTTGATTTTCTGTCTTTGTTTCCTTCCTGATTATTTATTATTATTATAAAATATCTGATCCTGTTAAATTGTACTTTATTATTCTTATTATTTTTATATGTTGTATCGACTCCTGATAAAATAAAAATTATAAGAATATAACCATCATCATTTATTTGTATAACACCACCAATTTCGCAGCGCTGTACAGAGAACTCACTCACATCAGTCCCTGACCCATTGGGGCTTACAGTCTAAATTCCCTAACATACACACAAACTAGTGTTAATTTTATTAGCAGCCAATTAACCTACTAGTTTGTTTTTTTGGGGTGCTGGAGGAAACCGGAGCACCTTGAGGAAACCAACGCAAACATAGGGAGAACATACAAACTCCACACAGATAAGGCCATGGTCAGTAATTGAACTCATGACCCCAGTGCTGTGAGGATGAAATGCTAACTACTGAGCCACTGTGCATGTTTTCGGATTCATTGTCTATGGATTACACGATATTTGGGCTCTTTGGGCGATATCTGGTGTAGCCAGGAGCCTGTTTTTACTGTACAGGCTGATGTGCCACTATTTCAGCACTGACAGTATAGACGAGACTCCTGTACACATGAAACGCTTTCTACTGCACGGAACATATACTTAAAAGCCCCACAACCACAAGATCCAGCACAATCTGTTTTAATATACATCAGCATTGCCTAGAAAATGCCTCTCCGGACCCTACTTTGCCATATGCAGTGATCAGATATATTCTGCCTATCTCCATTTCCGTATTGTGGACCTTCTGCCCTTGTTTTCACTTATCACATTTTCTATTGACTGTTTATTTTCGTATTCTGACTCCCACGCGTATCTCCAACACTGCGACCTGCGATAGAAACCTCTAGTTTTGTATCAGACCTCAGAGAGTTCTGTGCATTCCCACCCACTCTAATACCTTCACCATCCTCTATTCATTCTGCGCCCACATGTCCTTTGTATTGTACACATTGTATAATATTTCCTGTATTTTATCGCTTTCCTGACATTCTCAACGACGTCCCTGAACTTGTAAGGAAGCTCAAACCCTCCTCCCGTCAGTCTGGTTAACACACAATCTCTCGCTCCTCTCTTAACATTCATGTACATCATCTGTGTATCTATCTTTCAATAATTCTTGTAAACACATTTGTACCAGGAGCATGAAATTATAACACTATACAATTATATTGACTGATACTGAACGCCCCCTGATTCGGCAGGACCCTCTGGTGTCTGTAAATGACCAGCAATTCTCTCCTCCCTCCAATAATCACTTGTGTGCTACAGGAGTTGTCGAAGACACTCCCACAAGTACTTAACATTCAAGTGAATGGGAGCAGTAGGACAAGAGATGTCTCCGCCTAAAATGGAAAATAAAATCTGGGTGCAGTTATCTGTTACCAGCGAAAAGCAGAGTTTAATTGCAAGGTAGATTTCTTTATAAGTCACATGTCCCGGGAGTAATAGAGATCACAACAAGTTTCCTATAAAATTTCAGGACACATATTAAAAAATAAAGAAGATACAGTTTTAAAATGATTTCAGTTGTCTCTCTCCGTCCCCACACACATCTTGTACATGTCTCACGTCATAGTTGTCACTGTGAGTCCATCAACGCTCTCTATACTCATCATTTAAAGATGGTTTTACAGTATCCTGATTCTGTATTTCTCTCCTTATTTCAACTCTCTCTCTCTCACACACACAATCAGTGGATGGCTGTCACTCTCATCCTCCCTCTGGCTCACACACACTTAGTTGATGGCTGTCACTCTCATCCTCCCTCTGGCTCACACACACTCAGTGGATAGCGGTCACTCTCATCCTCTCTCTGTCTCACACACACTTAGTGGATGGCTGTCACTCTCATTCTCTCTCTGTCTCAGACACTAAGTGAAGGGCTGTCACTCTTATCCTCTCTCTGTCTCACACATACTCAGTGGATGGCTGTCACTCTCATCCTCTCTCTGTCTCAGACACTAAGTGAAGGGCTGTCACTCTCATCCTCTCCCTGTCTCACACATACTCAGTGAATGGCTGTCACTCACATCCTCCCTCTGTCTCACACACACTCAGTGGATGGCTGTCACTCACATCCTCCCTCTGTCTCACACACACTCAGTGGATGGCTGTCACTCACATCCTCCTTCTGTCTCACACACACAGTGGATGGCTGTCACTCTCATCCTCCCTCTGTCTCACACACACTCAGTGGATGGCTGTCACTCTCATCCTCTCTCTGTCTCACACACACTCAGTGGATGGCTGTCACTCTCGTCCTCTCTCTGTCTCACACACACTCAGTGGATGGCTGTCACTCTCGTCCTCTCTCTGTCTCAGACACTCAGTGAAGGGCTGTCACTCTCATCCTCTTTCTGTCTCTCACACACAATTAGTGGATGGCTGTCACTCTCATACTCTCTCCTGCACACACACACTCAGTGAATGGCTGTCACTCACATCTTCCCTCTGTCTCACACACACTCAGTGGATGGCTGTCACTCATCCTCTCTCTGTCTCACACACACTCAGTGGATGGCTGCCACTCACATACTCTCTCTCACACACACACTCAGTGGATGGCTGTCACTCTCATCCTCTCTCTGTCTCACACACACTCAGTGGATGGCTGTCACTCTCATCCTCCCTCTGTCTCACACACACTCAGTGGATGGCTGTCACTCTCATCCTCTCTCTGTCTCACACACACTTAGTGGATGGCTGTCACTCTCATCCTCCCTCTGTCTCACACACACTCAGTGGATGGCTGTCACTCTCATACTCTCTCTGTCTCACACACACCCAGTGGATGGCTGTCACTCTCATACTCTCTCTGTCTCACACACACTCAGTGGATGGCTGTCACTCTCATCCTCCCTCTGTCTCACACACACTCAGTGGATGACTGTCACTTTTATCCTCTCTCTGTCTCACACACACTCAGTGGATGGCTGTCACTCTCATCCTCCCTCTGTGTCACACACACTCAGTGGATGGCTGTCACTCTCATCCTCTCTCTGTCTCACACACACTCAGTGGATGGTTGTCACTCTCGTCCTCTCTCTGTCTCACACACACTCAGTGGATGGCTGTCACTCTCGTCCTCTCTCTGTCTCAGACACTCAGTGAAGGGCTGTCACTCTCATCCTCTTTCTGTCTCTCACACTCAATTAGTGGATGGCTGTCACTCTCATACTCTCTCCTGCACACACACACTTAGTGAATGGCTGTCACTCACATCTTCCCTCTGTCTCACACACACTCAGTGGATGGCTGTCACTCATCCTCTCTCTGTCTCACACACACTTAGTGGATGGCTGTCACTCTCATACTCTCTCTCACACACACACACACTCAGTGGATGGCTGTCACTCTTATCCTCTCTCTGTCTCACACACACTCAGTGGATGGCTGTCACTCATCCTCTCTCTGTCTCACACACACTTAGTGGATGGCTGTCACTCTCATACTCTCTCTCACACACACACACTCAGTGGATGGCTGTCACTCTCATCCTCTCTCTGTCTCACACACACTCAGTGAATGGCTGTCACTCATCCTCTCTCTGTCTCACACACACTTAGTGGATGGCTGTCACTCTCATACTCTCTCTCACACACACACACTCAGTGGATGGCTGTCACTCTCATCCTCCCTCTGTCTCACACACACTCAGTGGATGGCTGTCACTCATCCTCTCTCTGTGTCACACACACTCAGTGGATGGCTGTCACTCTCATCCTCTCTCTGTCTCACACACACTCAGTGGATGGTTGTCACTCTCATCCTCTCTCTGTCTCAGACACTCAGTGGATAGCTGTCACTCTCATCCTCTCTCTGTCTCAGACACTCAGTGAAGGGCTGTCACTCTCATCCTCTCGCTGTCTCACACACACTCAGTGGATGGCTGTCACTCTCATCCTCTCTCTGTCTCAGACACTCAGTGAAGGGCTGTCACTCTCATTATCTTTCTGTCTCTCACACACAATTAGTGGATGGCTGTCACTCTCATACTCTCTCCTGCACACACACACTCAGTGGATGGCTGTCACTCACATCTTCCCTCTGTCTCACACACACTCAGTGGATGGCTGTCACTCATCCTCTCTCTGTCTCACACACACTCAGTGGATGGCTGTCACTCTCATCCTCTTTCTGTCACTCTCATACCCTCTCCTGCACACACACACTCAGTGAATGGCTGTCACTCATCCTCTCTCTGACTCACACACACTCAGTGGATGGCTGTCACTCTCATACTCTCTCTCACACACACACACACTCAGTGGATGGCTGTCACTCTCATCCTCCCTCTGTCTCACACACTCAGTGGATGGCTGTCACTCATCCTCTCTCTGTCTCACATACACTCAGTGGATGGCTGTCACTCTCATACTCTCTCCTGCACACACACACTCAGTGGATGGCTGTCACTCTCATCCTCTCTCTCACACACACACACACACACACACTCAGTGAATAGCTGTCACTCTCATCCTCCCTCTGTCTTACACACTCAGTGGATGGCTGTCACTCTCATCCTCCCTCTGTCTCACACACACACTCAGTGGATGGCTGTCACTCTCATCCTCTCTCTGTCTCACACAAACTCAGTGGTTGGCTGTCACTCTCATCCTCTCTCTGTCTCACACACACTCAGTGGATGGCTGTCACTCTCATACTCTCTCTCACACACACACACACACTCAGTGGATGGCTGTCACTCTCATACTCTCTCTCACACACACACACACACACTCAGTGGTTGGCTGTCACTCTCATCCTCTCTCTGTCTCACACACACTCAGTGGATGGCTGTCACTCTCATCCTCTCTCTGTCTCAGACACTCAGTGAAGGGCTGTCACTCTCATCCTCTTTCTATCTCTCACACACAATTAGTGGATGGCTGTCACTCTTATACTCTCTCCTGCACACACACACTCAGTGAATGGCTGTCACTCACATCTTCCCTCTGTCTCACACACACACTCAGTGGATGGCTGTCACTCATCCTCTCTCTGTCTCACACACACTCAGTGGATGGCTGCCACTCACATTCTTTCTCTCACACACTGACTCAGTGGATGGCTGTCACTCACATCCTCCTTCTGTCTCACACACACTCAGTGGATGGCTGTCACTCATCCTCTCTCTGTCTCACACACACTTAGTGGATGGCTGTCACTCTCATCCTCCCTCTGTTTCACACACACTCAGTGGATGGCTGTCACTCTCATCCTCCCTCTGTCTCACACACACTCAGTGGATGACTGTCACTCTTATCCTCTCTCTGTCTCACACACACTCAGTGGATGGCTGTCACTCTCATCCTCCCTCTGTGTCACACACACTCAGTGGATGGCTGTCACTCTCATCCTCTCTCTGTCTCACACACACTCAGTGGATGGTTGTCACTCTCATCCTCTCTCTGTCTCACACACACTCAGTGGATGGCTGTCACTCTCATCCTCTCTCTGTCTCACACACACTCAGTGGATGGCTGTCACTCTCGTCCTCTCTCTGTTTCAGACACTCAGTGAAGGGCTGTCACTCTCATCCTCTTTCTGTCTCTCCCACACAATTAGTGGATGGCTGTCACTCTCATACTCTCTCCTGCACACACACACTCAGTGAATGGCTGTCACTCACATCTTCCCTCTGTCTCACACACACTCAGTGGATGGCTGTCACTCATCCTCTCTCTGTCTCACACACACTTAGTGGATGGCTGTCACTCTCATCCTCCCTCTGTCTCACACACACTCAGTGGATGGCTGTCACTCTCATACTCTCTCTCACACACACATACTCAGTGGATGGCTGTCACTCTTATCCTCTTTCTGTCTCACACACACTCAGTGGATGGCTGTCACTCTCATCCTCCCTCTGTGTCACACACACTCAGTGGATGGCTGTCACTCTCATCCTCTCTCTGTCTCACACACACTCAGTGGATGGTTGTCACTCTCATCCTCTCTCTGTCTCACACACACTCAGTGAATGGCTGTCACTCTTATCCTCTCTCTGTCTCAGACACTCAGTGGATGGCTGTCACTCTCATCCTCTCTCTGTCTCAGACACTCAGTGAAGGGCTGTCACTCTCATTATCTTTCTGTCTCTCACACACAATTAGTGGATGGCTGTCACTCTCATACTCTCTCCTGCACACACACACTCAGTGGATGGCTGTCACTCATCCTCTCTCTGTCTCACACACACTCAGTGGATGGCTGTCACTCTCATACTCTCTCTCACACACACACACTCAGTGGATGGCTGTCACTCTTATCCTCTCTCTGTCTCACACACACTCAGTGGATGGCTGTCACTCATCCTCTCTCTGTCTCACACACACTTAGTGGATGGCTGTCACTCTCATACTCTCTCTCACACACACACACTCAGTGGATGGCTGTCACTCTCATCCTCTCTCTGTCTCACACACACTCAGTGAATGGCTGTCACTCTCATCCTCCCTCTGTCTCACACACACTCAGTGGATGGCTGTCACTCATCCTCTCTCTGTGTCACACACACTCAGTGGATGGCTGTCACTCTCATCCTCTCTCTGTCTCACACACACTCAGTGAATGGCTGTCACTCTTATCCTCTCTCTATCTCAGACACTCAGTGAAGGGCTGTCACTCTCATCCTCTCTCTGTCTCAGACACTCAGTGAAGGGCTGTCACTCTCATCCTCTCGCTGTCTCACACACACTCAGTGGATGGCTGTCACTCTCATCCTCTCTCTGTCTCAGACACTCAGTGAAGGGCTGTCACTCTCATTATCTTTCTGTCTCTCACACACAATTAGTGGATGGCTGTCACTCTCATACTCTCTCCTGCACACACACACTCAGTGGATGGCTGTCACTCACATCTTCCCTCTGTCTCACACACACTCAGTGGATGGCTGTCACTCATCCTCTCTCTGTCTCACACACACTCAGTGGATGGCTGTCACTCTCATCCTCTTTCTGTCACTCTCATACCCTCTCCTGCACACACACACTCAGTGAATGGCTGTCACTCATCCTCTCTCTGACTCACACACACTCAGTGGATGGCTGTCACTCTCATACTCTCTCTCACACACACACACACTCAGTGGATGGCTGTCACTCTCATCCTCCCTCTGTCTCACACACTCAGTGGATGGCTGTCACTCATCCTCTCTCTGTCTCACATACACTCAGTGGATGGCTGTCACTCTCATACTCTCTCCTGCACACACACACTCAGTGAATGGCTGTCACTCACATCCTCCCTCTGTCTCACACACTCAGTGGATGGCTGTCACTCTCATCCTCTCTCTCACACACACACACACACACTCAGTGGATGGCTGTCACTCTCATCCTCTCTCTGTCTCACACACACTCAGTGGTTGGCTGTCACTCTCATCCTCTCTCTGTCTCACACACACTCAGTGGATGGCTGTCACTCTCATACTCTCTCTCACACACACACACACTCAGTGGATGGCTGTCACTCTCATACTCTCTCTCACACACACACACACACACTCAGTGGTTGGCTGTCACTCTCATCCTCTCTCTGTCTCACACACACTCAGTGGATGGCTGTCACTCTCATACTCTCTCTCACACACACACACACACACTCAGTGGATGGCTGTCACTCTCATCCTCTCTCTGTCTCATACACACTCAGTGGATGGTTGTCACTCTCATCCTCTCTCTGTCTCACACACACTCAGTGGATGGCTGTCACTCTCATCCTCTCTCTGTCTCAGACACTCAGTGAAGGGCTGTCACTCTCATCCTCTTTCTGTCTCTCACACACAATTAGTGGATGGCTGTCACTCTCATACTCTCTCCTGCACACACACACTCAGTGAATGGCTGTCACTCACATCTTCCCTCTGTCTCACACACACTCAGTGGATGGCTGTCACTCATCCTCTCTCTGTCTCACACACACTCAGTGGATGGCTGCCACTCACATTCTCTCTCTCACACACACACTCAGTGGATGGCTGTCACTCACATCCTCCTTCTGTCTCACACACACTCAGTGGATGGCTGTCACTCATCCTCTCTCTGTCTCACACACACTTAGTGGATGGCTGTCACTCTCATCCTCCCTCTGTCTCACACACACTCAGTGGATGGCTGTCACTCTCATCCTCTCTCTGTCTCACACACACTCAGTGGATGGCTGTCACTCTCATCCTCCCTCTGTCTCACACACACTCAGTGGATGACTGTCACTCTTATCCTCTCTCTGTCTCACACACACTCAGTGGATGGCTGTCACTCTCATCCTCCCTCTGTGTCACACACACTCAGTGGATGGCTGTCACTCTCATCCTCTCTCTGTCTCACACACACTCAGTGGATGGTTGTCACTCTCATCCTCTCTCTGTCTCACACACACTCAGTGGATGGCTGTCACTCTCATCCTCTCTCTGTCTCACACACACTCAGTGGATGGCTGTCACTCTCGTCCTCTCTCTGTCTCAGACACTCAGTGAAGGGCTGTCACTCTCATCCTCTTTCTGTCTCTCACACACAATTAGTGGATGGCTGTCACTCTCATACTCTCTCCTGCACACACACACACTCAGTGAATGGCTGTCACTCACATCTTCCCTCTGTCTCACACACACTCAGTGGATGGCTGTCACTCATCCTCTCTCTGTCTCACACACACTTAGTGGATGGCTGTCACTCTCATCCTCCCTCTGTCTCACACACACTCAGTGGATGGCTGTCACTCTCATACTCTCTCTCACACACACACACTCAGTGGATGGCTGTCACTCTTATCCTCTTTCTGTCTCACACACACTCAGTGGATGGCTGTCACTCTCATCCTCTCTCTGTGTCACACACACTCAGTGGATGGCTGTCACTCTCATCCTCCCTCTGTGTCACACACACTCAGTGGATGGCTGTCACTCTCATCCTCTCTCTGTCTCACACACACTCAGTGGATGGTTGTCACTCTCATCCTCTCTCTGTCTCACACACACTCAGTGAATGGCTGTCACTCTTATCCTCTCTCTGTCTCAGACACTCAGTGAAGGGCTGTCACTCTCATCCTCTCTCTGTCTCAGACACTCAGTGAAGGGCTGTCACTCTCATTATCTTTCTGTCTCTCACACACAATTAGTGGATGGCTGTCACTCTCATACTCTCTCCTGCACACACACACTCAGTGGATGGCTGTCACTCACATCTTCCCTCTGTCTCACACACACTCAGTGGATGGCTGTCACTCATCCTCTCTCTGTCTCACACACACTCAGTGGATGGCTGTCACTCTCATCCTCTTTCTGTCACTCTCATACTCTCTCCTGCACACACACACTCAGTGGATGGATGTCACTCATCCTCTCTCTGTCTCACACACACTCAGTGGATGGCTGTCACTCTCATCCTCCCTCTGTCTCACACACTCAGTGGATGGCTGTCACTCATCCTCTCTCTGTCTCACATACACTCAGTGGATGGCTGTCACTCTCATACTCTCTCCTGCACACACACACTCAGTGAATGGCTGTCACTCACATCCTCCCTCTGTCTCACACACACTCAGTGGGGGGCTGTCACTCTCATACTCTCTCTCACACACACACACACACACACTCAGTGGGGGGCTGTCACTCTCATCCTCTCTCTGTCTCACACACACTCAGTGGATGGCTGTCACTCTCATCCTCCCTCTGTGTCACACACACTAAGTGGATGGCTGTCACTCTCATCCTCTCTCTGTCTCACACACACTCAGTGGATGGTTGTCACTCTCATCCTCTCTCTGTCTCACACACACTCAGTGAATGGCTGTCACTCTCATCCTCTCTCTGTCTCAGACACTCAGTGAAGGGCTGTCACTCTCATTATCTTTCTGTCTCTCACACACAATTAGTGGATGGCTGTCACTCTCATACTCTCTCCTGCACACACACACTCAGTGGATGGCTGTCACTCACATCTTCCCTCTGTCTCACACACACTCAGTGGATGGCTGTCACTCTCATCCTCTCTCTGTCTCACACACACTCAGTGGATGGCTGTCACTCTCATCCTCTTTCTGTCACTCTCATACCCTCTCCTGCACACACACACTCAGTGGATGGCTGTCACTCTCATACTCTCTCTCTCTCTCTCACACACACACACACACACACACACTCAGTGGATGGCTGTCACTCTCATCCTCTCTCTGTCTCACACACACTCAGTGGATGGCTGTCACTCTCATCCTCCCTCTGTCTCACACACTCAGTGGATGGCTGTCACTCATCCTCTCTCTGTCTCACATACACTCAGTGGATGGCTGTCACTCTCATACTCTCTCCTGCAGACACACACTCAGTGAATGGCTGTCACTCACATCCTCCCTCTGTCTCACACACTCAGTGGATGGCTGTCACTCACATCCTCCCTCTGTCTCACACACTCAGTGGATGGCTGTCACTCTCATCCTCTCTCTCTCTCTCTCACACACACACACACACACACACTCAGTGAATGGCTGTCACTCTCATCCTCTCTCTGTCTCACACACACTCAGTGGATGGCTGTCACTCTCATCCTCTCTCTGTCTCACACACACTCAGTGGATGGCTGTCACTCTCATCCTCTTTCTGTCACTCTCATACCCTCTCCTGCACACACACACTCAGTGGATGGCTGTCACTCTCATACTCTCTCTCTCTCTCTCACACACACACACACACACACACACACTCAGTGGATGGCTGTCACTCTCATCCTCTCTCTGTCTCACACACTCAGTGGATGGCTGTCACTCTCATCCTCCCTCTGTCTCACACACTCAGTGGATGGCTGTCACTCATCCTCTCTCTGTCTCACATACACTCAGTGGATGGCTGTCACTCTCATACTCTCTCCTGCAGACACACACTCAGTGAATGGCTGTCACTCACATCCTCCCTCTGTCTCACACACTCAGTGGATGGCTGTCACTCACATCCTCCCTCTGTCTCACACACTCAGTGGATGGCTGTCACTCTCATCCTCTCTCTCTCTCTCTCACACACACACACACACACACACACTCAGTGAATGGCTGTCACTCTCATCCTCTCTCTGTCTCACACACACTCAGTGGATGGCTGTCACTCTCATCCTCTCTCTGTCTCACACACACTCAGTGGATGGCTGTCACTCTCATCCTCTTTCTGTCACTCTCATACCCTCTCCTGCACACACACACTCAGTGGATGGCTGTCACTCTCATACTCTCTCTCTCTCTCTCACACACACACACACACACACACACTCAGTGGATGGCTGTCACTCTCATCCTCTCTCTGTCTCACACACACTCAGTGGATGGCTGTCACTCTCATCCTCCCTCTGTCTCACACACTCAGTGGATGGCTGTCACTCATCCTCTCTCTGTCTCACATACACTCAGTGGATGGCTGTCACTCTCATACTCTCTCCTGCAGACACACACTCAGTGAATGGCTGTCACTCACATCCTCCCTCTGTCTCACACACTCAGTGGATGGCTGTCACTCACATCCTCCCTCTGTCTCACACACTCAGTGGATGGCTGTCACTCTCATCCTCTCTCTCTCTCTCTCTCACACACACACACACACTCAGTGAATGGCTGTCACTCTCATCCTCCCTCTGTCTTACACACTCAGTGGATGGCTGTCACTCTCATCCTCTCTCTCTCTCTCTCACACACACTCACCATGCCCATTAACCCCCTACTCATGCCTCTCACCCCCCCCCCCCCTCTCCTACCTGCCCCTGGATGAGCCGCAGCAAGGAGCTCCTGTCCATATACCCGCAGAGGGGCTGTTGTGTGGGACGCTGCAATGTGGAAGGCGATGTCTACCTGCGGCTACTCCCATGCAGCACCTGCAGCCCCCCGCAGCCCCCCGCAGCCTGCAGACAGACAGGGGATGTTAGGATGAAGCAGGGATCATGGGACCCAATGCTTTACACCGCCTGAGACCAAGGGCTTGCAATGGAGAGATGAGTGAGGGTGGGCAGAGGATGGAGAGATGACGGAGACCCCCTCACCGGGGACGTGAGATAAAGGGGGCAGGATAAGATGACAGGAGCCCCCTCCCCAAAACTAGAGAGACTGTACGGAGAAAGAGACAGCTCAATCACAGCGAGTGCAGGTGAACAGGGGGGGGGGGGGGGGAGGAGGACCAGAGAAGTGGAGAGGAATGGCCGGGATGATGGACAGGTGCAGAGAATAGGGATTATGGAGGATGCATGGGAATGGGCAGAGGGATCCTGAGCTGTGCTGCTGATATGGGCTGCAGGCAGAGTGGTACAGCCAGGTGACACCCAATGCACGCTGCCACACACGGGTGAGAGCTGTCACATCCCTCCCCCCCCGTCCTCCTCTGTCACCCACAGGCCCGGGGACCGCCCGCGAATGCCAATGAGACGGAACGGGGGTGTGTGGCAGCCAGTAGCCAATCAGAGACCGGGGGTCTGGGGGCGTGCCGGGGGAGGGGAGAGATGCAGCCCCCTCATCACCTGAGCTTGGAGAACCCCAAACACAACATCATCCTTGTGTATATAGGGTGTCAGGTGTGTGTCCCCCTCTCTCCCCCTTCATCACCTCAGTATCCCCTTCTGCATCTGGTCCGTGTTGTACACAAGAGCTAGCACTCTGTGCGCCCTGCATGGAGAGCCTGCCTCTTCTACATTCAGCATCACTTATCATGGCGACCCTCATGCATGCTCTTGTTTATCTGTGTTGTCTCCCAGAACTGCAGGTTTTGTCTGATGTAAAAAGCATCTGCTGAACCTAAGTAGTATGTTAGACGCACCTTACATTTATATAGGAACATTTTACAATGTGGTTCATGCATCTTTAACAAATATAAAGGCATATACACCTTTGTATATTATGTATAAAGTGTAAAATAAGTTAACAGTGAAGCTGTTGAATCTGAAGACTGTAGACTTAATAGTAAAGGAAAACCAAACCCTAAAATTACATTTTTCAGATATGAATCCTGGAGATAAAATACACTGTTTAGTGTTACCCTGCCCTTCCATTGCAGCTGTTAAAAACTATAGTACTACCTATCCCACACAGGGGCAGGCTTGGCTGGTAGGCGGGGGGGGGGGGGGGGGGGAGTATCTGCCCCCCCGGGCCAGTCCCATGGTGGGCTACCTTTGGATGGGTCACTGGACCACCTATATTCTTTTTTTCTTCTAAAATGTTCTTAATAGGCTGCCTAATGAGTCTCCCCCCCCCCACCCCCAGACTAAAATTTGCCAACCCTGCCCTGCCCCCCACACCATAACATACAGATGACGCTTCCTCAGCGTCTTTATGACAAGGTACTTATGGGATCACATACAGGTCAAAAAGCGAGAATGCAGTCATCTGAGATACTGTGACAACACTGGCCACACGCTTTTGTATAAATAACCAATCCACACAGTGCATTTCTGCACAGCAAGACTGCAAAGCTGTATTCCACACTCTGCCTGCTCAGTTAGACGAGCTCTTTCCTCCTAACCTGGGAACCTGCTGTAGAGGAGTAGAAAAGTGTGTAGTGGACATATTTAGCTATGTATAAACATCCCATTTAACAATTAAATATTATTTAGCTTAGTAATATACAACCTCTTGTCAAAGTCGTATAATTGGATAATAGAAAGTATATTGATTAATATTGTTTTACCGTGCGATTGCGATCAGTACACCACGTGTCATGGCGCAATTGCACGATAAGCACGCACGCATACACTTGCACTTACACATATATATATATATATATATATATATATATATATATATTTCATATTTATAATGGTTCCGCTCCACAGTCGTTTATGAGCAGATGTTATTTGGTTTATAGTTATATATTATAAGGTTATATGTACACTTTAGTGATATTTAAAGTTCAGTTCACGGGAAGCATGTCATGTTTGGTATCATTCTAATCCCCTATTTAGCCGAAGTTGTCCGGTTCATTCGCCGAAAGGATCGCACATTGCGTGCGCTAGTTATCGATGATAGGGAATAAATTATTAGAATGATATTGTCTGTGTAATGCTAATAGACCAGTTTAAACTAGTTCTTGGTGGGAACATTAGTATTCATTATCTGGAGAGCTGACCCCCACCATTGGAAAGCTGAACTCCACCCTTGGAGGGGGTTGTTTAAACTGACCTATGGACTGCATTACACTGGACCTTTCTGAAGCCTAAACCTATGGAAACTTGCCAAGTCACCTGTATTGTATTTACTGTAACACCAAACGTGTATATATATATATATACTGCTCCCTGGAATCAACTAGGCAGTCACACTGAAAACAGTCTTCAGGACTGAAGGACTGTAGCTGGATCCATCAGAGCGCAGCGTATGTATGTATGTATGTATGTCACCCAACTCCGCTGCTTGGGTGTCACCCTCGACTCCTCTCTCTCTCTTTTGCCCCCCCCATGTCCAATCCCTTGCTCAAGCCTATCGCTTCCAACTGCGCAACATCGCCCGCATCCGACCCTTCCTCTCACAAGACGCCACCAAAATCATCATCCATGCACTCATCATCTCCCGCCTCGACTATTGCAACCTTCTCCTCACTAGCCTCCCCCACTCACATCTCGCCCCCCTCCGCTCTGCACTCAATGCGGCTGCTAGACTCAACTTTCTCTCACGCCGCTCCTCCTCTGCCTCCCCTCTCTGCCATGCCTTACACTGGCTCCCCATCCCCTACAGAATCCTCTTCAAACTCCTTATCACCACTTACAAGGCTCTCTCCCTGTCTACTGCTCCCTATATCTCCAACCTCCTCACCATTCACACTCCTGCCCGGTCCCTGCGCTCTGCTAATGACCGTCGCCTCTCCTCCACTCTAATTACCACTTCCCAGTCCAGAATTCAAGACTTTGCCCGAGCTGCCCCCCTGCACTGGAATGACCTCCCTCGTTAATTCCGTCTCGCTCCCAATCTGTGCTCCTTCAAACGGGCACTTAAAACTCACCAAAGCTTATCAACCATCCACTTAGTAAGTAATGAGAAGTTATTTTTAATGTATGAGAGACAATAGCATTGTACAGTTAATTAAGTGATGTAAAAAAGCTTGCTTTATAGCAGTCAATTATTTGTGTCCAGGTTAACTAAAATGGGTGCAAACTCCGGGATGACCTATCTTGTGGGGAAGGGGGGTGGGGGTTAGGCTGACATCTCTATATTATAATTTATAATAATATGGGGCTGCTGCATTTATCAAGTATTATCACAAACATCTGTAACTGTCAGCAATCAAAGTATTTTATCCCCCAGAGAATCACACATGTATGTACACTGAGCGACCAATTGACTTGGTTCATCTGTCCTTTACAAGCAAATGGTTGGTAAATCAGTGATTGGCATCGTATGGGCAGAAAATGCTATTTAAGGCATCTAAACAGTCACCAAGGGATTGATTGTGGATGCAATTCAAAGAACAAGACAAAAGATTTATGGCCTTGAATGTGGCACGGTAGTGGGCACTTGGCACACTCACATGAATGCATCAGCACTTCTGGGATTTTCAGTGGAATACAGTCAGTTATGTTACAGTGAAATACAACAGTGGTGCTGAAAGAGGTATATTGTGCCTTGTCACAGATGGGGAATAGCAGCCAGCAACCAAAGCAAGTTCCACTTATGTCAGTGAAAAATTAAAAGGAATTGCTGTCTGTGGAACTAGCCATTTTAGAAATGTTAAATCAGTCAGCTTTAACATAACTGTCCTTCAACATTGTTTTAACTGGACCTCCTTCCTCTCCTGGTTCTAGAGACGGCTGTCACTTTCAAGCTGCACGGGCGCTCTCGAGGCTATCTGCTAACTTGGATGATCTCTGTGTAGTCCAATGTGGCTGGATCACTTATAAATAACTCATGGTATAAATTTATTTAAAGGAAGTAGCGCAGGGCGCTTATTATATAGCATTGCAAATGTACTTATTTTTGATATTGTGTGTATTTTGGTATATGAAATGTCCTGTTTGGGGTTTTGTAACTTTGCTAGAGGAAATCTCCAATTAGGCATATGTGGGAAGGGAGTCTGCTTTGCTGATAGCAGTAAATGCTAACTAAGTCTTTTGCTGTCAAATGCCTGCTCTGGCCTGAAAGCTCAGCAGGGAGCCATTATCTGTATTCTGAAAGGAAATCTCTGATCAATGTGATTTAGGCTACCACAGATTACTGCAACTTTTGTTAAGTATAAATTGCATTTAAATCCATGTTTGGGGAAACATATTGCATCCTGATACTAAACATAACTCAGACGTCAGGGGGCTGGCTTACCCCCTGTGAGGCTGTGTCCAAAACTGTATAAAACAGCACTGGTTTGTACTGAAATGTATCATTCTTGTTTCTTCTGACCACTGATCACTGGTACCTTAAACCAGTGTGAACTGTCCTTATCAGGTCACTTGAGCAAATAAACATCACTTGCTTCAAAGACCTTCTTGACAACTTACTTCCACGCTGAAATTCCTGTGACCTACAGATTAGACAAAACCCTAATCCGTTCCCGGCTGTACTGAGATTTGGATCCAGCATCCAGTACCACCGCTCTGCCCGCTACCCAGTAGCTCTGGCCAATGTGATAGGCCAGGGGGGATCCATCCACAGCAACCATGATCCATAGGACAAGGTCAGGGGTACCAGCCCAGGTGTACCAGCAACGGGGTACACTAGCAGCGACAGTTACCCAGAAGGAACCCGATTCTGGATGCCGTTAAGGAGTCCAGTGGTGGCAGCAGCTTAAGCCGCTCCTACTGCGGTTAAAGGGCGCATTTGGGATAAAGGGTACGGTAGCACAGTAAGCCCAGCCGGTTCCCAGCAACAACAGACAGACTTTCACTCAAGCACACTGCTGTAAACAGAGTCATGACAGTTGTTCCCCATGTCCGGCAGAAGATGCCATGACTAGGGAGACGGTGAAACGCACCACAGAGATGGCAACAGCGCAGTTTAACTCTGGGTCCAACGGCTGAACTGAAATGATATTCAATAGACCTCCTAAACAACCTTGTCCTTGGCATCACCGTGTCTCTTTACTCTGCCTGCACATATATGTTTGTGGGATGATGATTAAGTGGGAGGTAGGGCACAGAGCTGATATAACTGGCAGCGATCATGTCGGAGACAGATGTCATTGGTAGCTGCCACTTGCAACTAGTAGACCTCTCCTGGCATCCTGATTTGTTAACAGTGCCAGGAAACAGCTAATTTTGAACCTGCAGCCATTCAAAGTCCATTTTGCAAGCAGTTTCCTGCCTGGGTCTTATTAATAATTGCTGTGGGAGTACTCAGCTAGTTGTTAATGCCAGCTCCCAGTGGTGGTGGTTTAGCTAGTGTCGGCGCTAAGTTCCAGACTGAAGGACTAATTGTATACCAGGCACCGGATGTGGAATCTGCTTTATATACTAACACACAGACAAAGTATTTGCTTTCATTTTGTATATATAGTGATTGATAGTATTTATGTCTTTTTATCTGATAACGATGATGAGTTCACGTTCCATCAGGTTAACATCTACTCTCAAAGGCTTTAAGCATGCCCTTAAGACTAATTTCTTTATTCAAGTCTATCAGTCCTCCTCATAACTTCCTTGTCCAGGCTCTCTTCCCCAGTCAGTACCACCCTATTTGTGTCTCCCACTTCCCTTTAGGATATAAGCTCTCATGAGCAGGGCCCTCTTTCCTTGTGTGCTCCTTCTACTATTCCATCACCCTCTGTACCTCTTGACCTGCTTCCCTAGCCCTGGTTTCCCTGTTTTCTTAAGCTTTGGCTTTCTTCTCGCTGATTTCTACCTTCCCTTTCACTGTCCCAGAAATAATCTGATTTGCTTTACCCTGTCACCTGTGTTTGTATACATTTTTGCATCATGTTGTGTCTTGGTTCTCTGTATATGTAATGTACGGCGCTGCGGACCCTTTGTGGTGCCTTTTAAGTCAAATATAATAATAATAATAATAATAATAATAATAATAATAATGAGTGTTGTGTCCAACAATGTAGTAGACATTGTGTATTTGCTTAAGTAAATTGGAAAGTGTATGTGGTTATATGAATGGCTTATTCTGCTTTTTGATGGTAGAATTTATCCCTCCCATCTAGGACTACATTATAAATTGTAACTTTACAATATAACATATAAAAACATGTATAGTATGCTGATATTACTGTTCAACCTTAAGTATAAAGGCAAAAATTGAACATGTGCAATGAAATAGAATTTTGAGCACAGTTCACAAAGTTTTACCTGTGCATTAGATCTCTGCCAAGAGATGTTCCTGCTATGCCTCTCCCGCCTCCTCCCAACAACTTTTGTTGCTTCTGTAACCCTGACTGGACAATCAAAAGATGATTATGAATATTAACTGGGAGGAACGGCTGGTCAGGGAGCACAGGAGAATGTATGTGAAGGAAGTTGTAAATCTCCTCACCCCCTTCAGAGACAACAGCACAGAAGTAACAAGAACCATATAATGTTGGAAAAAAATACCATTTGGCCTATCTCCTCAGTCCCTTAAATTACTGGCTAATTATTAGGGTAGATTTATGTTTTTCCTAAGCTGGTTTAAATTCCTTGACTGTTGTTCATTTAGCTATGAACAACAATCCTAAACAGCAATTCTTAAACTTTATCCCCATAACTTTAAGATACTATCCTCTTGTTCTGAAATCGACTCATTTAGAAAATGACACATTGCTTCCAAATGAATGTACGCGTTCACCACAAGGATACTAGGAGGCCCACAGTACAACCTTTGATAGCCTTGTGCTAAACACATTATTTTCTTTTGATAGTGCACAAACTTTACAATGAACATGAACATGTTACAGGAAAATTAATTTATTTGCGTAACTCATTTGCATCCATCATTTTGTTCGATAACTTTACAAACAAATTTAAAGAGCGCAACAATTAAAATCTGCTTCTGTTGCTACGTTAAATGTCAATCCTGAAGCTTTTTCTTTTCCGTTTCCTTAGTAACATGATGTCTTCAAGGATCATCACTGACTTTATTCAGGATATCAGTCTCTGCAGAGGTTGTCGAACATCTTTAGCGTCCGTCTGTCTCAAATACCCAATTATTTTTTTTTTACAGATTGTGGCAGGAAGTTGCAGGTGTCTGTGGTTGGAGAAAGGGATCTCTCCCAAATTTGACAAAATTTGGAAAAAGTTTATGTCTGTTTTTAGGAGATGAAGCTAGTTGGTTCCTTGCCGAGTGCAGGGTGGCTACCGTCATGTGGCTTTTTCTGTGGCCAGATGTCAAATGAGATTTAGTGCTGTGGGATAAGATATTACAATGAGCTTTAAGTGGTGGAGACTGTACATTTAGTGGGGGCGTTCCTGGTTTAGTAACCTTTGGGCCTCTTTATCCGTATTCAGCTATTACATGGTCACATCCTTTGAGGTTATCGGATGTCAACCAGTAACTACAGTGGGATGTCCTTTGTGCCATTCAGCCATTTGGGAAAGTGCGTTTAAATTCGTAAAACAACCAATACAATACAAAAATATTAAAATAGACAATTGTTACTCTTGGGGCTTATTTAAGAGACAAAAGAGGCTCAAAATTTGCAGGATTTTATGATAAAAAAGGATTATATTGTATTTTACAGAATGTTATAAAAGACAAGAACCGTAACCCCACGATCGGTTGTGCAAAGTGTCTACACAGATGCATTTCAATAAGCCAAAACGAGGCCAAGAAAAAACCCCTCCGCTCAACCAAATTTTATCTGGTTAATGACTTTCACTGTGTTTGATTCATTCATAGATGCAGGATTCTGCGGGCTGAATTTTGGAAACTATTACAGATTTTTACCAAACATGGGTTTTCAGCCCTTACTGCTACATACAACATATTTCTCTATCTGGATGTAACACCTGGTAAGTGCTTGCAAATATATGAAAACTGTAACCACTCACCACATGTCATGTTTCTCTCGCTGGGCTCACTCCAGATTTCATGTATTATTCCCACTGCGCTCTGTAATAAAGGACGGAGAGAATATTGCAGTCAAGGACAAAACGTTTGTAATGAACTAAAACTATTGAACTAAGAAAGGATTTGTGATTTCCATGATGCATCTGTCCTTGGACACGACGGTTGCCATATGCCCCTTGGGCTGGTCAAGGATCTTGCTAAAGTCTTTATTTTACGTAAAGCAGCCTCTATTTTATTAAAGCAGCCTTGGAGGCCGACTGAAGCTAAAGAAATTGATTCTAAAAAACCTTTGGGAACTAGATCAGTTAACGGATATCTTCCGGCAAATGCCAGGATTGCCATATTGCTTTCCAGACTGGATAGACTCTCCTGCCAAGCCACATACTTGCTATATCACTGACTCTGCAGGACAGTAACTGACCCTACGTCCTAATGGTGGATCAGGTAGAATGAGGCTTATTGAAGAGAGCAGCAGGAAGAAATTAGAAGGGGTTATTTATAAATGTGCCGTTGTTTATGCAAATGCACCAGATTTTGTGCAACGCACGTAGATTTTGCAAATGGTGGTACCTGCGGGTTTCCAATATTGTGCACCTTGTGAAGAGGAGAGATGGGAATGGTTTGCTGAGTTGGGCCAGACGTGGGAGTCTACCCACCTGGGCACATGGGATTTTGGGACGAGATTACTTGCAGCCTGGAGAGCTGGAGAACGTGCACTTAGGGGCCTGGGCGGAACAGTGCAGTGCTCATAGCAAAATGTGTGGGGGGGGCCCAGCAAAGCCACGCCACATTCCCGAGGGACCCTTTTCTACTTTCAACAGTGGCCTCTTCAGAGTATGTGCGATCTAGCGCATACACCCATCAGGGGCCGAATTACCAGAAGAGGCCTCTGCTCTATGGAGAGTGGGAATGGGCAGTGGGGTTGACCGTGGGAAAGTGGAGGCCCCAGAGGGAGCCCGTTGACAGGCTCTCCCTCATCTCTGGGCCCCGTAGCCGTGGCGTGCCCTGCACCCAGGCTAGTTACACCCCCGCTTTTGAGAGCCGAGAGAGGGCCTTAGAGGGGAAGGGGGAGGGCATTGCAGGGTCCATTCATCTCCAGGCCCCATGTCCCTGCCATTCCTCTACCGGCTGCAGAGCCTTTTTCTCCCAACAAAGGGACTTGTTTTTCCTATGTCCTTGGAGAAGGTGACACCAGGCCGTGGCCTATACATTGGGACAACTTTCATACCCCACAGGTGCACTGTGTACAGGACATTTCCTTCAGATGACTTTGATGTAACTGGTCATACATGCTTTCCCGCAACTTTTACCAAACACAGGACATGCATTTTATTTCAAGCTCCTCTATGCTTTTCAACCACATATTTGTATCATCAGGGACAGTTGGTTAGTTTGGTTGCCTTGAGATCTATCCAGCTCTGCCACGCTCTCTGCTACGGATACAAATAAGAAAATATAGAATAAAAATCAATGAAGAGAGTAAATGCTGCAGGAAGGTATCTAAAGCCAGGAGATTAAACTCATCTGAAGGTGGAAATTCCAAGTAAGACAATTAGTTCCTAGTGAACAGACTGGCTGCATTCCTTTACTGAGCGGGTGACAATGCTGCTACAAGGAGATGTACACAGTCCCAGAGTAATACTATGTCAGACTGTCACTTCTGGCTGGTGATTGGTGCAGTGATTTTATAGTACGGGAGGAAAATGTGACATATAATTTCTTCTCCATTCATCCTCGCCCAGAAAAATATTTCAAAGAGTTTTTTGACTGCAGAGATCAAAGATGTACAGTATTTTATCACTTTACAGGCAGTGGGGGAAGGGGAGTGATTATAGCTCAGGGTGCAGAATACATTCATCATACTAGCAGCAAATGGTATATTATTAATAGAACATATAAATATTATCTTTTCACCTTCCTCAGAATCAGCCCACATGTAGCTGTCTGCGTCTAGGCATTCAGCCAACGCTCGTATCGCCCCCAGAGAAGGCCCACAGCGCGGTCCCCCCCCCCTTTCCTGCTCGTACCATACCACACTGACAGCGAGTTCTATCACACAGTCCCACTTACCCATCCTTACTAAATACACTATGCATGCGATACATTGTTAGTGTTGCTATGTAGGCATAACAGCCAGATTTGCTTAAATATTATATTCAGATGATATCTAATGGCATTAAAGGAGATATGCAGCCTTCTGTGGGCCTACTGTATTCATTAATCATTAGTTGGTTCCACGGGTGAGCAGGAGATGGGATGGGAGGGGCTAGAAGAACCTCTAGCCAATCCGGGCATCTAAACGTTAACAGCAGCACAGAGGAACCTGTCACAGTGATGCAAGGAGATTGTGAGGCGCCTTTATATGAAACTAAGTTCAAACTCCAAATTTATATTTTCTATTCATATTGGATATCCAGGCCCTGATTCATGTTCAGACGTAAGTCTATTTGCATGCCGTATCTTGCGTGAAATAGCTCTCTGCATGCTCAGGAACGGAGGTTGCGCCAATGAACGCAATTCATGATACTTACGACTGCATACGACGTGACGGGCAGAACGGGGGGTGGGAAGGGACGGATGAAGGTAAGCAACATACAGAGTAGGTGTTTG
Source organism: Mixophyes fleayi (assembly GCF_038048845.1). Taxonomy (NCBI): domain Eukaryota; kingdom Metazoa; phylum Chordata; class Amphibia; order Anura; family Limnodynastidae; genus Mixophyes; species Mixophyes fleayi. Next base: position 15,754,590 of record NC_134408.1, read on the forward strand.
TTAGACATATCATTTGCATCAGCTTCAGGGCAGGTGTAGATGCCGACTGATATTGGTGACTGTAACTGTATAGTATTTGTATTAAAAACTACATGTATGCGTGCCACTAGATAGCGAAGAACATTTGCATCTTAATTTATCTAGCCTATTTACTATGGAAAAAAAATGTTTACAAATATTTTTATTAACGATTATAGTATTAAAAGTTGTTTATTTTATAATTTATTCTTTTTTGCATGAGGACTTTATATTGCACATATGCGTGTGCGTATCCTGCACTCCGTTCTGTCTGTCTACATACGGCAAGTAACGCTTTGGTGGAGCGTACTTACACCCAGTTTGAAATGGAAACGTATATATTGAGATCCGCTTGGATTTGAATATTGTCGGAACTACGCTAAAGTTCCATGCTCGTTTTTTAAATGCAAGATGTGTGCAGGTTACAGCTGACCATGAATAAGGCCCCTGTCTGTAACCCTTTTGCAGGACACTGCCTCTCGACATCTCAAAGGGCTGATAACAGGAAACAATAGCTTGTACACAGCTGCATAGCAAATGTAAACATAATGTCACGCGTCTGACGACATATATATTTAGAAACGCTATAAGTTACCTTTTCATAGTAGATGAACTTCATCATTAGTGGCCCTTTAAGTTTTCATTTCAAGAACCTTCCCTGCTAACCCCAGTTCAGTAGGAAAGTTAGATCTGTTTGTGCATTATTATAATTATACTTGGGCTCTTGACTGAAGCTGGAGAGAAGCCCCACAGGGAAGCCCGGAGCTGCTGCCTACACTTCAATTCATCAAACGGGAGACAGGACAGCCTGAACTCAAGAGCTTCCTATAAATATATATTGAGCGGAAGTCGCCCGAGTCTCACTTTATTAAAGGTTCATTTTCAACGCAGGAATCAGCAGAAGCAACTATATTTGTTTGTTCCCACTGTATAATTTGTTTCTATACTTATTATGAATATATATGTTTGACGTTTAACACAACATATATGTTAAGAAAGCAGGAAATTATAAATCCAAAAATGTGTTGTTTAAATCAGTAACGCTCATTTATGAAAGAGCAAACACACATACAATGCTGTTCTGTGTCATCTATAAAGTCATCACGTGGATTTGTGGGCAAAGAGGGGGGTATCCGCGAGAGTGAAAATGTCTGACCCATCCGACGGGAGGAGCTGGGTGGATCTGGGGGCATTCCTTGCCAAGAGAAAATTAGTTTGCCCACTTTTTTCCCACGTGGAAAAAGGAGACTTATTTTTTCTATTAAGGCCGAGATTAATGAAATGATGTAATGTAGTGGTGAGGGCACACTTAGCAGGGGCGCTGAGAGGTGGGCGGAGCAGGTACTAAGTGTAGTGGGAGGAACCACCAACCTGGTGTGGTCCCGTCCCCTTCAGTGGCTATGGAAGGGGCCCCGAGAAGTTCACTATATGGACAAAAGTATTCGGACGCTCCACCATTACACCAACAAGGATTGTAATGACATTGTATCCAAATACATATACTTTAATATGGAGTTGGTCCCCTTTTTGCAAAGATAACAGCTTCCACTCTTCTTGGAAGGCTTTCCACAAGATGTTGGAGTGTTTCTGAGGGAATTTGTGCCCATTCATTCTATAGAGCGTTTATGAGGTCAGACACTGATGTTGGATGAGAATGTCTGGCTCATAATCGCCGTTCCAGTTCATCCCAAAGGCGTTCGATGAGGTTGAGGTCAGAACTCATCAAACCACGTCTTTGCAGTCCTTGCTTTGTGCACTGGGGCACAGTCATGTTGGAATAGAAAAGGGCCTTCCCCAAACTGTTGCCACAAAGTTGGAAGCATAGCATTGTCCAAAATGACTTGGTATGCTGAAGCATTAAGATTGCCCTTCACTAGAGATAAGGGGTCTAGCCCAAACCCTGAAAAACAGCCTCATACCATTATCCCTCCTCCACCAAACTTCACAGTTGGCATAATGCAGTCAGGCAGGTAACATTATCCCGGCATCCGCCAAACACAGACTCTCCCATCTGACTGCCAAACAGGGAAGCGTGATTCATCACTCTGCAGAACACGTTTCTCCAGTGCAGTGTCGGTGTGCTTTACACCACTCCATCTGACGCTTGGCATTAGACTTGGTGATGTGAGACTTGCATGCAGCTGCTCGGCCATGAAAACCCATTCCATTAAGCTCTGCCTTTTGTGCTTACATTAATGCCAGTGGAAGTTCGTAACTCTTCAGCTACGGATTCAGCAGAGCGTCTGTGACTTTTACGCACCATGCACCTTAGCAGTTGTTGCCCCCACTCTGTGATTTTACGTTGTGTTCCGCTTCGTGGCTGAGTTGCTGTTGTTCCTAAACACTTCTGCTTTCTAATAACATCACTTACAGTTGACCGTGGAATATCCAACAGGGATGAAATTTCGCAAACCGTCTTATTGCAAAAGTGGCATCCTATCACAGTACCACACATCCTATCACAGTACCACGCATCCTATCACAGTACCACGCTTGAAGTCACTGAGCTCATCAGAACGACCCATTGTGTATCACAAATGTTTGCGAATGAGACTGCATGGCTAGATGCTTGATTTTATACACCTCTGTCAACGGGTCTGATTGAAACACCTCAATTCAATAATTAGCAGGTGTGGCCAAATACTTTTGTCCATATAGTGTAGCTGTACTGGGGTCTGAAATATCTCTTGGTGGCCCTAACATTTAGAGGGGTGTTCCCGGCTCTGCAGGAGGGTGCCCAGCTCCTTCTCCCCCTGCTGGAGATCGGGTCTCATCCTATCATTACCATGGAATATATACTGCACACGCCCAACTGCACCATCCTAGGCCCACTTCAAGCACTAATAAAACATTCAAAACAGAGAACAGTGACACATGTGACAAAGACAGTCCTGATTTTTGCCGCCATACTTACTACTGCCCTGACTGACTTCTGGCGCCGACTTCTTTACCTGGGACTGTCTGTTAAATGTGATTCCATTAAACGTACAGTCTATGAATGAATCAATGTCCTGCGGGTCATCAGAATCTGTAATGGTAAGAATGGGTTATAAGGACTGACCTTCACAAGTCATTGGGCACTGAAGAAAGGTGAAAGCTGGTTAGGAAATTATGTGAATGGAACGAGATCATGTCCATCTCAGGTGCTGGAGGATCATTTACTACTAGTATGTGCGGGCTGAGAATGTTAGAGAGAGAAAAAGTGTGTTTTATTAAATAACGAAATATGGACATCAGCGACCAACTAATCCAGAATTTTCCTCTAAAGTATTTGGATGCCGTCATTAATAATATAATATCCCTTGCTGCCCCTCACTCTCAGTCATTCCCACTGTATTCAAAGTGTGCAATACATACAGCGTATCCCGCAATCTATACCCCAAAGTCTCTCCACAAGTCTCAGAGTCCATCTCTATACCACTAAGTCTTTCCATGACTCCCAGAGTCTATAATAATACCACTAAGTCTTTCCATGAGTCCCAGGGTCTATTATAATACCACTAAGTGTTTCCATGAGTCCCAGGGTCTATTATAATACCACTAAGTCTTTCCATGAGTCCCAGGGTCTATTATAATACCACTAAGTCTTTCCATGAGTCCCAGGGTCTATTATAATACCACTAAGTGTTTCCATGAGTCCCAGGGTCTATTATAATACCACTAAGTGTTTCCATGAGTCCCAGGGTCTATTATAATACCACTAAGTCTTTCCATGAGTCTAAGAGTCTATTATAATACCACTAAGTCTTTCCATGAGTCCCAGGGTCTATTATAATACCACTAAGTCTTACCATGAGTCTCAGAGTCTATTATAATACCACTAAGTCTTTCCATGAGTCTCAGAGTCTATATTAAGACCACTAAGTCTTTTCATGAGTCCCAGAGTCTATAATAATACCACTAAGTGTTTCCATGAGTCCCAGGGTCTATTATAATACCACTAAGTCTTTCCATGAGTCTAAGAGTCTATTATAATACCACTAAGTCTTTCCATGAGTCCCAGGGTCTATTATAATACCACTAAGTCTTACCATGAGTCTCAGAGTCTATTATAATACCACTAAGTCTTTCCATGAGTCTCAGAGTCTATATTAAGACCACTAAGTCTTTTCATGAGTCCCAGAGTCTATAATAATACCACTAAGTGTTTCCATGAGTCCCAGAGTCTATAATAATACCACTAAGTGTTTCCATGAGTCCCAGAGTCTATTATCATCATCATCAACATTTATTTATGTAGCGCCAGCAAATTCCGTAGCGCTTTACAATTGGGAACAAACATTTCTAAGACAATACTGGGTAATACATACAGACAGAGAGGTAAGAGGGCCCTGCTCGCAAGCTTACAATCTATGGGTCCCAGGGTCTATTATAATACCACTAAGTGCTTTAAAGATCTCAGTAAATTGAAATAGCATTGACGCTTGTTAATCTTGCTTAGTGTTAGATCCATCACACACTGGAGTATTGTAAATCTTACCTTTAATGAAGTCCGGGCTTCCATCGTCGAGGCCAGGGTTAGACTATAACAATTCAGATCAACAAATTATGCATTTCTATCAGTTGATTGGGTATTTCCTTAATAATAAGCATAAGACACAAACAAAATGATATACACAGCCAAAATTGGTCATGCTGCCAATCTCTATCTACCAGCCACACATAAACAGCAAAATCCACATTGACAACACCCCCAATCTAATATGCCACACCCATTTCACCCTCTGGCAACCGGGAATGCGGCACGGTATAGGAATCTCATATCTAGGGGAGCGGCACCTTGGCATTTAATTTTTTTTTAACCATTTTTCATTCTAGGTGTCAGGCGCTCCTAGGACTGGAATAATTGGGGCCACCCCTCGTCTAAAGGGAGCGGCCCAGACAATAACTATTGAAGGTAACAGCCTGGCAGCAAATCCGCTTGCTCTTAGCTGACTGTCAGTGCAGCTGCAGTCCTTAGTTTGGGCTCGCGAGATTATTAAATCTGCGACAGGCAGATAACAGCAAGCAGGAGATGAAGACTGAGGTAAGCAAGTCTGGGTGGGAGGGGGTTAATAAAAGTGGCTGCAGGGGGGGTGAGGTAATGAAAATGGCTGCAGGGATGGGAGGTAATGCGCTACAGGTGTATTAGACTAGGGCGGGCAGAACCCTTAATCAAGCCCTGGGGACAGTCGAGCAATTCAGCAGTAAGAGGACTCGTTCAGAACATGGGCTTCCAGTTCCAAATTCGCTTTATAAACAAGAAAAGAAAAAAAAACCAACAAAGCATTTTTTTATTCTCCGAAACCCCAGCTATGACCATACTGAGATGGCGATAGCTACAGCAGGAAAATGGCGGTACTGCTGCTGTTCATATTGATTAGGACATTTCATTTAGTACAGACCCAGCAATATTCAGTGAAAGCTCTCATCCAGAGGAATGGCTTCTTAAATAGGGAGAAACCTTAAATCTGCTGACGCCACCAATTTTTTGCCTGATTGAAGGCTTTTCCCTATTTGATAAAGAGAAACCTTAGTTGTCCTGTAAAATAGACAGTGGCACTCGTTTCACTATCTCTCTGCTCACAATCTAATAGTGAGGTCACTGTTCCGGTGATATAGAACTCTGCGTTATCCTGCACAAGACAGGCACAGTAAGTACTGAGTTTCATGTGTAATACGCTCCGTAAATGCTGCATGCAGCGTTCAGACAGTGCATGCGTGCTGCATGCAGCATTGATAGAGTGTATAATGTGTAAGTACCAGGTTCTTGAGCACATGTAACACGTATGCGGTTACAGGGGGAAGAACGTTTCTGCCTTTCAGAATCACTGTCTGCATGAATTGTGAGCAATTCTGTAACGTCACCATTTCCAGAGTGCTGAGTTCTCATATTGTAACATCACACATTAACTAAAAGGCAATTATACTGTAGTTACCTTACTCATCCAATCCCTGATTCCTCGATTTAAGTCTGCCGACCGTTCCCGGACCACGGGAGTATCAGAGGCACGCCGGCTGTAAAATGGAAAACAGTTACTTTTTTTTTTACTTTTTTTATTTTCAAACTACTGAGTTCTAACATTAAATTAAATTAATATAATTCATGTGCAAGTACCTGGTTTTCTACTCATTAGTTCTTTATATAATTATCATCCTCACCATAAACAATGTTATTCCATTGTATACAAATGTAAAAGAACTAAAATGAAACAACATATTACTGTAGAATTCATCTATATCCTGGAACAACCACTACCAGTATTAATCTGAATGTATACTTGAACGTATGACAACAATTAAAAGTAAGACAAGACACTTCCTGATATTTCATAAACGAATGGAAACTTTTATGGGTCCATTTAAAGAAAAAGTGGTGACTGGTGTATTAGGGCTCAGATATTTATATACAGGAGCAGAGGACTGCGTACAGGAACAGAGAGGTATATATACAATGGGAGAGTCACCAATGACATAAGAGCACAGGTAATATAGAAAGCAGCAGACAGAAATACCTTTTCCTTATTGACAACATCTGTTCATGCAACGCCTGCAGCCACCTCGTCCTCTCTGCATTGCAGTCTGCAGCCTGAAAAGGCAAAGAATGACCCAGCAGCGAAGTTCAGGACTGTATATAAAATATATAACGGTACCGCCAACCTTTCCACTGTACCCTCTATCAGTGTTCTAGCATAAAGAAATACTCCAAAACCCAGAGGCGTAACTAGCCAGCTGTGGGCCCCAGTGCAGGGTGGGGGGAACAGGGGGCCCTGACTCTCTGCATCTGCCATGCAGCGGGCCCCATTATCTCCATGGGCCCCGGTACACCACACCTGCTGCAACAATGATAGTTCCGCCACTGTCCAAAACTATTCTATTCAATTATTTCAAACCTTCCTAATCTTCAGGACAGTAAAACACTCTCCCTGATCCCGCTTCTCCTTCTTTTAAATAGGTCAGGTGGGGCTTCGACAACACAATTCGCATAATCAAGCCTAGACGGGTGATCAGCGTCACCTTGTTGTGAGATGATACCTCTCTGTGCAGTGGGGTGCGGCTGTTGTTTTGCAAAAAGCTTGAAATCGTTCCACCTGGTGTTGCACTTATGACCAATTATGTACACCAGATGGAAGGTCTAAGGTTTAATATATGAGTGGACTGTACGTATTTACCAGTAAGATGACTTTTCCATTCTTCAACGTCACCTCCATAGGGTACCGTGCCCCCATAATATCCACACTAATTAATGACAGCACCTGGTCGGGGTACAGGAGGTTAGTCAGTTAGTTGACTCATGACAATAGATATACAATGCCCACCACAATTATTTGTGTTGTTACTCACATCTCGGATGTCTATGCTGCCCCAGAGCTCCCCCTAGAAAAGAAAAAACATCACATGATGTGGTATTATGTTTACATCAGTGGTATAACTAGAAGTTAATGGACCCTAAATCAAAATGTAATACAGGCAACTTTGCATCTCCATTCCACTGCTAAAGTCACTCCAAACCAACAATCCTCTGTTTCCCAAAGCGACACATGACACTGTCTCACACACTCACATTACATGTTTCCCAGCCAGACACCAATGCTGAAATAAGTACACACATCTCCTTCATATCCACAAGGACCTCTACACATTTCCTGGTTCACAAGAACCTCTACACATCTCCTGGTTCACAAGGACCTCTACACATCTCCTGGTTCACAAGGACCTTTACACATCTCCTGGTTCACAAGAACCTCTACACATTTCCTGGTTCACAAGAACCTCTACACATCTCCTGGTTCACAAGGACCTCTACACATCTCCTGGTTCACAAGGACCTTTACACATCTCCTGGTTCACAAGAACCTCTACACATCTCCTGGTTCACAAGAACCTCTACACATCTCCTGGTTCACAAGAACCTCTACACATCTCCTGGTTCACAAGAACCTCTACACATCTCCTGGTTCACAAAAACCTCTACACATCTCCTGATTCACAAGAACCTCTACACATCCCCTGGATCACAAGGACCTCTACACATCTCCTGGATCACAAGGACCTCTACACATCTCCTGGTTCACAAGGACCTCTACACATCTCCTGGTTCACAAGGACCTCTACACATCTCCTGGTTCACAAGGACCTCTACACATCTCCTGGTTCACAAGGACCTCTACACATCTCCTGGTTCACAAGGACCTCTACACATCTCCTGGTTCACAAGGACCTTTACACATCTCCTGGTTCACAAGGACCTCTACACATCTCCTGGTTCACAAGGACCTTTACACATCTCCTAGTTCACAAAAACCTCTACACATCTCCTGATTCATAAGAACCTCTACACATCCCCTGGATCACAAGGACCTCTACACATCCCCTGGATCACAAGGACCTCTACACATCTCCTGGTTCACTAGAACCTCTACAATCTTCTACTCAGCCAAGTGACCAACCCTGGGAATATAACGACACAGGATGGAGACCTCTGCAGCCAACTCATAGACAGGTGGGACAGGCTCTTATCCTATACCTCTTTGTCGCTATTTCCTCGCATCTTGTAATAGGACAGGTTCCTCCCCTTGAGAACGAACTGATATTTCTTCCACTGGAACTTCTGCATAGACATGAAGATTAAGGACAATGGTTACTGTCTACGTACCACTGATGGGACATACACTGATAAAAGGCTGGCCTGGGTATGGTGCTCTATGGTTGCAGCTCTTGGATTATATTAGTTTAAATATTTACACAACATCACCTCCTAATAAGTAATTTAATTTAATCAAATGCAAACTGGTTTTAGATCAGCTCTATCGTTTCGGTGATTTTGAGAGCAGATATGGAATACCTCTTTCATAGGCCATGCTACAGCTAGTTGTGAGAGCACCGATGTTGCTGGCCTCCATTTTGTTCTGTGACTGGTACCTCCATCCATTTGGAGATCACATTACATTGACCGCAGGACGTATGAACCCCAATGAGGTTCTGCAACAGCAAAGGTGCAGCGATACCAAGGTCTAGCGGTCCATGATTCGTGCATACTGTATAATCAATGGCGTACAGGTGACCTAATCACGGCTTTCACCTGTTTGTACATCCACCCGTACTTCTGTGAGGAGATAGATAAAACAAGCTCTTCTGGTGGGCCCAGTCAGTTTAGGCATGGGCTAATCTGGGTTTGGTTGATATCTCTGGTCACTGGTAAAGACACCACCATCCACTTTCTCTGTGAAGCCAAGATCAATAAGGGAGGTGAGAAGAAAGAATTCAGCACATGAGAACTCCCGGAACCCTGGAGATTCATTGGACAGGTGCCGCAGCCATCCAATCAGGTTATGCATTCGCTCACACACCTTCTGTCCATTGCTGAATCCTCCACCCATAGTTATCAGCATTGAGGTCCCTTTACTATCCCGCCTTGGAAACCGCATTGGTCCAGCGTCCAAGATTATCGACTGATTAAATCGTTGACTCGGGGTGTCGAATGGACTTTCAGAGAAATATGGCTACGTCCACTGACCAACATTTCTACTAATTTCTGAGCAAACAAAACTCTTGTAATATTCAAACAAAAACAGTATATGTATTGCTCCACTTCAAGATATCAGCATATTCTTTTTCATACTTAGTTCTAAGTTAAACATTATGATATATCTTTATTATGAGAAACTTGGTTTATCTTCATGTACAGAGCTGTATACGACTTTCATCTGCTAAAACATTTCCTTGCAACCAATTATATAAACAGAGATATGAAGCCCATCAGTTGTTTTTTTGCCAACATGATGCCTCAGATGAGGTCTACAAGATGGCTGCCGTCTGCCTGGTGGAGATATCAAACACCAGGAGATGAGCAGAATGGTGCATGGATAAAGTTCACAAATCCCTAATAATATCTCAACAACAATAACATAGCTGCATAAAGTACAATTTTCCTGGAAAATAAGAATTAAGACCACAATGATATAGCTCTAAGCCTACGGACTACAAAAAAAAAATATAAATAGATGTAAGCTGTGTCCCAAGGACAATATAGTGCTCCCCAGCTGCCCATTCCACTCACCAAGGTTTGCCGCCTCTTCTCCAGGACGCCAGAGACCTCCTTCTGGATGACTTGCTCCATCTCCTGAACCGGTACCTTTTCAGCTCACTTGGCACCGTCAAGGCCCCTCCTGGCCAGAGCTTGGTTTGTGTTTATTTTGATATAAAATGCCAGCCTCTGTTGGCTCCTGCACCAGGACGGTCCTCGCATAACACAGCCTGGACTTTGCTTTTCTCTGGCAGTTATTGCTGATATCAAAGTTCACAGTTGATACGGCTATTCACTAGGCAGGGAATTATATGATGTTACACGCAGGTCAATGAGATCTAGTTACATAATCCCAGATTATTCCCAGACCTCATTAGATGAATGATTGATGACTGCCTTTACCTCTGCTAGCAAGCTGTGGGTTCCTTTATAAATGAATAATTATGCTCATAACACATGACGACTAAGTCGAAAATGCAAGTTGATTTATCTACATGAGCCGCTGATAGCAATCACACGTTTAATAGTAAACATCTCTGAAACTGACTAGAACCTTAAAGTGAACCTATCACTTACATACAGTGGAGGCAGACATTTTGTGGGTTGAACCAATATTTAGTCAATCAATTTACTAGGATCAAATGATGCTACTGAGGCATTAAGCACAAAGTACCTCATACCTCAGTGATTATTCCCTAGTGAGCTGGCAGGCGGTATGTCGGTTTAGTTCACAATATGGCCGCCTCGGCTTTTTGAAGGTATTTAAATTCTGCCTGCCTGGCTTCTTGCCAGGGCGTTAGAGGGAAATTTTCAGGACTAAAGTGATTGATAGGGCAAAAGGGGCATTTCCCCAGGCCTAGCTGTACATAGAGCCAACAGTAAAGAACATATTTACTTGCCTCCTACTCTGAGCTTCTTGCTTCTAATCTATAACTTTTGTACACATGCACTTGTACATTTATAGATAATACCAACAGAATGGTTATGGAAGAATCCGGCTTTGCCTACAGGTTTGCATCCCAAGGCATTCAAAGACTGGACAAAATCACAATATTACTGTATGATATTGTGCCCTTGTGCTCCTTCATTGAATTCTATGAGCCTTAGGCTGGATACACATTATAGAAAATTTCTCCCGATGCAATATCTTTAAGGATTTTACCAAAGACAAAGTCCTGATCAGCCTGCCGATTCTTGTGTACACACTATACACATTTTACCTTCAGATCTGTGCTCCTCATCTGTCATAACCATCGGCTGAAAAGACTCTGTACACTCCATAGAGATCTATGGACACTGCCGGTCCTGAGTGCACACACACTGCAGGATTGAAACAACATTGTTCCATCGTTGAACAAGATTTTTAGTCTGGTTTAAAAAATCAAACGATACGATGAGCTTCGGAACGATAATCGTTCATTGTTTAAGTGTACACATTAATGTGATATCGGGACGAATGTTTGCTTATCGTGTGATTGGCCTGAAAAATCGACTGAACGCCCTGTAGTGTGTACCCAGCCTGACTCCCGGCTCCTTCTATCAATATCAATAGATCGGTCACCATTATAACAGCAGAATCAAGTCGGGATTCATTTCCCAACCATCCGCTCTGGAGACTTTCTGTCTGCTCAGGTCTTCCTCCAGTCCCTGATTTTCACTTCTTATAACCTCCCTTAAATGTGGTCCAGGAATCACACGAACTTCGCTGGGAAGTGAACATGGGTGAAACCTTTGAACTAGAGGGAAGAGATAGCTAAAAGCTCTATTTGTACACGGGTTAAAGAGAATCTTATAAACTCCAATTTCAGATGTACTCGGTTCCATACTGGTCCATTTATCCAACCTCTTCAAACCTCAGCTGGCGAGATTGCGTCATAGACAGTCCTCTTCCCCACATTTGGTGGAGCTGCCCTACAATAGAGAGCTTCTGGCAAGAATTCCCCAACCTGATTATGCAAGTTCAGCTTCCACCTAATCCCCTCCCCTCTCTTCCTGCACCAATACCCTTCCCCCCCACCAGCCCTAATTGAAATAGTGTGTTGTTGACATTTGTTCCATTTACTTTTCTGATTGTTCTTCTTATTGTATTGTTTTTAAGCCATTTATGTTTCCAAGTCAAATCTGTGCGTCATTTCAAGATTTGTACCCGTACCTCTATTTATCTTCCGCACCTCTACTCCCTGATTAATTACGTGAAATCCAAATAAAATATATTATGTAAAAAATAAATATTTTACTTATGTTAATATTTTTCTAATAAAATCCATTCCCCCAAACTAGTAAAAGTGCCAGTGTATGATTAGGTGACCGGCGCCACCCGGAGAAGAAAAACGATTACATTTGGGAGGGGAGGGGGGGCATGGTTAGGAATTCTGAACAGAGAGACCCCCACTCTTGTTGCCAGCTAGTCAAATCCTGTACAAGATCCATTGAACTGAAGTGCAGTAAGACAATTACACAATATATTTCAGAGACTAGACCAGCACTGTCCAAGTATTTACATGAGATGGCTGCATATACGTAATAGCCAATTCCGGGCCCAATACTAGGGATATAACGCTGTTAGATAGTACAGCTTGATGAGGTTGTCAGGGACGGTGGAGACGAAGGACTTACAGGCAGTATGATGTGAGAATTAACTTTACAAGTTTGTTCCCCTGTTGTAAATCTTAGTCCGAGTTCAGACAGCAATTACACTAATAAATCTCAGTGAAAATGTACGACTCAATGTCATGCCTGTTCTGGGCAAATCCAGTTACATAATTGTTATATGCTATAGCCCAAAATACTGTGTGATCCGTTTCAGTGGATTTTCGGTGTGGCACGAGCCTGTCTGATTATCTGCAGATTGTCAACATTCCATCTATTTCTGACATCATAAAAGAGGGATTGTGTCAGCCAGTGTGCAGGGACAAGATTCTGTAACCCCTAGCAACCATTCAGATTGCAGCAAGGATTTGATTTACGGTATACACATAACATTACTTTACATACTACTCCAGCATAATCACAATTAAAAATGAATAAGGCCACCCTTCACTAGAAGGCTTTGCAGCTTTTCTCAACACTTGGAAAAAATTATTACAAGACGATTTTTATCATTTAATAAAACACCTTTATTTTTTGTGAAACACCAGTAAAATTATGGCGGCATCGAGACTGGTAATTTCACCACCAAAGGTCTGATTTTCCAGTTCAGAATCCTCATGATGCCATTACATCTTTAAAAATATATCCTCAGGATGATCAAATAAAACGCTTTGTCGGTGAAATCAACTGGTATTTCAGTGTCATCAAATATATTTATTTCCATCCCACAACCAGAATCATCATGTTTTTAGAAATCATCCTGGAGCTTGTGGTTCCTCTATGAACGCCTGCTAGTGAAAGAGTCCTCAGCTGACTTGGAAGTGAGAGGGGATGGTTGTGAGGTTTGGCTGAGCTGTGGCTGTTCAGGTACGGTGGAACTACAATTCCCACTGCATGCTGTAACTTATAGTTCCACAGTACCTGGAGAGGCATACGTTGCCCAAGTCTAACATATCATCATCATCACCATTCATCATCACCATTTATTTATATATATATTTATTTATATAACATATGGGTTATATCATCAAAAACCCGGCAGCCACTTATAATGAAAATTGAGGACAGATTGCTTCGGTTTGGGCCTCGAATGACACAACTTCAAAGTCGACACCCTCACATAAACCTCTATGTTTTTTAAATTTAAAAATACGGATTTGTTACTAGTTGATTGTGTTAAAAAAAAAGACATTTTAATTTCTTTGGCCAAAGCTTCAGTGGCACAGACTGTTTCTTGTTAGATTATCAGAATACCTGCGTAATCTGTTTCTGCCTTCTCGTTACATACTGTAATTAAAGGAGATATCTACCACGAATTAATTTTACGCCAGGTGGGTCCTTCGCCCGGGTTCACGAGATACTTACCCAACGCACCTCAGGCACCAGATAGTTGGGGTGAGAGTGATGATTGTATTTAAACCTATTGTGTGTAGTGTGTTTGAGTACACATAGACATACAGACAGGTCATGCTAATGACAAAATGTACTTCTTTAAAACTGCATTATATAGAGGTAGACTTTGAATGTTCTATTGAATCAGCAATTGTCCATTCATGGTAAGAGGTCCAACTGAACAGATTCTTTTTAATACTTTGAAGCTTGGATTGCAGAAAACCTTTGAAAATGTCCCTTACTGCCAAAAGATTGCTCCAATAATTTATGTCTTAGAACAAAAGATGGGACCACTTCTCCACACCGGAGATTTGTGTCTCTTCTCCAGTATTGGTACAGCAGCCAAACAGAGATGCCCCCAGTCCATTATTGGTAGATTTATTTGCCAACAAAGGAACACTTTAGAAAAAGCAGAGCAGACAGACATAAACCCCAGAGAATACTTTAAGGTCACGGGTTCACTTAATTGAAAGCTCTCGACCAATTGACGGAAATGAAATTATGCTACCAGAGAGGAACGGCTAAAACACAGGACCCGAGAGAACGGTCACTCGTCAGAGTGTCTCTGTGCGGAGAATGGAAAGCAGAGGGGTTAAAAGACTGGTGTTTCCTTCAAATGAATTTGCAGAAGGGCGATACCCCGGTGTAGGGGGGTGTATAACCAAATAGTGACATAAAATGCAGCCGGCTCTCTACAGTCAGTCACGGTGGTTAGTACTTGAGTTAAGAGTCTATACGTTGGTCTTTATTTGGGTAGGTGGAAGTATTGTGAGTTATTTGCTGCGCAGAAGGGCTTTGTAGAGAGTAAATCCCACGACGGCCGCCACCGTGGCTCCCAGCGCCACGCGCAGCCAGAAGGAAGCCGTGCTGAGCTCCGTGTCATGCAGGTGGCTACAGAAAGAGAAGAGAAGGGCGTTACTGCTAAGGATTCTGGGAGGGGAAATATGGTGCAACATTGACATCCATTCTATATGATCACTGACGTGCCAAACATCGCTATCCATTCTAACTGTGTAATGGTAGAAAAATATCAAAGTCAACAGCTTCTCTGTAGTGCTAAAGACTAACAGTGTCACAGAATTTATTTCTTATTAACATTTATTTAAATAGCGGCAGCATACCCAACGCGTTTTACAATTGGGAACAAACACAGTAATTTAACAAGACTGGGTATTACCAAAAAAAGAGATAAGAAGGACCTGTACGTACGCTTACAAACTATTGTGCTTCAATTAATGCAACAATGTACCCTGCAGTCGCAAAGGTTGCTTTTTTTTTCTTGTTAATTTCATTTTATTGAACTTCTGCCAAAATAATTTAAACAAAACATACAAACAAAAACATGGCCTTGTGTGAACGATTCCCAGAGAAACAGCTTGGAAAGAACTATTATAATGGCAACAAATACAGTTCGACAAGACAAAAATGAACAGTACTCTGGCGAGTTTCACAGCCAGCTGCTAACGGCGATAAGTTGAGAGCCACGGCAGATACAGGGTAAGAGAAAGAGGAAGGTTAGTATCTCCTAGGGTCAGAACGAGAGAAGGCAACTTAATCCATGGGAGCCACCACAGCATAAAATCAGAGGAAAACCAATCATGAATCCAATGGATTTTGCTCAGTTTACCTTCCAGATAAAGACTGACGTGGTGGGGGGGCCAAGGGGATTTGACTCACACATAGTGGAGAGGGGGAATGTGTTTTATACCAGGTTGGGGTCAGCGGTGGTTTTTCAGCTGTTGTAGAACTACACTATCCAGCATGCCTTGTGATGTACAGATCCACAACAGCTGAGAGTTACAGACACAAAGACAAACTGTCCCAAAATACTGCACAAAACTAATTCTAAAGTATACTACTCGTTGTCTGAGACAGTGCATTGACTGAATAATGTGCTGAATGTGACCGTGAGACTTTGAGAAATACTGAGTGTAGAGACGGCTAACGGAGAGAAGGATGATCAACAGTGATCTACATGGGTCATTAGGAAATGCTTAAACTTTGCAGGTAAAGTGAAGCAAATGGAACCTTTACGGAAACACCCAACCTAAGTATTACGGAGACAAACTTATAGTATTCCAAGATTTCTCCTGTCACGTGGCAATGAAACAAAGGGAATTCTCCACTCTCCAGTGAATCCAGCCAAGCTAAGAGCCACATGCAACGTGTTATCTATTGCTCCGGCTCGTACATTCTTATACTCCAATCAGCAACCACCAGTAGACTACCCAGAAGATGTGGTCATCACACATACATACAGCGATACGATCCTTCACTGGCTATAGCCCAAAGAATCGTACTGTGTTAGCTGAGATCAGGCAATGTGCCACAGGTGTAAAGACTACCACTTCAGAAATACCACTTGTATCCTGGACTCTAGAGGGGCTTAATGCACCAATAAAGTAATATTACATCAACTTAAATAATATAACCTTAATATAGCTATAACACAAGAGTGTCACTGGCATAAAGATGTTTTATGAGAAGCCTGGATATTAAAATACCTAACAGACCATTATAGAGTTCAGAACACACATGTAGTATGTTATTTATGATAGCATTTGAGATCTGGGAGGAAACTACTTGCTAATACAGTAACAATCGAGAATGAAACATGTACTGAGTGATATATGCACCTAACATTCCTCAGTGATCATTCTTGGCAGACATACAATACACTACAAAGCTGGATAAAAGCTGGTAATACAATTGTAATAAACGTCAGCGGGTGTAAGCTCTTAGGGACAGCTTCACAGAGTCTGATGCTGAACACTCTTCTGAGAAGTAAACTGATCTATTGAGTCTGCCCTTTGTATGCATATTTCACTGTACAATAGCCCTGCTTGTCCCTTACGGATAAATCAATGCAAAATCAGCATTATTATTACTCCCTGGTGGCTTCAATAAATCAACTGCAATGAGAACAAAAAAAAAAAAAAGAACCTGATTTTCAGTTCTGCGTATATATTATACCGTCACGGCCCAGGATACTCACGGGAAGGCAGCGGCTGATGCTAGCTTGCTGTAGATGGCTTTGTCCGCAGTCCCCTGGCAGGAGAAGTGGTAGGGGGCCGGCAGCCGGTGTTTGTGGCAGAATTCGGCTGGTGAGATTCCGTGCTGCTGCTTTACCTCCCCCAGGTCCCATTTACACCCCACAAACAAACAGGGGGTCTGGCTCTCCATGTAATGTTGCTGTAAGGGAGGAGAGACAAGTGTGATTACTGGACACAAGGAGACCGCAAGGAGGATGCGTCTAAGTCCCAGACATGTCAATCACTGGAACAAGGTCAGAGGTCTATAGCTACTGGCCCATCTCACAGAAAGACCACTGGTACTGTGATTGGGCCATGTGGTTATAATAAAGGTGCGGTGAAATCGGCATTGGTCCAATCAGTTTTAGATCCAATAAACAACATCTAAGCTGGTGATGGGCACCAGGGCCACATACGGCCCTCTGAGCCTTGACCTGCGGCACAGGCTCCTTTCTTCTTTATTGCCAAATGTGTTTATTATGTCCTGTAACATTTGTTTTAAATATCTGCTAATATGTTATTGCATATAGATGTCTCTTTCTTTGAGTAAATGTATTGTTCAAACTTATTACTGAGATTAAGGGTAATGTCCTTTTGAAGGCTAAAGGTCTGCCCAATGCAGCCCCCAAACTGTATGAGGTTGCCAGACATTGGTCTGTGCCCTTCCCCAGTTTCACAGAACTAGCCCCGCAGGCCAGGTGTCACCTTGTAGATACTGGCGCAGTAGTTGAAGGACTTTGGGTCGGTGACATCGTACATCAAACAGGCGACATCACAGGCCGCGTCCGACTGTTTCAGGAAATCAGTGTCCACGTCCACTTCATAGAGCTGAGGGGAACAAAGGAGATTACAAGGGCCAGTCGTATAGTTATCAAACCCAAAAGGTCCAGTTCAAATATATTATTTACTATTACCGCATTTCTTAATGCATTCGCCGTTCAGCAGTAGCGGGACATAGGTAGTGGACTAGGTTTATCCCAAGGACGCAAAGCACTGGAAAAAACACCCCACAAGACCTGACTCCTCCTCCCAATAACTCCGCTGCTCCTTCCTCAGGTCTCTCCCTGTGACCGGCAGAGTCGGCGGACACAGGACAATTTCTAATGTATACTTTGAGGGACAGTCTCATCTCTGTTCTTAATCCCCTCTGTCCACCCTTACATTGAGAGTAAGACCCATCTCTGCAGGTCTAGAGGACCCTCCTCACCCCTAGATATATCAAACACCTCGTCTTGAACATGAATTCCTGAGAATTGGTCCAAAACGAAAAGGTAAAGAGCTGAATCTGTACCCCCCTTGCACCCTCTGTAGCAAAATAGGACAGAACAACTGGAATAACCCAAGAAGCCAAGTTCCCCCGGAAAACTCTGCCCCCAAATAGATGGACAATGGGCACATAACCCAGTGTGTCCACCATGTCCAAACATCTCCCTCTTCTGCCTCGTGGTCACCATCCCTGTCAATCTGTTCATCCGGGGCCGAGGCCTTATCCAGTGATGGGAGTGGGTGGATGGGAGGAGTGTAAGCAACTAGTAATCCAATAAAATACTATCTAGAAGCAAAGGCATAAGACCCACGTTCTACTCAAGGCACTGTACAAAACATGGGAGGGGAGTTATAAAGAAGAGATGGAAGAGTCCGCTCTTTCATCAGTGCCCGCTTCCATGGGGTGAAACATAACCCACTGTGTGTCCCCTACTGCAGATGGAGAAATAATAATAGTAATAATAATGATGACATCAGAGCTCACCAATTATAAACAATGACCTCAGAACTCACCAGTTATACAGATATTATTTATATAAATAAAATAAATAAATATGTGTTAAATAAAATATAAATTAACTAAAATATTTAAGTATATTACACGTTGCACAACATTTAATAAACGATTTGATGAGGAGCACAGCATTGTGTTCAGTTACATTAAGGTGAATCTATCATGTAGACGGAGTCTGTTCAAACCACGGTGCACAGTTTTAGGTCAGACCGTTCCTCTGTGGGATGACACAATTAAGGAATGTGTAAAATACATTGTAGCAGAGGGATTTGGGAGAGAGGCTATTGATTTTCACTAAGTAAAAATAGGCTTGACATTTCCTCTTTAAAACCAAAAAGCTGCTTCCATAATGATTTATATAATATTTACACCTGGTCTCACACAAACTGCAAACAGAGAAGAAACTCCCAGAAACAAATGTTGTTGTTCAGTAACATCAGTGAGAAGGAGTGGGTGAGTGGTTAAGTACACAGACAATACCAGCTCAGTGATTAAGGGCGCAGACAATGCAGGCTCAGTGGTTAAGGATACAGGCAGTACAAGCTCAGCGGTTAAGGGCACTGGCAGTACAAGCTCAGTGGTTAAGGATACAGGCAGTACAAGCTCAGCGGTTAAGGATACAGGCAGTACAAGCTCAGTGGTTAAGGATACAGGCAGTACAAGCTCAGCGGTTAAGGATACAGGCAGTACAAGCTCAGCGGTTAAGGGCACTGGCAGTACAAGCTCAGTGGTTAAGGATACAGGCAGTACAAGCTCAGCGGTTAAGGATACAGGCAGTACAAGCTCAGTGGTTAAGGATACAGGCAGTACAAGCTCAGCGGTTAAGGATACAGGCAGTACAAGCTCAGCGGTTAAGGATGCAGGCAGTACAAGCTCAGCGGTTAAGGATGCAGGCAGTACAAGCTCAGCGGTTAAGGGCACTGGCAGTACAAGCTCAGCGGTTAAGGATGCAGGCAGTACAAGCTCAGCGGTTAAGGATGCAGGCAGTACAAGCTCAGTGGTTAAGGATACAGGCAGTACAAGCTCAGTGGTTAAGGGCGCTGGCAAGACAAGCTCAGCGGTTAAGGGCGCTGGCAGTCGCACTGAGACACGCTGGTTTGTAAGGGTAAGATCTTGGTGAATATGATCAAGTGACTTTTTATCTAGGTGTTCCAGGCACCAATAAACAATGAAAGAACTACAGGAAATTCCACCATCTGGCCACTAAACACTGAAATAGCTCGGGTGCAGTGCCTGTGTTAATTTGAAGACACTGCATTAAAGAGGTTTGGAATACTTAAATCATACGGTCAAGTTTTGTCCTAGGAAACCATTGTAGCAGACAATGAATTAGCGAGTCCCTTTTAGAGCACCCAGTTTATTGTACTTACAATGAGATATTTCTCTTGCCCCCCAACGAGAACTGTGTTGACGGAGTAGAAAGAGGGCTCCCTGTGACTCTGCAGCTGCTCCTGAGGGACGAGGAGATGAGAATGTCACAAGAGGGGAGATACCAAAACAAGAAAATGACATCTAGGAAGGAAAATATGTTTAATTGGAAGAGAAAAGGGAAACAGAGGGTAAAAAATACCCAAAGGGAGACTAACAAAACCCACATAAAATAAGCATCAGGTACTAAGCCAGCAGCTTTTTCGATAATTGCTAAAAGTGACCGTTGCAGCGTTAATTGTATCTGTGCAGTGAATGACACAACAGAAAGCGGATGAGAGGCATGAAACTCATTGTGTCAGTGGCTGGAAACTTCAATGCTCTCGGTTCTTTAAGTTGCATCAACTTTGATCTCCTGACAGTCACAGGTCAGCTGAGATCCATGAGATCTCTAGGGCTACAGGTCAGATACCTATGTACATGCTCAGCTATAGGTGAATCCACAACTCACGACATGCTACTGACTCAGTTAAAGGGCACCTGTCACCTGCACACAGTGGAGGCAGCCGTCACCAGGAACAAATGACATCGCTGAGCTGTGTGTAGACGACAGGTGTGTATTATAAAATACGCACTATATGATGTCTGAATACCTCCCAATGACATAAGGGGTAAAGGCACAGGGAGAAGGTACGGACGCCAGACGCCTCTCACCTCAAGGCTCTGCCCCAGGAACGCTCTCAGGAAAGCAGATTTACCCGTCCCGCGGGGGCCGATCACTTTGCACAGGAAGACGATTCTCTGCGTCTGCCCCTTTTCCAGGTCTATCCTCTTTTCCCGGGTCACTAGTGGGAGGGTGGATTTAAACATTCAGTATTAGGCAACAAGACATTTAATCACTTAAGCGACAAAGAAACAGCAGACACCTTTCTATTTGGCTTCGTCACTACATGAAGCCATTAACACTTATCAAAGATCACTCAGGGGAGAAGACACTTGTTGGAAACCTAAAAAGTGCGACTAGGGGGAACCAGGGGATAGAATTATAAATATTCTATCAAGTAATGAAACTTTACTGTTTGTGAAAGTAAAAGAGTATTATATAAGGCAGAGATGATGCTGGGAACAAGCATTCGAGTAATCTGTAGTTCAACCTCAACAAAGAAAATAGTCAGTGACGTCTAAAGTCTAAAAGTTGTACCTACCATAAGTGCGAGTATAAATTATACAGTGCGGGTGGCTGCAGTAAAGAACCCTAACCCTTTGTTATACATAGACAGGCAATATGTAAACTAAGCAGACAAGATAGTTGCCCACACTAAGTCACATGCTGCTATGCCATGTAGTAATGCTGGTACAGGCGTTGTCACGTGACGAGCGCCCAATGACATCACGCAGTCAGCGCCAAGAGAAAACTCAGCAGTTATATGACACCATCTCTACGAATAGAACAACACACCTAAATTGCTGTCTAAATTACGACCCAGTTATCTGGGCAGGAGATGGCGGCAGTAAACAGTCTCAGTGAGCTCATTGTTGAAGTATTATAAATATATTTCAGCAAATCAAGGCATTAAATCAGATATAAACCCTGGAAACCGAAGCACCGCTATAAAAGACAGCTTGTGTGACTTGCCCCTTATGATTAATCCTCTAATAGTGGGTTTGGGACAGTAAAGAACTGCCCCCATCTTCAGAGAAGCAGAGGTCAAGGTTCAGGGATTTAAAAGGGCTGTTCTACTTTAAATAACCCCATTACTATATCCTCTCCCTTCCTAAAAATAGTAGTTTCCCCTCTAAGACCACCACCATTACCACTCACATATAGCCAGGACCTCTGTGGGTCATATCGGGCACTCTCTCCATCGCTGGGGATATCGGACACAGCAGCTGTAAGGCTGTAAGTATCTTTGTCGGATCTACCCTACAACAGGGAGAGCCGGACAGCGCCAAATGTGATCAAAGTGGAAAAACCCTTTAAATCAGTCACCGCCTTGTATAAGCACCTGTCAGGTCTTACAGTATAAGAAGCTTTGCCAGCAATGGTATTCTGTAACAGTGAGGGGTACGTGTAGGCGGCACCCACCTGTGATCGCTCGTGTCTGGCTGTCCTGCTCGCACAGGATGGGATATCCCAGATACCCCAGATATTCAAGGCACCGATGTACGTCTAGATAGGCCACCAACCTGACGGGGAAGACGAACAATTCAGCGGGTGAGTGGAAATGCCCTATTTATAGTACATTGCAGATAGTAGAGTCATGTTCCCACTGTAGATGGACAATCTTGTGTACAATGTTCCCTCACATCGTGAGCACAGGTCACATGATCTGTCTAATGTACCGTGTGCTAAACTGGTATTTTATTCACCTGAACTCCCTATTCCGTTAGACTGTAAGCTGTTACACCAGGGCTCTTCCTGCTCTTGTTTATCACAAGTACATTTACTTTGTCTACCTTGTATGCCCCCTATTATACATCATCATCATCATCTATTTATTTATATAGCGCCACTGATTCCGCAGGGCTGTACAGAGAACTCGCTCACATCAGTCCAGACCGAGAGAGACTAAGGGCAATTTAATAGCAGCCAATTAACCTACCAATATGTTTTTGCAATGTGGGAGGAAACCGGAGCACCCGGAGGAAACCCACGCGCACACACAGTGAGAACATACAAACTCCACACAGATAAGGCCATGGTCGGGAATCGAACTCATGACCCCAGTGCTGTGAGGCAGAAGTGCTAACCACTGAGCCACCGTGCTGCCCATGCATGTTCTGTTCTCCCCACTGTGAGGTGCTGAGGAGCATCATGGCACCTCAACAACAATAACAGAACCACTGGATACATTGTATATAACCCATGAAAACACAAATGACTAAAAAACATTAAAAAAATCTCTTTTGGTAAAGGTGTAGGTAGCTAAGTAACACCCAACACCTAAATGTTAGTGTCTTACAATGAAAGTTGTTAATGTCCTAACAATAATAAACTGATAAGTCTTTTGACTCACGTCCATTGGCACAGAAACCCATGGAGGGGCAGCAGAGCTTTATCTGGCATACACACTGTGCTCGGTAGCTCAGGACCCCAGGGTGTATACGGGAAGACACTGAAAAAGCTTTGAAGCTCTGAAGGACTTAGGGCACCATCGCCATCCTGTGGAAAAAAGAGGGAACAACAGTTTAAACTCTATCAATTACAGTGAGTGCAAACGGCATCCACTCAATTTGTAACCAATGCTACACAAATGTAGTCAACATTTGCAAGCACTGGGACTCTCCGGATGATGGGGACTCTATATAAAATACATATCTGTCTGTAGGGGGCGCCTCACCATGTCGTGCTTCTCAAAAATCTTCTGCAGGAACTGGTAGCCAAAATGGTTAAGCTCAGTAGATGAATCATGGGGTACACGCAGCCTGAGGGAGAAGGGAGAGCTGGCGTCATGTAATGTACGGGTGACAGGAGAACTAATTAGAACGTAATCAGCAATAGAGGCGAATGTGGGGGAGGTGGAAACAACTATTCTCAGAAGTATTAAAGCTAAGGAGGTGGAACACAGCAAGGACTGTCAAGGATTATGGTACTGAAGGACTAAACCTGCTCCCAAAAGCTTCAATAAAAGTTCAATGACAGATATAACTTATCAATATATATATATTTAGCATTTATAAAGACGTTGCAATGCAGAGAGATTGCATTAAATATCACGCCTGGTGCACAACAGAACAGCGCCATCTGGTGGTGAACAATCACAATTAAGCAATACTATCTGCTCTCCAAGCAGGTGCAGAAAGTCTGTATATTTGTGTGAGCAGATTTTGGACGCAGATGCTGCATTTAGTAACACCTATTATGCTGATTCAGTAAAACTCAGCATATCTGAGACATCAGTTATGTACTAAACATGAAGATCACTGGTAGGACCCAGGCCCATTCCTGAAGACACACTCCCTCTTCCTTCCCAGCACGTCTTACTCACTGTGGGTAGAGGTAGTCGTCAGTGAGCTCTAGTGCATCGTCATATCCGAAACGTCGTAGGATGGTCCATGTGGTCTCGTGCCGCCCCCGCTGGATGAAGAGGGTGTTGAGGAAGAGGAAGCCTGTTTAAGAGAAATGACTTTGGTCATAAAAGAGTAAACATGTCTCACGTATAAGCTGCTTTCTTCTCTTCTACTAGCCATGGATGAACACAAGTTACTCTGCACTGAGGCTAATGCGGGGGAGGGGGCAACATTACAGATGTAGGGTTAAGTCACACCCTAAGGAAGGGGTGCACTTCTAGATCATCTGTAGGATGGTTATATTGTTATATTAAAGAGTTATCATCCATGTAACAATGTGACATAGACAAGCACGTCTGAGGAATCTGACCAAATTAACCTATTTAGTCAAGAGGCCATGAGGTCGACTTTAGTAGTTGAGCAAAGACCTCTGGATGGAGGGACTACTCCAAAAGGATCCAGAATTTGCCGACTGGGAAAGCGGACTTCCTTATTGTCTACATCTGGAATGTAAACGATACGTGACCAAGCCCTCGGCTCAGCTCATGACCTTTTTCATTTCTGCCATTGCAAGGCTGCTTTTGGTGGGATCCTAGGGCCTGATTCATTAAGGATCTTACTTGAGAGACTTCTTATTTCAGTCTCCTAGACAAAACCATGTTACAATGCCAGGGGTGCAAATTAGTTTTCTGTTTTGCACATAAATTAAATACTGGCTGTATTTTCATGTAGCACACAAATACTTGATAGCTTATTTGTACACTGAAATTTAAAGTTGATATTTGTGTGCTACATGAAAAAACAGTCAGTATTTAACTTATGTGCAAAACAGAATACTAATTTGCACCCCTTACATTGTAACATGGTTTTGTCCAGGAGACTGAAATAAGAAGTTTCTCAAGTTAAGATCCTTAATGAATCAGTCCCCTAATGATTTAGATATGCTACCGTGGCAACATTGCTGAACTGAACCTGTACCACTTTGCCTTTCAAGAGATGATTCCACCACTAAAGGGCAAAGAATACCACACACTCCTGAGGAAACCAAAGTTCCGGAAGTCCAAGATTCCAAAAAATCTGCTTCCCAAACCCTTTGCCCGCCGTATCAGGTTGCCACTTGCCACTGAGGTCTCAACATTAGTATCCTGGGAAAGGTAAAGGATGTTCAACCACCAGAAGAAGGATAGGAGCAA
Organism: Mixophyes fleayi; assembly: GCF_038048845.1. Lineage (NCBI taxonomy): Eukaryota > Metazoa > Chordata > Amphibia > Anura > Limnodynastidae > Mixophyes > Mixophyes fleayi. Next base: position 15,779,979 of record NC_134408.1, read on the forward strand.
GAACAGATAAATCACTATAATAAAAAACATGGAGACAGGAACATTCATGCAAAACTTACCCAAAACCAAAGAGGATGCTAAGAGGCGACTGACTAGAATCTGGAGAGGCTGGAGCATTTTGAGCAGAAGGAAGACTTAGTGGAAGACGAGACGTGGAAACATTATCCCAGTACTCACATGGAGTATTGTGAAAGTTAAAAATCCAGCTGCACCTCTCCAGCTCATACAAGATGAAATACACATGAGCTACCCCTGGAGAGGGCCTTGATCAGAAGATCATCAGAGTAGGAGGTGATCCCTGGTAGAAGAAGGTGAGCTGCCAATACTTGGACAGGCCAAAAGGAAAGTGTAAAAAATTGTCATTAAGATTTGCCCAATGCAAAGTGCAGAAACTGTTCCTCCACTCCGAGATTTGGAGGTAGGAATCCTTGATGTCTATAGAGGTCATAAAGTTTCATTACACTGCAAAGATCTTGAAACATCAGGGATTAAAGGGACACTCGTACAGTCTCTAAAGATCCAATTAAAAGACCTTGGTTCAAATTCTGCTTCTGCAAGGAGGCCCAATAAGGGTGCAGAGGAGTCCCGGGCTTCTTGGCCCTGTTCTGTCGAAGGACTTTTACGATCTGCTGCCTGGGAAAGAACTTTCCCTTTGCTCTACCCAAAAAGGGAATTCTGTGTGAACTGAAATGTAACAAAGAGTTTTCTGGAATTAGAATCTGCTGCTCAATCCCGCAACTACACTACACTGCGGGCTGCGACAGAATGGGCAGACACTCGGATAGCATCTTACAGCTGGTTCCTCCATAGTCATAGCCACTCAAGCTGTGTAAGGAAACCTGGACAATCAGCACTAGGAAAGTCTGAAAATCAGAGGTTCATTTGAAAATGTTTATTAGACAGCTTCTACCTTGCGTAGATCCTCGTTCTTCAGGAATAAGTAGGGCCGAGAAGACTGCAAACAAAAAAGGGAGGTTGTCGGAGAATCAGAATCTGACAGATGCTGAAGGTTTAACATGTACAGGACCGTACTCATAAAGCTGTCGACTAAGTTAGAAAAGTATCAGCAGGATTTCCAGTGTGGACAGAGCACAGTAAGGTCAAGAATTTATAGTCATCTGGTGTAACAAGAAATAAATATATAAAATAGAAGGGAGTGTGAAGGAGCCCGTAGGTTCTCCAAGAGGTGGAACCCCATTGCTGCTGCCTGTAGGGCTACTGTGGTCCTGTGCGAACTTTAGGTGTGTATGGGAAGAAAGATAGAGAGCCTGCCCACTGCTGATGTCGGCAGCAATGGTGTTCAGCAGGAAAACTATGGCAGAAGATCATCCTTAGACGTTACGGATGAGAATTCAACACATCACATGGCTTCCTCCAGACAACAGCCGCAACGAGCAGGTGCTGTCTGCGAACCGGAGCCCTATCACAGTGCAGAGAGCTGCGGACAGGCAATGGAGTCCTAACACAACTCTCATCTACTATGTGCTGCATGGAGAGCAACAACAAGGCAGGAAGGACCTGCTCTGCAAGTGCTGACTAGTCACTTAATAAGACGTAGTGTAGTACGCTGTAACAAAACGAGGGCGCTTTATCTGCTCATTAAGTTATAAGAATGGACTTTAACAGAAATACGTCAACTTCTAAATTATTTTCCTAGGACATAGCTGTTCTGACGATATACATGTATTAGTACTCATGCCACAACACCCGTTCTCACCACTTAGCGTCAGTCCGTTCTCCCGCACTCCATCCGCCGTGTTCTTTCTTACAACCATCTTCACGTCCTCCAGGGCCTGGGGAGCCAACGGATTCCCAAAACAGGACTGCTACCTCCCGAGAGACAGACGAGAGGTCAGAGACGCAGTGCAAATAATTCAACTGAAAACGGGCATTTAATAAAATAGCGGTGAAACACAGAACTGACAGGAAGATTATTGTGCTCCAGGATATCTAGGAGCCATTGCTTAGAAAGCAAACGAATGTGCAAACCATGAAAGTCTGAAGGTGGACACAATTTTTAAGTGTTGGAATGAAACAAAAAAAAAAACAAAGAGAGAAAAAAATTAGCAGAACTGTGAAATCATTGAGCAAATCAGGGGGGTGGGTAGGAGACGAGGCACGAATGAGTGACAACAGGTGTACACAGGAGACATGGTCAGATAAAGAGAGGGGTCAATAATTGGCTTTCAACAATCTACCTGGAAATTGTTCAGCTCTTCATCGCTTAAAATCTGGTTGTTGTCCTGGTCCGAGATGGTAAATATTCTGGTCAGAGCTTTCCTGCACTGCGGCCTCAGCTAGAAAGAAAACGTTTAATAGGAAACCCCCTGGAATAGGCCCTCAGTGGCCCAGTATTACCCACACACACAATAACCCATAATCTAAGGCCTCCCCCTGATAGACACAACACAACATCCGTCTTCACAGGCCAAGGTCACATTATAACTATATGTCTGGCAGACCTGGCGTGCAGCCCTCTTCCATTACCTGTTTCTCCTCTGGGTCGTACAGTGGTGCGGTGGGGTGTAGCACAGCTTTTTGGGCATAGTAGAAGACTTCAGATATATTCTTGAGGTTTTTAGCAGAACACTGGAGAGGGAAAAATACGCATATAACTCTCACTCAAACCCCAATGGCCATGTCTGCATCTTTCCACTACTGTAAATGATTCTTTAAATGTGCAGCATATTTCATGCAAACAGCACACGTTACTCCGTCTATAGTGCTTAATAATTCAGCAACCTTGCCAGGACTGTAGACATGGTATGTGCTCTGTCTAGACAACGGGCTTCCTCCAGAAATCGTTTTATTTCATTTATCATCGTTTCTATTAAGTTCCTGAAGCTGAAAAGTGGAGATGTTGCCTATAGCAACCAATCAGAATCTAGCTATCATTTATTTAGTACATTCAACAAAATGACAGCTAGAATCTGATTGGTTGCTATAGGCAACAACTCCAATTTTTCAATCCAGCAGCTTGATTTACCCCCGTGCCTCTCCTACACAGCTAAAATACCTCATTTACATATGCTACACCTCAAATTCCAGTTTTGCTTCAGAAACTCCAATACAATTATATTTTACTGCGGCTCGTTCACACACAACATATAGACATGGTTTAGTGATGTGTTTTTAATGCACTTTTATGTATTTTCAGTGTGCTTTTCATGCATTGAACTTTTAACACAAAAGAAATAAATTGTGCTGTGTTCTGGTTCTAAAGCTTTAAACATGGCGTTAGAATTTTAAATCGGCAACTGCAACGCACGATAGCAGTGGATAGGTGTGAACCAGCCCTTAATTACCTAATTTGCATTTTTTGTATGTGCTGGTTAAATGGTGATAATTTTATGTTGTTGTTTTTATGTCTTGGCAGCATGAATACACTTTTCAAAGCTTATATTCCTAATTAGTTCCAAAACAATTATGGAACTGTTCATTCAGGCTGCTGACCCAGCACACGCTGTCATCGGCCGACCAGATCGCAATCACATTTTGAGCGGGCAGACTTGATCTGTTGCAGACCACATATGTGACGGCAAGCCAATTTGTTTTACAGATAACCAAACTGATCAACCATATTTGTGTCTCCAGCTTACATCGATCTACCAATTTGTCTATGATGACAGAAAGAAGATGCTTACCTCTACGCAGGTCTCAATCTCAGAGAACTGGTTCATAATGGGTAGGATAGATTCCATGGAACTGCCGCACTGCAAGTCTGACTTGTTCCCCACGAGGATTATGGGAAGTCTGAGCAGGAGATATTGGCTGTATTAGATCTATGCACACGCATTATTCGGATTAGGGAACATGTCAGAATACACAGCTTTACCTCGAGTTTCGGTCAACATGACCATTCACCATGGGAATCCACTTTGAGGAGATCTAGAGAGAGAAGCCTTATTTAGAGGTATAACTTGTTATGTATCCTGTAATGCTGCAGGTGTTTGAGGACAAGTGAAAAGAGATACAGCCACCACGGGGACACATACGGAGCGACTTGCCTGTCTCTGTCCATAGTTCATTAGAGTGACGGTTAAATTCTTATTCTTTGCTTTGTGAGAATACTACATTATAACCGGGGCATGTGAACATAGTATTGTATTTACAGTGAAAGGCTTTTTGGTTCCATTTAGCTCACCGCCAATGCTTATATTATCTGGCTGCAAAAGGGTGAACACAATCTCAGAAAGCAGCCACTCTAAATGTATTGTAACATCCTCTCATCCACTTCCTAATTGTTCTGCTTATATACAGAGACAAGGCAATACAACTGGGCCACAAACAGACTTTAGATATCTGGCAAAACGTATAATACTCAGGGAATGGTTTTAATCATACACAACAGACTAAGAACGCAACCTAAAATAGAAAAAATAAACGTCTGAGCAGAAGGTAAAGTGCCTAATTACCTACGTGGGGTCATCAGAGCGATTTGTGAAAACAATGTATCAGATTCGGAGATGCTTCTTTAATAAGGCAACTAATTATGTCTGAATACTCTTTAGTTGTGTGCCACTATACTGTGTCTAAAACATTATCCGATTTTCATCTAGCTTCTCTATATCAATATTTAAAACACAGACATTACAAACAGGCAGACGGCGCACAGCTCAGACCAGGCTGTTCTTACCTTCTCTATGGTGGCGGATTCTGTGACGTCGTACACGATGCAGGCAACGTTCGCCTGGGGGGATAAATGTGGAAACGTGGGTGAATTATTAGCCCTCTGCAAAAGCCATGACTTTCAGTAGATTGGTTGCTAAGAATTAATAGACATTTGATTTGGGCTAAGCTGGCCACACCCACTGCGATACACAGATGATATCATTAAGCTGATCCGATATTACTGCAATGACCTTCATGGACAATAATAATTAAATAGAATTTGATTGGAGCATTCTCAGACACGTTGGTAAATGTGGCTGGAAGACACTATCGGCCGGTGCGTATGGCCATATTCCAACCATAGTGACCCAGAGAGACCGGAAGAGATTCTGCCGCACTACCTGAGTGCAGAATGGCCGTATATCACCAATTTGGCCACCTACTTTGCATGGCGCTCTAGCCCAGCGGCAGAATCCACCACCGTGTGGGCAGAACTGACAAATAACCCACTATGGTGAGGTTCTGCTTGTCCCTTTGTCACCGAAACTCACCTTTGCAATCTCTTCCATGAGCTCCTCCTCTGTCTGCTCCAGTTCTATCGACAGAGATATAAGAGAGTCAGAGAGCAGGTATCACTATGCATGCACAAGATAAAGCATGGAGAAACAATGTGGCGTTAAGGATACAAGATACTTTATATAAGAGCTACAAGTAACATTCACAAATGTTTCACTATATTGCTGCAAATAAACATTTTGAGAAAAAGTTGTAGGATTTTGTTTCTTTATGCATATAAGGCTAGATGTTAATAATCCTGCAGTAATAAGTAGCAGGGAACAACTCATTGTCTAAAATGAATATATTATAGAGTACAATAGTCAACTCTTATTTCGATAACTCCAGCATATACAGTGCAAACACCACGAATATAAAACACACTTTGGGCTAGATTTACTAAGCTGTGGGTTTGAAAAAGTGGGGATGTTGCCTATAGCAACCAATCAGATTCTAGCTGTCATTTTGTAGAAGGTACTAAATAAATGAAAGCTGGACTCTGATTGGTTGCTATAGGCAACATCCCCACTTTTTCAAACCCGCAGCTTAGTAAATCTAGCCCTTTATGTAAGCCAGGCTCCTTTTCACATGTCACACTGGCTGCGTGAAAGAACCGAGATTATTTGCAGTTATTGATGTGAGTCTGAGCTGTGATATTGATTGTTTGTTTAAGATGAATTGAGAACGCTAAATAATATTACATAGCAGCGCCTTCTAGTGGTCAAAATTGATTGACGGTTGGAACAAAACCTCCCATAGAGATGGGAGTACCTATGATTTAACCGGCAAGGCGAAATCATGAAACCCAACCGTTTTAAGCCTTTTAATTTCTGCTTTAAAGTGTGAACTCTTACATAAACCTTTAAAATGCAGCTACCATCTACATACAGTGAAGGCAGCCAGCCATTCACTAGGAGCTAGTGACAACAAAGAGGTATGTAGAGCCTCAATCATGGGCTCAGCGTGAACTCATAGGCTACATTTTTATAAATATTGCTTTGGCCCACTAAACGTCTGCCTCTGCTGCTCTTCAAGACTGATGCACTAGACACTAGTATATCAATGTCATGCCGTGTATTTCATTGCAGTATGCGGCACTGCACTGGGATCAATACCATGCGGGGGGAACGCTATCTCTGTGGTCATCCTTTGGCTGTTTTATTAGCTCTATCAAGTGCTAAACCAGAGACAAAAAGACAAAGACCTGAATAATCCACAATGTGAGTGGGGACTCGCTCTGGCGTGACATCAGCCGGTATTGTGATTTCCTCCGCACGAGCTGGTACCTAGGAGATGTTTAAGACAATCATTTATAAAAAACACAAGCTATTGGTTACAGATCTTATGTAGGTTTAATTGAAAAGTAAAACTAATACAAGCACAGGCCTAGGTGGAATAAGCTATGTATTAAGTTCATCGTCATCAGTGTTTTGCTGTAAAGCACAGTGTAAATGAATGGATGTGTGGGACATAAATACAAATTAAATATACTGGAAGAAAATGATGGCGAGACACTAGTCAGTGACCTAGTGAGATGCTGTATTATTTAGCACATGTTATGCATTCACTGTATCAGTGTGGGTGTTATTACAGAAAAGATGAATGGGTCGAAAACAGGAAATAATAGACAGGTAACTCTCATCACATGTGCTGCTCTTCTGAATTTCCCAGAACCCTTTGCAAAAGCCAAAGTCTTCCATTCCATGGAAGATGGCCATATACCCTTATCCACATACCTCATCTGGGAATTCCTCTCCCACCAGAGCCATTATAAGAGACGTCTTCCCCACTTGGGCTGCAGGAAGAAAGTGAAATTAGTGCGTTAATAATGGACATCTATAGATGGAGTATAGTTAATTGCAGTGAATGCCACCATTTTTCTTTTTTGAGACCTTGAATGTCCCAAGCTATTGACAACTTAACTTATTAACGATTGGTCACAAGTTATCACAGATTTTAAACTGATGTATGCTGGCCATAGAGCTCGGCCAGCTTCCACAGCCCGCTATGGTGTAGTGAAACCCATCGCCCACTAACCAGCACTAGCTAACCTGAGCACCTCACTAACTGTTCATTGGTCAGCACACAGAAGAGGATTCCTTTCCTTATTCCTTAAAGAGTGATGCTTAGAATGGACTGGGCTACAAGGACAATATGAGTGGGCCTCAAAAATAAACTCCTGGCAGACTGCACCCACAGTATACACTGATCAGCCACAACATTAACACCTCCTACCTATTATTGTGTAGGTCCCCCTCGTGCCGCCAAAACAGCTCTGACCCATCGAGGCGTGGACCCCACAACACCTCTGAAGGTGTCCTGTGGTATCTGGCACCAAGATGTTGGCAGCAGAGTCTTTAAGTCCTGTAAGCTGTGAGGTGAGGCCTCCATGGCTCAGACTTGTTTTTCCAGAACATTCCACAGATGCTCGAGATTGAGATCTGGGGAATTTGGAGGCCAAGTCAACACGTTGATCCCTCTGTCATGTTCCTCAAACCATTCCTGAACAACTTTTGCAGTGCGGCAGGTGCATTATCTTGCTGAAAGAGCCCACTGCGATCAGGGAATACCGTTGCCATGAAGGGGTGTACTTGGTCTGCAACAATGTTTAGGTAGGTGGTACGTGTCAAAGTAACATCTACATGAATGCCAGGACCCAGGTTTTCTCAGCAGTACATTGTCCAGAGCATCACACTGCCTCTGCCAGCTTGCCTTCTTCCCATAGTGCATCCTGGTGCCATCTCAGGAAAACGATGCACACGCACTCAGCTGGAGACCTGATGTAAAAATAAAAACATGATTCATCAGACCAGGCCACCTTCTGGCACTCATGTGCCCATTGTAGGTGCTTTCAATGGTGGACAGGAGTCAGCATGGGCACTCTGACCAGTCTGCAGCTACGCAGACCCATATGCAGCAAGCTATGATAGAAAGGTGTCCAAACACACAGCGTATCATAGCCAGCATTAACTTTTTCAGCAGTTTGTTCTACAGTAGCTCTACTGTGGGATTGGACCAGACGGGCGCCTTCGCTCCCCGCCCGCATCAATGAGCCTTGGGCGCCCATGACCCTGTCGCCGCTTCACCGGTTGTCCTTCCTTAGACCATTTTTGGTAGGTACTAACCACTGCATACCAGGAACACCCCACAAGACCTGCCGTTTTGGAGATGCTCTGACCCCGTCTAGCCATCACAATCTGGCTCTTGTCAAAGTCGCTCAGATCCCTACACTTGCCCATTTTTCCTGCTTCCAACACATCAACTTCAACAACTGACTGTTCACGCGCTGCTTAATATATCCCACCTCTTCACAGGTGCCATTGTAACGAGATAATGTTATTCACTAAACTAGAGATGAGCGGGCTCGGATATCTGAAATCCGAGCCCACCCGAACGTTGCCGATCCGAGACAGATCCGGGTATTCCCGCCAATTGCAAAACTGAAACCGAGGCTCTGAGTCATAATCCCGCTGTCGGATCTCGCGATACTCGGATCCTATAAATTCCCCGCTAGCTGCCGCCATCTTCACTCGGGCATTGATCAGGGTAGACGGAGGTTGTGTTAGGTGGTCCTCTGTCCTGCTATATCTCGTGCTGTGCTGTGCTGTGCTGGGGAAATAACAATGCCCAGGACCCAGCAGCACCACTGAACTCAGAAGGACAGACCACAGGACACAGCACCACTGGACTGAGCAGAACACAGCACGAAAAAAAAAAAAAAAAAATAATTATAAAAAAAATAAATAAAAAAAAAATATCCAAAAACAATCCTGCAGTATAAGTCCATTGGTACTGCAATATTACAAAGTTCACTGATTTTGCAGAATAGACTGGGAATTAGTGGAAATGATTGTTATTGAATGTTATTGAGGTTAATATTAGCGTAAATAAATCCGAATCCAAAACCTTAAATCCGAACCAAAACCTTTCGTCAGGTGTTTTGCAAAACAAATCCAAACCCAAAACCTCAAGCAAATCCGAATACAAAACACAAAACACGAGACACCAAAAGTGGCCGGTGCACATCCCTACACTAAACTTGTCAGTGGTATCAATGTTGTGGCTGATCGGTGTATAGGGTACAGTTTGTTGTTTGTGTCGTCCCACGTCAGTGTATAATGTTACACATTCTGAAATAAGAAGCTGTTACTCATATGCTTTTCATACAATGAAATTGTTTTATTTGTGATATTATAAATACAGCAATAATGGGAAACCATAAAAATTAGAATTTCATATGTCTCAGATTTTTCAAAGTTACTGTTCCTGAGGCTATAACTCTTAGCACTGTTACCTCCTGCAACTGTGTATCAAATCAGAGAAATATCTGGCTATGGATTTAATGCAATAAATAGAAGGCTCACAGCACTGCTTGCTTGTATACAAGAAAGTATGTTTTTAGCTGTGCGTGATACATTGGTACCAGAATGTCCTGAAAGTTTTTTCTCTTATTTCTTCTATTTAACAAATAAGGACATTTAATTACTTTTGATGAAAATGAGCGCACAGGAAAACCACAGCATTGCCCTGACTTACCAACCAATCAGATTCTAATAATTGTTTTTGTAGCTCATGTTACTATATGAAAGAAAACATCTGATTGGTTGGTAGTGAAAAAAACAAAGGTTTCCCTGTGCAACAATTTTCAGAAATGCATCTTAACAACCTTGAGCAGCTTGCACTAAGTAAACGTTAAACTTTATACATTTCTACAATTTTACTTTAGACACAGTTGTACAAACTTGTGTATCACTTATGCCATATGCAAACAAACCATTTACTACAACTGAAGCGTAGGTCAGCGCACTATATAAGCACTGCATAATATAAATATACTTTAAATGTCCATATTAACATAACTAGAGTATAAATCAGGCTTTCACTCTGTTGAAATGATTTCAGACAGTAATCTCCATGATACACATTATTATTAGGCAGACATAGTGCCCCCTTATTACCATGCAGGCTGTGTAACCCAATATTTTCAGACAGGCAGTGTGTGCCCCCTTATAGTCATGAAGTGTTTGCCCCCGTATTGTCAGGCAGGGGGACCCCTTATAACCATGAAGGCAGTGTGTGCCCCCTTATTGTCATGCATGCAGTGGGACCCCTTATAGCCATGCAGGCAGTGGGACCCGTTATAGTCATACAGACAGTGGGACCCTATAGTCATGCAGGCAGTGTGAGGGACTGTGAGCCCCCTTATAACCATGCAGACAGTGGGACCCCATATTGTCACACAGGCAGGGGGACCCCTTATAACCATGCAGGCAGGGGGACCCCTTATAGTCATGCAGGCAGTGGGATCCCTTATAGTCATGCAGGCAGTGTGAGGGACTGTGAGCCCCCTTATAACCATGCAGACAGTGGGACCCCATATTGTCACACAGGCAGGGGGGCCCCTTATATTCCATACAGGTGTGTGCCCCCTTATAGTCATGCAGGCAGTGGGACCCCTTATAGTCATGCAGCAGTTTGAGGGACTGTGAGCCCCCTTATAGTCATGCAGGCAGGGGGACCCCTTACAGTCATGCAGGCAGTGTGAGCCCCCTGTGTCACGCACAGAGCTGATACACATCTTGTATTATTACATAGATGTCACTGACAGGACTGCCCGACCTCTCGCAGAATAGACGCCCCCTTCTGTGTGTCCCCCATAACACCCGTCCCATGTGACCCTTATCTCACCCTCCCCCAGGAGGAGGATCCTCACGTCTTGCTTCATGGCACCGGTGCCGCCAACACCAACTTCCGGGTGTATAGACGGACCACAGGTGACAGATCCTCCACTTCCGGCGTCCCATTGCCAGTACATACGTCACTTCCGGTCCATGCAAGAAGCTTCATGTTTCCATAGTGACGAGAGGGAGGGGCGGAGCTGGCACCTGGTAAGTAGCACGTACACCCTATCACGTGACCTGCGACACCCACATAGCAGTGTGATAGCCTGACACCCAGATACCTGCCCCCCCCTCTCACCTGACACCCAGATACCTGTCCCTCCCCCTCTCACCTGACACCCAGATACCTGTCCCTCCCCCTCTCACCTGACACCCAGATACCTGTCCCTCCCCCTCTCACCTGACACCCAGATACCTGCCCCCCCTCTCTCACCTGACACCCAGATACCTGCCCCCCCTCTCTCACCTGACACCCAGATACCTGTCCCCCCCCTCTCACCTGACACCCAGATACCTGTCCCTCCCCCTCTCACCTGACACCCAGATACCTGCCCCCCCCTCTCTCACCTGACACCCAGATACCTGTCCCTCCCCCTCTCACCTGACACCCAGATACCTGTCCCTCCCCCTCTCACCTGACACCCAGATACCTGCCCCCCCTCTCTCACCTGACACCCAGATACCTGCCCCCCCCTCTCTCACCTGACACCCAGATACCTGCCCCCCCTCTCTCACCTGACACCCAGATACCTGCCCCCCCCTCTCACCTGACACCCAGATACCTGTCCCCCCCTCTCACCTGACACCCAGATACATGTCCCTCCCCCTCTCACCTGACACCCAGATACCTGCCCCCCCTCTCTCACCCAGATACATGTCCCCCCCCCTCTCACCTGACACCGATACCTGCCCCCCCTCACCTGACACCCAGATACATGTCCCCCCCCCTCTCACCTGACACCCAGATACCTGTCCCTCCCCCTCTCACCTGACACCCAGATACCTGTCCCCCCCCCTCACCTGACACCCAGATACATGTCCCCCCCCTCTCACCTGACACCCAGATACCTGTCCCTCCCCCTCTCACCTGACACCCAGATACCTGCCCCCCCCTCACCTGACACCCAGATACATGTCCCCCCCCCTCTCACCTGACACCCAGATACCTGTCCCTCCCCCTCTCACCTGACACCCAGATACATGTCCCTCCCCCTCTCACCTGACACCCAGATACCTGCCCCCCCTCTCTCACCTGACACCCAGATACCTGCCCCCCCCCCTCTCACCTGACACCCAGATACCTGTCCCCCCCTCTCACCTGACACCCAGATACCTGTCCCTCCCCCTCTCACCTGACACCCAGATACCTGCCCCCCCTCTCTCACCTGACACCCAGATACCTGCCCCCCCTCTCACCTGACACCCAGATACCTGTCCCCCCCCCCTCACCTGACACCCAGATACCTGTCCCCCCCCCCTCACCTGACACCCAGATACATGTCCCTCCCCCTCTCACCTGACACCCAGATACCTGCCCCCCCTCTCTCACCTGACACCCAGATACCTGCCCCCCCCTCTCTCACCTGACACCCAGATACCTGCCCCCCCTCTCTCACCTGACACCCAGATACCTGCCCCCCCCTCTCACCTGACACCCAGATACCTGTCCCCCCCTCTCACCTGACACCCAGATACATGTCCCCCCCCCTCACCTGACACCCAGATACATGTCCCTCCCCCTCTCACCTGACACCCAGATACCTGCCCCCCCTCTCTCACCTGACACCCAGATACCTGCCCCCCCCTCTCACCTGACACCCAGATACCTGTCCCCCCCTCTCACCTGACACCCAGATACCTGCCCCCCCCTCTCACCTGACACCCAGATACCTGCCCCCCCTCTCTCACCTGACACCCAGATACCTGCCCCCCCTCTCACCTGACACCCAGATACCTGTCCCCCCTCTTACCTGACACCCAGATACCTGTCCCCCCCTCTTACCTGACACCCAGATACCTGTCCCCCCCCTTACCTGACACACAGATACCTGTCCCCCCCCCCTTACCTGACACCCAGATACCTGTCCCCACCTCTCTCATCTGACACCCAGATACCTGTCCCCACCTCTCTCATCTGACACCCAGATACCTGTCCCCCTCTCTCACCTGACACGCAGATACCTGTCCCCCTCTCTCAACTGACACCCAGATACCTGTCCCCCTCTCTCAACTGACACCCAGATACCTGTCCCCCCCTCTTACCTGACACCCAGATACCTGTGTCCCCCCCTCTCACCTGACACCCAGATACCTGTCCCCCCCTCTCACCTGACACCTAGATACCTGTCCCCACCTGACACCCAGATACCTGTCCCACCCTCTCACCTGACACCCAAATACCTGTTTCCCAGATACCTGTCCCACCCTCTCACCTGACATGCAGATACCTGTCCCCCATCCACTCACCATCCCCCCCTCTCACCTGACCCCCACCCACTAATCTGACACTCATTTTCACTATACAGTACACGGCCTCTTGTGGAAATTAGGACTGACTGATATGGTAATGATCTACACCACATTGCTAACTGGTGGTAATGGGCTACAGCACTGCTACCTGTATGCACTTATTCTACTACTATCTATACAGTGAGATTAAGATCAAGGCATCAGGGACACTGGTAGATAAACTGGAACTACCATCATTGTGTCCGTACGATTTGCTCCAGTACCCAGGATCTTGTGCCATTAAGGTAAAGTCTGTAATTTAGTCGTAAGTCTAGTTGATCATCTGGATCTAGAGATATCTGGATTAAGAGACCACTTGCTAGACTCTAGGTGCTATCAACTCGGAAAGTCCTCCTCCACCTCTGGAAACTGCTTATTTGAAAGTCACTTTGCAATTGAATGGTCAACAAAATGTGGCACAAGTGCAAAACGAAAGGTAGAAAATGGCTTTTTAAAAGCTTTTTTTGTAGAGATTGAGAAGGGAGTGGAATCATAGTCTGTCTGAAGGCAGTCAAAATGTGTTGGGCTGCAACACATCCTCATTCTCTGAGGAAAGGTCTACTACACATTTGTCCATCTACCATAAGCAGCAAGGAAGGACAACACATGGAGTTAGGGAGCCTGGGCTCTGAAGGCCTCATCCTAGAAAGGTCAGAAATAGATCATTAGATTAAGTTGGGAACACAGAATGTGCTGGGTCCTTCCATGCTGGAATTGGGCGATCTGAAAAGAAAACCAAGCACTGTGATAGGACCCACATGGGCTCTACGTGGACTGCAGTGTCTCTCGTTTGAGGGTCTTGTCAGGAGTTGCAGGGTCAGGCAGATGAAACAGGAAGCCTGGATTTCCTGCAGGTAATCTAGTCTGGCATTTTGCACAAATGTAAATGTTTAATCACCAAAAGGTGAGCAATTCAGCACCCATCATTTTAGGCTCTGACTTCTGGAATTCTGACCCAAGAGGGCCTTAAAAGTGGGATATGAACACTTTACAGAACGCAGCAGAGTAGACAAAAAGTAAAGCACTAGCGGTGAACTGCAGAACTACACTCTAGGCCAACAAGATAAAGCAGAGCCTAGTAAGAAAAGAAGCACTTCCCTGAAATATAGGTGGTCCATGAAGTGCAGGATTCAGTGACCATATCTAGAGCAGGATGGACTCCTGAAAGCACAAGATCAATTGTTCAGTACAGGAACCAATTGGTCCTTCACCTTTCAGACAGAAGTCTCCAGTGGGCATCCCGTGTCCCCAACCTTAGTGTCAGTGTGAGCGGTGTTACCTGGCACCTATGCGATGGAACATAGGCACATGTCTACGTCTTCCTACTGTGGAAAGAGGTCCCACCCATGCCGAGGGAAGGGGGTTTGCCCAAAGACACCCCCTGTTACGATCTTCTGGGTTTGTGTACCACACAGAATACCTACTGTGTGATCTTATTTTGAAATAAACATTCCTATAAAAAAGGTGTCCACAGGTGGTTTTTGGTATAAACATATATCCTTTACATTTATGAATGCATCTAGACACCTCCAATTATATATTGTTAATAATCTTTTAAGAACTCTTATGTTGTGTTTTATTTCTACTTGTTGGTATGCGCCTGAGTGTGTATTGAATTTTTGTTACCTCCAATTATATAGTCACATTGATCCTGCACAGTATTTAGTGTCGACAGGAACAGGTAGAAAAGACCTGATCGTAAAACAACGAGTGGAGCTCCAAGCACAACAGTCTCATAGCACAAACACCAACACTTACTGAAAACAATGACAACAATTTATTAAAATATTTTATCAAAAAGGCCATAAAAATAACACTTTTTAAAATGTTTACAAAAATTTAAAAAAAAACTGTACATAAAATGCAGCTTGTTATTGCCCCCATATGTAATGGGCATTATGTGACCGTTAAACTTTTTTTTTTTTTTTTTTTTATTAAAACTAAATTCAGATTTCAAATAAAAGCTGACATTCTGGTAAAGTAACAGACTGATATTTTACAACCTATATGTACAACAGGCACTTTATTATCTAGCTCAGGCATTAGAGGCCAGTAATTGGAGCAACTGTTTGGACTGTTGCGAGATTAGCCATGGGCCCTGGATTATTAATTCTGTATGTCCCAGACAAGCACTTGGTTGTAGGATGCGGTGAAGAGAAGGTTGCCGGATGGTGATACTCGGCAGAGGTGTACACAGTCGTCGTGAGCTGAGAAGTCTTGTTGTGTGCCCGTGGAGGAGTCGATAACGCGCAGGAATCGCTCTGTGGAGAAGAAACGCAGGTTAGAGTCAGAGGGAGAACAAGGAACATAAAAAAAGTTAAGTTTTTTTTTTATTATTACAATCATATTTTAGTTTATATCGTTGATAAATAGTAGTTAATTTTAATTAGATGGATTTATATTACATTGTTGTCTTGCTG
The DNA here is from genome assembly GCF_038048845.1 of Mixophyes fleayi. NCBI lineage: Eukaryota > Metazoa > Chordata > Amphibia > Anura > Limnodynastidae > Mixophyes > Mixophyes fleayi. The sequence goes on from NC_134408.1 coordinate 15,795,754, forward strand.
GAAACTCACAGTTGCTATTATATTTATTTATACATGGTGTTAAATTAATAATTTCTGTAATAAACTGATGTAACACTTTATCTATCCAAGGAGTACTATGGAGGTAATACACTGAATGGCTTGATAATGATGACACCGTTTATACTCGCAAGGGTAAACATATGTTAAGTGTAGGATAAAATAGGATTGCATTGCTTATTGCCCAATTAAGAAAGGGTGAACTAACAGATTGCAGGTCGTGCTTCTTTGCAGAAACTACTCAGCATGGTGAAACGCATCAGTTTTACTATTAATAAATTGATTGCTAGCTTATATCCTCAATTGATGTGACATTTACATAATGAATTGCTGTTTATTTGATTTGATATTTTGTTTTCAAGTGAGTCCATGATATATAGAATTTTACACACCCCATTTGCATTTTTTGTGTTTTTTCTTAATTTTGTTCTATTGCATCATGTTTTTATTTTCTTTTTCCTCTGTATAGATTAAAGGATACTATGAATTTGTATTATGTTCCATTATGGTTAGTGTATCATCAGACTGCATTGTACAATTATTATTAGGATTTGGTCTGCTTATTCCACCTTGAACACTTCTATTTGTATCACCAAATCTAATTTTTTGTTTAAGTGCTGATTTACTCTGTTTGGTGTGAACTGAGTATGAAGTGGAATTAGGGGGTTTATAGTAAGGTGAGAGAAGGGTGAAGTGAACATTATTTTTCTCCATATAACATGCAGCATCCAGGATAATTCCTATGACCGCACAGGACTTACCGCTGCTACCCAGGGCAAGGAGTGAAGCCGCTGGAGACATGGAGAGAGAGGTGGCGAAATGCGCTAGTGGGATCCTCAGCAGTACCTGCATGAGACAGACAGATATAATCCTCCATAACGGCTACGTGAGAGACATAGTAAGCAGAGTACAAGGAAACAGACACACACACAGGTTATTTACAGATGGGAAATATCTGTAATATCTAATATATGTAACTAATGGTAGGAAAAGGAGCCAGTGGGTACCTTGAGCCCCGGTGATAGATGTGCACAAGCCTGAGGCCAGGGATGTTCTGCTGACAATCCCTCTCTGTTCCCCCAGAGATCACTGCATCTTACACTGAAGGGGGCTGGTAATAACACTTCAGAAGTCATGTGTCAGTCATCAGGGGGACGGTCCATTGACCACCAATGTTACTAACATGGTCAGTGATGACATTTGGGGGCTTCGAGGATGAATCTGAAAGTGTTACACGATCTGGGCATCGGAACCCACTATTCCTGGTTCTCAGCAGTGCTGATCCGCCAATGGTCAGATTGAAAGAGAGATAAGAACAGCCAAAGCTTGGCCAGTTTACAGGAACCCCAAGGAGGAGGGTAATCAGAGCATGTGGTTGGGGCTACAAGAGTAGCTGGGGGCAGTATGTAAGAGAGCAGTTACACAAACAGCTGATGAGACATGGTACCTGCTTCTGTGCCAGGCTATAAAACAGAGCTTCTTTCTCCATCCCGAATCCGGTATACACCACCGTGCCTGGCTGCCATGGGCAGAACGCTGCCAGGGTAGGAATGGGGGATTCTGCTTCCTGCAATAGGAAATAAAGTTTAGGTTACTGTGTACAGCACGACTTTCATTTCAAGCCACGACTGTGGTGTTTCTCAATATAAGACCACTTGGGTCTAAGTATAACATAACCTTTATTGGTACTATGTGAGAACATGAGCCGTACCAATTCCATATCACACCAACATATAGTAGCACAGGCAATGTGTACAATACAGGAGCCTGACAATACATGTGTGACTGTATTGTGGGTATATGTTCAATGGGTCTGCTCCCTAGCACAGTATATATGCATATTATAAGATCTGTGTGTTTTGTATAGGGGTTTATTTGTGATTCAGCCACATAATAAATGTGCCAGAGGTTATCACATTACGTTATTGTAAAGGTCAGTCCTCTTGCTGTAGAATACATTTGTACAATGCAGTGCGATAGGACAAGGTGTCTGTATAATTACAGTCACTGCCGCAGTCTCAGTACTTACCTTTTCACTGTCTGGAGCTGGGAAGCTCAACCAATCCAAGAGCTCGCACTTATCCTTTAGCCAATCAGAGGCCCAGACACTTACACGTCTGTCCATACTGGCAGCCAACCAGATTTCTCCTCCCTGCAGGCCTAGTTCCTCAGCCTGTAAAAATAGAAAAATAATATTTAAATCAGATACAAAGCCATGTCTGACGCTGAAATTACTGCCCCATCCAACTTTAAGGTCAGAGAGGCGGGTCACATAATACAGAGGCACAGAACTTCTGAATCAGGCCCCCGGAATCTGTTTGAGTTCCCAATTGCCAAGTATGCAATACATTCTATAAGTAATCACCTATTTGGGGTCCCAGAACAGTCACACTTGTGTTGTAAGTTGCCTCCAACTTAAAACACAGGGTCCTCCCACAATCTTAAAAATGTCTGTACTTATGTTAAATCAGTATCTCCGATTCCATCTGAAGGACACTGCTACCAATAGGTGTAGAGCTGGTTCACATGAGCTGGGCACTTAGGGGTTCACAAATTAAAGTATGAAGCTCCTCACCTGTATAAGTCCTTATTACCCGATCTCTAGTTCATAGCTTACAAAGCCCCAAAGCATGGGGTAAAAAAGGACCAACAGAAAACTGAACCGATGAGCACAAAGGGTAACGCTGTGTCCTTCGGATGGAAACTGAGAAATGGATTTAAAGTAAAAAATCCTCTTTTATGCACTGCAAAACTGCAGTAAAACAACTGGTCTGAGGATTAATTCTGTAGAAGAACAAATACAAACATTTAAAATCTTTAAATAAGTAAAATTCCTTTCAGTAAAGGACAATAGATATTGGATATCTGTGGATTAAATACTCCACATTATACAATACTAGGGGCTAATAATTAAACACCACAGTCATCTAGTTCTGGATCAGGGTAACAACTTCGGGAAGGATTCAGCTTTTGAGGTGGAGCGGGAACCAAGATATTACAGAAAGAAACAACTAGTGTTAATTCTGGATGAATCTGATCATCATTAACCTCTGAACCGTGAGGAAAGTATAAATCTCTGAGCTTTGGTGATGTCCCGACACACAGCCCTATATATATATATATATTTAGCTGGTCCAATGTGCAATATGATGTAGCACGTGCCCTTGTGTTTCATACTCCCATTGTCCCATAGATTGTAAGTTTGTGAGCAGGGCTCTCTTTCCTCTCTGTCTGTCTGTATGTATTACCCAGTATTGTTTTATTAATGTTTGTTCCCAATTGTAAAGCGCTACCGAATTTGCTGGCGCTATATAAATAAATGATGATGATGATCTATTACCTTTCTGCGTGAGCACTGGATGGTAGTGATGGGGGACCCCTTGTGGTCACTCAGTACTCGGACAGTCATCCCTGTACGTGGGCTGCTGATTGCCATCAGACCGTCCTTCCCTCCGGACAGCAGCACGTCACCTGTGTTATTATAAAACATGACAATCACCGACACAGCAACCACAGCCAGAGTTACACGTCTCTGCCCGGCAGAGTCACTAACCGGTCAGGGAGAAGGCGATGGCGGTCACTGCACAAGGGTGCGGGTGAATCTTCATCTCCATCTCTGTTTTAGACACACTGAAGAGTCGGATGGTCCCGTCACTGTAACCTGCAGCAATCTTCTGCCCCGAGGTGGGCTGGAGGCTCCAGTCCAGACATAGGCAGCTCTGTGACATATTACCAGGTTACAGAAGGACGTGATGGACAGGAGCCGCTACAACACACATGATGAGTCTGGTATTACCTGGTTGAGGACTTGGAATTGAAGGAGCAGCTCGCAGCTGTGAAGGGACCAGACCCGTACGCTGCCATCTTCCCCACATGTTGCACAGTGAGTCTCCCCTGGACCCACTACCAAATCAGTCACCTATAGAAACATAAAGGATTCTGATTAATTACAAGTAGTTACCAATATATCATCTGCTGCCCCAGAATAATCTGCTCGCACCTTGTTCCTGTGCCCGCTGATGAGACGGATGCTGGTATTCTCCACCCAGTTGATGTACCATAACGTGCTGGCCGTGGTACCCACAATGCCCATCTCTAAGGCATCGTCAAAGGTTGCACTGACAACAGCGCCATCTAGTGTCATCTCGTGTTCCATCAGGACAGAAGAGGAGCTAAAGGGAAACCATCCAGTTTACCATCAAGGCATCATTTACGGACAGAATTTCTTTGCACAAAGTACATGGGACGGGGGACCTACCTGGCCTCAGAGCCCTTTTCTCTCAGCTCTTGTACAGCAGCCACGGACCACAGTCTTATCCTGCGAGTGTTACTACCAGTCACCAGTCTGTTACCTCGGCACAGCAGAACACCTTAGGGGAGATTAAAGTAATACATTGCCTTCCATATAATTGGGTTGTAGTTCTTGTAGGATGGCAGAAGAGCTGACACTCACCAATCTCGCCCTGGTCCGCTTCCCACGTCATAAAGCAGCGATGAGTCTGAGCGTCCCACACACATACCTGCCCTGTGCTGCAGCCCGTATACAGCAGAGAGGTCGGGTTATAGGTGAGGGATGTCAGCTCTGCCGAGCCAACCTCATCTGGGACAGAGGCTCTGTATACCTGTGGTGCAGGAAGGAGTAATCAGAGGGGAGCGCAGCGTTATAGTTCGTTAGGTTGGGGAAAAAGACATTTGTTGAACAAGTGCAACACTCCATCCTCAAGCTGCAGCAGTTTATCCAGATGACGACTAGATAATGGCAAACTGCCCACAACTCTGTATATTCTGTTTTGTAAAGGTGTCCAATCCCTTCTTGGTCAGTATCTCTCAATAACAATTCATGGCAAAGCATTCCTAGTACCACTGCTCTTACTGTAAAGAACCATTTTTCGCATCTGAATATTAAGGGGGTTATCTACTAAATGGCGATTTTCCAACTTTTTTTTTTTTTTTAAATATATAATAATAGCTATGTCCAATTGGCCTTTCGGATCCCGCTGTCTATTAAATTCTGACGTCGCGCTGTCCATGTGATATAGTAGCTTTCTCTCCTGATTTGGTTTCAAGATTTAAGCTATTTACTTATTCCAATTCTGGGTTTACTAGAGCTAAGATTATCCCAACACAGATATGGAAAGTTATCGGCAAACAGTAACAGGCTAGAAACAGACCACAATACAGTTCAGCCACCAAGCCATTAGTAGAAGACCACGTATATACTTGTGATTAAGGCCACATGCATTACACTAAGCTTGACAAACACGAGGTCACTTACCTTCAACTGAGTGGATGTGCCGTTTTCATCTATTCGGCAGAAATTCACAGCTCCGGTGCCCACGCAGGAAAAGGTGTCAGCGTTTGTAGGGTTGAAGGTGACGGCGTGCATGGGCTGGCTGAACTTGCTGCTCGCCAACATCTCATACGTCCTGGTGCTCCACAAGGCAAGCTTCCCGTCTCTGTAATCACCTGGCAGCCGACAAATCAGTCACATGATTTACAGAATACAACACCAAAAACCACAGAAATTGGGTAAAGGTTGTCAAGATAAATAAATTGGCTTACACCTGCTTCACTGACGGCTGTAACTTCTCCTGCTAATGTGGCTGTTTTTCCTAGCTGTGTTGTCACCTCAACTCCCTTTTGGATAAATGGGGAGCGCACATGGGAGGATACTGAAAACAGTGCTAAGATTCTGAAAACCACCCACCCCAAGCAGGAGAGAGGATCTTCTGTTCAGAGCGAATAATCATTGGTGGACCCACCAGAAGGGAAGAATGGTGGACTAGAGACAATTAAGTTTAATATATTCTGGAGTGACCATTCAAAAAGTCATAATATTTGTGTGTTCACTTTTATGTTCTCTGAAAGAAGAATCCTTCCCACCAAGGTAAGTATATATCCACGGTTCCATGTAGTCTGCACCTATAGTAAAGCAATACTACAGAAATGATCTGTGCTCCAAAATAAATGGTGTCCATTTAATTCTGTATGAATGTAAGGAAATAAGCTCATGAACGTGTATGAGCAATACAGGGAAAAGATGCAACATTGAGAGTCTAAGCTGTATTTATTGTTTGCGGTTTAGTTGTTTAGAAAGATCAGGTCTTCTGCTCTCCTCAACAATAACACGAGTGGCATACTGACCAACGGTGACAAGAAGTCGGTCATCTCGGGAGAAGCTCATGGCCTGGACCTCCGTGTGATGATACTGCAGGATCTTCATACAGGAACCTTCTTGTGTGTCCCAGATTCTAATCTGACACATAGAGAGTCCGTCTCCAGAACCAGAGGATGAGGCCAGGATCTAGACATAGATCACACACAATGCTACAGTAGGGGGGAGTATTGGGGTAACACAACTATGATGGACAAGAAGTGTGAAACAAATACGAAGAGAAGATGAGAATACGAGTGGATGGCACCTACTCACCATAGCATCATGGGCGAGTGCCAGGGTAGAGATCTCCTCAGGATGTCCCAGATAGTGGTGCTGCATCCCAGAATGCAGATCCTCCACCACAATCACACAGCCGCAAGTGTATGCAAAGAACCCTGTGCAATACGTTGGGGTCAGTGACAATCCTCAACTATATAAGAACTGATTACTTAAGTAAAGGATCACTAAACCCTAAAACAGAAATGTTTTTAAGAAGAAATTAATAACCCAACTTTCCATCTAAGCTCTGTTAAAAAGTATTTCCTCTATAGACATAGGGCCTGATTCATTACGGAAAGTAAAGCAAGAAAAAGAGTAACTTTGAACCTTGGCAAAACCACATTACAATGCAAGGGGTGCAAATGAGTTTATTATTTTGCACATAAGGAAAATACTGGCTGTTTTTTCATGTAGCACACAAATACTTGATAGCTTATTTGTACACTGACATGTAAAGCTGATCTAGGACATGCCCTACCCCAATTATATAAGTATATGTCCCCAAATTTAAAAGTTTACCTCCCCCTCCAATATGACATGGTTTTGCCAAGGTGCAAAGGGACTATTTTACATTACTTTCCTTAATGAATCAGGCTCATACTGTTCATCTCAGTAATACACATTAATGTCATATTTCAGCTTGCTTTGCTCTAACTACTACATAATGAAGGTGTATAAGTGTGCAGCACAGATTGAAATAGTGAATAGTCCTGGCATGAAGCCATTATATTTACTACAGACATTTACCTGTATCTGGGTTCCACACCATGTTCCCTCTGCCGTTACCATTGTACCCAATCACTGCTTTTAGATGCAACATTTCCTGGCTGGCTGAAGGCTGGCACATCCCCTGTACAACACAAGGAACACGTTCAGGACTCTCCGAAAGATCTAAATCTTCTATATTTCATTTTATTAACTTATAGGACATTTAAATACCCAGAAAGCAAGTACAATAAAAGTCTAAAAACAAGAACAACGAATAAATGACATATAAATAGATAAGTAACTATTTCTCTTTTCCCAGCCGTGTTTAAATAGTCCCAGGTTCATGGATTGTGCGAAAAGAAACTTATACTATTAAATAAATACACAACATGACATAAATATTTCCCAAAGACACAAAACCATAATATCTGTGGGATTAACTTGTTTGATTAACTTGATTACTAGATAATCAAACTATTTCCTTGATCCATTTGTAAGACACAATCATATATTTTAAGTAACATATCAAAGTGAATGAACCAAGAATGATCTTCAAAGAACCAGAAAACGAGAGAAGAAAATAATTAGTGATAATTTACACAAAGTTAAACTGTAAAAATAAGATCAAATAAAGACAGGCATTCTTAGAGTTCATTAAAGTAATCCAATCTAAAACAGACTGACAGTTTTGCAAAACAACAAGATGTTGGAGTCACATCTTCTCTTTATCACTCAATTTTGGGGTCTCCGTACCTTAGCCAAGCAGGGGGATTTGAATCGAGGGTTGAAATGTGTGTAGGCATCGGGACGTGGTGGGACCTGCTTCACATCTAAAATAAATGTAGGAGTTAGTAAGTCATATGGTATGAACACACAAATTAAAATGTATGGAAAGGTATGTTGCAGATCCGATCAGAAGCCCCCACCAGTGATCAGCTACTTCTGACGGGTGTTTAGAACAAACGACTTCCTGGAGCTCCATGAGTGACAAATACATAAGGAGGCAGGAAAACTAATCTTCATCCTGGCTGCGCTGGGTTAAGTTCATTATGGAAATTTTGGGTTGACATTTACCATCTCCTAGACTGGTGTTGATGTTCCTGGTGGCCCAGGACAGCTTGGTCCTGTTGGGCTGGCTCTCTATAATGACCAGAGAGGACTGCCCATCACTTTCCAGTGGATCCTGTAAGTCAACCTCTTCCACCACGGACTCTACGTGACCAGATGTGCCCACCACCACATCTCCATCATCCGACTCTGAAAGGAGGCCTGCAAGAAGCAAGTACGCAGGACAACCATGAAAGAACGGAATAATAAGACCTCACTGTGCTTTCTAGATCACACCTTGCCATAGGATACTGAATGATCCTCCCACCTGCACCAACTGCATGCTGCACAGGGCTTATATCCAGACGAGGAGGGGAGGAGATACAGGGGCGAGGCGCTGTGCCTCGTGGCATCCCACTAGAGATGAATGTGGAATCTCTCCTCTGATCTACGGGATCTGTTATGCGAGACAAGTTTAGGTTCATGATATTCAACCAAATCACCTATTACCACCGTAATGATCCCACTTACCAGAGCTGGAACGGACCATGGATGGCCCAGTTGAGCCGGACTGACGGACAGAGGGTAGACCCCCCGCAAGGCTGAAGACAGGGGAAAAAAAAAAAATTGGCTCTGTTAGTCTATAAGAGTAAAGGAAACAGCAGGCTGACAAAAGTAACAAAAATAATAAATTAGTAGCAACATTTCTAAACATACAAAATAAAAAAGGAGCACGTAAAGGAACTGAATAAGTAAAAGGAGCTAAAAACACAATCCACCTGACACTTAGAGCATCGGGGTCTGGAGCTGCTTCAAAGTCCCAAATAAAAACAGCGTCTCCGGCAGTGATCACACTCTGCTGATCTGGGGAGAAGTCCACTTGTTGCACAGGTTCGGAGTGTCCGATGAACACCTGAAAGTAGGAGGAGCCAGAATACTGCAACGTGAATGCAGAAAGACACAGTCACGTAAAATAAGACAAACTGAATGAGCCACTTAAAATGTCCCAGAAATGGAAGGAAAGGAGAAACCAGTCATTGGGACTTGGTCATCGAACCCTTCAACATTACCTGTGGGCGGGCGATTCCAGCCAGGCCATTGTCCCACACTTTGATGATTCGGTCTCCAGCTGTCAGCAGGTAGCGGTTATCGTCACTCACGCCTAGTGAGCAGCAGTAGGGTTTGTGTACTTGTGTCACCTGAGGAAGATCAGATGCGTCACTACAAAACTGACACATCTGCGACAATGACGTGGTAAACAATGGTGTCACCAACCACCAGTAAATCTAGTTCTCAATTTACCAATCAAAACGCTGAAAGATAGAGATGCCCCCTCAATCTGCAGCTTAGGAGATATTCACCCTATCTATTGGTGAAAGATGTAAGCTGCTGTATTGACATGTCTAGTAATGTGTATAGAGCCTCACCTCTCTAGTCAGACGCCCGGTCTTGGAGTCCAGCCACAGGATCTTGTTGCCGGAGGTAGACACCAGCAAGTGATAAGGGCGATGAGGGCTGAACGTGAGGCTCACGGCACAGTCTAGCTTAGTGCTCTCTAGATCCAGTATGCTGACATCAATGCGCAAGAGCTGAAGGAACAAGTGATGAGGGAGAGTGAGTAGAAGTAAAAGAAATCAGATCCAGGAGAGTTCCTGAGGTAGTCACCGAAGATGATGAGGTGTAAGGCAGAAAAAAGGTGACACACACTTTGGTTTTTATTAGCTTTCTCCCAGGTGATCTAAGCTAGGTATAAAATCCCAGAATAATCTATATTATGATGTTTGTTTCCCACTATTGCCTCCACAAGATATCCGCTCAGGAGCGCACTTTTCTGAACATCGAATATTACCGCATTACCTCATCTAATGACCGGCCATGCATGACGGTCACGGTGTACTCGTTGGGTCCAACAAAGGCCAAGAGACAACCATCCCTGCTCAGTGATAAAGCCTGAGGTCCCCGCTCAGTGTCCTTGCACACCACATTACCTGCACAGGAGATTAAACGGGTTCAGAGTTTACGACCTGGGCAATTGATTTGAGTAAAGAAAAGACCAGGAAGGGAACATAAGGGTAGGGTAATAATTTAGAATATGGATTTAACAGATGAAGGGTAAAATGAAAATCATCTGTCTCCAATAATAGCCTGGTTGCCTCACAGCACTGGGGTCATTGGTTCAATTCAGAGCATGGCTCTATATGTATGGCGTTTGTATGTTCTCCGGTTACCTTCCACAGTCCACAGATATACAGGGAAGTTAATCGGCTTGTGACAAAAATGGATCTTAGTGTATGTGTGTGTATATGTTAGAGGATTTACATTGTAGGCTCCAATGGGGCAGGGACTGATTCCTAATATGGTGGCACTATGTAAATAAACAATAATAAATAAAATGATTAATCCAGCCAGGATTACATGTCTTCACTCACCGAGCACCCGCACAACGTGCTGTTCTTTGTGTCCGATGCTGTACAGGGCCAGGGATCCCAGAGAGCACGCACTGTACATGAGGCCTCCATCAGGAGAGAAGAGGAGGCCGGTGATGGAGCCTCGGTGCTGCCTGTTAGGAGACACGTCAGTCGTACAGAACAATAGAATGATGGAGTCACTGACAGCTGCCCACTCTCTGTTCTGCTACAGGACTATTTAATGAGCCACTAAACCTAAACTGCAAACAACATGAGATGGATGTTCCTACACATATAGACGGGTGATGAGAATCCCAGTACCCCAGTCTCTTCCATCCACTGATACTACCCCCAGGATGAGAGTACATTGTGCTTACTTGTGTTCAGATTGCAGGCTTGTAGTGGTGACATCAAAATACCTGACCACCCCACTGCTGAAGCCACAGGCCAGGGCCTGCCGGGTGGGGTGAAAGGTCACGGTGCACGGAGTCTCCTCATTGGCTGTGAAGTCATACAACTGCAAAGACACAGAAACAATAAGTGGTACACCCTCGCCTATACATAGAGACAGACTGTGGGCTATGAATTCACCTGGAACTAGTGACATCACTGGGGCACACTAGTGTGCACCTCCTGGGCACCACCTTATCTGTGCAGGGCCCGGGTGACAGGGGCCGACTGCTCCAATAACCTCACTACATAGCGAATGTCAACAACAAGCCGTTTACGGGTTTAACCCTTTCAGTGACAAATTATTAGGCTTTGTGCTAAATCCAGAGGGAGCGGTGTTTTACTACAACTCACTCAAACGCGTTTTGTGTCAATGAAGTTTGATGACATAAATTGACCTCATTGGATACTAAAAGCCAGATGAAGAACAGAAAATGTTTATTTGGACTGACAGTTCAGATCACGCTTACGAGATACCCACCCCCTTTACCATGTAGAAAGCAGTGCTGAACTAAGAGGTTTCCACAAACTAAAACGTATAAGTGTATATGACGATCATTATTAATACACAAAAGTGTGACAAGTACATCGACTAATGTTTATTATCCCTTTTAGTTTTCTAATGGCAATAACAATAAACATAGAACTATATTCATGTTGCAGAAACATTTCTTGCCTCTATAAAGGGGATACTAAGTCTGCCTGCAGAGTTTAGCTGCCTAGATGGCCATTGTTTATGTCTCTGTCCCATAATCTCCAGGAGTTATGTTGTGACATGACTTAATACACTCTGATATGTATGTGAGGCTCACATCATGTCTGGTCATACAGCGCCTGAGGTCACTGGCATTAACGTCTCAGTGCCAATGGCTATCCTGCTGGGACATTAAAACCTAATTGCAGTGGTATAAACAACATATAAGTAACGTCGCTGCCATAACCTAACACTTCCAATCAATACTGATCATGAAAAATCAATGCAGTAAAAAGTCTCACAACGCGAACAGATCCGTGCGGAGCGTCACATTACCTGCTGTAGGGAACACAAGTCCCAGATTCGGATGGTGTTGTCGGTGGACACAGTGGCAAGATGAGGCTGGGATGGGTGGGCAGAGAAGGCCAGGACAGAGTCTGTGTGTGAGCGCATTAGAGTCTGGTAACCCCGGGAGGGGACATCCAGGACCCCCAGCTCTCCACTCCTAGTACAGGATAGGACACGCAGACCTTCCGGACTGATGGACACACAGCTCACCGGACCCTCATGTTCTGCAGGGGAAGTGAATGGTTATGTAGAGACTAGACTGTAACACAGTAACTATCACACACTTCTCACATCCTCAGTCATCGCTGCAGCCCTTTCTGATATATAATTAGGTACTATAAATACACTGAAGGTGAGAAACGCTGATGTTCACCAAAGCAACAACTCACCAGCCTCCAGGAAGACAGCAGAAAAGTCTAAGGGCCACAGACGCAAGTAGCCGTCTTCTGATCCGGTAGCACAGTAGGTGGCAGAAACACAGAGGCTGTTTATTGCAATGCCAGGACCTGAGAGCAGAAGAAAGATGGTGATAATGATGGTATTACACACTCTATATTGCGTATGTGTCACCTCCATCAGAGGCACTGGGTGAGAGGACATCGTAACCAGACAGAGAGAAAGTGCCACAGAACGGCTGGTGGATTGTAATGATAGAGGGACTATAGAACACCAGGCACAATATACACGTCTAACAGACAGAGATACAACTCCCATGAGCTGTGCTTCTGTATGCGAGGAGGAAGGTGGCCCCACCATACAGCCATTGAACCACTAGAGACCTAGGCAGATTTGGCAACTCGGCCATGAGAAAGTAGGATGTCAAAGGGGTGTAGAAGACAACAGTCGATTGGATGATGTATATATTCATCAATAAAGCACTCTTCCACAGAGTGGAGTGAAAAATACTAGTCGGTCAACTACATGCAGCAAGACTGTACATTAAGGGCCACTCTCACGGACACAGTCCCATAATGCATTAGAGAGATCCACAACAGCAAAGTGTTCTCACCGGAACTGAAGGTCTGTTTCTCCCGGCGCTCGCTGTGCTGGAGCGGATTCGGCTGCAGACGGCGCACATTACACAGCACCACGTTCTTGTAGTCTATTTCCAGGATGTGCCCGCTGCGGCTGCACACGTAGCTGAGGAAATAAAGGAGGGAGTAACTTGCAAGCGGTCAGGACTCGAGAACAGGTGAGCAACAGCCGGCTCTGATACGCGATCAGCCTGTTCTCTCTACATAGCGCTACTTACAGAGTCCGATCTTCTGGCTCCCTATCGGGACTGTGTCCAACTTCAAACGCCAGGTCTGTAAACTCCAAATTGTGGAACTCCCCCAAATTAACTGGGCAGGACCGTAGTGACCCACCGCGCACCCGCCACAGGCGAACATTGTCCCTCCCGCACGATACCATCCTGCAGAGTGAGCAGACAGTGCTTAGGTTAGTCCTGTAGGATCCCTAATAACAACATGCCAGGAGAACTAGAACAACCCAGTAGTCACAGTGTCAGCCTCTACATGCCAATAAAGGTATATATAGGCTGGCTATAAACACGTTCCTGGAAGATATCACACAAATGATCTGTGGGGACTAGAATCCTCTTTGTTAGCGAGTCAGGTGTTTCCCTGTAGAGCAACAGATGTGTCTACGTTTAATATAAAGATAACAGACCCCCCCAGACAAGATTCGAAACGGATGTAGGTGCATTTGCTATATCTCCCAGCATGCTCAGCTCAACAACAGGTAGAGTACAACAAATGGTCTTCCATTCTGTAATATAGGCTTGTGTTTGTTGAGTTAACATGCCGACATTAACTAGACATTTGTATATTACTTTTGGTATATCTATAAGTATTTTTCTGTTACGACAGCTGTGTGACAAAGCTACAGTTCTCTAACACCATCTCACCGTACGTCAACAAGCTGCGATAACAACAATCATTCCTCCGCCTTTATGTATCTGAAATACTAAATACCTGGTGTCGTCAAAAAAGGCAATCTTCATGGTGTGGATGTCCACGTCCGTATGAGCCTTCGCCAGGACCACGACCTCTCCACCGCGGCTGGCCTGAGATGTGTTCCACACAACCACCATCTGCAGAGGACAACCAAGAGCAAGCGACTGTAGACCCCGTCCCAGAGAACCATCACCTTAACCTACGTCCAGTCTACGAGATCGGAAAAATACTCACCGTTTTCCCATGTCCGTCCTTCCCGACGCCACACAGAATAGAGCCGGTGTGTGAGAAACTGGAAGAGACGTCATATGAACATGAGTCTGACAGTATAATGCAAACACTAGAAAACTCCAGGAAACATTGGTTGAAGAAATGACCACTTAGTGACATTATATGCTTAAGTAGCATTATATATTTTAGAGAAGGGTGAACTGAACGGTCTTGCCATTATTTGGATGCAAGATATTTTGTTTAGTTAAAAAGGATTTAGAAGTTGCTCTCTTTACACTTCCATAGTGGATTTAGGAGTTGCTCTCTCTACGCGGCCATATTTCTGTGCAAGTCTACCCCAAGACTCTGATATGGATCATAAATATACTGCAGACTTTCTGTGCCTTATTTACCAGTTTATATATATACACACACACTTCTTAATATCAGCTAATGTTCACCCATTGTAAGACAGATCACACTAGGATTGGGATTCTAGCAATGATGTAAACCTATATAACCTGTCCACCACTTTTAAAGCAGTAAATCAAAGACTCTTACTCCAATATTTTTATTCATTTGAGTGTAGTTCCAGAACTAGGTATTAGGAAGTGTTCCTTCCACGAGAGCGCCAGTTCTTACCTCAGGTACGACACAGAGTGAGCATGAGTCTTGAACATGGCGAGACAGCTGCCTTTCTGGAAGTGCCAAAGCCGCACCATGCTCAGTGTGCCAGTCTGTGCAGATGCCAAGAGGGTGCAGCTGCCATTAAATGCCAGGGCAGATACCTGTAAGAATAGCACAGCGAGAAGGAGTCATCCCCAGTCAGCGGCCTCAGCCTGTTGAACAAGCGACAGCCGCAGTAAATTTTACAAGGTTGTATAATTTTCACATCATACTGAGCTGTGCAGGAAGTAAACCAAGACGGGGTCTTACCACCTAGCTGCATAGAAAAGTCATTACAATGCATCCCTCAGAGACAGCACGAGATGTGTAACTAGGTGGTATATGCTGGAGGTATCAGGAGTAGTGATGGTACAGACAGCGCTGATCCAATGATCCATCACTCCACATCACAGGCCCCATTACTCTATCGGTAGCACCTGTCAGTGCAATACATATATTTACCAGTAGGTGTCACTAAGCAGGACAGAACATGGACTGAAGCTCTTCCGCTCTCTCTACAAATAGCCATCTCTTTTCTTTTGTCCTGCTGGGAGAAGTTTAGGTGAAGGGACTGTGTCTCTCCACCCAACCCCCCCCCCCCCCTCCTCAGAAAAAAATAATGGTTGCCCCACTGGTAATGAAATAGCCACAATTATACAATAAAATAAAACATTTACCTTACATATAGTCATTAATGAAAAGCCCACTAATTTATTTATAAAATAATTTGGCCCCCATAAGATAATAATTTTTGCCCCTCTAAACAAGAAATCAAATTGCAGTTTGATACATTTACCCCTTAGTGTTTATATCGCTGCGACTTTCTTCTCGGAAGCTAGACGTCCACTCTACTTCAACAAGCTTTGGGCACTTAGGTCCTGACAGGACCATACCGTGGACTCTATGAGGTTTGGTATCTATGTTCCCGCTCTGAACATTGGTAGCCAATCAGTATTCAGAGGAGGAAGTAACCCAAGTACTAATAGTCAATCATAGGACACAAGGAACTTAATTTCTTGTATTGCCCTGCTCCCACTGGTGACACCTACTGGTGAACACACGTACTGCATTGACAGGCCTGTGAGAAAGGGATCGTACAGTAAAAATACTTCTCAATTTTCTGTTATAAGCAGGCAAGACTTAAGTTTTACTTTAGAATAAGGTGATAATAGGACAAACCTTGTCTGTGTGACCCAAGAAAAACCTCTGCTCTTCAGTTTCCACATTCATAACTACAATAACTGCATGACAAGGATAGACTACTGAGCAGCCAGTGTGAGTCCAGAGAGCCTGCGGGACACAAGAGGATTCTGGGATTAGACACATTATGAGTATATGACAGAGAGGCCACAACAGAGGATTCTGGGAATGGTGACAACTGTAGTGTATGAAGCAGAGGGCATCACAAAGGATTCTGGGACTACCTGTGGGAGCAATGTATGACAGGCAGGACATAGTAGAGAATTCATGGTTTAGCTACCACAGTAGAGTATGAGGGACAGGACACCATAGGAGTCTGGGATCAGTTACCGGAATAGTATATGAAGGAGAGGGCTCAGGGATTAGCTACCAGAGTAGTTTATGAAGGTCACTTACATGCCGTTGAGTGCAACCTCCAAAACCAATTATTTTCCTCAGTTTCAGGATAGGATCTGGAAGAAGTTTCTGGAAAGTAAATTATGGGTTAGAAAAGGCCTAAGTTAGACACCCAGATTAATTTAGAGTTACGAGTAAATCCAGCAAATTTGCCCCTGGACATACCACGTCCGATGCAAGGGTTTGTTTTTTTGTATGCATGGAAAATGCTGGCTGCTTTATTTTAACATTGAGATTTAGAGATGAGTTAGGACACGCCTCCCCTCAACTTTAAATTCAGGAGAGGGCGAGAGTTATAGGCCCAGATGAATACACCATCTAACAACAGGGACCATGTAATTCTACATCAAAAAAGTCCCAAGGAAACAGTTCTGGATTCTTGGGTGGGGGGGGGGCGCTGTCAGTGATGATAAAACACTAAAATTCTACTGCACTTCTCAGATCTATCCACAACGTCATCTGTCAGACAGGCACGATTATCGCACCATCTATTCTAGTTTTCCTACAAAGTTATTCTACATCTGGGGAAGGGTCAGACATAAATAAAGAGAGTGTGATACATCTCAGTGGGATTGCACGATTCCACCTCTTGCACAAATATAAAATGATCATGGTGACCCCCGGCACCAGTTACACACGAAGGGCCACTCACCAACTCCTAAACCTCCTTCTGTATGTGCACTTATTTAGCAGACTTCTCAGGTTAATTACACATTGTCTCAATACCGCTGCAGGGACATTGGTTATTGAAATTAGTAAATACATAAATCTAACTGGTTTGATGACCTTGTCTAGAAGTCTTCCTCATAAATAGACGTAGGTAGATGTACATGTATGTGTTTATCCTCACCTTTCCCTCTATTCCTGCTGAGAATGTCTCTGGTCTGTGAGACGTGGCGCAGCTCACCTATAATACAATATAAATATCTATAATCTCTGTTCCTACTGAACTGATATTAAAAAGACAGGACATATATAAATGATACAACCTATACCTATAGAATATCCTCCGTCTACCTATATTCAAAAGATTACTGTGAAAACAAGACATCACTAGGCAACAACGGAGTGAAGAATCCTGATGACATCACACACGTTCCCCTATGACATCATCTGATCTGTAGACTCAGGGTGTTACTCACTTGCTGAGAGTCAGTGTTATGTCTGTGCATGATAAGCTTTTGGCCTTTGTGCGCATACACGTGTATTCCACCATCATCCTCCTCCCCAGCTGTGCTCTCCGTCTCTGAGTCTTTGTCTTCTCCACCCCTCCCCCACACGGAGAGGTAACGCTCTGGGATGGAATCTGCACATAAGGGACTGCGGCGAGGAACCTAGAGGATGGAGGAGGCAATGAGCGGGAACGGAGAACTGCGATTACAGACAGAGAACATGGCCAGGAGGCCTCTACTCACCGGCCTGGGGGACGTGATCTGCTGGATGAGAGAGACTCTGTCCTGCACTGGTTTGCTGATGGTGACAGAGCGTGGGTTCTCCCGGACAGGACTGCGAGACGGAGGAGCACCTGTGTATCACAAGTGGAGAGTACCATCACCCTGCATTCAGCAGAACACTATATACATAACCCACTACGTCCACGTGTCCCTTAAACACACCACATACATCAGTCACTTACACAAATCCCTTAAACACGCCACATGCGTCAGCCACGTCCACGTGTCCCGTAAACACACCACATGCATCAGCCACGTCCACGTGTCCCTTAAACACGCCACATGCATCAGCCACGTCCACGAGTCCCTTAAACACACCACATGCATCAGTCACTTACACAAATCCCTTAAACACACCACATGCATCAGCCACGTCCACGTGTCCCGTAAACACACCACATGCATCAGCCACGTCCACGTGTCCCTTAAACACGCCACATGCATCAGCCACGTCCACGTGTCCCGTAAACACACCACATGCATCAGCCACGTCCACGTGTCCCTTAAACACGCCACATGCATCAGCCACGTCCACGTGTCCCTTAAACACGCCACATGCATCAGCCACGTCCACACACCCTTTATAACCATCTATTTGATCTCTAAAGACCCAATTTCAGTTAACAGCTTCCGATGGATTCTTGGGAAGAAAGACCAACAAGTAGAAGACAAGATGATGTTCAGAGACGATTCACTTCTCACCTGGAGCTGTGGGAGCAGATTGTCCTTTCTGAATGGAGTCATAAGGCAGTTTGGAGCCATCTGAGGGAAACCTGTAACAAGTGATCAGTGTAATCCACAGGTATCACCGTCCTCCTCTGTAATCCACTAGAGCTAGTGATTAGTCTACACTACGATACAGACACAGGATGATTACAACTATCCAGAACTGCTGCCGCATATGGACAAAGGATCTAGACTTATACATTAAGACAATTAAAACACATTCTTAAAAGGGGAAGTCCTTTAGTTGAGTTAATTTAATTTGCCCCCCACGTTCACTTGAAATCATTTCCCTGCCAGCACAAGCACTCTGTAGAGCTGTCCACAGCACTCACCAGGGCTTTATTGGACCAGCTTCCATAGTGTAGATCTATGGAGGGACTACAGCACAAGAAGCTGCAGCCTGAGCAGACTCTCCCAAGGGAAAGGAAGGGACAGCTCCACTAAAGGTGAAGTGACGCTCAGGTCTGCGAGATTTACTGTCCGAAACTACTTGGCCTCTAGTCATTCAAGCTTTCTCAGTAGTATGACCTCCAGGTAGCAACGTTCTAACCAGAATCAGGGATGATAGATGACACCACTGTGTATTCACCAGCTGTCCACAGCCAGGAACTTAGGCACTGCGCTAGTTGCTGGCTGCGGGCAGCTGGTGAATACAGGCACTGCGCTAGTTGCTGGCTGCAGGCAGCTGGTGAATACAGGCACTGCGCTAGTTGCTGGCTGCGGGCAGCTGGTGAATACAGGCACTGCGCTAGTTGCTGGCTGTGGACAGCTGGTGAATACAGGCACTGCGCTAGTTGCTGGCTGTGGACAGCTGGTGGATACAGGTACTGCGCTAGTTGCTGGCTGCGGGCAGCTGGTGAATACAGGCACTGCGCTAGTTGCTGGCTGCGGGCAGCTGGTGGATACAGGTACTGCGCTAGTTGCTGGCTGCGGGCAGCTGGTGAATATAGGCACTGCGCTAGTTGCTGGCTGCGGGCAGCTGGTGGATACAGGTACTGCGCTAGTTGCTGGCTGCGGGCAGCTGGTGGATACAGGTACTGCGCTAGTTCCTGGCTGTGAACAGCTGGTGGATACAGGTACTGCGCTAGTTGCTGGTGGATACGGGTACTGCGCTAGTTGCTGGCTCCAGACAGCTGGTGGATACAGGTACTGCGCTAGTTGCTGGTGGATACGGGTACTGCGCTATTTCCTGGCTCCAGGCAGCTGGTGAATACAGGTACTGCGCTAGTTCCTGGCTCCAGACAGTTGGTGGATACAGGTACTGTGCTAGTTCCTGGCTCCAGGCAGCTGGTAACTGCAGGCACAGTGCCAGTTGTGTAGGTCAGTATGTTTACAGAGTGATTTATACAGAGTATAACTGTGGAGGGTTCCACAATGTGCTAAGAAGTATGAAATCATGAGTTATTAATGTTCAATGGTATTCACAGTACTTTGTCCTCCCAGAATACTCTAGTGTAACTTACTCACCTTATGAAGTCATACAGGTCATGCCATTTCTCTCCTTTAGGCACAAGAAATGCCATTTCACGGGGCATCGGGAAGACACCATTAGGGAGAGACTTTGATTGCCGCGCCTCGGTGAAAGTCATTTCTGGAGCAAGAGAGTGGAGGTCAGTACCTTTCATATCTTATTGGATGCTCCTTCTACAGTCATACACAGGAGAACTCAGAAGGCACATATGGTGGAGCAGTCAATCTGCTCATCCTACCAGGGTTGAAGATCAGATCGCTGGTCATCAGGTTCTTCACGAGCAGGTTAGAGCACAGCTTGACGCTCTTCAGATGACTGTATCTACGGCTCAGATACAGAGACAGGATGTAGTGAAGGTCCAACAGGAGACATGTCCAGCGGGAGCCTGGGGGGGCCAGACCCACCAGTCCTGGTAACGGAAAAGAAGTTCGGATGCTGCAGTGTGTACACAAAACGTAATTACTCCGCTACAGTAAACGAAGACCACACGTCGGTAGTATTTATAGACCGTCACACTCACCATGTCGTGCAGTCTGCGCAGTACTGTCATACACAGAGCCCTTTACTGCTCCGCACACAAACGGGAACTGTAACCATGTGGCCGTGGACTTGAACTCTTTAAAGAGATTGGAGAAGGAAATTCGGACAGACTGCCCATCCTGAGGGACAGAAACGATTAATATTTACCAAGCTTAGCATAACACACATATTATCCAACATACATCAGGTCCTGTCTTACCTCCGTGCTCACATCTACATGTGCCACAAAATGTTTCCCGGGGACCGGCCTGAACAGCACGTAGAGGTAACGTCCCGTCAGCCCCAGACTCTGGGAACTGGTTTTGGGGATCTGGATGTAGTTTCCGGCTGGGATAGATCCACGGATCTTGTACACTGTGCACTTCAGGTTTTTGTCCTGTGACAGGTGAAATTCACTGAAAAATTACCAATTTTATTGTCCAAATAAAAAAAAAAAAAAAACTAGGAGTCACTATTGTTTTAGAAATGAGCAGTGTGCACGAATATTACATTGTCACTCAGTGTAAGAGCAATTCAATGAAATATTTTTGACAGGATTCCAGTTAATACAAGAAATGAAGGTTACATTTGACACTATCAGAGGGACAGGAGTCTCTCATCACTGCTCTGTGCTGTTGGGGAAATACAATTTCATCCGTGTTTATAAATTTGGAGCACTGTCTGTATTTTTTCATTAATTATAAACCATCAGAAATGTTAAAAATTAAGCAGGCAGAGACTGCCCCCCCCCCCCCATCCCCCTGAAGAGATGACTGCACCATACGCACCAAAATCACTGGAAGGATACAATATATCAGGATTTCCATGACCAATTCCTAAATATTAAAATGTCCAAATATTGCTCCAAATCCATAGGATTAAGGCAAACCCACATTTCATGTATCCCTAATCATCATGCCAATACTCTGCTTTGATCATCGATTTGAAGAGTATAAAAACAAATGGGGAAAGGAAGTTATATAAAACGGCTGTATCATATATCGCCTTTAACATGATCATTTCAGGACTTGGAATGTGGGATAGAATTTCACAGATACAGGGTAGTGTGCAGTCAGCAACTTCTAAATGATCTCTTAGTAAACAGACCTGTTCTGCCAATCCTCCACAAAATATCAAAATATTGTTTTACAAGGTTTTTTCCACCCACTTTAAATATACAATTGTGTCTAATGGAAATGATTTCCAAACAAATACCCCCCCCCCCCCCCACATGGCTGAAACGTAATTTATAAAAGGAACATTACCATGACCGCGCTGACATCTCCTTCTTTGCTTGATCGTTTCCAATCGTCCAGCCGCACATGTTTAAATACATTGACAAACGGATGCTGCCAGACTGTGGGCAAAATCAACATCAAATATTGTCAATAATGGCACAGAAACCAGCGAGGTTACAAGTATTCTCTACCGACACATAATGATATAAGAAAATGTCACTAACTCACTAACAGTAGCAGCTGGACGCCATGGATTACAGTTCAACTAACAATATTCACAAATAAATGAGTAACACTTTCAGGAGCTGCTGACAAGTGGAAATATTTTAGGAAATGCTGCGATCAAGGGGGAGATTGTTCTATAACACGTGCCAGAATTTTTATATTTAAGCTTACAGCCCCCCAACTACATACCGTCCCACAGCACCGACACCTCCCCGCTACATACCGTCCCACAGCACCGACACCTCCCCCCTACATACAGTGCCACAGAGCAGACACCCCCCCCCCCCGCCACTACATGCCATCCCGGCACTGACAACCGCCCTACTACTACACACCATTCTGGCATTGACACCAACCCTACTACTACACACCGTCTCAACACTGACACCCCCCCTACTACTACACACCTTCCCACCACTGACACCCCCCTACTACTACACACCGTCCCACCACTGACACCCCCCTACTACTACACACCGTCCCACCACTGACACCCCCCCTACTACTACACACCGTCCC
This sequence comes from Mixophyes fleayi, assembly GCF_038048845.1. Lineage (NCBI taxonomy): Eukaryota > Metazoa > Chordata > Amphibia > Anura > Limnodynastidae > Mixophyes > Mixophyes fleayi. Next base: position 15,818,445 of record NC_134408.1, read on the forward strand.
ACCACTGACATCCCCCCTACTACTACACACCGTCCCACACTGACATCCCCCCTACTACTACACACCTTCCCACCACTGACACCCCCCTACTACTACACACCGTCCCACCACTGACACCCCCCTACTACTACACACGGTCCCACCACTGACACCCCCCCCTACTACTACACACCGTCCCACCACTGACACCCCCCTACTACTACACACCGTCCCACCACTGACACCCCCCTACTACTACTACACACGGTCCCACCACTGACACCCCCCTACTACTACACACCGTCCCACCACTGAGACCCCCCTACTACTACACACCGTCCCACCACCGACACCCCCCTACTACTACACACCGTCCCACCACCGACACCCCCCTACTACTACACACCGTCCCACCACCGACACCCCTTGCTACTACTACTACACACCGTCCCACCACTGACACCCCCCCCTACTACTACACACCGTCCCACTACTGACACCCCCCTACCACTACACACCGTCCCGGCACTGACAACCCCCCTACCACTACACACCGTCCCGACACTGACACCCCCCCCCCACTACTACTAATATACCGTTCCGGCACGGACACCCCCCCTACTACTACACACCGTCCGGGCACGGACACCCCTACTACTACTACACACCGTCCCGGCACTACTACTACACACCGTCCCGGCACTGACACCCCCCCCCTACTACTACACACCGTCCCACCACTGACACCCCCCCTACTACTACACACCGTCCCACCACTGACATCCCCCCTACTACTACACACCGTCCCACACTGACATCCCCCCTACTACTACACACCTTCCCACCACTGACACCCCCCTACTACTACACACCGTCCCACCACTGACACCCCCCTACTACTACACACGGTCCCACCACTGACACCCCCCCTACTACTACACACCGTCCCACCACTGACACCCCCCCCTACTACTACACACCGTCCCACCACTGACACCCCCCTACTACTACACACCTTCCCACCACTGACACCCCCCTACTACTACACACCGTCCCACCACTGACACCCCCCTACTACTACTACACACGGTCCCACCACTGACACCCCCCTACTACTATACACCGTCCCACCACTGACACCCCCCTACTACTACACACTGTCCCACCACTGACACCCCCCTACTACTACACACTGTCCCACCACTGACACCCCCCCCTACTACTTACTACACACCGTCCCATCACTGACACCCCCCCTACTACTACACACCTTCCCACCACTGACACCCCCCCTACTACTACACACCGTCCCACCACTGACACCCCCCCTACTACACACCGTCCTAGTACTGACACCCCCCTACTACTACTACAACAACACACCGTCCCGGTACGGACATCCCCCATTCTACTACACACCGTCCCACCACTGACACCCCCCTACTACTACACACCGTCCCACCACTGACACCCCCCTACTACTACTACACACTGTCCTAGTACTGACACCCCCCTACTACTACACACCGTCCCACCACTGACACCCCCCTACTACTACACACCGTCCTAGTACTGACACCCCCTACTACTACACACCGTCCCACCACTGACACCCCCCTACTACTACACACCATCCCACCACTGACACCCCCCTACTACTACACACCGTCCCACCACTGACACCCCCCTACTACTACACACCGTCCCACCACTGACACCCCCCTACTACTACACACCGTCCCACCACTGACACCCCCCTACTACTACACACCGTCCCACCACTGACATCCCCCTACTACTACACACCGTCCTAGTACTGACACCCCCCTACTACTACACACCGTCCCGGCACGGACACCCCCCCCCTACTACTACACACCGTCCTAGTACTGACACCCCCCTACTACTACTACAACAACACACCGTCCCGGCACGGACACCCCCCCTACTACTACACACCGTCCCACCACTGACACCCCCTACTACTGCACACGGTCCCACCACTGACACCCCCCCTACTACTACACACCGTCCTAGTACTGACACCCCCCTACTACTACTACAACAACACACCGTCCCGGCACGGACACCCCCCCTACTACTACACACCGTCCCACCACTGACACCCCCTACTACTACACACCGTCCCACCACTGACACCCCCCCTACTACTACACACCGTCCTAGTACTGACACCCCCTACTACTACTACTACACACCGTCCCACCACTGACACCCCCCTACTACTACACACCGCCCTAGTACTGACACCCCCTACTACTACTACACACCGTCCCACCACTGACACCCCCCTACTACTACACACCGTCCTAGTACTGACACCCCCTACTACTACTACACACCGTCCTAGTACTGACACCCCCCTACTACTACACACCGTCCCACCACTGACAACCCCCTACTACTACTACACACCGTCCTAGTACTGACACCCCCCTACTACTACACACCGTCCTAGTACTGACACTCCCCTACTACTACACACCGTCCCACCACTGACACCCCCTACTACTACACACCGTCCCACCACTGACACCCCCCCTACTACTACACACCGTCCTAGTACTGACACCCCCTACTACTACTACACACCGTCCCACCACTGACACCCCCCTACTACTACACACCGCCCTAGTACTGACACCCCCTACTACTACTACTACACACCGTCCCACCACTGACACCCCCCCTACTACTACACACCGTCCTAGTACTGACACCCCCTACTACTACTACACACCGTCCCACCACTGACACCCCCCTACTACTACTACACACCGTCCCACCACTGACACCCCCCTACTACTACACACCGTCCCACCACTGACACCCCCCTACTACTACACACTGCCCTAGTACTGACACCCCCTACTACTACTACTACACACCGTCCCACCACTGACACCCCCCTACTACTACACACCGCCCTAGTACTGACACCCCCTACTACTACTACACACCGTCCCACCACTGACACCCCCCCTACTACTACACACCGTCCTAGTACTGACACCCCCCCTACTACTACTACACACCGTCCCACCACTGACACCCCCCTACTACTACTACACACCGTCCCACCACTGACACCCCCCTACTACTACACACCGTCCCACCACTGACACCCCCTACTACTACTACACACCTTCCCACCACTGACACCCCCCTACTACTACTACACACCGTCCCACCACTGACACCCCCCTACTACTACTACACACCGTCCCACCACTGACACCCCCCCTACTACTACACACCGTCCTAGTACTGACACCCCCCTACTACTACACACCGTCCTAGTACTGACACCCCCTACTACTACTACACACCGTCCTAGTACTGACACCCCCTACTACTACTACACACCGTCCCACCACTGACACCCCCCCTACTACTACACACCGTCCTAGTACTGACACCCCCCTACTACTACACACCGTCCTAGTACTGACACCCCCTACTACTACTACACACCATCCTAGTACTGACACCCCCCTACTACTACACACCGTCCCACCACTGACAACCCCCTACTACTACTACACACCGTCCCACCACTGACACCCCCCTACTACTACACACCGTCCTAGTACTGGCACCCCCCCTACTACTACTACTACACACCGTCCCACCACTGACAACCCCCTACTACTACACACCGTCCCACCACTGACACCCCCCTACTACTACACACCGTCCCACCACTGACACCCCCCTACTACTACACACCGTCCCACCACTGACACCCCCTACTACTACTACACACCGTCCCACCACTGACAACCCCCTACTACTACACACCTTCCCACCACTGACACCCCCTACTACTACTACACACCGTCCCACCACTGACAACCCCCTACTACTACTACACACCGTCCCACCACTGACACCCCCCTACTACTACACACCGTCCTAGTACTGACACCCCCCCTACTACTACACACCGTCCCACCACTGACAACCCCCCTACCACTACACACCGTCCCACCACTGACACCCCCTACTACTACACACCGTCCCACCACTGACACCCCCTACTACTACACACGGTCCCACCACTGATACCCCTCTACTACCACTACACACCGTCCCACCACTGACACCCCCCTACTACTACTACACACCGTCCCACCACTGACACCCCCCTACTACTACACACCGTCCTAGTACTGACACCCCCCTACTACTACTACTACACACCGTCCCACCACTGACAACCCCCCTACCACTACACACCGTCCCACCACTGACACCCCCCTACTACCACTACACACCGTCCCACCACTGACACCCCCCTACTACTACTACTACACACCGTCCCACCACTGACACCCCCCTACTACTACACACCGTCCCACCACTGACACCCCCCTACTACCACTACACACCGTCCCACCACTGACACCCCCCTACTACTACTACACACCGTCCCACCACTGACACCCCCTACTACTACACACCGTCCCACCACTGACACCCCCTACTACTACACACGGTCCCACCACTGACACCCCCCTACTACCACTACACACCGTCCCACCACTGACACCCCCCTACTACTACTACACACCGTCCCACCACTGACACCCCCCTACTACTACACACCGTCCTAGTACTGACACCCCCCCTACTACTACTACTACACACCGTCCCACCACTGACAACCCCCCTACCACTACACACCGTCCCACCACTGACACCCCCCTACTACCACTACACACCGTCCCACCACTGACACCCCCCTACTACTACTACACACCGTCCCACCACTGACACCCCCTACTACTACACACCGTCCCACCACTGACACCCCCTACTACTACACACGGTCCCACCACTGACACCCCCCTACTACCACTACACACCGTCCCACCACTGACACCCCCCTACTACTACTACACACCGTCCCACCACTGACACCCCCCTACTACTACACACCGTCCTAGTACTGACACCCCCCCTACTACTACTACTACACACCGTCCCACCACTGACAACCCCCCTACCACTACACACCGTCCCACCACTGACACCCCCCTACTACCACTACACACCGTCCCACCACTGACACCCCCCTACTACTACACACCGTCCTAGTACTGACACCCCCCTACTACCACACACCGTCCCACCACTGACACCACCATTATGTACTACGGCCCCAGCTGCAGAGATCAGACACCGGTACCTGCAGCCATCACTCCCCGTCCGCAGCTCAATCCTCCCGCCGTCACCAACTGTCTGTCTGTGACATCATAATACCGCCCTAGCAACCGGCCCAGAGCGTCACCCCGCCCCCTGGATACCAGACGCAGTATTGTGACGTCACAGTCCCCTGCCAGTCGTTGCCAGGTAACGGAGCGTTCCCCACGGTATCCGTGTCCTCCTGTTACATAGCGGCTGGTGCACTAGCCTAGACTCAGGTATCATGCGGCCTCTGCTGGGAGTTATAGTTCTACGCAGTGCTGGGTGGTGATCTGTGCCCTCTAGTGGTGATCTGTAGCCTCACATCCATTATACTGTCAGCATGGGGAACATCTATTCCTAGTATTACACTGGTGCCGGGCACCCTGCCCTCTAGTGGTGATCTGTGGTATCACATCCATCATACTCTCAGCATGGGGAACATCTATTCCTAGTATTACACTGGTGCCGGGCACCCTGCCCTCTAGTGGTGATCTGTGGCCTCACACCCATCATACTGTCAGCATGGGGAACATCTATTCCTAGTATTACACTGGTGCCGGGCACCCTGTCCTCTAGTGGTGATCTGTGGTATCACACCCACCATACTGTCAGCATGGGGAACATCTATTCCTAGTATTACACTGGTGCCGGGCACCCTGCCCTCTAGTGGTGATCTGTGGTATCACACCCACCATACTGTCAGCATGGGAAACATCTATTCCTAGTATTACACTGGTGCCGGGCACCCTGTCCTCTAGTGGTGATCTGTGGTATCACACCCACCATACTGTCAGCATGGGGAACATCTATTCCTAGTATTACACTGGTGCCGGGCACCCTGCCCTCTAGTGGTGATCCGTGATCTCACATCCATCATTCTGTCAGCATGGGGAACATCTATTCCTAGTATTACACTGGTGCTGGGCACCCTGCCCTCTAGTGGTGATCTGTGGTCTCACATCCATCATTCTGTCAGCATGGGGAACATCTATTCCTAGTATTACACTGGTGCTGGGCACCCTGCCCTTTAGTGGTGATCCGTGGTCTCACATCCATCATACTGTCAGCATGGGGAACATCTATTCCTAGTATTACACTGGTGCTGGGCACCCTCCCCTCTAGTGGTGATATGTGGTATCACATCCATCATAATGTCAGCATGGGGAACATCTATTCCTAGTATTACACTGGTGCCGGGCACCCTGCCCTCTAGTGGTGATATGTGGTATCACATCCATCATACTGTCAGCATGGGAAAACATCTATTCCTAGTATTACACTGGTGCTGGGCACCCTGCCCTCTAGCAGTGATCCGTGATCTCACATCCATCATACTGTCAGCATGGGAAACATCTATTCCTAGTATTACACTGGTGCTGGGCACCCTGCCCTCTAGCGGTGATAGGTGGGACCACATCCATCATACTGTCAGCATGGGAAACATCTATTCCTAGTATTACACTGGTGCTGGGCACCCTGCCCTCTAGTGGTGATATGTGGTATCACACTCTCATACTGTCAGCATGGGAATCTTCTATTCCTAGTATAACACTGGTGCTGGGCACCCTGCCCTCTAGTGGTGATCTGTGGTCTCACACCCATCATACTGTCAGCATGGGAATCCTCTATTCCTAGTATTACACTGGTGCTGGGCACCATGCCCTCTAGTGGTGATCTGTGGCATCACATCCATCATACTGTCAGCATGGGGAAACATCTATTCCTAGTATTACACTGGTGCTGGGCACCCTGCCCTCTAGTGGTGATCTGTGGTATCACACCCATCATACTGTCAGCATGGGGAACATCTATTCCTAGTATTACACTGGTGCCGGGCACCCTGCCCTCTAGTGGTGATCTGTGGCCTCACACCCATCATACTGTCAGCATGGGGAAACATCTATTCCTAGTATTACACTGGTGCTGGGTGCCTTGCCCTCTAGTGGTGATCTGTGGCCTCACACCCATCATACTGTCAGCATGGGGAACATCTATTCCTAGTATTACACTGGTGCTGGGCACCCTGCCCTCTAGCAGTCATCCGTGAACTCACACCCAGCATACTGTCAGGATGGGAAACATCTATTCCTAGTATTACACTGGTGCTGAGCACCCTGCCCTCTAGTGGTGATCCGTGGTCTCACACCCAGCGTACTGTCAGCATGGGAAACATCTATTCCTAGTATTACACTGGTGCTGTGCATCCTGTTCTCTAGTAGTGACTAGTGGTCTCACACTCTCATACTGTCAGCATGGGAAACATCTATTCCTAGTATTACACTGGTACTGGGTGCACCCTGCCCTTTAGTGGTGATCTGTGGTCTTACACCCAGCATAAACTGCCCCATTGGCTCCCAAGTCCATCTTTCCATTAGTATATAGATCTTATGCACTGTGTATGTGTTAGATGTTTGTGTGCTGCAGTGTTTTAATTTATTGTAGGTAAGCTGAAAATGAAGCAGCTGTTTCAGGCAGTTTGGGGGGCAGGAAATTATTTTTTAAAAAATATGCCACTCTTCCTGATGCAGTAAATCAAATATATGTGCGCAAATATACATATATATATATATTATACCTAATTGGTATCGCCAATAATGCTTAAACATTACAGTATTTCTCTTTTAAATTGCACACTATGCATTTCCTATAGTTATGTGTTTCAGGGATGAGAGGGCCACTACCCCTGACAGGACTGCAGAACAGCGAATGACAGTCAGCACTGGAAACTAGACCGGTGCAGGGAGGTTTTCTGGATGTGGACAAACCACAATATTATGTTTCTAAATCTCTCTTGTGCTGTGCAACAATGTCATTGCTAGTACTGGAGTTAGACAATAAGCCCCTAAGACAGATCATATGTATGACCCTGTCATGGTGCAGGAGAAGCAGAGGTTCTGAGGGCTGCGGTCACATAACGGCATCTCATCCATCCAGCGGATACTCGGCAGAAGAGGAACTACTGATTTTGGAGCACCAGCGAGTTACGTAGCAGAAGTCACTGTTGGACACTACAAAAACTTCAGTTTCTTCCATAGATTTGGGATGGAATTGTGGGGATTTGGAATGGTAACTTAGGAAGGAAGACAAGTAATATTCTTCTTTATCATTTGTAATCCCCAAATGTATATTTCTCGATATCGGATAGGAAACAACCCTGCTTAGTTTGTTACTTTGAATGCAGGATTTGTAGAGGGGCGTTTCCACACCACGCCGCCAGTGGGCGTGACCAGCATGCATGGGGGCGTGGCTATAATTTTAGACAGTGCTTGGCTGCTCTCCAACTCTTCCTATCCCCATAATACAAATGGGCAATGCTGTGTGCACTATAGTTAGGTGCACACAGTTCTCCCTTTTCAAGCAGAGCCGTGTGAAGCGGGAGCAGGGTCCAGCCACCTCAATTATACAGTGCCCCAGATTTGGAGGGGGTTTTTTAGGCACTAGGAAACCCCCCCTCGGTTTGCCTATGGAATGACTGTGAGAGCTTGCCATTTATCTTAATATTTGCTGAGGGATTAATACAGAGGGGCCCAAACTCAGTCCTCAAGAGCTGCCAACAGGTCATTTTTTCAGGATGTCTTTCTGTAGAAACAACTGGGATAATTACTGACCCAGAAAAATAGATTAACCTGTGCGTGATTGAAGAAATCCTGAAAACATGAACTGTTTGGGCACCTCTGGATTAATGTATATATCCATAGTCCAGGAACAGGATCTTTGTTCTAAGAGCAATGTCCTATGTATGCCCAGTCCACACGATCAGATGCCTTTTCTGCATCTGCAGATAGGAGCATATATAGAGGACCATTTGTATATGAGCAATGAATAAGAACGTATTGATCTTGTTATCTGCTACTTCCTTAGAGAGAACAAATCTTACTGGGTCCAAAGTAGAAAGTAATACAACTATACTCTGAGAGAACTTATGGAGCGCGGTGCAACACTGTAATAATGGTCCTCTGTTCAGTCACAGAATCGCAAACAACATCCCACAGAGGTAAGTTATTAAAGAAGTAGATTTATTAAACCTTCTAAAAAGAAAAAGTGGAGGTGTTGCCATAACAACCAATCAGATTCTAGCTATCATTTATCTAGTACATTCTAGAACATGATCGCTAGAACCTGAGTGGTTGCTATGGGCAACACCTCCACATCCTTGGTGACAGCAGCTGCTGACAAATACTATTGGTCATTATCAGTGAATCCACACACACTTATTTCTTGGACATAATACTTTACCACACTGTTTCTAAGGTCAACTTTACAAGGAATGTTTACTTCTAAAATTGATACAAACATCAACGTGTCTATAGCAATCCATAGACAGTGACAGCGCCTGTTCTCCTGGCCCACCACTGTATATATTTTATCAAGAGGACACAGATGAAGCTAAAAGTGACGCAACATCACATATCCAGCAGAACAGCCCCAATCTCACAGCTTCTAGTTCTTCCAAAACGTCCCGTTGTCTTAGTAAGAGACTGTAAATGCCCCCAGTGATCTGCCAGGCTGCAGAGGGCTCCATGACGGCACAGGATGGCAGATGTCGTGGTGTCAGAAGGACGGGTCTCCAAACCCAGCCTCCTCCTGCAGCTGATGGATCTCTGTCATCAAAGTCTGATTCTGTAGATTTAACTGCAAGAGAGAACAGATCACAACATATAAAGAATAATGCATCCATTGCTGTAGTTATTATGGATGTTATACGTCAGCTCAGATACTGTGACCTGTATTATATGTTGTGGCCACAGAACTCCTCTGTGATTTAGATCATCCATATAATTTACAGCACGGAGTGCATTATCCCACATATAATACACAGGTGACATGAATATACGTACAATAATCTGCCAAATATACATTATACTTCTCTTCGGTGAGCAGTGATGTCATCACTTTTATATTTAAAGGGTAGTGATGTCACTCCTATATAATATACAATGGATCCGTTATCAGTGTCATACATCTTCTGTGCAGGTAGGTACATGACATTATAACTAAAGAAAGTAGCAGTGAATTTGGCACATGTCTATGTTTGGAGCAATGCTGGCGGATGGCTGATATATGGGGGCTGTACAAAGTGAGAAGTATACTAACATCAGACCTACACGTCATCCAGCACTGACCTTCCTGGTATACTTGTACGACTGTTCCGCCTCCAGTTGTTTTCCAGTCTAGAAGAAACGTCAGATGTCAGTAGACATAATCTTTGAGTCACTAGTAATCCAGATCTCTGCCTCAATATTATTATTATTATTATTAAGAATTTATTTATAAGGTGCCACAGATTCCGTAGCGCCGGATACAGAAGCAAGTAACAAATAGATGAGGTAATACATGTCAGTAGCACAGTTGAGGGTGAGTGATGCTATGGGGACTCACACAGAGTGCAGCAAAAGATGTGACGGGACATACGAGGGACAGGAGACAGATGTGGGACAATAGGTAGAGAGGACCCTGCCCGCGAGAGCTTACATTCTAGAGGGAGGGGTGGTGAGAGACAGTAGGACCAACTGGAAGGAAAATTTAGATGGCAATCAAGGAAGAGGAGGTGATGGACAGAATGGTTAGGAGGTGGTAGGATAGACGAGCTTGAAAGGTGAGTTTTCAGTGAGCGTTTGAAGGACTGAAGGTTGGGGGAGAGTCAAGTGAGACTGGTTAGGGAGTTCCAAAGATTAGGGGCAGCACGGCAGAAGTCTTGGACGTGAGCATGGGAGGAGGTAATGAGAGGTGAATTGAGGTGGAGGTCAGAGACAGAGTGGAGTGGCCGGGTAGGTATGTACCTCGAGACAAGGTCAGAGATGTAAAGAGGAGAAGTGTTGGTAAGGGCTTTGTAAGTGAGGGTAAAGAGCTTGAACTGAATTCTGAAACAGATAGGGAGCCAATGAAGGTATTTACGCTAAGGAGAAGCGGAAGAGGTGCGGTGTGAAAGGAAGATAAACCAAGTCGCAGCATTCTGTATAGATTGACGAAGGGACGGATTTTGTAATGTTACGGAGACAGAAGTGGCAGGATTTGGCGAGGGACTGGACATGAGGGGTAAAGGGCTGATTCAAGGGTGACTACAAGGCAGCTGGCTAGGGTGAGAGAGAGAGTGATGTTTGTCAACCATGAGGGAGACATTGGGAGGGATAGCAACATATATATACTCAGTATAAAACCTCACAGGACCTATGGTCCAAGCTCCGTGTACAAGTGTCCAGCTTTAGTATCAGCAATGCAGTAACTAACACGGGACGGCACAGATGATAATCTGCTTACACAATAAACACTTTCAGTCACAATTTACCATTTGCTTTATTAAAGAATACTTAGAATTCAGTTTTGGGTAAGATACCTCAGTAAACCCAGCGCCATAAGATGAATTACCTGGGGGGGGGGCGAGGTATGCCCACCGTTGCTCGGCCCAGCGAAGAGACGGCAGCTGGAATGCAGAAAACGTCGGGCAACCCACCAGCTCACATGAACCCCAGCTAAGTAATATTTTGGAACCTGGAGTTTCCGTAGGTTATTCCACACAAAACTGAATTATCCTTAGTGCCATCCCATGTACAGGGATCCAGTTTCCAGGAACGTAGGGACACCAGGAATGTAGGGACACCAGGAATGTAGGGACACCAGGAATGTATACAGCTTTTAGTGACATATCTTCTCCAGCCATCCAGTCTCTTCTCCTTTGGTGATTTGTGAAGTGTCCACTGGGTTTATACCACTCACCTTTAAGCAGACGAGAGCCAGGTACCCCCAAACCTCAGCGTTCCGGTTATTCAGAGCATTGGCCTCGGAGAGAGCGACCTCAGCTTCTGGCATCTCCTCCAGCTGTCCATGAAGAGATGAATCCACAGTAAATACTCCGTAGGCAACACCAAGACCCGGCTCTATCGCTTCTCTTCCTATATTTTAACATTACTTACACTACTTCCTGATTTCAACAACAGGTTTCTGTTACCCTCACATTGATAAATAACAGCAGTCTGCTCTAAGAGAGGCATCAAATAGCTATATGTGATAACTATATATATATATATATATATATATATATATGGTCACAAGATCGGCTACACTTCACACGCATCTGCCAAATATATCACACCAGCTTTTTATCAGCACATGTGCAACTCCTGATTACCAGCAGGGTGTTTGGTAGGTTGGAAGCCCTGGAATGGGCCTGATGAATGGAGCCCGCCCTTCTCTCTCCATTCATAACCCCAGGGACCCTGATACCGGCTTTTCCTACAGCCAAAGACACTCTTTGGGAAGCTTCTCCCAAACACAGACAATCTCTTTGGGGTTTTAGAACATGCATGTCAGAAATTCTGGACATCTATATTTGCCATGTATTACTGTCCCAACGCTTCTCTCACAATATATATATATATATATATATATATATATCGTCACAAGATTGGGTTAGGGGTACCGTCTTCTGGGGTAGACGGCTACACTTCACACGCATCTGCCAAATATATCACACCAACTTTTTATCAACACCTTACAGGTGCAGCTCCTGATTACCTGCAGAGTGTTTGGTATGTTGGAAGCCCTGGAATGGGCATGATGAATGAAGCCCGCCCTTCTCTCTCCATTCATAACCCAAGGGACCCTGATACTGGCTTTTCCTGTCAGAAATTCAGGACATCAATTTGACCTGACCTCTAGCAACCCATATCTTTTATAATCTGGGATCACCTGGATAAGCAATATGAAAATATCCACATGTCTATCTATAAAATAATTATTACAAATAATGATCTCTGCAGAATTACTAATGTTCACGTTTTATTAAAGGTGCAGCAAAATAACGTGAAAGTAAACCCTCCCCTTTGTCCTGTACACTCTGCAGCTGACGCGTTTCCTAAATGACTCCTCTATGGCACCTATGGATATGATTCATAGATTTTAAAGTTTCTCCTGCATTTTTAAGTGTGCCCGTCATCTACATACAGTTAAGCAGCCATTTGGCAAAGGTAGCGTACTAATGAGACGGCAGCATTAATTATTAATGTAATTAATTTTTATTTTTTTTAAATAATTTAAGAGAACACTTGTAGAGGAAACCGTTCCTGCATTTGTTGTATGCAGACAATGTGGGTTATATGTTATACACAAAATTACCCGGTAACAAGCGATCCCGGCCCCCAGCCAGGTCAGGCAGGTGGGAGAACGTTTACAAGCCAGCAGGTAGGTATTCTTGGCCTTTTCATACTGTCATACGGAGAAAACAGAGACATTCAATATATCAGTGTTATTCTACTTTAATTCATGCAACTAGTGGTGCTGAATACACCAGACGTTTAAATAGTTATTACAATTATCAGCCAGGGACAGTACCCAGAGACTGGCAGACTGCTGTAGACAATTTCACAACAGATAGAAAGCTGCTTGTTGGTGTTTAATGATGTAACCCAGAGAAATATCAGATGAAATCCCATTTGTTTCTATAAAGCTCCCTGGTTCTGGCAGCACAGTTTTATAGCATATTATTCCCATGGTAGATTGTAATAAAGCATTCACCCGACTGCAAAAACCAGGTGCAGATAGATTTTATGGGGGGTCCAAAGACTGTGGGGCAAGCGGGCACCTTGAAACGTGCTTGGCAAACAGCATTGGTGGTTGCAGATTATCTCTTTCCTATTAGAGATGCTCAGACTCGGTTTTCTGAAAACCGGCCCCACCCAAACTTAGGGGATCCGAGTAGACTCGCGAGCCGGGTCGGTATCTCTGCGCGTTTTCCAATCTGAATCGAGGCAAAACGTCATTATTGCGTTGTCGGATCTTGTGGGTTTTGGATTCCAGAAGTACCTCCCTTCCCAGGAGATCCAGCGTTCTTGTCACTCTCCAGTGCCACAGAAACACGGGTAGCAGTTTTCTTGTCACTTGACAAATGTTGACTGGAAATTAATGTTATTGAGGTTAATAACAACGTAAGGGAAAAAAAGAGCCACTAATGGGATTTTAGTAAAAAAAAAAAAAAAAAAAAAAAAAAAAAGGGAATTTTAGAAAAAAATAAAATAAAAAATCGGGATCTAAAGCCAAAACCAAAACAGCATCTCTAATAGGAACTAAAGATGTTCACTGACCCCCATGAACTGGTTTTGGTTTTGGATCTGGATTCGCTTCGTGTTTTGATTTTGGGTTTGGATTTTTTGGAAAAAATCCTAAAATATGATAAAATCACATAATTTTGCTCTTTTTTTGTTCCTACATTATTATTAACCTCAATAACACTAATTTCCAGTCATTTGCAGTCAATTTTGACCACCTCACAGATCACAATATTTTCATACACTTTCGGACAAATACTGCAGCGCCCTGGCTGGATGGTAAGTGACAGAGCAATGACACAAACACACGGCAGTTCCTAGCACATCTAGGACACATTGGCACACAGCAGTGGCAGAAAAGATAAATGGTGCAAAATGGAAATATTCTTGGGTCCGCCCTCCCTCCCACCCACCGTTATGTTGGATCTTAAAAAGTAATCCAAAAATCGCGAGATCCGATGACGTAACGATGACACTTTGCCTTGTTTTCAAATCCGAAAAGGCGCGAAAGTACCGAGCCGGCTCGACTCGGTACTTGGATCTGCTAAGTTCGGGTATGTTCGGTTCTCAGAGAACCAAGCCTGAGCATCTCTAGTTCCTATATGACCTGAGTCTGCCTATTTCACTCATTGGGGGCAATTCAATTGGGCACATTACTCGTAAAAATAACGTGTCCTGCGCATTATTACCAATAGAACGGTAATTTTAATGCGGATTCCTGCTCGCGGCTCTCAGAGCTGCGAGCAAAAATCACCATTGAAACTACCATACTAACGGTAATAGTCTTTGGGCCGCGTTATTTTCACGAGTAACGCGCCCAATTGAATTCCCCCGATTGTGCCGATCTTGCAGGACAGGCGGCCTCTCTGGCTTCAGCTCCATAGAAAGGTTGAGGGGAGAGGAAGGTGGCGGTGGGTGATCAGGAACAAGTACTAGGTAGGCAATAGAGAACCATACAAGGTCTATGATGTTCCTGCTTCACATTACACAACATCGAATCAACGCCCAGTTTTCAGAAACCAATTCAGTTCGTTTCCCCACAGCCACCTACTGCTCGTTATCCAAAACGTTTTTAATGAGCTACTAACAAAAGTAATCTCTTAAAAATCTATAACATGTTACATTGTTAAACCAAGAAACAGTTTAGCAGATGACAGTGCATGGAGATATGGTACAGTAGTAGGTATGTGGACCTGTACTTACCTCTCCTTCCTGGAGGTAGATGGATCCCAGGCGGAGGTAGACAGAGTGTATCTCCGAGGCGTCGGCCACCAAGCTGAGGGTGTGCTCGTAACATTCCCGGGCCTCGCCCTTCCTGCCGCTCAGATAGCGCAGGTGCCCTGTGAGCGCCCACACGTCAGGGTTCTGTGTAACGGAAACGTTATTAGTAACGGACAGCTCACAATCATCTCCTCCAGGACTCATGCAGTGTGGTAGGAGTTCACTCCATCCAACAAGCGTAATTAATGATTTTGCAGGCATAACAACCTGGGAAAGTTTGAAGGCAAATACTGCTTAGTGGAATCTTGTCAATGCAGCGGATTGGTCAGCTGCCACGGCTGATTGTCCAATCAGCTCCACAGTCAGCTTTTCACAGAGCAGCGTTTACATTCAAGGTCTCCCAGCTGGAAGTCTTCTCCCTCGCTCCCCCGCATTGCTCGCCCTCGCACACACCTCTTCGGGCATATCATAAATTGTGGTTCGGCGTTCAGCACAAAACATTGTGAGCAGTCTATGGTAATCAGATGGGGGACCAAAAATAGAATAAACAGCTTTCAAAACGATGGACTATATTACATAGGGATAAATGATCCCATAGTTTTCACGGGCAGATTCAATTGTCGTGTGTATGAGCCCTTTAAGGATGTCAGATACTCTCACAGGGCAGGGAGGGGGGGGGGGGTATAACAGTTCAGTTATTACCCCACCACCTGACATCTGCTCCCAAATAGCTTTATCTCTGTATTTAAACATAAGCAGGTTGGCTGGATGGTACTTGAAGGGGTTTTACACCTATAGGTGGTTTGTACAGGTTCTTCTGTAACTATCAGTAAATAAGTGTCTCTGTTTAGCTCCCTTCTGTGCTTTTCATCCATGTCTCACACACACACACACACACACACACACAGAGACAGACTAGGGTCAATTTTGATAGCAGCCAATAAACCTACTAGTATGTTTTTAGAGTGTGGGAGGAAACTGGAGCACCTGGAGGAAACCCACGCAAACACGGGGAGAACATACAAACTCCACACAGGTAAGGCCATGGTCGGGAATTGAACTCATGACCCCAGTGATGTGAGGCAGAAGTGCTAACCACTAAGCCACCGTGCTGTCCCGGCACGGTGGCTACAACTGTCTCTAAAGTATCGAGCACAGCAGGGTTATGGCAGTACAGTGGCATTGAACATAAACAGCTTGGCCTGATGATATAAAGAAACAGCTGAAAGCACAGAAGGACGCCATGTGGTGTTTTATACATAGGGGACAATGATAATGATACGGACGCACCTGGTGATCTATCTGTGATGCTTTCAGCAGATTCTCATTGGCTGCATCAAACTCTTTCCTCAGCAGCTGCATCTGAGCGCACATCAGGTGGTACCCGCAGCTGGCTCCTCCGTCTGGGCACAAGAGCTCATGTGACAGCACTTTCTGGACAAACTAAACCCCCAAAAAAGTTAAAACCGTCTATATATGTGTGTGAAAAACTGGTGTCTACCGTAGAGCTGTTTCGGCATAAACAACACAGACCTGCGCGGCGTTGACCTGAGCCAGGAACTGGGCAGCTTTCATGTAGACGCTACCGACATTGGGGGGAGGCTCTTGGCTGGCACCGGTACCTAGAGACATAAATACAACAAGTGGTTCCATTTAGTGCCATAGAGCCATAGTTTGTTCTTTCATATTACTTCACTGAGCCCTCGTCTGTCTGTCTCATGAAAACACACATCTTATAGGTTATACAGCAGCTGCTCGTGCAGCCAGTCACAACAGCCCGATGGTACAGGGTCCGATGCATCCTGACTGGCTGATGACATTGATGCTCATACTATCATCAGTCAGACAGATTTCCCAGACTTCCCAATTATCATTTAATGAGACTCTGATCTGAATTTGAATGGAAATGACAAAATAACCTGAATTGCAGCCCCTTGGTCAGCTGAAGGCAGCAAGAATAAAAGAAATAGACAACAAGGGGAGGAGTTATCGAACCTTCTAAAAGGAAAAGTGGAGAAGTTCATAGCGACCAATCAGATTCTAGCTATCATTTATCTCTTACATTCTAGAACATGATAGCTAGAATCTGATTGGTTGTTAGGGGCAACACCTCCACTTTCCCTTTTTAGAAGGTTTGATAATTCCAAAAGTCCATCTGCAGGAGAGTCTGCTGGTCTCATGGGGATCGCCTATCGATGAGTAAATACATCTACGTTGTCATCTCTGTTATTGTCTTACCTGTCATGTGACCCTCCATTACTGGACAATGATTTGCTACCACACAACATGAACTGACACATACACAGATATACCAGAATGCACCAGAGGGTCTGATCCCAGCACAAGACTCCCACCTTTGTGAGTTCCGGCCTTACTCTTAGTGACGACGGAGGATGGAGACTTGGGCACCGTGTGTGGGGTGTTCTCATCTGGAGGTCGGCCAGCTGCAGAGGGGTCGTCTGACGCAGACTGACCTGGGGCGGATGTGGGCATATTCCCATCTGCCGCGGCAGTAAGATAATACATTATAGCAGTATGCACCCTTTACATCAGCACAACCATCTTACAAACTAACCCCTAGTTACGGAACGGGGTAACCAGGAGAGGGATTCATTCGTCAAAATTTCCAGTTGGAATTTATCCTTTAAATAACCAATAAACCAGGTCACTGTACTTGAAATGCTGCTACCTACATCCGCACATAATTATATGTAAAGATAGAGGAACGTGTTGGTAGATAAAGTAATTAGCGCCAAAGACGTAGTTCGTGTGGGGTGATTTCTTTACCTATGTAAATCAGACTTCCTGTCTGCAAGTCTACTGAAAGAAACATACTAGAAATTTTCAAAGAATAACTGATAACAGAGGACAATAGCTTATACTAATGTAGCTAACAAGGTCCCTTACTGTTTAAGTCCTGGTTTAAAGTAATCCAACAATAATTGTGCAGCCAGATTTCAATGTACACACATCCCACTCTAGAGAAAATAAGCCACAAATCTGTGCCCCAACCTCACTGCCTAGTACTTCCTGCTAAAATGCCTTATGTATTATGGAAATTAGCTATTGGCTGCAGATCATGTGACACAGATCTCATGTGACTGTTCAGAGCCAATGAGCTGAGAGCCGTGTGATGTAATAATTCTAATTATAATCTGATGATGTCACAGAGACGGGAGGTAGACAGTCAGTGCTGTGTTACCTCTCCTATCGGCCTCTCCAGTCACAGTCCTAGGACTGTCGGGGACGTCGCACAGAGCCGAGGACCTCTCCATGTCCAGCTCCGCCTGATGAAGCTTCCTTGCCTCGGATAAAGCCATCTCCATCCGGATATCGTTCCCCTGGATCTCATATAACAGGCCTGCAGGACACATAAGATGAGGGAGTGCTGGTTACTTCTCCCTCTAGCTCAGATTTCAGCATAATGGTTCTCGCCCCAAAATATTAATATATCTCATTGTCATTAAATGATGTGTAGTGGATAATTTTACTTCAGGTAGTGTAACCAATTCTAGTGATGATATATAGTGAGCTATAATATATTATGTAGCCACATAAAAAAAAACCTATTAAAATTCAGAAAGAAGCGATCAACGTGTGACAAAAGGACTAATGATTAAAGAGCACCTGACATCTACACACAATGGAGGCGGCCATTTTGTGTGCATCACTGGATAGTAGGCGTTTTTTATGATTATTATTAGTTGCGCCTTAAATATTGGTGCCCGCTCATGATTTTTGGTCACGAAGAGACTCAGAAAGTTCCTAACGAATTGATAGGCCACATTCTCACTCTCCCAAAATGGCTGCCTCCACCGTATGTACATGTATATTTTATTTATGATACCAGGTCTGGCTGCTCTAGAGGCCCAAAACTTCATGTTTGTGAAAAAAATTTTGTGCAAGCAACACAGATGTTTCGCTGTAAATAACAACCAATGAGATATATCATTAATCTAGTGCTAGTTGTTCTAATAAAAGCTAATATGTGACTGGTTGTATCTTTTCTACTGCACATCTAATGCCTCAGTATTGTCACAGTACTTTCAATTTTGAAACAATGTAAATAAATACTAATAATTATAATGTTATTTTATAATATTTATGCTCATCACAAACGTGAGTTGGACGCAGTCACATTTTTAATTAACTTGCATCGAGCTTTAAATGAGCCAAAATATTTATGAGGTACTTGTTCTTTTTTGCATCGCTGTACAGCTCACAAAATGGCTGCCTCTCCTGCGTGTAGACGACGGGATGGATAAGTGACAGCGATGACGGTGGTGGAGAGATAATACATACCCAGGATAGTCCAGACCAGCGCGCTGCCAGGGTCCACACACGTAGCGTCTTCAAAGAACACCTCCGCCTCATCAACGTGATCCATAAGGGCCGCCATTATGCCACACAGGAGCAAGCTGTACAGAGAGCAAAGAGGGTCAATTCTGTACATACACCGGCACCAGGGGCAATCAGTCTGTGAAGTCATATATGTCCCCAGACGCTGTGAATTAAAGTCTATAAGGGCTGGAGCAAATTATCAACACCCTGGATATATATTATATATATATATATATATATATATATATATATATATATATATATATATAGATGTATAGATGTAGATATATGCACGTACGTACGTATGTATTTATATATACTAGCACTCTGCTCGTATTGACCCTTCTCACCTGGGAATATATTGATAGTTTAGATGCAGAGCCTCGTGGAAACATTCCTGTGCTTTGATGTGGTCGCCGACCAATAGCTTGAAACTCCCATAATCCAGCCAGTGATGGATGCACTGACGGTCCCGGGCCAGTCTCTGTAGCGGGAAGGGATAGAAGAGTAAGTTAATGGGGTTAATATCAAACACTATCCTGCAACTCGTCCTGAATTGTTCATTCCTGTATTTTGTGAGCCATTTGGTTTTTACATATTCAGTATTTATTTGGTTCTCTTTAGAGCGGCAAAAACTCTTATAGAACATAAGATTTCTATTAGTTTTCATCTATTTCTGCAGCTCCCTTTATCACGGCTCTTATTAGTTTGGAAACAACAATGAGAGACCTAAATATGAATAATAGGCGGCAGGTTCAACGTTGGGTCTCAGTCTGAGTATTCAAAGACCCTTCAGACGACGCATGCTTTTACCAGTCCTTCAAGACCTGACTCGAGAGCCTCAGTGCTGGGGAGAGGTTTTAAAAGCAGACAGGATGAATGCTACAATGTGGAGTAAGGATTATAGCTAAGTGTGGCCTTGGTATAAGCGGGTGCACTGTACAGATAGAGAGTCAACAATGACAGCCAGCATTACTCTCAGCCGTATGCACTCAGCACCTTAATAGAGGAGAATTACAAATAAAGGGATTGTATGTAAACTGGTGCACAGGATTCTGTAACCCGTAGCAACCAGAGTCCAACTGACATTTTTCTAGTGACGTTTAGAACCTATGTAATTGGTTACTACAAGTCGCCAGGTCAGTTCGGGCCCCATACACTGGTACCACCCATATCCCCCCAGATGGCAGCCCTGCTTAATGTCAGTGATAGACTACACTATCAGTGATGTCACTGGTTCCTAGTGATGTGATAGGCTGCACTATCAGTGATGTCACTGGTTCCTAGTGACTTGATAGGCTGCATTTTCAGTGATGTCACTGGTTCCTAGTGATGTGATAGGCTACACTATCAGTGATGTCACTGGTTCCTAGTGAATGGATAGGCTGCATTCTCAGTGATGTCACTGGTTCCTAGTGAAGTGATAGGCTGCATTCTCAGTGATGTCACTGGTTCCTAGTGATGTGATAGGCTGCACTATCAGTGATGTCACTGGTTCCTAGTGATGTGATAGGCTGCATTCTCAGTGATGTCACTGGTTCCTAGTGATGTGATAGGCTACACTATCAGTGATGTCACTGGTTCCTAGTGAATGGATAGGCTGCATTCTCAGTGATGTCACTGGTTCCTAGTGAAGTGATAGGCTGCATTCTCAGTGATGTCACTGGTTCCTAGTGATGTGATAGGCTGCACTATCAGTGATGTCACTGGTTCCTAGTGATGTGATAGGCTACACTATCAGTGATGTCACTGGTTCCTAGTGAATGGATAGGCTGCATTCTCAGTGATGTCACTGGTTCCTAGTGAAGTGATAGGCTGCATTCTCAGTGATGTCACTGGTTCCTAGTGAAGTGATAGGCTGCATTCTCAGTGATGTCACTGGTTCCTAGTGATGTGATAGGCTGCACTATCAGTGATGTCACTGGTTCCTAGTGAAGTGATAGGCTGCATTGTTAGTGATGTCACTGGTTCCTAGAGAAGTGATAGGCTGCATTCTCATAGATTGTCACTGGTTCCTAGAGAAGTGATAGGCTGCATTCTCAGTGATGTCACTAGTTCCTATGAGTTGATTCGCTTGAATATTGGTTCAGCCCACAAACTGTCCGACTTATTGTGTGTAGGAGATAAATGTACTTTAAGTCATGTCTTAGTTAATTGTAAAGATGTGCATAGATATGGAGACCTCAGTCTTCTTCAAATAAAGCTAATATGAATACATAGCATAATGTTTAAATTCCTGCCTAAATATATTTGAAAATAATTAAATATATATTTGTTCCTCAAGTTCAGAACGAAAGAGAAAAAAACGTACTATTTATATCTGCTTGTTGATGATATAGTTTATATAGTTTATATAGTTTATATAAATGGCCATCCGTCTCCTCACCTCCTGGTAATACATCTCCGCTAAATCAAAATCTTCAGTCATCTCAGCTTCCTTAGCGAATCGGAGGAGCTGCTCAGAGTCCGTCATTGGGGCCGGAGGCGTCTCCTCCCGGTCACCAAACAGGGACTGTGGGGATGGAAGAGACGGGAGCTCAGCACATAGTAACTAGAATGATTACATTATACCTGGGAGCTGCCCTGACACCAGTGATGTCTGATGTACGTGCAGGAAAGAGATCATACGCTTGTCTAGTAACCAGCTGCCCTGCCGGCCAGTTCTACAACAGAAGCCCCCGCTAGACAGCACGGTCTGCTGGTGGCTGGTGGGGATTATTGGGATGACGTAATCATCACATCAAGAGGTACAGGTTGTAATCTATGGCCTAATATTATAAATGTGTGAATCAGATGGGTACGCTGAGACGTGACATCTCCTGGGCTTGCCTAGAACTTTTGAAGCCATGGGTTCCCCCCCCCCAAGCCATCATCCCTCCCCCACGTTGCTGCATGCACTACCAGCAGAATACTCACACACGGCAGTGTGCGGAACACACATTTGTCCCGAATATTGAACAGCAATACAGTCCCCCAGTGTGTTCGGAGCCTCATATCACTACTCTGTGCTGTTATAAATGCTTAGATTGACTGAATGTTGGTCTGGTCCCTACCCAATGACTGAAATACTCTGTGCTGCTGCTAACATTCCAATGCTCTGGCCACAGGTCGCCCCAGCCCCTAAATCTTCCTCTCTAGCTCAGGCACGAAGAATGGAGGCCATTATTGCTCTGACGAGTCAGATGCACCTACAGATAATCATAGCGGCGCCCTCCCTCCGTGCAGTACCTTGTTCAGACTAATGTGCATCTGATCCACCAGGTAGATGTACAGCTCGCTCAGAAAGGCCTGCAGCTGATCGTGGTCCTCAAAAGCTGTGGTCTTCATATATTTCTCTCTCACGATCTTCACCACTGCGTGCTGCGCAAAGAGAAACAGCTCAACAATTGTTTTCTAAAACGACCTGAAAAGTGAGCCTGACACATAGAGGAGGCAGCCATTTTGTGGAATGAATCAAAAGTCATGAGAACAGAGTCTATCTATTCACTAGGGACCAATGAGTGTTGGTTCAGTCACAAAATGGCTGCCTCCACATTTTTTTGCCTCGTCTGAACATTGGCTCCTACTGAGCTGACAGGCAGCAATGTCATATATATTGGACAAGTCACAAAATGGCTGCTTACACTGTGTGTCTCACCAATATCACTAGCTCCTAGTGAGCTGACTGACAGCACTGCCATATATATATTGGTTCAGTCACAAAATGGCTGCTTACACTGTGTGTCTCACCAATATCACTAGCTCCTAGTGAGCTGACAGGCAGCATTGTCATATATATTGGTCCAGTCACAAAATGGCTTCCTCCACTCATATTATTATAGCAAAGTGAAAGACCGACAATTTGGTGGTAAATCAGCACACCCACCTACCATACACCACACAACCTATGTACAGACACAAGTGGCTATATACCTGATGGCCATTATTCCTCATTACCTTGAGTTGTTCCTTAAAGGCAAAGTATTTCCCTGAGCAGTTTAATTCATAGTTGAGCTGACACTTCTGTTCCTCCAGGACTTGTGGATCCACCTCCAGCCCAGTAGATTCCTCCTGCCCAAACAGCCCACAGTACTCTTCTAGGATAGCGTTGGTTATGTTGGTGACCTGGCTGTGATAATCTGCAACCGCCTGAGAAGAAGACATAGACACTGGCTTATGGATATGTTATCTTTCCATACATGCTCAGTAGAACGTTCTGGCCCAGGAAACACATGGCTGATGGTTCCATTTTACATACTGCTTCCTCACACCAGTGAACCATGATTATTATGATAAAGTGAGGTCCTGATGGTCACCATCATGGTAGAACGATGGAAGAGTGGTCTTTACTGGTAAACTCACCCCCACGGACACAACTATTGACAGAGAGGATCGGGGCCTCCTATACTCTTGGATACACGTCTAAAACTGAGCTCTCACCTTCTGGGCTCCGGCCGTCCGTCGACCAAGCTGGGGTCGTGCTGGTACGAGGTCCTTTACTCTATGAAAGTAACGATATGAGATTGTCAATGTGACAGTGAAGAAGCCAAAGATGAAGTTCTACTAAGGATTCCTTCTTCAAGAACAAGTACGGTAAAACGTGAAAGTTTGGGGGAACAGATTAAACAGATTGTATTTAAATGTGACGGCCCATGGGCAATTCTAACATGCCTGCTATACAAATCTAAGGCCTGGCGGATGACAAAAATGTGATTAACTGGTGATATCTCTGTGTGCAGTTATTGGTCAGCTGCTCTAATGGATCTGTATGGACCAATTTGGCAACCCATGTGTCTGACCAGTATGGCTACCTAGCGACCAATAAGAGGGGGAGAGAGGTCAGGTAGGCTGAGTCATACACAAACGGACAGACGCGGTACAAAACCAGCAGTCGGAAAATCTGGGTCAAAAAAAGGCACTAGGGTCAGGGCAGGCAGCAGAAAAGGTCAGCAGCAGTGATACAGTAGACAATAACACCAAAGTCAGGAAGCCAAGTCTATAATGGGCATTTGAGTGATACCTGACCTGGACTTATATGTGTCCTGCACAGGGCCGGATTAAGTGAATGGAGGCCCCCCAATGTGAGCCACCCGCCGCCCCCCCCCCCCCCCCCCCGTACCCCGTGAGGGGCCCCCCCAAGCACTTACCTGTCACTGTAGTCCTCTGTCCCCGGCGCGCTGTAATCTCCTTACTGAGGAGATCTCGCGAGAGTTCACTCGCGAGATCTCCTCAGTAAGCAGATTACTGAGCGCCAGGGACGGAGGACTACAGTGACAGAGCTCAGCAGCATTGATCGGGCCCCCGCCCCCGACCGATCAATAATGCTGCTGCGGACTTTGAAGGGCCCCCTGGATGCCCGAGGCCCCTGGGCTATAGCCCAGTTAGACCTCAGGTTAATCCGGCCCTGGTCCTGCATGCATACTTACGCCTCTGTTTTATTTGACTAAACTCATCCATTTTGTACTTTCAATGAATGAACTTTGATACCTCATTAGTCAGCAGGCAGGATACAAACAAAGGAGCCAATATGTCACTCACTTCAAAGCCATCTCTTCAGCCATCCGTTTAGGGACTAACGGCTTCTCCAGGGTCAGTTCCAACACCACGTAGGTCCGAGCCTCTACATATTGCTAAGGAGAGATGACAGAGCATTGTCGGCTGTGATTAACGCTCTGCGGCAGAGAGGATAATGTTCCCCTTCCTGTAAATTATAAGTCACTGAGGAATTCCATTACTACATGGCAGCACGGTGGCTCAGTGGTTAGTACTTCTGCTTCACAGCGCTGGGATCATGAGTGCGATTCCCGACCATGGCCCTATCTGGGTGGAGTTTGTATGTTCTCCCCGTGTTTGCGTGGGTTTCCTCCAGGTGCTCCGGTTTCCTCCCACACTCCAAAAACATACTGGTAGGTTAACTGGCTGCAATTAAATTGCCCTTAGTCTCTCTCGGCCTGTGTGTATATGTGTTAGGGGATTTAGATTGTAAGCTCCAATTGGGCAGGGACTAATGTGAATGAATTCTCTTTACAGCGCTGCGAAATTAGTGGCGCTCTATAAATAGATGATGATGATATATATTTGTCATTATGTATAAATAATTGCTTTAGGATGTCTCACTTATGTACCAGGAGAGATATAATAAGAACTTTATGAAGAAAAGCGTAACTTGCACATACGTCCACCTGTATTCAAGTACAAGCGGATCTCAAGATACATTTCCGTTTGGAACTGGGTATAAGTACCCTCTGGCTATACGGTCCTTGCTATATGCAGACAGACAGAACACACTGCAGCATACACAATATATGTGCAGTATAAAGTCTCATCGGAACGCATGGAAAAAAAATATTTTCTAAAAGAAATTTAAAACTATTACTACTATAATCATTAATAAAAAAACATATGTAAAAAATGTTTTCATTTTCTTTTACATGAAATACATAAATCAGGATGTTCTTAATCCGTATTGAACATTAAAAACATTTTTACAGTTTCTTAGACACACGTTGTAGCATGCACACGTCATCACTATCAGTGGGCACTTACACTTACCCTATAGCAGGTGCAATGGACACCCCTTCTAAGACCCTTACTGTACACCTTTAGTGACTTGCGCTTTGTATTACCTGTCCTTCCAGGTTGACAGTCGGAGTAACTGCAGCCGTTGGATCGATGTCTGACGGTTCTGTTGCCTTGTGCACTGCAGACATCTGCGGACAGGAATATGAAGGGTTAAACCCACTGACCTCTGGGAGACATCTACAACTCCTGGACTACATCACATCTGGGCTTTTGTAAAGACACTAGTACCGCAGGGAGGCTTTTTATGCCATTATACCGTCTACTCTTGTGCTAAGCAGGGCTCCAATCAGTTACCGGAATGAAATAACGCAGTGGTGCATGGAGCATAGGACGTCCTGCATTATGATACTGCCACCGCTGAGGTATAACACAATGTTGTGAACTGCACAACAGAAAGTAATAGGTTCTATTTTAACACATTGTTCTTAGACATGAAAAGTGCATTAACGACACTTAGATGTGAACGAGCCACGGAGATGATGAATAGGTGCCAGGGGGTACAATTTCTATTTCTATGTCATAATCAAATTCAGTAAACGTATAATGACTGGAATTGTAGGATACTGAGCCGTTTAGACCACAGGTGCCAATCTGCCATCTCCTATTAACAAAACCAGGTGCAAACTAGAAAACATCAACTCTGTTTCCTGTGCGACTTTTACCTCAGAACACAGAGAACTTTGGGCTTAATTCATCATATAATAATTGAACATGTTTATCTGTCTTTAATCTGCTCTAATCATACAATAGTGAGGTAACACGCCAAGAAGCCTGACTCAAGATGGAGTCTCAATAAGGACAGTTTTTCAAAGACTTCTCCCACAGGTAATATATAACATATAATCCTCGTACAGTGGAGGCAGCCATTTTGTAAGATGAACCATATCGATTTGAGGGCTCTGTTCAACCATCCTGCCCGGGACAGTGTTGGGAGTTATGTACAGCAGATTGACTATGAACGGGGGCCGCGCACACAAGCTTCTGCTGCGGACGGCAATGAAAGGGTCTTGTGGAGGTGACAGGTGTACTTGGAGGGGGAAATAAAAAGTTTTCATCTTGAAGCGGAATAAGTATTTAACCTGTTACCTCGCAGGTATCAGTGTAGACATTTTGAAACGGCACTGAAGTATTTTGAAATCCATCATATCATGTCAACATAATTACAGCTTTTGTATAACCGTCATGTACAAAGAGGATAATAACAGTAACAAAATGGTAGATAAAATGTATGTAGATTTCAGCATTACCGTCTTTGATTTGAATTTTGACAAAACTAAGATATGCAATTACTACAATATAGACAAACATGTATTATTACAACAATTTCTTCTTGATTTTAGTAGTGGGGATGTTGCCTATATCAACCAATCAGATTCTAGCTGTCATTTTGTAGAATGTACTAAATAAATGATAACTAGGGGCCTGATTCATCAAGGTACGCAAACGCATACGCATCTGTGTTTCATACTTTGAGTGACGCAAACCGTTATATTTGCGTTGGAGTTTGAGATTGAGTTGACTTTGAGTGCCGTATCTGCTCTGTTTGCGCTGCGTATGTGGTGTTTTACGTAGCTCAAGTCCCGTTTAGCAGATGCGTATGCGTTTGCGTACCTTGATGAATCAGGCCCTAGAAACTGATTGGTTGCTATAGGCAACATCTCCACTTTTTCAAACCCACAGTTTAGTAAAAATACCCCCAGGAGTTTTTGTCATGAAACGTTCCTGAACTCACCCGTCTGCCCAGGTCCCTCTCCTTGACGCCCTTCTCCTCTTTAGCCATGCGGCTGGGCGCCTGCTTCGGATGAGGAGAATTGAGGCCTTGAGGGACAGATGCGAATTTACCCATCAAACTATTCTGCCGCACGAAATCCCGCAGGACGCTGGAATGGCATTTTGTCTAAGAGGAGACAGAGGACAAAATATTGTCACAAATATGTTTAACATGAAAGGACTATAACTGTTAAATACCTTTTATATCTTACAATCACCTTCTCTACCTCACACTATCAGACACTGCCTCACCTGCAGCCCTTTCACATGGTGGCCTCCACTTCACCCACACCTCCAGGCCTTCACGCAGACAAGAGGACATTAAAGGTTCTCCCACCTGTTCCTGCACACGTGTTCCCATCTTTTGAAGTATATACCATCCCGATTTTCAAGTCCTTCTCTCTGCATGTTGCTGCATCAATCAACCCCCCTGGAGCACCCCAGCAATTCCCATTTCTCAGCCTAGCCCCCTCATGTATAATCCTCTGACATCCCCACCATCAGCTTGGGTGATGCAGTGCACCTAACAGAAGACCACCATGGTAGAGATGTCACTAAATCTTTTGGGACCTAAACGGGGGGGATTTTATGACCTGGGCAAACTTCAGGCCCTGTGGGAATTGTTTTTTCATTTAAGGATTATGTAAATCAGTTTATTTAGGGTAAATCACCTACAGACGGGGTCTGTCTCCATATGGGCTTCATGTTTTCTATGCGGGTTCCATGTATTAGAATGTTGTGTTCTGATAACAGTATAAGAACGTATCCGGTGTAAGAAGTGAGAGAGCGTCTTGCTCACAAGAGCTTATAATCTACTATGTGAAATCTAACATAAATACAGAAGACACATATTAATTACACACTGCACCAGTGTGGCCACAGTTTACCTTCTCCAGCACATCGGACTCTTGATAGGGAAAGACACGATAAGCTCCTCGCAAGCGTTTCACACCCGGGTACAGCAGAGGAACCATGTTTACATAAGCCACTCCGTGGAAAGAGACCTGGGCTTCTTCCTCGCTCTGTTGGTTGGACAGAAAACATGGTTAGGGTGCCTGTAACTTTGTGCCCAGGTAGAACATCCTCCATTAGGTCGGGATAGACCTTGGACGATGCTGCAAATATATATCTATTTTAAAGAAGACTGTTTGTTTGCTGTAACTAGAGCGGACATACCAGCTCAAGTTTTCTTATTATGACAGAGCTAATCTGTGTCCTCTTAGACCCAGTGGTGATCATGTGACCTACAGAACGTTGATAGAAGCGATTGAGCGTTCAGTAACAGCTTAGAACATTTGCTGACTCTTTCTCAGTTGCG
Source organism: Mixophyes fleayi (assembly GCF_038048845.1). Classification (NCBI taxonomy): domain Eukaryota; kingdom Metazoa; phylum Chordata; class Amphibia; order Anura; family Limnodynastidae; genus Mixophyes; species Mixophyes fleayi. The sequence goes on from NC_134408.1 coordinate 15,847,887, forward strand.
TGGCCCCACATAGCAGCGTTTTTCCGCCATTCTTTTGCACCGTATTTTATGGCCCATGTCCGTCCAAAATATAAACAGTGGGTGGGTATTATAGGGTTATGATGCTTCTTAGTAAACCTAAGCAAATAAGCCACTCTTTAGGAGAACAGACATATGGGAAATGTCATTTACACGGACATTGGTATTTTAAAGCATGACATGGGTGTGTGTGAACATAAGTGCCACCTACAGTCATTATATTGTCTCCTTTTTATGTCTATCACTAACAATCTGAGAAGAAGATTCTATCCTGCACCAATGAGCCCCAACTAGGGGGAAACAGGCTGTCTCTAAGTGGATTTTAGCACAAGCCCATGTCATGCTCATTGGCAGCTTGTCCCAGGGGAGGAACCAGACACCAGGATGTACAGCAATGATGGGGCCGGCCCTATTTAGGATAAGGCTGACCCAGATAATGCTGCGCAGTCCCTGCTGTATTTTCCAACCTGGGGCCCCACTCAGAATGAGTGAGGGCCCCAACAGATTATTTACAAAAAAAAACAAAAAACAACAAAAATAAAACCTGGCCTCAGACTGGGGACCCCCTAATCAGTCCGGGCCCCATAGAGTTGTATCTTCCATCCCCCCCTGATGGTGGCCCTGGGTACAGCAAGTAACCATGAGATCAGGCGAGACCTCAGGCCTTAATCCGCCACTACCCACAGAACTTACCTTTTCAGCCTTGCTGGGTTTAGATTTGCTGGTGGTGGACAGAGGCGCCCTCATTATCTCCACTGGCCAGAACCGGCATTCTGCAATCCGCTTCTGTAAGCTGTTAGACACATGACTGTTACCAATACAACACTGATGGTATAAGGTGCAGGTCTATGCCTATCACCCTCCAGTTATCCATAAGCTGCCTTCTACTAATGAGATACAAGCGGAGGCTGCAGACTAGCGGTCACCTGATGACGGTGGATTGGTCCAGGTAGCAGCGTCTCTCTGTGTCCCATGTCACCCTCTTTCTGTGGGTCTCGGCTTCTATACGGAACTCCTTGTCCTGTAGGTGGGCGCATAGAGGTCAATTTAACAAGCACTTATATCACTAAAGTATAGGATCCATCATAACCTGGCAGGACCATGAAAAGCCATATTTGATCCAGCCACTGATACTACATGTATTACAGAAAGCTCCAATGTTCCCTGACTCATGAATAATTAAAGCCACAAATGAGGTTAAACTGGGCAGCATTGTAAGAGAAAAATGGAAAAGGTTTATTTAATGAAATGGGCAGTTCTAAAGTTATATGAGGCTGGAATTGGATGTGATATTTACACAGTTGCACAGTGCCCCTTTCCATATATTTCTGCCTCTCCGCACACCTGGGCACACTTGTAGGTTAGGAAGGGAGAGTAAGCGAGGACCTTAATGTCAGCTGGTTGGCACCAAAGCCTTATAGTCATTAACGCTGAATTGATTATTCCTGTTGCCCTTGGATATGACACAGAACTACTCAGTGGGTACACAGAGCAGAGCTACATAGCATAAAATACACAACTTTCCCTGGATCATATAAAGGCCTTACCAGCTGCACAGAAGGCAGAATGATAAAACAAGATATATAAAATAATACTAGTATATATTACTAATTACTAATATAATAAGCTGATACACTGACTACTCTGCTGCAGTTTTTGTCAACTTTCCAACTTATCATCCATTTCACCTCTTTGCCGTTTATTTCTCCGTCTTCCTCTTCATAGGCCTGGCCGAGGATGAAGGATTCTGGGATATTCTGAGCTCCTGGGGCCGCTATTCCGCTGACCGGCCACCTCTTCTGCCGCAAGAGCGGCTCACTCTCCCCGCCTGCCTTCAGCACTCCGTTGGAGAAGATGAGAGCGAGGTCCCTCTGTACCTATATAATAAATGTGATTTACCCGTCAGCACACAAGATTCAGGAAGAAAAGCATTCATATTTGATATGATGCCGTACAAAAGACTGCAATATGGGCGAGCTCTGGAAGGAAAAAGCAATCAATCTATATATGATCCAGCATAACGTACGGATAATAGTACAAGACATTTAAGTTGAGGAGCTAAGAGTAGACAACTGAAAAACGTCATAGAAGATTTATTTATCAGAAAACCTCAATTTCTTATTCGCTCAACTGCTACAATGTGAATTACTGATACCATTAGCCTTCTATATGTTTGTTAAATCCAACCATTTCTTAACTGAACTTCCCAACTCTTACTGTAAAGCACTGAATATCAGGATGCCTTTCCTCTAGTACAAAGGATGGCCCGGTCTAGTTTGTGGATACCTGTGTACAGACTTGGCAATGAACCCTCTAATGTCTTCCACTCCCTTTATGAATTAAACTGCCCGTCACTAAGATCTCTCCGATTCCTGGGTGACCTTCTTATGAATGGACACCCCAAATTATACAGCAATTTAATTATGGTCTAAACCAGTGATAGGCCACCTGATACACCACTGATTCTCTTGGTGCAGTCACACTTAGGAACCGCATGGGGCGGTCCTCTAACTTTTAAAAGGCCACATGTTACCCTTAATCTCAGTAATAAGATAAAACAATACAGTTAATCAAAGAAATAGACACCTATCTGCGATAACATCATTAGGCATTTTAAACAAGAGTTACAAGTTATAAAAAAAAACACATCTGACAATAAAGCAGGAAAGAGCTGAGGGCCACAGGTGAAGGCTCAAAGAGCCACGGGTGAAGGACCGCACTCAGCCCCAGGGCCACCTGTTGTCCATCGCTGGTCTAAATAAAGTTTTGTAAAGAGACAATATTACACCCACCTGTTGTCCACCGCAGGTCTAAATAAAGTTTTGTAAAGAGATAATATTACACCCACCTGTTGTCCATCACTGGTCCAACTAAAGTTTTGTAAAGAGATAATATTACACCCACCTGTTGTCCATCGCTGGTCTAAATAAAGTTTTGTAAAGAGACAATATTACACCCACCTGTTGTCCATCGCTGGTCTAAATAAAGTTTTGTAAAGAGACAATATTACACCCGTTCTTTTTTCTCACCTCTTTCCTTACTGGTATCTGAAGGCTGGTGACGTAATTGAACTGTTGCCCTGTAGGATTCCATGAATCGGGGACGCAGTAAGCGGCTTCCACGGTCGCTCTGAGCAGATTCCCGTTGCTGATCTCAGATTCAGAGAGGAGAGGTGCTGGGACAGAAACAGCCACCTCCAGGCTGGGCTGCAATACAAAAGATAAAATAGCTTGTGTACAACATGTTCCATACAAGGCATATGATGAATAGTAACCAGGGTGTATAATGAGGCTAAGTAGGATATTAAGAAGGCGTTAAAACCAGACGATCATCAGATCTTTCGCAGAAACCAATTGAAGAGTCAAGCAATTAAATCTATGCATCATTTAGTAATTGTATCAATGTGAAACTCTTTCATTCAGATCTGTGGTGCTGAAATGACAGATTCATTTGTAGGCTTGTGCTGTCCCTCCCTCCCTACGAGTTTCCCCCCATATGTCTAATTGGGAAGTTCACGGGAACCTGGACAATGTTCATAGAAGTTTGAGAAACGTCAGTCGTCAGCAGGGGAGAAAATCTCCTACTTGGACCATTATAAATATTTCAGGATCTGCAGGAACAGAAAATTACGGGTGCACAGGTAAAGGAGATTTTCTTCCTTTACTTCTCTCATAGTTATTCATATATTCTTTAAACGTAACCTGTTCAGCTTAAACCTCTACCTTGAGAATTACCTTGGCATCTGGGCGGGATTCCAGCAGTGAGCCGGATACCGGGTACAGAGGTACAGTAATCTTGAAATTACATTCACCTGAAGACACAAGAGGTCAGTCGTGTTAGAAAACTAAAATGTCGGTGGGTTTTGTGTCTACAGTCTAGGTCTGGGCAACATGTGGCCCCCCAGAGCTTCTGTGGGAACTACAAGTCCCAGCATGCACTGTTAATGGCTGAGTGACGGGGCATTCTGGGAATTACTGTTTCATATCGGCAAGAGACCCAAGTCCCAGCATGCCCTAGCATTCGGAAGCTTGAGGGGCATGCTGGAACTTGTAGTACCACAGCGGCTGGAGAGCCACAGGTTGTCCAGCTCTGAGGCAAACTATCCAGTCTCCCTGTACTGAAATAATAGATCTGCCCATTACTACAGAGCTTGTAAAACACCACAGGGCTCAACTACAAATTCTCTATATTCCTTTATTTACAAACTGGGGATTACAGGGAGGAAGCAGAGAGGAGAGCCACACTTTGTGTGCCCTATAAAGCTATCAGGCAGTATAATAAATCTTATTCCCTACAGGGATGGCGCAGCTGGTAGGACTTAGCTCAGAATGTAAAGTATCTGACGTGCGTGGAGGAGGGAGAAGAGTTCAGTGGTCGGTCACAGGGATGGCAGCCAAATCTCCATCATCACTCAATCACACCATGTAACTGGACACATCTAATACAGCGTGTGTACCACTGTGGAGCAGTCTCAGGATTTATGGGTGTCTAACGGGCCAACATGCCAGCAAAGACTGCGCCGATAGCACTCAAGTACCCGTCCCATCTCCCCAACTGTGGAAGGTGGGGTCAGAGTATGGCCAGATTTACTACTTATACTGTCACTCTCAGGGGGTTAGAACATACAAAACAAAACAAAATGACAAAATAACATGAGTACAAAAGTGACACAATTATAAAAATACAGTCAACAAATTTGCATAATTACAACCTGCAAAATGATATCACTCTGGGAGGAGAGAGGACCCCGTCAGAGCTTACATTCTAGAGGGGATGGGCGGACACAGAGAGGGCGACGCTGAGTGGGGAGAGCAGAGGTGGGGGATTCGGAGGTGGGAGGAGAGCTGGTAGGCTTAAATGAAAAGATGCGGTATGGAATATGTTGGCGCTATATAAATAAATGATGATGATGATAATGATGATGAGCTTTTACAAGTCGAGTTAGAAGGCTTAGAGGCTGGTTGTAACTGATTTTACCGGTCACGACCTTATCCGTCCCCCTACCACTGAAATATAATGGTAGGAACGGGGTAATTGAGGCCAGATCGTGACTGACCGGGTTGCACCATTTATCTAGAAGGAGCAGCGCAGTCTGTACATGTACAAAACCGACACAAACAGAGGTCCTGGTTCTGAGTGGACCTGTGCTGTATTTGCAGTAGGCCCAACTTCCTGCCGGTCTGATTGCTGCACTCAGTTACTCCGTCAGTACATTATCTGTTATGGCAGTGCCAGTACTATATATCCCCACTCCCAGCATTCAGTAGTGAGGGGTCTGCATGTGAGGACCCCAGTTCTGTGCACTGTGCAGATTTCTCACCATTGTACCTAATGTTACCAGCAGCTCAGCGGGGGAAGTGAAGTCTACGGTGCTTTGTGATTATTATTGGTTCTCACTGAACTGTCCGGATTTACAACAATGTGACGGCTGCATTTGACTAAAGGTGGATTTAATGACTCACTGAACAGATAGCAAGCGCCTCTTCTTACCTCTCAGTAAAGGGAGCAAATCCACGGCCGTTTGCCCCAGGACAACCGTCCTCTCCTCCTTCTGCTTCTTCTCCTTGGGTAGGATCTCAATGGCTGACACTGGAAGGAAGAAGGCGATAGGTCAGCGACACAAAGAGGATCGGTCCTAGCACTAGATGCGGAGTCACGAGGGGACGTTTCTGTTTCTACAGTAACACTGAATGTCACATGTGATAATCCAGGACAATAGTCACATTAGTTTAGATCAGTGTCAGTTTAGGGCCAAATAGGACATTTATTACAAAACGCTGCATTTTTTAGAAATGTTTTAATATTCTGACACTGAATAATTACACCCTAAAGCCAACCACATGTGCAAATACAGATTTTCAATCTAAATGGTTTCAACCAGATTGGCGAGACAATACAATATATGGCCGACAGTCCAACTGGATCGGATTTGTTTGCGCAGAATACTAAATATGGTCGGCTGACGATCAACGTCGATCAACCAGGAAATGATCTCTCTCGTTTATTTGTTTTGCCTCATAGCGGAGCGCATCTGTGTCATCGGGCCGTGTGTGGTGAGATCGTTCACAGATCTGCTTATGGTGAACTGAATCACCTTTAATCTGCTACAAAGCGATAGATGTCTATGGCTGGTTATAGCGGGCACTGAGAGCGGAACGTTGTGGGGAGAGTGTGGTGGAGGCTACGGGAATGATATCTCATGGTAAGGTAAAGGTGATCATCCCATGTAATCAAAGCTAATTGGATAATCGTACTCACTGCAATAACATACTCGCATACCAGTCCCTACTATAATAATATAAGTTTAACAGACGTAACCACTGCTCTTAAATCTTACCTAAATCCCCAAAATAATTGTACCAATGTTGCACAGATTTTGTTGTAGAGTAAAATTAAGGTTCTTCTGTTCTTCACATCATGTGGGTGGGATTGTTCTCACAACTAGATCATGATTATTACCATCTAGATGGTGCAATTGTTTGTAGACAGTTCCTCTTGAAAACTTACGTTCATGTTTATGACTACAAATACACATGTTGTCTTGGCCAGCACGGTGGCTCAGTGGTTAGCACTTCTGCCTCACAGCACTGGGGTCATGGATTCAATTCCCGACCATGGTCTTATCTGTGTGGAGTTTGTATGTTCTCCCCGTACGTGCGTGGGTTTCCTCCGGGTGCTCCGGTTTCCTCCCACACTCCAAAAACATACTGGTAGGTTAATTGGCTGCTATCAAAATTGACCCTACTCTCTGTGTGTGTGTGTCTCTGTGTGTGTGTGTTAGGGAATTTAGACTGTAAGCCCCAATGGGGCAGGGACTGATGTGAGTGAGTTCTCTGTACATCGCTGCGGAATCAGTGGCGCTATATAAATAACTGATGATGAAGATGATGCTGTCTGCATTGTGTTAGGGAAGGTAAGTGATACCCACAACCCGGGCGGCTCAGGATACTTACATATTACAGGTTTGTGTGCCACGTCATCCAGGCTGTGTGGGCTCTCAGCGCCGATGTCAAAGCTGGTGGTGAAGTTGTACTCCGTTGGCCTCTCCGGGGTGGCTTCAAGTTTGGGGGAGTCTCCCAGGAGGACGTTGTTAAACTCTGATCGCAGGTAAGTAACTGGCGAGTCGCCTTTAACTCCTTTCTTTATGGACAACAAGAAAAATCAGGCGCACAAATCAATTAACTTAAAAACCTGCGATCACGTCTGATGGGTGAACTCTGCTAGGGGAGCTGCAACTTATCCCCCTAAAACACCCACATAACTAGCACACAGAGCAATAGATATAATAAATCAATAACCTGCCCTTATTCAAAAATATATATATGTATTGATCCGCTGGATGTAAAAACCTTAAAATTGAAATAACATGCGTAAAGATTAATATAATGAGATAAAATATATAATCACTTCTCTCCTGAATGAAATAGCAGCACTACAGGAATGTTTATCCGTAGGTATCACAGAGGAAAGTCAGGAACAAATGTTAGTGCCACACATTGTAATACCTGTTACGCTGATCAGGTCACACCAAAGTCTTCCATTAAATATAAGCAGGAGTTCAATCTGAAATTTAACATGATGACTTCTATGCTTTATAACTGGGCTGTTTATGCCACACACAACGTTTAAAGGCAAGTACTCCCCAAGCAATAGCAGCTATTAGACAGCTAGAGCAGGCTTAAACAACCTGTGGCTCTCCTGCTGTTGTGAAACTACAAGACCCAGCATGCTTGGCCATTAGCTAACCAGCTAATAGCTTGCAGGGCATGCTGGGAGTTGTAGTTTCACAACACCTGGAAGGTTAGACAGGCCGGACCTAGGGAATCACCTGACACGTGTGGAATGGGAGGGGAGCTACAATAAGGGGACGGTCACAAAACACATTTTTAACCCAAAAAAAAAAGACCATACAGTATTGTGCTCTACCACAAGTATTTAATGAATGTAAATAAATTAAATGAAAACTGTGGGGAAAGAGGGGTGTGTAGCTTCCAACCAAGCAGCCATTTATCTCTCCCTATCGCCACTGAATGAAACAAGATTTAATTTTTGTAATAGTTCAGTCATATTATGCAATATACACATATGAAGGTGCCATACAGTTGGAGTGGAGTGTGTTGCAGTAAACACCATGGAGTATATTTACTAAACTGCGGGTTTGAATAAGTGGAGATGTTGCCTATAGCAACCAATCAGATTCTAGTTATTATTTATTTAGTACATTTTACAAAATGACAGCTAGAATCTGATTGGTTGCTATAGGCAAACCCTCAGTTTAGTAAATATACCCCTATGTTCCTGTGCTCGAGAGATGAATGGCCGGATATGGTCGCTTACGTCTTCGTTGTGTCTGTCGGGAATGACTGGGAGATGACCGCAGACTCCTGCTGATAGTGGTCATCTCAGGACTGCTTTTTCCTCCATGCCCACCAGCTGACAGGAACATGACCTGGTATGGCAGTCATTTGGGGCCACACAAACTGCAGTATACACAACCTGTGCCATCTTGCAACAGACCTCTGGTTTAATTTATTTCTAAATAGCTGAGGTTATTCCAGCCAATTGCAAAAAAAAGAAAATCATTCTGTGTCTTGGTTAGAAATGTGCAGCACTAAACCCTACCCCATCTGCATCGTATCCATCGTTTACCACAGTGAAGTGCCATTTTACACGGTGGTATTGCTGTAGAACTACCTTGTTAATGGAAAACAGCAATAACATTCAGCTTTCTTGCCTTTAAACACTGTAAATAGGTTGCATCTCTACACATAACATTTCCTAACAAGCCCTGACGTTGTGCGAGGTGAAAGCCTGTCAGTGAAGGGGTTAACAGAGAGACCCGTCACGCAAAAGTGCTATTTCTGAGAGGTGTTACCAGATCATGTGCTCTGAGAACCGTGATGTTCACCGGCGCAGGGGGGCGAGCCTTCACGTCTGCCAGTGCCGTCTCCATAGCTACAGGTCTGTACGGAGAGAAGGAACATGAGGTGAGGGATGTAGGTCCCATTATAGGTGTCACCGCAGGGCTGTGTATTATCATACTGCGTCCTGTGGGCACCAGCTGCAGCTTAACGTCAATCAGAGGAGTGGTACAGTGAGAAAGCTTCATAGAACACAATTCTCTGACATCGCTGAGGCTTTCAATCCCTCGCTGGCACCAGGCTGTCCATTAAAACAGCAAAAACATCCTTAAAGGATAACTCTGCCCAAAACAGAGATTTAAGTTGTGGGTGGATTGGCGTAAGTAAATCGCCATCCTAAAGATGACTTACCTACGGTCCAGCGGTCACACCTTTATCCAGCAAGCCGCTAATTGACTTTAACATATATCAATACTGTGTATTACTGGGCTGAAATATATACATAAAATAACTGCAGTGTTTATAGGTAACTAGAAGAGCTTTAGGTCACTTCTTGTCTGCAGGTTGCCATGATAAGGTGCATCTCTAACAGAAACGCCCTATGTGGACTGTGGATTAATACAGCAATGTCACAGCAGCTCAAATGACTGCATTTTTATCATCATCATCATCATCACCATTATTTATATAGCGCCACTGATTCCGCAGCGCTGTACAGAGAACTTCCTCACATCAGTCCCTGCCCCATTGGGGCTTACAGTCTAAATTCCCTAATATAGACACACACTCACACACACAGACAGAGAGGGAGACAGACAGACAGGTAGAGACTAGGGTCAATTTTGATAGCAGCCAATTAACCTACTAGTATGTTTTTGGAGTGTGGGAGGAAACCGGAGCACCTGGAGGAAACCCACGCAAACACAGGGAGAACATACAAACTCCACACAGATAAGGCCATGGTCGGTAATTGAACTCATGACCTCATTACTATTATTTTATTATTAACATCTATCTATCGGCCATTAGCCTGCATTCATAAACTTGGATGGTCAGTGTCACCCATTTCTCGTCTCAGGCAATAATGATTAGATTTATATCCTTTATATCTAATTAATATAGTTCTTCTTTATTTATATAATGCCAACTTGTTATCCAGTGCAAAAGCGTAAGGGAGACCAGCTGAACGTACAATAAGAAGACACTAACTTACAATGAATAAGAAAATGAGAAGGCTCTGCTTGTTATAGATTACCCTTCATGGACTGAGAACTGTAACGTGGTTGGTGGATAGGTGACAGGTGCATTTCTACACCAAAATAATATTAAAGTACAGATTAACTGAATCCAGGATTCGTTCTGTGATTCACAAACCTCCTACATGATTTCAGAATTATTTTCCTGAATTTCCTGTAATTTTGATGACACTACACTGGTATAGTGCACATAGGAACGAAAAATACAAATACTTTCTAGCGTGTGGTTCCCTCGTGTTGAAATTTAATCTGCAGATCAGAGCTTGCATTTGGTTCAGTATTTTGCCTGACTATTTTATAAAATAATCTGGTAACGTACAAACCCCAAAGTATCTGATGGATCTGTATAATGAACTACATTAAAAGTAGGGAATTCTTCAATGTCAGTGACGGCAAGAACTGTGTAATACAAAGTAATTATTATTTTTACAACTCCCTGCTAACTCTAGGTGGCAGCGTTTGACCATAACAGTTACCTGGTGACTGACTGTAAAGTGTATTAAAGCTTCGTTTCCAGTTATTCGTTCTGAGTTCACACTGACCTGATCCTTCCTCTTAGTTGAGCCCCAAGAACTTTGCGCTGAGCAGTTTTTTAGGGGCTGGCAAAAGCAAGTGCTGAGCTACAGCCTACATGGGTGTAAGCGTCTCAAAGAACATTTATATATTCAGATGGGGAATGGGTGCAGGATGACCGGTTCCGGGTGAGGTGCATAGGCAAACCAAGGGGGGGGTTCTAGTGCTTGGAAACCCCCCTCCAAGTCTGGGGCACTGTATAATTGAGGTGGCTGGACCCTGCCTCCGCTTCACACGGCTCTGCTTGAAAAGGGACAGCTGCGTGCACCTAACAGTAGTGCACGCAGCATTGTCCATGTATATTATAGGGATAGAAAGAGTTGGAGAGCAGCCAAGCACTGTCTAATATTATAGCTATGCCCCCATGCATGCTGGTCATGCCCACTGGTGGCGTGGTGTGGAAACCCCCCTCTACAAATCCTGTGTTTGCCCCTGAGGTGGGATTGCAGAACAGAGTACCTGGCAACAAGTCTGGAGAATTCCTATGCTCTCATAATAGGGCATTCCCGCCACACATGTAGAAATGAACATTCAGCATTCTGGACCTACGGAATCCATTTATGGTGTTTCATAGTGGTCAATACCATCTAGCAGGAGCTAGTTGCTTTCTTGTGACTTAGTGGACACCCAGCACAAGTTCTTAATTGATGTGAGATCTCCGTAAGAACGTCAATGTCTACAGAGTGAAGCGGAGAAAGATATTTACTTTGGTTGTGCTCCAAAAATCTCAGAGATGAGGACCACAATCCTGAAGTAGCTTCTGGGGATCTTAATTGATTATTTGTCGATTAGATATGGGAAAGACAATCCAAGGAAGAACCACCATGTCACACAAGATGAGGGTGTTCCCAGGACAATCCACAATTTGTGAGGGTCCTGGTGGATCCAATCTAAGCAAGGCTGACTATGATCATGAAATCACAGTACGGCTGAAAGTCTGGAGCCTCCATTCCTGTTAGGTCATCTAAGAATGGTGAATCTTACAGCTTGAAGGGGTTTTATGAAGGTAGCCAGGCTGAAACAACGGACTGGAGTAGGAACTCAGACACCATATTCACTATAATATATTAACCCCACTATGTGAATTGTCAAAATTCCCACCACCTCACATCCTCTCTAATCCTGTGCAGGAGTCGGCTATAAATAATAGTGCAGAGTGGAGATAGATCTCTGGAAAAATAAATTCCAGACACTTGAGTTTGAAGAGCTGACACTAAAAGTGTCAGGAGGATCAGAGCCCCTCCAACAAGACAGGGGATAAGGGAACGTTAAGGGCCTCTGATTTAGTAGTTGGATTGGAAATAGGTTAATGTCACACAAGGTTGCGTATGACCGGAACGAAAGAGGCCTGAGCCTATTCAATCTTCAAATTCAATTTTTATTAACCTCATGGATAATACGTATATTACAGTGTTTACTAATCACATTCAGAACATGATCTATTTTCTCTGTTTTTAGGAAGTTACCCCTGTGTGGTCCGGTCCAGGCATGAGTTAATCTCTGGTTTGAACAGTAGCTCTTGTCCAGTCAATTTAATATCGAAAAAGAATGAGCGGTGCCGTTTCCCTAACAGAAGACACACGCACTCATTCTAAAGACCGACGCATTTTATCGCTCCCCTAACAACGGCCAACCTGTTCCCTATCAATGAGGAGTGAATATCTTTCAACCCCTCGGCGAGCTCTATTGCATATTATTTAATGGCAACATTTAGTTTGGATATTTGACAGCAGCTGTGGCACAAGACAGGTTCTTTACCCTCTTGGGGATCACCGAACTATATGCCCCAATATTATTATGATGTGTCTTTCGTCAAAGGCATTGATGGAGTCAGGGAAACGAGGGAGAATTACATTTTAGCTGTCATGTTTTACGGCTTTGCATGTTGGGGGTTTGATTAACTGACTGTTTGAATTCATCAAGGGTAAATTCTCCCTCAAGAGAATCTGAAATATATTGTGAAATCGCCTGACATAGGACAAGGAGCATTCTTCAGGCTGTTTCTTTGTTAAGATGATGTAGGAATGTGTAATATTTTTAGAAGGTCCTCAGTATAGGTGGATATCTGATTTTGTAGACCCTGTATAAAAGGAACCATGTCCCTATTTTCTGCACAATACAATTGCTTTTATTCCAGAGGACACTGAGAAGTTGCTTCTAAGGCTCATACTATTTTTTGTGCGTGTTTCAATACATTTTACCACCCCTTAGGTGTGACTGTAGCCTTCACATGAATGATCTGACAACCTTCGGCACAGTAGTACTGGCTTACAGCACCTTCTCCCTGTACACCAGCTTTCAGCACTGTCCCTACTGTTCATTAAATGAAAGCAAAAATGTTTAAATAAAAAAAATGACAAACATTGGCTGCCGAGCCAGGTCTCACCCATGAGCAAAAATTTGCCAGCTCTCCCCTGGACAAAGGACTCAGATAATGGAAGTGAGGCGGGTAGATTAGTGTCAGCAGCTGACAGTTCCACAGTATTGCCAGTACTGAATGAGTTAACTGAAAGTAATTCTCTCCCTCGCACAATAAGACTCTCCTCTAGTCTACAAGCTTTCAAGCATTCTCTGAAAACCCACCTCTTCAGACAAGCTTATAATATTCCTCAACCACTCTCTTAACCTCACTAAATAACCCTATTACCACCTGTTATACAAATACCCCTTGACCACCATTGTTGTGTGACGGGATCATTTAGCTTATAAGTCAATTTTACCTTTGCAGCCTGGCTGGGCCGACTGAAAATGTAGACTTAACCTCATGTGTCAAACTCCCATTGTCCCATAGATTGTATGCCTGCGAGTGGGGCCTTCTCACCTCTTTGTCTGTTTTACCCAGTTTGTTTATTAGTTTACTATGTTTGTCCCCAATTGTAAAGCACTACGGAATATGTTGGCGCTATATAAATAAATGATGATGATGATGATGATGATGAAATGGGTAACTCTACTTATGAAATCCAGCCCACTTTACTGTAGCTGGGAAATATAATGGAAAAGCAGAAGCAATGTTATCACATTGTAAAAAGGAGTCAGGCTGGCAGCTATGCAGCAAGGATACAATATTTAAAATGCACTACATATTCTATATATTGCATGAAAAATGTGTGTGTGTATATATATATATATATATATATATATATATATATATATATATATATATATATACAACCACCCAGCTCCCATATTAACAGGCAGAAGCCCCCCCTGACATTTGCAGGCCCATGCACAGTACCTGTATTATCCCCGGTATATGACTCTGATCTCCCGTTCCCAGCTCCCACTCTCCAGCGTCCTCCGTTGCCCTAGCAACCGGGCCCGGATCTCTCGAGACTCCATTGTAGCAGCCAGTTGCCCGGCAACGATAGAACCCGTCATTCATAACACAGTCCCTCAGCCTCCTGCACAAACTACAACTCCCAGAATTCCTCTACACCTCCCGGCTGCTTAAAGGATTCTGGGATTTGTAGTTCAGTCATTCACATGGTTCCTCTTATTGAATACCTTGTGCTTTTAATAGATTGGTAGGGTGCGCTAATCTGTCCATGCTTTCCTGTGAGGCTTTGGTGTCTTTCATTATTGTCTTTGGGGAAAGTTATTCAGGCTGTTTGTAAATGTGACTGTCACAAAGGATGTCAGATATCTTGCTTGGGACACATTCAGGATTGGGAATTCATTACACATTACAAATTGGTGCAATCATGGTTTTGTTGCAAAACATCCCAGAAAATCAAGTACATTAGTAAGTGAATATAACATTGTAATATACTCATTATCTATAAGGTTTTATTAAAAGAAAGCCTGCTAATATTCATTCTGCTTTCTGTTGCACTGAATTAGGGAGGGTGGCCAGACAAACATTCAGGAGAGCCACAGCTTGCTGCTTCCCTAACACAAGACATATAGGGCACGTCCATGTATGCGTATGTGCGTTGTATTCAGAGGTGAAGATGCGTTCGCTTAAAAACAGACACACCCCTCGGACATTTACATCCAACTTATATTTTATATATTGCGAATGCAATTGCAGTGAAGTGTCATTTTAAATTGGATAACCTAACTAAAACAGCAGGAATAACTTCCTGACACGCGTACACATTTTTTTTTTTTAAATCTTTGCTACAACACACTCTGCAAATCGTAATCTATGGCAGAGCGACTATTAAAGTCTCAATAAGTTTCAGTGAATCGTTCTCAAGACTCTAATTACAAGCGGTTCACTAGTTCATCATCATCCACGACGTACAGCTGCCGCTGATCTCCCGCAAGTGAGACCGTTTGTCACGTCCCGGTCTGAATCCATACGCAATTGTTTGAAAACCCCCTTACCGTACATTGCCTACATTAGAACACCTCTTCCTTCCCCCATTACAGCTCTTCAGGCATAAAGAGTCGTAAGTGGTGTGAAGGAAGCCAGATTTTAAATTAAAGGCAATTTTTTTTTTTACCCTAGGCTGGGTACACACTACAGGTTTTCCACCCAATTATCAGGCCAATCACATAATAAATGACTGCACGGCCCATTATCTCATTAGTGTGTACTATTATCATTCCAAAGCCCATCGTATTGTTTAATTTGATCTTATAAACTGTCCAAAGTTGGAATGACGGTGTTCCAATTCTGCAGTGTGTATGCACTCAGGACCGGCAGTGTCCATAGATCTCTATGGAGTGCGCAGAGTCACAATCTTTTCAGCCAATGGTTATGACAGACAAAGTGCACAGATCTGAAGGTAAATCGTGTTCAGTGTGTACACATGAATCGGCTGCTGATCGGGACTTTTTTTGTCTTTTTCTGTCTTCGGTAAAATCGTTAAAGATATCGCATCAGGAGAAATCTTGTATACATATCCATAGCCTGCAGCTCACTGATGTATGGAGAAGCCGACATGCGTCTGCTGCATATGAAACTTTCTCCATAACAGATCTGGAATTTGCTTTGTCTGGCTTGCTGCCAATATTACCTTCGGCTGATTTCCTGCCAAGTGGTATTTCTGATCATGCACTACAATAACACTTTCCAAACTGCTGTCCAAGATTATTTTGACTGACCCTGGGACACGCTCTACACCCAGAGGGGCCGTTGCTAAATATAATCCAATCTGCACCAGATGGCACCGGTCACATTGACATATTACCTCTCTCTCATACACTTTCGTTGTTAGTAGAGATGTTTACTGACCCCTGTGTTTTTGTTTTGGATCTAGATTAACTTCGTGTTTTGGTTTTGGCAAAACCGCCCTCGCGTGTTTTTGTTTTCGATCCAGATTTTTTTCTAAAATCCCCTTTTTTTTGCTAAAATCACATAATTGGCTCTTTTTTTATCCCTACATTATTATTAACCTCAATAACATTAATTAACAATCTTTTCCAGTCAATTTTTGTCAAGTGACAAGAACACTGCTACCACTACTGTTTCTGTATGAGCAATGTCACTGAAGAATGGAGAGTGACAAGAACACTGCTACCCCTCCTGTTTCTGTATGAGCAATGGCACTGGGCAATGTCACTGGAGAATGGAGAGTGACAAGAACACTGCTACATCTGTTTCTGTGTGAGCAATGGCACTGGATCTCCTGGTGAGGGATGTACTTATGGAATCCAAAACCCACAAGATCCGACAACGCAACAATGACGTTTTACCTCGATTCAGATCCGAGGACGCGCGAAAGTACCGAGCCTACTCGGATCCCTTAAGTTCGGGTGGGCTTGGTTTTCAGAAAACCAACCCTGAGCATCTCTAGTGTTAATACACATCTCTACATGATCCTTATGGTCCCTACCACCACTTAAGAAGATATTATTACCATATGTAAAGATTTAATTTGGAATTCTCCCATGCTAGAGTCCTATTGGTACATGGGATGGTGGCATTGAGTCCCACTTTCTGGTGTTACATGTGATGTGTCTAAATAAAACAGATTACCATCAACAGTATTAATATTTTTTTTTATTCTGTGTTAGAAGGTTATAAAGGTTTTTTTGTTACAATGTTGAGAACAGCAGGGGCAGATGCCACTTACGTAAAACAGCGTAGGGGAGAGGAGCCATGCTGCCAGAGAGGGGTCCGAACATCCCCCTTCCTGCAATGCTCTCCCCATAGGATTGAATGATAACATATTCAGATGACGCTAGGCATCAGGTCAAGCTCCAAAAAGCTAAGCCTAGGGTTTTTATAAACGCCTATTTTTCTTAAAAATGCCTAAACCATGCGGAAAAAGCAGTTTGCGCATAGTTTAATGCTTTATAAATAGACCCCTAGGTGGTGGGTTATTCTGAAGACTGGAATCCTTGATGAAGGGTCCTGCTGGATCCACAACATCTGAATAAAGCTTCTCTGTCTCTCAGACTCTTTTTCTCAGTTTCTCTCTAAGTCACTGTCTCTCTCAGACTCTCGGGGGTATATTTACTAAACTGCGGGTTTGGAAAAGTGGAGATGTTGTCTATAGCAACCAATCAGATTCTAGCCTTCATTTTGTAGAATGCACTAACTGAAAGCTACAATCTGGTTGCTATAGGCAACAACTCTACTTTTCCAAACCCGCAGTTTAGTAAGTCTAGCCCTCAGTCTCTCTCTCTCTCTCTCTGTCTCTCTTAGGCACACTACTGCCGATACATCTGTACACGCTACACACGATTTACCTTGTTATAGATATCCACAATGTCATTATACATTTTGTTAGCTACTGTGATTCTGAAACAAAATATTCAGTCTCGGAACGAACGGATAAACTATTCCAGCTTTAGCACTCTCTACATTTATTCACCGGGACATCATCAAACAAGATAAACTTTGACTTTTCCACAATGTCATTTTAATTTCGTTAGCTTCTGTGGTTCTGAAATGAACAACATTTTTAAACAGTACGACAAATCAGATTGTCACCTTGGAATGACCGTCGGTCATCGTGTAAGTATACACATTAATGCCATATCTGGCCAACGGTCCTTTGTCAGATGCTTGGCCCGACGATTGGCTGAAAAACCTGTAGTGTGTACCCAACCTTAGCCTCAGACTCTCCTCAGTCTTCTCTCTCTCTCAGTCTCAGTCTCCTTAAAAATCTCAGGGTGCCGATATATTGATGACTACCTCTATAGTTAACTAATAAAGGGTATCTTGGAATTACTGTTGTTATTTTTACTTAACAAAGACAAAGTATAACTCCCCCCTCTAGTTTTGATAGAAGAATGACAATAGAATTGAGATATAAAAAGAATTTAAAAAAATATATAAACGTCATCTTACTTTGCATTGTGTAATATGCTTTGTGATTCTTGTTTGATTTGTGTTACTCCAATAAAAAGTTTATAAAAAGTACTGAACGCTCTCACCTGCTCCACAGTCAACTGTACCGTTCTCTTTTTGTGCCATAAACGAAATAAAACATAATCATTTGTATTAGTGTAACATTTATTATAGTACATATTAGAAAAGACGAGTTTTGTCTCTGCCAGTTGAGTAGAAAAAAGCCCATGGCATGCCAACGAAGGGCGGTTGGCACATAAAGAACGCGGTTCGGGCGTAGTTTGTACAGAACATTCATGCGCCGGTTATATCGCCCCTTGAAAAGAGTCACCTTCTTGGAAGCATGATACTTATTTTAATAAAGTGGAATGCATAACAAGATTAACAAAGCCTGCAGGACGATTTAGTACTCATGATCACCCGGAGACGACCTAATTATTTTGCTGCCTGAGAGGACAACCATGATTACTGTAACATTTATTTTTTCCTGCATTACAGAATTGTTACAACTTTCCTCAGTATTCAATGTCTAACCAAGAGAGAAGTCACTGATGGAGAAAACGGCAATAATTGGATTATCTGATATAAAATACTTTACTGGATATTTATACCTCCCTTCGTCGCCTACTCAGGAAGGCGAACCTTTCTGTTTCTATGACCTCTGGGTACTCGACAGCCTCAAGACACATCATTGATTTTCTCGTAACAATTCTCCCAAATCCATCAAAAGCCTTTTGGCAGCAAATTGTAAGTACTGCCGAATGCTAACATACAAGTCTAAAAATAGCTTTAATGAGATTTAACTGCAGCGGTCCAGATTTGATGTCTGTTACTAAATAAAGGGCTGAAGGGGAAATGATGTCACTATCGCGTTCCTCGTCCACCGTATTATTACATTTTGCGCAGTTCTGCGAACAGTTAATATTCTGAAGTGGTTTTATTTTCCTGGAAAAAAAAGGGTAAATGCCTTATAGAAAGACTAAACTCTTAAAATAAAATCTTATTAATGGTGTTAATGTAATAAAATTCCACTTGTTGCACGTACACCTACGCTGCTTTTACTGACGTATTTTAAGAGCGTATAAAATCTACAAAGTCATAATATTTGCTCCCCCATGATAAGAAAGCAGTTGCTGGCTTTTGCAACGCTTTTGCAAGGCAGTTTGCAATGGGTATTTTTAGTCTGTTTTCTAGAAATTTCAAATATATTTGTCAGATATTTATCGGGAAATGATGAAATTGTCTGTTGCAAAAAATTCTACTTTAGAAACTCAGGGCTTAAGTTGTGCCAGAATGTCATGAAACAATGTTCCGACACTAATCATCATCATCATTTTTTATTTATATAGCGTCACTAACTCCGCAATGCTGTACAGAGAACTCACTCACATCAGTCCCTGCCCCATTGGAGCTTACAGTCTAAATTCAGTAATATAGACGCACACTCACACACAGACAGCAAGGGAGACAGACTAGGGACAATTTTTGATAGCAGCCAATTAACCTACCAGTATGTTTTTTTGGAGTGTGGGAGGAAACCGGAGCACCTGGAGGAAGCCCACGCAAACACAGGGAGAACATACAAACTCCACACAGATAAGGCCATGGTCAGGAATTGAACTCATGACCCCAGTGCTGTGAGGCAGAAGTGCTAACCACTTAGCCACCGTGCTGCCCACTATTGTCTGCAGTCTGGTTCTTAATGTATGGGCAAAAAAGCCTCATTGTCAGTGACCTTTATGTTTTGCTTCATTCTATATTTTAAGGGGGTCGGCAACATTTGGCCCTGGGGAACACAGACAAGTCAGTAGCCCAGGCTCTTCCGATAAGCCTGCTGCAATACGTACCTTCTAACATTTTGTATTTCCAAAGCGGGACACAGCTCTGAAAGGGGGCGTGTCTATGTCAAGTGAGGGGGCATAGTCACTGTGAAATAGGCGTGTTTACACAGCCCGGGTGCATGTCCTGCGCTCTTAAGCGCTGGCTCACTCTCAACACCCCTCTCTTCCCCAAAATCACCCTTCACTTCCTGCGGCATGGGCTCACCGTGGTACCATACTCACTTTCTGCATGTCGGGACAAAGGTGCCGACCGCTTGACAGCGGGACAGTCCAGTCAACTCGGAACTGTCCAGCCGGAATCGTGACTGTTGGACGATATGTAATGGAATAATGGCAAAAAACGTGCCACCGTGGTTTGCCTAATGTGTGTATTTTTATATAGCCAATGATAAATAAGAAAAATTATTATGTCAAAGAGTTATAATGAAATACAACACCTACCTGCCCAATCTGACTAGTATCCAACGCAGAGACGGCGGAAGATTGCGTAATAACATCGAAACCGTTCGTCGTGATGCCGGGATTTCTACTCCCTTCTTCTCTCTGTTGTGTATTTTTTCTATGTATTGATGAACTGTTTTTATATCATTTACATGGATGGATTGTTTGCTTCAACTGTTGTTTCTTTATATTTTGGAATAGCAATTGCGTACTCTTGTCTAAACCAGTGGCATAGAATCAAATTTTGATTATCATGTATATTTCATTATAGATGACCTCTCAACAAGTATTAGAAGCATATCATTCTGATTATCATGCAAGCTGTAAGTGGACAGTCAAATGATTGAGACATTAAGATCATGTAAATAATATCTTTGACCATCATGTATATTTAAATAAACGAATTATTATTGGACATCATCCTCATTATCTTGCAAGTTACATGTGACTTGATGAATGAATTGAGACATTATAATCATGTATTCAAGCCTTTCAATAGTGAATTATGATGCAGCAATAAAGTCAAATTATTTTATTCAATCATGTTATGTGGAATTTAATAGCAGACTTTCATTGACCCCCTGGTTTTAGGGCCTAACATTTTTTGGGACCTCACCATTTATAGAGACTATGCTAGTGACCGATATACAATACAGAGAGCATTCTAGTTACCATTATACAACTCAGAGAGCATTCTAGTAACATCTATATAATATATAGAATATGCTAGTGACCAATATACAATACAGAGAGCATTCTAGTAACATCTATATTATATATAGAATATTCTAGTGACCAATATACAATACAGAGAGCATTCTAGTAACATCTATATAATATATAGAACATTCTAGTGACTGATATACAATACTTAGAGCATTCTAGTAACATCTATTCAATATATAGAATATTCTAGTGACCAATATACAATACAGTGAGCTTGTTAATAAACAATATACAATAAAGACAACATTCTAGTTACCATTATACTATACAGAGAGCATTCTAGTAACATCTATACAATACATAGAACATTTTAGTGACTGGTGCACAATGCAGAAAGCATTCTACTGACTGCTGTACAATGCAGAGATCATTTTAGTGACTGGTGCATAATGCAGAGAGCATTCTAATATTAACTATACAACACAGTGAGCATTCTAGTGACTGATGTACAATGCAGAGAGCATTCTAGTAATATCTATACAATACATAGAACATTTTAGTGACTGATACACAAAACAGAAAGCATTCTACTGACTGATGTACAATGCAGAGATTATTATAGTGACTGGTGCAATATGCAGAGAGCATTCTAGTTACCATTATACAATACAGAGATTATTCTATTGACTAATAGACAATGCAGAGAGGTATATACAGGTCAGTTATAACCAGGGGATAAATGATCCACACAGGCCCGGCGCTCCCATTAGGCAACCTTAGGCAGTTGCCTAGGGCGCCGGGTCCTGCAGGGCGCCGCTGCCGCTGACTAGATTTGAAAATCTAGTCAGCGGAGAGAATTCGGCGAGAGGTGCAGCGGCGGCCCCGCCGCCGTTTTTTCAATGACCGCCGCAACTGTAAATTTTTTCTGATGCGCCCGGGCTGCACACCTGATCACTGACGTCAGTGATCAGGTGACATGTGTTTACCCGGCGGCGCCTGCTGTGCTGTAGTATCACACTGTCTGTCACACCTCCCTCCCTTCCCAGCATGCACCGGCTGCTCCAGCCCCTCTCCTTTGGTGTAAAGAACCTGAGGAGCGGTGGGCAGCCATTAAGGAAGAGCCTCCCTGCATCTGACCATCCTTCAGCATCAAAAACGGTAAGTATATTTAATTTTCTTTTTTTTGGGTATTATTCATTTTATTTTCTAAAAAATGGGGTACCCAAAGCCCAAGTGTGCAAGGGTGGGGGTCAACTCTCCAACAATCTTCCCGCCGAAAAGCTAGTTCAAACTGGTCTATTTGCATTACACACATAATACCATTCTGATCATTAATTCCCTATAATCCATAACTAACATACGGAAGAAGTGATCTCTTAGCCGATAGAATCGGATTTCTGAGGATAAATAGGGGATTAGAATGATACTAATCATGATATGTTTCCTGTATCCTGAACCATAGATTTCAATAAAGGGCTTTAAACATTATTATATTTAACTATTAACTCTATTAAATTTGATTATAAACGACTGTGTGTTGGAACTATTTGAAGGTGAACTAATTACGTGTATGTGTTTGTGTAAATGTGAGTAGAAGTGTTTGCACGTGTTGTGGTTAAATTCGCCCTTCCACGCCGCAGCGTGTTATTTGTGCTATTCGCATATTTTCAGACAAAGACAACCAAATTGATGGATATTAATTTGAAATGACTACATCCAATTATTTGACTTCAGTATTATGTAACTGCTGTATTGTTAGCTTTGTCCCAGATCCTTATATCTTTCTGCACAAATACTACTATGACAAACGACCTTTATAAAATCATTGCATTGTCTCTCAACGACTGAGGAATAAACGGCATTTCAAAATATGTTTCTCTAATGTCATATTATTATACAATATGGAAATAAAGGCAAAATTCAGCAAAGAAAATAAAACATCACGCTTTCTTTTTGCAAGAATGGCTTTTCATTTTGTACAATTTGTGTTGTTCTTTTGTCTTTACATGGAAATGTAATTTGAAAGCAGTATTGTGCGCAGTCAATGCTTCACAATCTGATGTGACAAAATGCTTAAAGTGCATATGAGTTGAATGCTACAAATAGATTTTATCAGCTAAATGATGTAATAAATGGGTATTTACAATAATTGAAATTTAAAAAATGTATAAACTTTTTAACTATCTCCCAATGTAACCTTCACGCCCTCCGACTTTCTGAACGGTCCCTAACAGCATCTAGGGCTATGTTTACTAAACTGCAGGTTCCAAAAAGTGTAGATGTTGCCTATAGCAACCAATCAGATTCTAGATGTTATTTTATAGAATGTACTAAACAAATGTGAACTAGAATCTGATTGGTTGCTATAGGCAACATCTACACTTTTTCAAACCCGCAGTTTAGTAAATATACCCCTAGGTGTCTCTAAGGTCCATTGTGCAGGGACTGGCGACATCCTAATGATGGACTGGTTCAGGGACGTAGGTGAAACGTCTTCTCTCATGGCTCACAATAGGTCTCATTTTGGCAGGACCGGTGCATTCTCAAACACCAGCCTGGCCTGAAGGGAATTAGGGGCATGGCCTAAAGGCGATTGGGTGTGGCTTTACAACAAAAGGGTGTGTGACCGTGGGTCATGTATCAGTTAATGCTTTTCTCAAAACTGTACGTGTTTTTTTCTGCAATGAATCTAAATGGGCCTCATGCTTTCAGGGATTAAGCTGGAGACCTCAAGTACAAATGGGATCCGACTTGGAAAAATCTGAAAAATCTATATTTCTTTTATATTCCCTTTGTATTTATCTAATGTAAACATTAAAGGCTGAATAAATAAATTATTCGTCTTATAAGAATTGATCTGGTTTCTATGATGGTGCTAGTAACTTTGCTGAATTTAGTACAGTTCCATTATTTGCTCTCTCTTGTCCGAAATCCCTTTATCTCCTCCCACAGATCTCCTGTGAATCTATTTGGGGTATGATAATCCTCTCAAAATATAATATTTTGTGGGCGTGGCCTAGTTGGTAGGTATGTGTGTGACATCACAGGGGAGGGTTATGATGTCATTGCAGGCATAGCTAGGTTTGGGAAGGTCCGAGAAGATGTCAAAAAGCAGAGTAAGAAGTGGCAGACACTTTCCTAAGATGATCCCCAGAATTTACATTTTCTAAATTGGGACACAGACACGCCTCCTCTGAAAGGGAGAGTGGCCATATCATGTTAGGGGTGTGTCCTTTTAACAGTGGGCATGGCTTCCTAAGTGCTAGGCCCCTCCCCTCACCTAAAAGACCATTGTGTCCCTTTAACACACAGCAGACAAAATGCAGATCAATAGCAATGCCATCTAATCTTCAATTTTTGTTTGTTTGTTTTGATTTTTTTTAATAATTATTTTGCTTTAAACATGGATCAGATCATTTTATTGTTTCTCTTGTTACTTTGTAGCCAAGCTCAGGCTAATCAGACTATAGACAGCAATTTCATATTATTCAAGATAACGGTAAGTGCCTGATATTTGCAGTATAGAAAAAAAGTAAAAGTGATACAACATTGAGACAGAAGAAGAGAAGGCCACAGCAATGAACATATACCAAATAATTCAGTAAAAATGAAGACTCGTGGGTTAAAATGTTATCCACACAAAGTAGCCATCAACTATACACTTGTTTAAAAATAAATGTAAATTGCAATTCTGATGACAGTTTCCCTTGAAACTGAGTTGTTTGTCTGTTGTGACAGCCCAATGCCCACCTCACTTAGGACACAGGTCTAGAATTTCCCTGCTCTTACCAGACCATTAATCACTTTTCCCTCTGTTCATATTCTTAGAAACTATCATCTACATGTGCAAAGGTTAGACATTATAGATGGTATGTAAACAAACTGTGACAACGGATAATTATTTATGTCTTGCCTGATAGCATCTACTGTCCCCGGGGATTATTAAAGAACAGCTGAGTTGAAGATTGCTTTGAATGTGTAATTAACAGTTGGTCACTCAACCAGAAGTGACCTGAGCACAGGGGAAGGCTGGCAATGGGGCCAAGATGGTAATTGCCACGGACCACCCACGTTTTTACAGATAATGGCAACACAGAGCAATGAGTGCATTCTGCAGGTTACAGTCAGTCTGTAGGGTGCCTTTAGATTGTAAGCTCTTATGACCAGGGTCCTCCTTCCTCTTGTTGCCTCTTTCATCCCCACTTACTTCCTAACCCTCCCTGGTCACCTTCGGTTACACTCGTAACCCTTTATAATATGACTTTTTTTTTAACCCTTCTTGTATTACTATTGTTTCTAAGCTCTACTTGTGCTATATACTATTTTTGTGAACTTTTGCTTATTTATGTCTACCTTGTTTGCAATACTGCCATGGCGTTCGTGGCACCCTATAAATAAATGTTAATAATACAACTACCGGTAATAATAATACCGTGTGTTTTTCTGACTATGTACTTACTTCTTGGTTCATACCAATGCACATATGACAGGTTTACACATAGGATTAGGAATAGATGGATGACGACTATCACAGGGAGAAACGTGGGCATAGTTCCTTTTTTTTAATCAAATTGCGTGTCATGTGTTTGAAATTTGCATGCCAGTAAAATATACCTCTGAGAATGGAATATAGGAATCCTGCCCTACTATAGTCAGCAAACTACGCTGAAAAATAAATATATGCTTGGAACTGGCTCTGCGCCACCTGGAGGTCATGAGTGGTACTGCAGCTGTTGTTTTTTAATTCAACTTGGTTTGGTAAGGAAGTTTTTCGTGCACGTGATAATAGCATTCTGTTTCGTGTACAAAGTATCACTTAATTAAAAGAAAGTGGATTTTTGCAGGAGATTCAACGAGCGGTAGATCTGCTGTTCCTAAGGGTACAAGTTACTAGCTTTCCCCAAAAGAAAACATTTTAGGATTACCATAATAAAAAACTGGCTTACTTGTGAAATCATTGGGATGCTTCATATGCAAAACTTCCTGAGCTTATATTGTCCTGTAAACCTCTTTTTTTTTAACCTGGGCACACAGACATGAGGGGTATTAATAGAGAGACAGGTTGCAAAACATTTTGACAGCTGTGAGAGCCACCAATGAGAGATATCTTACTGTGGTGGGGGCACAGGAGAAATACAGAGCTTATAGGTTTCACATCTTCTCCCAAGATCCATAACCTTATTAGAGAGTAACGGACCAAGACAGCAGATCCCCGCAGAGGTAAATCCCAAAATATTGGACATCATATTTATTTTATGATATAATTCCTAATAATTTATACCTCACTAAGTCTTGCTAAAAGGATTTTGCTTTAGTCTCTTGTCTGTATAAGTTTTTGACGCCCAATGAAATGAGTTTTTTTTTTACTTCTAGTAATCATCATTGTTATTGTTTTTTGACAAATAGTTGGTCAGATTTGTTATGAAGCTTAAAAAGTCTTCCAATAACATCACATCCAAGAGTGTTTTCTGCTTTCATACTGTGTATAGTCTTTATCTTTTAATGTACTTACTTTTTGTGAAAGTACTCTGTGCTGTATGTAATGTGTATATATATATATATATATATATATATATATATA